>NC_044295.2:1890340-2520453 GCF_004027225.2 Strigops habroptila
ATGACCCACATGAAAAGATCCTGTGCTGACAGAGCAATAATCTCCTTCTTGGCCTCATCACACCCCAAACCTTGCCGTGAAGGCTCTGCAGGCGATGCTGGTGCTCTCCAGGCAGCACGTTGCGGCGTGGCTGCTCCCAGCACGTCCTCACCCTGCCCTGCAGAGCCTGGGCCCTGCTGCCCCAACCCGGGGCAAGGGACAGGGGTGGGACAGGGCCCCCAGGCAGCCACCCCCTGCCCCAGCCCAGGGCCACGGCCCCTGTGCCCGGAGCCCATTGACCGCGGGGCTGCGGCAGCGGCACCGGCACAGCCTCGTCCTCCCACCCCAGCACTGGAGTTTCCCTGACGCAAGCGGAGGGGAGCGGGCGCTGGGGCTGTGGTTGGTGACACCCCCCCGGTGCCCCCCGCCCCGGCAGGGCCCTGCCGAGCCCCGATAAGGCACGAGCCGCGGCCCCCGCAGCGCCGTGTGGGGCTGGGCTGCGCCGAGCAAACCGCAGGCTGACGTCAGGGCGGGCGCTGCGCTGATGGAGGCCCCGGTTCCCGGAGCGGGGCAAGGCTGCGGGCGCAGCGCCCAGCACCAGCTTCAGAGCCTTTATTCTGGAGAAAGTTACAGCCTGTAGGTACAGCAATAAAATATACAAAAAATAAACCTTTGTACAGTATCGGTGCTGCTGGAGGCAGCTACACGGGCACGGGGCACACGGCATCATTCGCTCAGAGCACCGAGCCTGCCCGCACACAGCCCCATCCCGGCCCGGAGGTCCATCGCTGCCGCTGTTACCCACAGCCCCATTCACACCATTAACGTGCTTGGGGGGGCAGCTTTCCCTCCCCTTCCTCACTTGGAAAGGGCAGGAGGGCTCCCCCCCATTTCGGTAACTACGGACCCACATGAGCCAGCAGCTTTTTCCTTCCCTCGCCCCCCCGAGCAAGGAAACCGGCCCCGTGCTGCACCCACGTCGCCGCTGAGCGCTGGCCAACAGTGGATTCCTCTCCCCAGGTACATCCTGCTCCCTCCAACTCTTGCCACCTCCTACCTTAGCAGCGACAGCCAAACCTCCAACACAACTGTCATGCAAACCCCCAGGAGCTGCAAACCCAGTGCCTGGGGCAGCACCAGCCATGCCCGAGGAGAAGAGCTGGGTCAGGCCGTCCATTGCAGGTCCCACTGGCTCCAGCAGCCATCTCCTGTCCTCCACCCGGGTCCAACGGGGCTAACTCCATGCAGCAAGGGAAGTGCAGCCATGCTCTCGGCTCCAGCCTGGCCACGGGGCGAGCTGCGGTCGGGGCAGCCTCTGTGGTTATACCCAGGTCCCAAAACAGACCCAAGATGCAAACGCTGCACGCTCACAAGCATGCACTGGTGGCTGGGACACAGCCCTGCCCCACGGCAGCCTCTGCACTGCAGGCAAAGGGCAGCCCCAGCCGGGGCTCCGTGCTGGCGGCAGGGAGCTGGTGGCAAGAACAGGCCCCCAAAACCCCCTGCTCCTGGCAAAGCCCCCACAGCATCACCCCACAGGGCCCACAGGCAGCGGCTCTGAGCCGTGCGCTGCTGCTCCTCCTGGCCAGGGGGGCAGAGACGTCCCTGTGAGCTGGGGAGGGCTGTGGGGCAGGTAACCAGTGCGGGGACCCGGCTCCTGAAATGTCCGTGGGCTGTTGGGCGGTGGCGGGCAGGAGAGCAGCTTCCAGCAGCAGGGAGCAGGGCCGGGGCTGCAGAAGCGTGTGTACAAAGTGAGGCTGCGGGCGGAGGCGAATAGGCACTTGAATGAGCAAAACAAGAATAAAAAACAGGTATGGAAGGAAATAGAAAAAGGTTCATCCCCCCCCAGGAGACGAGCGGGGCCGCCCGCTGAGCGCTCCGGTCACACAAGGGGTCTGTGGCAAGGACCTGGCCCCGGCTCCTCCCAAGGAACGGGCTGGAGCAGCCGTGAGCGAGACCAGGGGGGGCTCTGTGGGGACAGGAGCCGAGTCCCGGGGGTCCCGCGGGCGCTGGCGAGCACCTCACATGGGTGAGGAGGCACATTCCGGGGTCAGCTCCATGTCGAAGGTCAGCGACTCTGTGGGGAGACGCGGGCGGAGGTTACGGGGCCCGTGTGTGGACCCCCCGTCTGGTGCCGTGACCCACCGGACTCACCGAACTGCCCCCCGGTGTTGGCCTCCGCTCCCTCGCTGGTGTTGCCGAACTGCATGAGCGTGTCCAGGGTGCGCGGGGACATGGGCAGGTCGATGGTGTTGCTGAAGGAGGTGCTGTGCGAGGGAGGAAGGGAAAGGCAGAGAAAGCTCCGGAGTCAGGGCCTGGCCGGAGCCCTCCGACACCCCCTCTGCCCCCCGACGGGCCCCAGGGCACGGCACAGCCGCTCCCGAGAGCTCCACACAGGAAAGGGGCCCCGGGAGGGGAGGACGGGCTGCGGCGCGGGCAGAGAGCGGAGCCTGGCGCAGCCCCACGGCACCCAGGCAGCCCCCCCCAGCCAGGCTGAGCACACAAACCCCCCCCAGCCCTCACAGACACCCCCAGGAACACTCACGGGGTGACACAGATGAACTTGGTCTTCAGATACGGAGCAGCACCTGCGGAGGAGCAGCCTGGTCAGCAGCCGCCCGAGGAGGAACCCACCCTCTGCCCGCACCCCCTGGGGACCCCGCTGCTCATCCTGCACCACGGCTGTGCCCTGCGGGGACCAGCACCCACCAGAGCGGTCCTGGAGCCTCCCTGTAGCACAGGGGAGCACAGAAAGTCAACAACTACCTGAGTCAGTAGCTTCAGAGTGCTCCTGGCTCTCGGAGCGGCAGTACTTCCCAAAGGCCTCCTCCTTGGGGATGTCTGGGTACAGGTACACCAGGGGGGACACCAGGATGTTGGTGGCATCCATGATTTTGTAGCCCATGATGATCTCCGCGAATGACATGTTGTTCAGCTGCTGCTTGGTGTAAGGCTCCACAGACTGGATCTGGGTCTTCCCTGTACAAGGAGACTTTTGACACAGAGCAAGACACCCGCAATTCCCCAAACAGCCCAGGAGCAGCGGGGGTGGGATCAGCCTGGCGCCGTGCTCAGCCTCACAACGCACCCAGGGGTAGGACAGGGACCTGCCAAGCGCTTTCACACTTGGAAAGCTGCACCACACGGGTGGCACACGGGCAGGACACCCAGCAAAGGGCACCTGGGCTCAGAGAGCTAATCTAGGCAGAGGGCTGGCCGGGGCAAGGACAAAGAACAAGTGTCTTATAAGGAGGTTCCAAGCCCCCTTCAGAGCCAGGAAGGGTCCCAGGCACCCAGAGCAGCGAGGGGGGAGCCACGCACCGCTGATGTCCTTCTCCACCCATGTGAAGGTGATGCCTCCCTCCTTGCTGCTCTCGCTGAACCGCAGCAGGAAGGTTCCCGGGGGCTTGGTGCTCAGGATGGCCCGTTCCCGCTCCTTGCTGATGAAGCCCATGATGTACCTGGGCAGCAGGAGGCAAGGAGAGGTCAGGATACCGGGGCAGCTATTGCAGGGTGTGAACCAGGCAGGACCTGGCCTGGCCACCAGCAGAGCCACCCGCTGTAAGGATCCCCAGGGGGTTTCTGCTCTGAACCAGCCAACAGACACAAAACGCTTCCCAAGAGAGCCCCCTGCACCCGCACAAGGCACCGTGCTCCATCAGCACAGCAGGAGCCTGCCCAAGGCCCAGCCCAAACAAGGATCTCGGGACCGATGCTCACCCTTCATTCCACAGCGCCAGGATGTACTTTTTCACCAAGTCAATGATGTTGTCCAGCCAGACCCAGAAAGAGAAGCCTTTGCCAGCCATGTTCTCCTGAGGAGGAGGGCAGAGAGGCTGTGAGCGTGGCTTGGAGGAAGGGAAGAGCCAAGGGAAGGTGCTCAGGAGAAGAGAGCAGGTTGTACCTTGCAAAACTTGGCCCAGGTGATCTGACAACCGGAGTAATTCACACCAGGGCCTGGCAGAGAACAGAAGCATCAACATTGAGGTAAGAGCTGTTCTTCCAAAGGCACCAGCTCCAGGGAGCAGCCCGAGGTTTGTGTTGCTTGGCAGAGAACCAAGCATCTGAAATCACAGCTCCCCTCCCAAGCACCACAGCCTTGCTCCTGCGCTGCGTGAGGAGCCCCCCAGGGACACACACCCCGGGTTACCTAAAAGCTTCTCTGCCAGCGTTGTCAGCTGCTCGATGCTGAGGCCACGCTTGGTGGTGGAGGAGAACTGCCAGCTCAGCACCTCTGCCACCTGGTCCCACGTCCCGATGGGGGGCTTCGTGAAGAAGTTCACGTTCTGCACAAGGGAAAACACAGCCCTGAGCAGGACACGGGGCAGAAACAGGGCCGGGTCCTGCTCCAGCCGTGCCCCAAAGCCTGCACTGCTGCTCTGCCAGCTTGCCCTACCTTGGGGTTGTTGGTCAGCATGTTGTACCACAGGATGGATGCCCAGGCGTTGGGCATCTGGCAGATGTTGGAGATGACCACCACAGGCAGCGAGTGGGTCTGCAAAGACAGGATGTGACCACAGGCTGGGACATCTCCCAGGGCTCCCCGCACCCAGGCCCATGGCAGTGCAGGCAGTAACCCACAGCTCACCTCCAGGTCGATCTTCAGCCCCTGGTGATACACCTCTGTCTCGAAGGTGATGAGGTGCAGCTCCTCAGTGACGATGAGCGAGGCCTGGGGTGGAGGGACACAGTGAGCACGCAGGGGCTTGGCCAGGAGGTGCCACAAGCAGCTCAGGTCTGGCTGGAAGGGGCTCGGCTGCGAGACCCGAGCAGAGCTGCCAGCAAAGCGCCCTCCCAGCCGGGACACCAGCACTCACATCGCAGTTGGCTCGGCCTCCGTTACCGCAGCGCTGCTCCCGCAGGGTCTGAGGACAGAGGGAACGGGCTGTAGTGACACCGTGACAGCGCGTGGCCACAGCAGGAGCGGCCCGAGAGCGTGTGGTACCTACCAGGTGCTTGAACTCAGCCGAGAGGCTGCCGTTGTTGGACTCTTCCATGTTCATGACCTTGGTGTTTGTGCCCAGGATGTTAAACTTGCGGGACCTCGAGAGAGGAAAGACAGCACACGGCTGACAGGCGCCTCCAGACGGGATGTGCCAGCAGGAGCTTTGCCAAAGGAAGCCAGGAAAAACACCCCAAAACACTGCACTTACCCCCGGAGTGCTGCGACGTCCCCCGAGTCCCTGGGGAAGGGGAGAGAGATGCTGGTCATGGCCACGGCCTTCCCACACGGATGCAAACAAGCTGGTGTGTGGGGCTGCTGCATCACTATGTGGAGTCCCACAAGCCCCCCAGGCTGCCCCCCACTTGGGAATGAACCCTCAGGACCCAGCACCACCCCACACCCCTCTTCTACTGCGGGTCACACTCGGTGCAGGGATGGATCCCAACCCAAGGGCAGCAGGAACAAGTCCCACTCCCGTAACTCCCCCCAACACCAGCGGGATCAGAGCTCAGGACTCACTTGTCGATGCAGACTTTGATTTTCAGCTGATAGTTCAGCTCTGGGAACTTGACCAACAACCTGCACAGGGTCAGCAGATGCAGAGTGTGAGCATCCCGCACACATGCACGACTCCACCGCACTGCAGCGTCTGGCAGAGGCTGCAGAGCTGCTGTACGGGCAGCACTGGTGCCCCCGGCAGCAGCACCACCCTTCACACCACCTTTCCCTGTTGCAGGGCACCCACCTGACTTTGGTGGTGAACTGCACCCCGGTTTTGATGACCAGGGGCCGGTCGGGGTGCATGGGCATGCAGGGCTGCCTCTCCACGACGAAAGCGCTGCAGGGGAAAGGCACAAGAACCACAGTCAAACCTCAGGCCTGATCCAGCCACTCGCTGCCCACCCCTCCAGTGACCAGGGGCTGCCCGTGGCTCCCTCAGAACCTTTTCATCAGGTTCCTGAACAGGTCCACGATCCGCTCCTCCAGCATGGGCCGGTGCTGGACAATGGGGTCACCCTTGTAGGACACTTTCTGCTGCAGTTCTTCCAACTTCTTGATCTGCTGCCGGGTCTGTAGCTGTGATTCAGCAAGAGAGGTTATCCTGGGGGAGCAGGAGGAACCAGCGTTAGCTCTGGCTGCAGAGCCCCCTCTGCCCTTGCTTGTGCGAGACAGGACCAGCAGAGAACAGAACGTGTCTGTGGCTCCCGGCCTGGTGCATTACAAAGGGAACCCCCAAGTTCTGCAGAGACACACCAGGAACCTCTCACAGCAGCCTTAAAATCCCCCAGGGCTGGGGCTACCCATTCCAATGCCCACTGCTGGGGATCAGCCTGACTAATGGGTTACATTTCCCAGTGCAGGCACCAGAAGCCCATTTGCAAGGCTGGTTGCAGAGGCAGGAGCTCATCTCCACCGCAGGAGCTGGAATGCCACCTCCCTAGGGCCTGCTGCAGCCCCAGGCAGCTCTCACCAGTTCTCCAGCCGGTCTAAGCAGATATTGGGGGGGCCGCCAATGCAGGCGATCTGCTGCCGTCTCTTCCAGTCTGCCAGCTCCTCGTCTGCCAGCATCTTCTGCACATACTCCATGGCTGAGAGCAGCCCAGCCAGCTCGCTCACTATGCCCTGGTGAGGAAGAAAGCAAGCAGAACTTTCACCACCCTCCGAGTTACACATCGGCAGACAGGCAGCGTCGCCCAGGGCTGCGCTCCCAGGCTGCTCTCAGCTCTGGCCACGCAGGAACACCGAAGTCATCCTCAGGGAAAAGGGCACCCCCGGGCTGGCTCCACCACGTACCCTTCGCATCTGGTCCAGCGCCGTCAGCATCTGCTCCAGCTGCTGCATTTTCTGCCGCGTCACGGACTGGTTGTTTCCATTCAGATCCTGCATGTCTGTGCAGAGGTGTGAAAGCTCAGCCCCACACAGGGGCTGCTCCCACCCACCCACCACCACACAAACAAACCACTGCAGCCCCGAAGGAGCAGGCAACCTTAGAAAGCCTTCACCACTTCAGCACTATCACCTCCACAAGCCATTCCTTTGCCCACAGGCAGAGCTCTGGTTCAGCTCCCCGGCAGGCAGAGTCAGTGGCAGAAACAAAGAAGGTTTCTCCAATTGCCATGCAAATGCCCCGAGCCTAAGCCACCCTTCTGACTCGGGCAGGAGGCACGGCGAGGGCTGGAACATGCCCTCCAGCGTGTTTCCTTGCAGGAACACTCTTTGGTTCACCAGGTGCTAATGAGCTTCCATTACCTCCTTGGCTTTTCAAAGTCTTGTAGTTAAAATCAAAGTCATCCTGGAGATTTTCCACCACTTTCATCTTCTGCTCCAGATCCTGCGAGGCAAGAGATGTGGATTTATTCAAAGTACTAAATCACTGCGGTGGGGAAAGGAGAAGGTGCTGAAGCAGCACACATACCTGCACCCTCTTCCTCACATCCTGCAGGTGCTGCTCCAGCATCTGCTGCTTTTCTGTCACCACGGCTGCTGTGGGATGCGTGGCCTGCCCCCCTTGCTGCGGAGGGGACAAGGAGGGCATGAGAACAGGGCCATGGCCCAGCAACGCTCCCCTCCCGGCCTGAGGAGATCCTGCAGGAAGGGTCTTCATCCCCCTCTTTAACAAAAGCCAGTGCAGCTGCTCCCTTGCGGCATTAGCTCCAGGGCTGCAAAGTGCACCCATGCAAGGGGTGAGAGGAGAGATGGATGCACAAAGCAAAGAGCCACCCAGCAGAGAGCACCCAGGCTGCATCCTGGAGGGGAGCAGCCACTGTCTGGAGAGCAGAAGCCATCACCCACCGCAGCCAAACCATCCCTCAGCACAAAGCAGCTTTGTTACTGAAGGGAGCACACGGGGAGCTGCAGCACCGAGGCCTGCACGGGCTGGGGGGGAGGCCCCAGGACACCCATCCAGGCCACTGACCTGGGCTGCGGTGGCCGCGGTCTGGAGGAGCCGGGACTCTTCCCACAGGCAGCGAGCCACGATGCGGGCGATCTCCATCGGCTTCTCCAGGTACCTGCTCTGTAAGGTGTGAACCCCCGAGGTCAGCAGGCACAAAGGCACAGCCTAACCCCTGGGATCCCCACATCCTTTATGGCTGTGGGTCATGAAAGCCACCAGACTTCCACCGGCTCCCCCTCCACAACCCAGCGCCTCCCGTCTCACCTGCAGGAACTGCTTGATGCGCCGCAGGTTGTGCTGGTAGAGGACGTTGGACTCCTGCAGGAAGCGGCTGTACTGCTGGTCGATCTCCCCCAGCAGGTTGTGGAACACCAGCGTGGCGTGGGACTCCTTGCTGGCGGCGTACGCCCTGTGTGGGGAGGGCAGAGCCCTGGGTGCCGGCACAGGCGAAGGGGCAGGCAGCTCCCCAGCCACCTTCCTAACCTGCACCACAGCAAGGGAGGACCTGCTCCAGGCCAATAAACCGAGCCCTCGGCCTGTGCCTGCGGGCAGGGTGACAGAGAGCTTTTGGACTTGGGCTTAAAGCCTGGCCTTAAGCCAGGCAGACAGTGCTCCCGAGCACCTCACCAGCCCCACGTGCTCTCTGGATGGGATCCAGGACCCGGTGCTCTGTGTCAACCTCGTTTACAGCAGAGGTCAATGTCAGTCAGCCCTGGATGGGGACGTCTTCGCTTTGGAGCTGCCCCTTCTCCTGACCTGGGGTCTGATACCACACGCACCGAGCCCTGCTCCCCTTTACGTCTCCGGGAGGGAGCCCAGGGAAAGCAGCAGAGCTCCTCGTGCCGCCCGGCGCCCGCTGCACCCGGGGTGGGTGTCCTGGGCAAAGTCCCCACGTCAGCGTTTCGCAAGGACTTACCAGTCCTGGCTCTCAATCCATGGGGCCAGGAACTGCCGGAGCTCCATGGGGAAGCTGTCGCTGTAGAGCTGGTGGAGCTGCTCCAGGTACCGCGTGTCGAGCTGCTGCAGCTGGTTCCATTGTGCCATCCTGGCCAGCTCCGGAGACCTGGTGGGACAGGGACACGCACTGCTCAGAGCTGGCACCGGGGCCTCCAGGCTCCTCCTGCCAGTGGTTCAGACCCGGCCATGGTCACTGCTGCTGGTGGGGCAGCACCGGAGACAGCCGGGATACACGGCACCGCGAGGGCTGACACGGGCAGTGCCGAGGGGCCGGCGCAGCTCCGGGTCCCCAGATCCCCCGAGGGATGAGCCCATGCCCAGTGTCCCGGCAGCGCACAGCCACAGGGTGAGCAGCAGAGCACCCAGCAGCACCCAGAGCTCCACTCGACATCCAGCCAAAGGGGAGGGCGGGAGGGAGCTGCCGCTGCCCCGCTCTGCCCCTGAGCCCCCCAAGGGCAGCAGCAGCAGAGGGGCTCCACGCAGCCGCCGTGGAGCTGAACAAAGCCCAGATTGACTCAATCAGTTCATGATATTTATCTGAAACCTGTGAGGTCAGAGAGCGGAGCTCACGCTGCAGCTCCCTGCAGTGCTCACAGGGAACGCAGCTCTGGGCTCGCCTCCTCTGCCCAGCTCCAGCCTGGTGAGCACCCCCAGGACAGCACGCTTCCCAAGCGCCTGCCTGCAGCAAAGCTTTCTCCTAGAGGGAAAAGGTTTTCCAAAGGTTTCCTACCTCCTTTCCAGGGGGGGAGGGAGGGAGGGATCTTGGGCATGGAGGTCACTAGTGACAGGTACAAGGCTTTAATGTGGTGCCAGCATCTCCAGACACCCCCCGGCTGGGCAGCACAAGCGCTGCTCTGCTCGGGAGGCAGGGAAGGAGCTGCAGAGCTTACAGTAAGAGGAAGGCGGAGACTGCCAGGAACCAGCAGAAACGAGGAAGGAGCAATTTTCGAGTTGGCGACGTGTGAATGGATGGAAACGAAGCGAGGGGCAGCGAGCTGCGGCTCTGCCCCGCGCCGGCAAAGGCACCTCCCTGCAGGAAGCTGCCTGCTTCTCCCAAAGGCTCCTGCAGCGAGTGATGTGCCGCGAGGGGCTGGCCCTGGGCTCCAGCCACAGCAGTGAACCATCGCCGTGGGGCAGCCCTGAGGAGCTGGAGAGAAGGCAAAGGGGAGGTGTGAAGGTGTGGGGATGGGACAGGAGGCAGTGCCCGGCCAGCAGAGCTCTGTCAGTGAGGAGGCAATGGGAGGAAGGCTCTGCTCTGCGCCGCTGAAGACAGAACAGCCACACCGGGGCCCGCAGGGAGAGCGGCTGCTCCACGCAGGAGCCCGGCAAGGCACAGTGTATGGAGCCAGTGAGACTGCCCAGGGCACCCGCAGCACCCGGAGCTGGGGCAGCACGAGGGTCCCATCTGACACTGTCGCCATCGCTCTATGTGGTGCTCTTCTGGAGTTTGTGGCCATTGCTCCTTCCCCATTTTCCTGGATGCTTTGTGTACAAAGAGAGAAAGGAGGAAACGTCCTCCTGTGCGTGGAGGCGCAGGGACAAGGCAGACACTGGCACCTGACATGGAGTTAAAGAGGGTTTTAGACCTTCACAGCATTGAATAGCCGCAAAGACAGGAGCAACATCCCCAGGACATCAACCTTGAACAACAGCCCTCTGGTGCAATCCTCAGAGAGGACCACGTGAACCAAGCCTGCTCTCAATGGAGCAATACATGAAAGGGAGGAGAAACACTTGTAAACAAGAGACGCTCCTTCAGCCTTGAGGCAAGACCTGGCTTGATGTGACAGGGCCCCTGCAACCCCACAGCTTGTGTTTTCTGGCCAAGAAAGGCCGGGCCATCAGCTGCAGACCAGGGCTCTGCACCGGGCATCACATCAAAGCCCCATCCAGCTCTTTGCTGGCCGTTTGTCCCGCTGCAGCAGCACGGGGAGCAGCATGTGGGGAGCTTTCAACATGGTCCCGGGGGCTCCTGCTACAGCGTGAACCTTACGGTGCTTCTGGGGGGAAAAACCCAACAAACACTTGGAGAGGGCAGGGGCTGAAAACCTACAAGGCACCAGAGTGCCGTGCCCGGCCAGTGAGCTCAGCCTCCTCATTTCCTATTGCACCACAGCCACAGCACCCTGCGCACCGGGCGGCTCGGCTGGATCCCCATCGACCGGAGCCAGCTTCCTGGAGCAGCTCATGGATGGACTTTGCCCCACCAGGCTGCAGCAGCCACTTCACAGCACCCTTGCTCGGAGTGGATCTTCCACAAGAAAGCCACAACCTGGGTATTTCAGGGCAGTAACGGGAGCTCTGAAAGGGCAGGACGGAGCCCCCCGGGCCGCCACGTGGCATTTGGACAGGAATCGGCCACTTCTCGCTGCCACAAATAGCTGCAGGAGGAGCCGCCGCGGCCCCGCTCGGCGCATGCTCCGCGCCCGCAGGAAGCTGGTGCCCTGCCAGGCCCCGGCACCGCGCACCGAGCCCTGGAGACAGACCCAGGCTGCGGGGACACGAGCTGCTCCCGCCGCGGCGGCGACGCGCAGGGACAGCGCCCGGGAAGCAAAGGAAGTGCTGAGAGCTCAGCCCCGGTGCAGGGAGCTCACGGCCGGGAGCAGCAGCCGGGGGCAGGGACCCTGCTGCCCATCCCCAGGGGCTCCGGGCTCACCTCGAGGGATGTCTCAGCAGCTCACACCCAACCGGAGCCTGCCCTGGCAAAGCCAACGCGCTCCACTGCAAGTTGGAAGAGCCTCCCGATGGGCTTTGCTCCAACACGGGCTCAGGCCAGCAGTGGGTGACAGGGGGACACACAGCCCTGGAGAGGACCTGCAGCCCATCAGAGCTGGGGGATGAGGGGAGGAAGCACCAGCTGAGAGCAGGAAGCAGCCAAAAGCTGGGCTGAGAGGAGCTCCTTGAGCGCAGCACCGAGCTCCAGCACCTCCAGCATCAATGGAAGGCAGCCAGGCAGCCTGAAGCACCCATCAAACCATGGGGAAAGGGTCCCTGTGATGCTCTCACTGATGCAGTCACCAGCAATAGGGAAACTCCAATGTAATCAGCCCCAAAACCCCGCACAGGAGCCTCTCCCCAGCAGCCCCACTGCAGGGAAGCCTTGACTGGGTTGAAAGATCTGAGGATTGAACCTTTCTGATTGTGCTGGGCTCTGCAGTGAGCCTCTGGAGCAGAGCCAGGGAGCACCCAACACAGCCAGGGCCCAGCACGGCGTGATGCAAGCTCCAGAGCTCAGAGCAAAGCTGCTAAAAGTAGCTCAAGAGCTAAAGTTCATCTTTCTTTAGCTCCCCGGCGAGGGCAGAGCACAACGGGCCCGAGCTGTGCAGTGAGTGGCACAGCCCTGCGCTGCTCATCCCCTGCGGTGCCACGAGCTCCGTTACCCACAGCGCTGCCCAGGCCGTGTTAGCAGCTATCACCGGTGGGAGCGTCACAGCCTCGCTCAGATCCAGGCGGCTGCAGGGACACCGGGCACCTTCCTGCCCCGGCTTCCACACCCCCACCCGCAGCCGGATGAAAAACCGCTCTACAACAAAGCAGCGAATGGCTCCGGGCAACACAAGAGCTTTGAAAGGGCTGTTTTGGGAGAACTTGGCTCCAGCTCCTCTGGAGCGTTTTCAAAGCCAGCCCCGGAGGTGGGAAAAGAGAGCAGCGACGCCGGGATTTGCAAAAGGAGAAGAGGTGACAGCGCAGGGCAGAGTTCCGCAGCAACCCGCACGCCGCAGCCGGCTGTTCCTCATCGCAGCTCCGCCAGGCTCCATCCCAGCTCCCGCTGCCCCTGTTGCCACCCCCAGCGCACACCCCTCCTGCCCCCTGCCACTGCGGGACGGGCTCCACTGCGGAGAGACGGTGGCAGTGCTCACCCTCAGGGTGGAAGCGGGGCTCGCTGCCCTGCCACAGGCACACGGGAAGGGCCAGTGCCCTGTAGAGGCAGAAGGGTCTTGTGTGGAGCAGGCCCAGGCCCACACGGGTGTGCACACACAGCCTGCGGGACCAGAGCCACGCACACCCCAGGACAGTGGCGGGCAGAGCAGAGCCCCCATAGGGCAGCTCCACCACACATGGGCCACGTTCAGCCGAGGCACACCTCGCTCCGTGCCTGCTCCTCGGTCACTGCATCGCCCCTACCCCTGCAGGATGCTCGCCCAGGCAAAGCCGGGCGCGGGCAGCACCGGTGCAGGCAGCGCTGTGCAAGGGGTTAAGGCTACAGCTGCGCTAGAGACGGCAGCCGGGTTCCTCCAGCCCTGGTGCAGGACTCTCCGCCGGGGTCAGTCTTGTTCGTGCTGATGAAATAACCCAGCACCGTTTCACGGGCTGCCCCAGGACCTGCCCGAAGCCCCGCTCCAGCCCAGGGACCATCCCACAGTTAAACCCCGCCGGGACACGGGGGGTGTGAGTACCCATCGCCGCGGGGCAACAGCTCCTCCGGTGCGGGTGCTCTGACCCCCGCAGTGGGGTCTGTGCGGGGACAGACCCAGCTCCGCACGGGGCAGCCGAGAGCCCCGGGAGCTGCCCCAGCCCAGCCCCGCGCCTGCTGGGACAGGGGCAAGGAGGGACCCCCCGCCACTGCGGGAGGAGCGGGTTAATCCCCGCCCTGGCAACGACCCGCGCTGCCCCCACCTGCTGCTGGGCGCCGGTGCACGGCGGCGGCCCCTGGCTCAGCCCCGCCGCCGGGATTCCAGCGGCGAACGGGCGGGGACGGGGGCGCCGGGGGAGCCCCCAGCCCCGGCGCCGCACACACCCGGCCCGGCCCCGGCCCCGGCCCCGACCCCCGCCGGGGACAGCGGCGCCCCGAGCCCCGCTCCTGGCGCCACCCAGCGCCGAACGCCCCGGCCCCCCCGCGCTCACCGGCGGTCCCGGCGGGGCGGGGCAGCGGCTCCCGGTGCCGGCGACGATCGCGTCCGGACCCTGCCCGAGTGACGAGACCCTGCACCCGCGCAGCCCCGCCCCGCTGCGTCACTCCAAGCGCAGCCAATGGCGGCGCGGCGCTCCCGCGGCCCCGCGAGGGACGGGCCCTGAAGGCCAATCAGCGCGGCCGCCGCGCGCTACGTCACGGCTCCCGGCAGCGAGGGGGGCTGCCCCGTGACGGCTGTTCCCGGACGGCACCGCCTCCCGCCGCGGGGCGGCGCTGGAGAGGGGGCGGTGCGGGGCGGCGCGGCGGGGGGGGCGGCGGCTGCCGGGAACGGCCGTGCGGGAAACCCAGCTGAGTTCCGGGCAGCGCCGTGACGTCACCGCGCGGCCCGCCGCCGCCGCCACCGCCTCTTAAAGGGGCAGCGCCGACCCCTGGCGGCTGCCGAGACCCGACGGCGCGGCCCCGGGTCCCCCCGCCCCGCGCCGGTGCCACGGAGAGGCCGCACGCGGGTGGTTTAGAAAAGAGACTTTATTAGTCGCGCTCTGGCCGGGACGCAGCCGCGGGAGCGTCGGGGCTCGTCCGGCCGCTCCCGCCCGGCCCGGGGAGGGGGGGAACCTGCGAGGAAACGGCCCTGGGGGGCCCGGAACTGCCGCCCCGCGGGCACGGCCGGTGCTCGGGGGCTGCCCGCAACCGCCCCCCGGCTCCTTCTCGGGAACAGCGGCTGCGGCCGCGCTGCCCTGGGGCGGCTTTACCCGGGCACCGGGTCAAGCACCGGGGCCGGGCCGGGCCGGGCGCACCGGACGATAAGCGGGATATAACTCTTAGAGGAGAAGCGGGTTTATCTATTGGGTTACGCTGGCTCCGGGGGAAGCGACCGCGCACCCGGGAAGGGTCGAGCCCGGCGAGCAGCCGGGGATGGGCACGACCGGGGCCCTCCCGAGCCCCCCGCCGGGATCGGCCTCCCCGGGCACAGCCGCTCCTTAGGGCCGGGTGTGAGCCGGGGCCGTGCCCGCGGCTGCGCTGGCGCTGCCTTGTGCAGGGTGAAGCGGCAGAAAGCGGAGAGAAGCGAGGACGCGGCGGGAGCCTGGGCCGTGCCGGGACCCCCGCGGGAAGCGGGTGCTCGGAAACGCTCAAGGTCCGGGGCTGGCCGGTGTCGGGGCCGCTCTGTGACAGTCACAAGCCTCACACGCCATCAGCGCATCCCGAATCCCGCTGGAACCACGTCGCAGCCGGCGGTGGCCGCTCCGGCGCTGCTGCTGCCGCCCCTGCGGGCGTCGAGGGACCGGATCCGGCACCACCTCCGTGGCGCCCCCTGCACCCGTCGCGGCTCTGGCAGCCGGATCCGTATAGCGGGCAGGGGAGGGGGCAGCCCCGGGGCTGCGATGGCCCCAACACCGAGGGAAGGAGCATTGGGCCCGGCTGTGTGGTGCCACACGGGCACCCACGGCTGTCCCCGCTGCACGTCGCAGAGGCCTGGGGAGGGCAGAGTGGGTCAGGGCTGTGTGGTGGCCACGCAGGGCTCTGCCTGTCAGCAGGACTCCTGCACGCTGGGTGCAGCGCAGCTCCTCGGCCCCCTCGGGTGCTGGGAGCCTGTGGGACAGCCGCCGGGGGGGTACGGGCAGGATGCTGTCTTGACACCAGGTCTTGGCTTCTGGAGGACGCTTGAGCTTTCCAGGTGTACAGCCCTTATCTTGGTTTTAGCACTGTCCAGCTGGGCCGGGTCCCCGTCACTCAAAGCCCGTCTTCAGGCCTGGTGCTAAAGGCTTTCTGCGGCAGGAATGGTCTCCAAAGGGTGATTGGACAGTGTAAGAAAAAAAGAGTCCCGTGTTCCTAACGTTTGTGTGCTAAAACTAAAACAGAAACTACACCTCGTCCAAGCAGGCAGGGGATCGGCGTCGGCGCGGCGGGGTAGTAAAGATGCATCGTGTACACTTGCCCTGGGGCACCAGGGGCAGAGCGAGCTCCGAATGTGAGTGAATACGTGTTCAGCCGCCGTCCACAACCCTTCCGCGCTGCAGCCCCCTCCTACTCGCTGTCGCTCTTGTCCACCAGAACCGCGTCCGACTCCTCCGTGATCTCCAGCAGCGTGTGCGTCTCGGGGCTCTCCCCGCGCAGCAGATCCGAGTTCTCTCCCTCCTCTCCACCTACCTCCACCAGCTCCGTGGCTTTCACTTCCACCTCGCCCTCTCTTATCTTCTTGACATGGAAAGTGAAGGGTGGCACTTTGTAGACGGCTGTCTTGGACCTGGCGTAGATGGTGTGGTCCGGGGTGAAAGACTTCCTCAGCTTGTCCCGAGAGGTCTTCATCTTCTCTCTCCTTTCATTAGTCACAATCTTGGTGCCCAGTTTGTTCATCCTCTTCTCCAGGTTGTGGCGGGTCTTCTCCAGGTTGTGGCGGGTCTTCTCCAGGTTTTCCTTGGTCTTTAGCTTAGTTTTCTCCATCTTCTCCTTCGAGAATGCCTTCTTAAAGTCATCCACTCTCTTCATGCCGCTCCTTTTGATGCGCTCTGCCCGGGACTCTTCAATAATCTCTTCAATCTCCACCTCTTCATCTGAGGAGAGCTGGATGTGGTCCTCCTCCGCATGGTCCTCACCCACAGGCCCCTCTTCACCCTCACCTTCCTTCTCCAGCTTTTCGCCCTCCTTTAGAGACTTGCTGATGCTCAGTTTGGACGGGAGCTTCACTTCATCCTGCAAGACACAGAGCGGAGCCAGTGAGACACAGACACACAGACAGACACAGGCAGCCTCCCCAGGCTCAGAGCCACCCGCAGGTGACATCGGGCCTGGGCTCATCCTCCCTGCCTGCCCCTGGTGGGTTACTGTTGGGAGGCTCTGCCCTACCCGCAGCAGCCCAGGGCTCTGCTGTAGTTAAGCTCAGGATAACGGCGCTCTCATTCCAGGCTGGTTCCAAACGCGTCGTGACTCCAGAGGCGCCAGCACTGAACCTGCAGCCTTTTCCCTTCACGCTGTGCCCCTCCCACAGCCCCGGCCCCTCCAGTTCCACCTTCACCAGACCTGGCCATGGCTCCCGGCCCCAGGAATGCTCCTGTCGCATCCTGCTGCGGAGGGAGCAGGGAACCCTCCGGTGCCCCTTTGCCCCCCAGGGCCCCCCCAGGGCCCCTCCTGCCCCCAGCCCGCGGTGTTCCAGCGGGTGTCTCCTCTTGGCAGGGCCCTGCCCGGGCTCGGCGGCGCCGGGCTCGGCGCTGCGCTGGGCTGCAGATGGCAGCACAGGCCGGAGCCGGGATCTGGCCACGCTGTACACCCCGTCTGTGCAGCCCGGCCTGTGCTCAGACCTGCCCAAGGCCTGCAGGATCCAGACGTGGGGCTGGGACATCCCTTGGGAATGCAGCAGGCGACCCTGGTTTTCCCATTTCTCCGCTGGGAGTAAGTTAGGGAGTTTGTCCAAGCCTGTGTCCGAAGACAGCAGAAACGCAGCCCTGACCTGCGGGCTGCAAGGTTACGCTGCCTCTGCTCGGCACGGGGTGAATTCATTCAGCTTCTCCGCTCTCCCGGGTCAGCCAAGTTTGTGATCCCAGTGGCGGAGGACAAGCGTGTGCCCGGGAGAGGGGCACAGGTCTGGAGCGGGATTGGTTTTCATCCGAGCAGCACATAGTGTGCATCCCTGCGCTGAATCACCTCGTGTCCCAGCCAGGCTGGAAATAGCCCATCACTGCACGGAGCGCCGCAGCTGCGGCTCCCAGCGCTGCTGCCCAAGCGGCTTCAACCTCCGGGGCCGGGTGGGAGAGGTTGGAGCTGCCAGAAACCAGCCCCAGCCCAGCGGCAGCGCAGGGAGCAGGCAGGCACAGAGCGGAGCTGTGCAATCCCGGGCAGCAGGACGGCCGGATCCGCGCCATTCCCAGCCCCGCGCAGGCAGGAGCTGAACAGAGCAAGGACGGGGCAGCCTGGTCCAACAGTGGCGGGAGCAGCGCCCAGTGAAACCACGGGGCAGACCTTGGGGCACCCGAGTGTCGTGCTTGCACAGCAGTACCCACTGCTCTGCCCTTCTCTGGCCCCGCTCCAGCACCTCCATGTCTCTCCTACTTGTAGTGAAGGGCCCAGAACCGAGCCCAGGATTCAAGGTGCGGCCTCA
This sequence comes from Strigops habroptila, assembly GCF_004027225.2. NCBI lineage: Eukaryota > Metazoa > Chordata > Aves > Psittaciformes > Psittacidae > Strigops > Strigops habroptila. Next base: position 1,908,060 of record NC_044295.2, read on the forward strand.
CCAGTGCCCAGCGCAGGAGGAAGATGTCAAGAGCCAGGACACTCGTGATGGTCAGAGCACCAAAGCAGGCGCCGGGGCCCAGCCGGGGCCGGCAGGGACACTGTGCTTGCGCACTGCTCGGGCTGGCCAAGGTCACCACCACGCTGCGGCGGTGGCCTCAGCCCCTGCGCAGAGCCGGGGCAGGACACGGGGTGCTCGGCTCCTCCTGCCCTCACACTGACACGAGCTGATTGAATACGTGACTCCAGCACAGCTCCCCTGGGGAAATCCAGATGCTTCCAGCTGTGTCTCCTTCCTCCCCACGCTCAGGACAGCGCTGTTCCTCGGGCAAGCTGCAGTTCTGAAGCGCGAGGGCACGTGGGGAGACCTTTGCGAGCAGTGACAGCTCAGCTCCATGGCGTGGGGCTCGGGGGGTGACACGGGCTGCAGCGTCGTGGTCCAAAGGCAGAGTGTGCAGAGCAGGGGGTCAGAGCACAGAGCTGCGCGGGGCAAAGCTCTGCACCCTCCGCACCCCAGCTCAGGTCCCGGCTGCTTTCTGGGGATGGAGGTGAAGTGGCCACATGTGTTTTCTTCATTCGCTCTGCTGCTTGAGCAGAAAACAATGGCCACGTTCTCCCGAGGGCCAGGTCGGCCCCGACCGAACGCTGGCGCTGGGCGGGCAGGATCCTGTTCTCCACAACAACACCTGCTGGAGCAATCCCAGCGAGTCGCGGGGACCCAGCCCCGCCAGCCCAGAACATCAGGAACTCCGGCCGCTTCCTTCCCTCTGAGTCAACACAATGAGCCAGAACAAAGGCATCCCCCTCTCCCTGGCACCACCGGCCCTGGACACGGGCCATATCCTGCAAACTCAGATACTTATCGGCCCCTTGTTAGCTCCAGAAGATGTGTCTGCAGAAGGAAACGCCACCTCAGAACCTCCATGCCTGCCACAGAGATAACACCGGTCCTTGTGTTACAGCAGCAAATCCACCTTCTGCCCAAATGGGGCTTTATGGGCTGCCCCAGCAACACACCACCCAGCTCAGCACCATCCTGTAGATCTTTCCTTGCAGCCACGACGACGTGGCCGGCAGCAGCTCCTGGTACACGGGGCAGGGGGACACTGTGGCTCTCTGCAGTCCCTGCCACTGCGCCCAGGACCAGCAGTTTGGTCCCAGCTCCACAGGCTGCAGCATGGACAGACCCACACTCACTGCCCCCCAGGCAGCCGCTCGCTGCTGAGCATCCCTCACATGCAGCTCCCCAATGCCACCAATGCCACTGAGGGTTTCCTCCTCCTCCTCCCTGCCCGGAGCCTGCAGACCCAGCACTGCCTGGGGGGAACGATGGGACCTGGCTGCAACAATGAAGAACCATCCTGGGTCTGCGGGTGGCTGCTACACAGATCCCTGCTGTGGGCAAGGCACCGCGGTCTGAACGCTCTGTTTCACTCGTGACTCACCCACAGGAGCCACGTTTTGCACACCAGGCGTTCCAACTGCTCTATTTTTACTGGGAAAATATTGACGCTTGAAGTGGGCGAATCCCAAATCCTGGCTCTTGGCATCGCTGCCTGTTGGGGTGCTCAAACCCGGGCTCCCAGCAGCAGACGTGAACCAGGTCTGTGCCCGGATGGCTCCCAGGGCGTAAACAAGATTTCTCAGAGGGTTTTCCACCAGCAGAAGGAAAACCTCTCCCCGAGCTCAGGCAGAGTGTGCCTGCAGCAGGATGGGCACCACGTGTGTGTGTGTGCTGGGCTGAGCCCGCTGCCATCCCCTGCCTTCACACAAAGGCTCTCCCTGCCTTTCACCCACCCCCAGTGTGAAACCATCACCCACCCCGGCCCGTTTCGCTGTGCTGCCCCTCGGCACAGGCCTCCCTGGGGACACGCTTCCCTTTGGGAAGCTCCCTCCAGCTGGCAGAGCCGATGGGATGGCACCCTGTGCCTTGTGGGCACCCGGCGGGGCCCCGGCGCCTGGAGCCGGGCTGGCAACAGATGGGTGCTGGGCTGCTCCTCCTGCTCCTGTGCGATGTGCCTGCTCCGCTGAGCCTTGTTTTCCAGGCGAGTTCCCGTGCGGTGAGTCACGGCCACCCCATGGACACAGACACGTTGCTACAACACATGTAAACACTTCCCCTGCCTTATAAAAGGCCACCGAGACCCGAAGCGGAGCTGCCTCCCCAGCCCTGCACAGCTCTCCAGAACCACCAGCAAACCTGGGGAGCGTTCCCAAAGGGCCAGGAGGGCTCCGGGATTGCTCTGAGTGGGTAAAGAACAGCCCCAGGACTCCCAGGCACCCCAGGCTCTGGCTGGAAGGTTTAATGGAAGGGTTTTACACATGCACAGAGCACATCTGCAGGTCGCTCTGTTCCGTTCCTGTCACACACGCAGCAGCACAGACGGTTCAGGCCGGTTCACATGCAGCTGTAACATGCAGGACGTGCCCTGCTCACATCCCCGGGCTCTGCTATGACCAAACAGGGCTGATCCCAGCTGCTGGTGGGTGAACTGGAGCTTCTGCACCCACCCAGGGGATGTGGAGGGGGGATTGAGAGCCGCTGGGCAGGGGACAGGCTGCCAGGGCAGAGCGAGCCTGCCAGAGAGGGAAAAGCCCATTGCCATGAGAACTGTTTGCTCTGCATCCTTAGAGGATGCTTTTCCACCCCTGCCATGGGAAGCAGGATGCACAGGGAAGAGGAGAGCTGCGCATGTAATTGCCGTGGAGATTGTCACTGCTACCAGACTCTCGCTGTGTAACAAACCCTGCCTTCTTTAGAAGGAGAAGTTCCCCTGGCAGCTTCCCCAGACAGCCCGGATCCTGGGATGAGTTCGCCTTCGCCTGGCTCTGGGATGGTCCTGCCCATGGAGCCCTGTCCCTGGACCGCCGTGCCTGCTCCCACCACCCGAAGCGTGGGCCGCTGGAGCCGGGTGTTGCTCCAGCCGGCACACGATAAGACGAAAGCCTTAACAGGGCCCTGTGCCGTTACCAGCAGCTCTTGTGCTGCGAGATAAGTGTTAGATAAACAGCAGTGGAAGCCACCACCTAGTGAACAGCACTGGGGGCTGGTGGTGCTGAGCAGGAACGGGTCCTGCAGTCAGTGCCTGCCTGAGACAACAGGAGCTTTACACACTCTGCCTGACTTTATCTGCTTAAAACAACTTCAAACCATTCCACAAACAGAAGCTAAACCTTACAAGAAGCCTGAGGAGGTTTGATCAGCTCTGTATGTCAGAGGGAGAAACCGAGGCTCAGAAAACAGGTCGGATTTGCCCAGTCACAGCACACAGCAGCAGGGCCAACTGCTCCTGGCTACCAGCCCTTCATGCAAGCGCACACAGCAATTCCTGCCTCCCAGGGAGCAGCGGTGAGTGCGTGACAGCTCCCGGGATGCCTGAGAGCAAACCCCAGCTCCAGCAGCGCTGGGAGGGCAGCAGCAAGCGCGTTAGGCGGCAGCGCAGGCGTTCCTGCCAGCTGGAAGCTCAGCCCCGCAGGCTGAAGGCCGCAGCAGCCACAAGCAGAGAGGCAAAGAGCTGGAATCAGCAGCTTTCAGAGCTTCAGGAGAGGTTCAAAGTCATCTTCAGGGGGTTCTCCTGCTGAGGCCCTAAACTGCTGCCTCCTGGCATGTCTTCTGCTGATGTGGGCCATGGCACCCTTCCTGCAGCCGGCTCACAGGGCAGTCCCTGGCGAAGGCTCAGAGCGCACAGGCTGGGTCTTCTCAGGCTAAGATGAGGAAAAGGGCGTTTCAATGCCCGCAGAAAGGAAGCACAATGGAAAAACTTACCTGTCCCTGCTGGGAATCTCATCCGGAACGTCGCCAACAAAGGCATCCGGCTTAGCATGAGAACAGGCACAGAGAAAAGGCACAGGGGGGTGTTTTAGTAAAGGGAGAAGCCAGGCAGCAAAATCTGACAGAAAAGACAGCAAAGATTTATCGGAGGGAAGAGCGTCCCTCCCTGACCTACAGCAGGGCCTGGGAGATGCAGAATCCCTCCTATGGCTTCAGGCCCGTTACCCTGAGCGCTGCCATAGGGCCAGATTCTGCTCTCTCCTCATAAACCCTGCGTTATTCATTCCAGAACCCCAGCACTGGGTTTGTCAGCACACAGACCATACCCGGCCCCAGCACCGGGCAGTACCCAGCAGCTCACAGACATCTGTACCCAGGAACAACGGGCATGGCCTCGACTCCTGCGTCCCAAAGGTTGGGCAGATTTTATCTCCAATAAAATGAGAAGCCTCCAGTCCTTAGAGGGAAGACTGAACCCTGCAGTCCCCAAAGAATACTGCGGAGACAAAGGGAAAGATCCAAAACATGAGGGGGAAGAGCAAAGTCGGTTGGAATTAGGTAAATGTTAAAGGGAGATGCTAGTTTGTTCTCAAGCAGTATCTCCTTGACTAGCACAAGTCCCTCAGCCCTCGCTAAGGTTGTATTGTGCAACCTCCTTGGCACCTTCTTCTAGCAGGCACATCCAGTGACGCTGTGTCCTGGGAGTGGGTGCTGAGAGGCTGCAGTAGGTGGGACAGGGAGCAGCTCAGCACCAGCACTGCAGCTCCTTCAGACCTGATGGTGCAAAGAGAGGAGCGGCAGGGGAGAGGAGGAGTGCTTGGAGAAGTGTTGTTTCAGCCACCAGTGAGTCAGGAGAAAGGCAGGGCTGAAGGAAACAGAGGAGTAAATAGATGCGGAGTGAAAAAGTTGGGGTTTTTTCCCTTCTGACAGCAAAGAAGGGTTTGATCCTGTTACCGGGCTGTTTGTACAACTGGCTTTGCTCTCAGAGCTGCTCCTCCCAGATAAACCTGTCTCCAGGATGGAGTTTGCACTACAAATGATCTGCAGATGGATCCGTGCTGATGCTGACACTTGCGTCCTCACATAAAGCTACAGACTAAACATCCTGAGACCTTTTACCCTAAATATTTGATTTTCCCTCACTGACACTGAGCATCTTTGTTTCTGGTCTTTGTCTTGTGTTGCAGCTGGACACCAGAGCCGTGATTCTTCAGGTACCTTGTAACTTGCAGAAGATCTTGCAGAATCCAGAGAACAACGTGATTCCAGGCAGGGTAAAAGAGGGTGTAAGCAATGTGCCAACAAGCTTCTGAGTCACTGCCATGCTCTATGTGGGTCACAGACACATCACACACATCAGAGAGGAGACCGCATCGTTCTCCGCTCATTCCGTAGGGAGGGAGAGCTCGGGGGAGCAGCCAGGTGCAGGAAGAGCCCGATGCTTCCCATCCTGAGCCCCGGCTGTTCTGGATGATCCTGGCTGTTAGTTGGAGCGCGGTTGCTCACTCTCCTGCCAGCACAAACCATGTGCCTTGGCTGGAGCTGGGACAGGGTGAGAGCACGGGCAGTGCTGCCCTGGGAGTGATGCTGGAGGACAACTACAGAGCATTCCCATACCCATAAACCGGGGCAAATGGGGATAACAAAGAGGAGCAGCACCTCCCGTGACACTCACACCCTTCCCGTGCTCTGCAGCACCTACAGCACGAAGCAGATTTACCATCTACCACTCAAATTCGCAGCCAGGGCACACTGGAGAGGGATGGGGCTGTGTCTAAGCACTAAATGGCTTCTGGAATGCTTTGTTTCTAATCCCAGACACTTAGATCCACTGCTGACAGGCACAGGGGAGGCCTGAGAGAGGGATACATGATCAGAAGGAATATTACCTCTGGTTTGATTTTCCTGAGCCATTAATACACCTTGGAGACAATTTCCTGCTGCACAGCTCAGTGTGTACCTATAATGCTGAAAGGATTTCAGCAAAGCACAGGCCTGGCACTAACTGCTTATGAATAATACCTGAGCAATGAAATATTAATGCAGTTGCTGCCAGGCTGCAACAGAGAAATCCATGCTCCAGAGCGGGGTGGTTTTGGTCGGAAGACTATAACCTGCACTAAGGAAAACCCTGGCAGTGGGAGCTCTTACATCCTGACACTGGTTTAAGGCTCAGAGTCCTGTGAATTATTATCTTGAGACTCTTGTAGCGACGTGCAGAGTGTGAAGGATCCTTTCCCCATGTTAACATGGTGCCCCCCCCAAGGGATGGAGAACAGCCTCCCCCAGTGCTGTCCCTCAGACTGTAGCTGACGTCTCCATTCATTCTGGAAGGCTGTTGCCCAGGCTCCGCCGAGCGCAGGGCACGGCCCCACGCTGCCTGCTCCTGGGCCCTGCAGCACACACGGGCGCTGCCGAAGCCTCTGCTGCCACCGGCCTCGAGCCGCGGGCGGTTCGGAGGCTGCAGCGCCCTGGTGGCACTCCCTGCCCTCCCTGCCCCTGCTTCTCATCACTCGTGTTCTTCTCCACGTGTTATTTCGAGGAGCACAGATCCAAACCGAGGCAGTTCAGGCCCGGCTGCCGAGGCTGCGGCATTCGGGTGTGGGTTTGAATTCCCCCTCCTCCCCACCACCCACAGCCTCGCTGCTCCCGTCCGTATAAGGCCCCCTCAAGGCACAAAAGCCAAACTGTGCTATTTATACCCCCAGCCCTACCTACCCTCCGCATTGTGAGCCTGAGGTTCACGTTCCAGCTGCTCCCGTACCCACCCGGCCCTTCCCGGAGGAGCTCCGTGTCCCGCCAGGCTCCGGGTGGCCACTGGCATCCCCTGTAGAGCCACGGGAGCCCCGACCCAACAGCGTGGAGCAGCCCTGGCCACAGGCTGCTCCTTCCAACCACCACCACCCAGCACAGACCCGCCTCGAGCCCGGGGCCCACACGAGCCTCCAAATAAAGGGCTTCAGGAATTCCCTCCTGGATGTGTGTGGGGAGTGCTGCGAGCGTCCGGCTGCCTGTAAGAAATCCAGGCCTTTGGCATCTGCTGGAATACGTTGAATTGTCGGGAAGTGTTTGGAGGAAAACTGCCGTGCTCAGGCGAGAGCTGCCACGTGCCGTTGTGCAGCTGAGGGTGGCACGTGGCTGGCTTTAGGGCAGCAGCTTTTAGCTGGGACATCTGTTATTTCATCGTGAGCTGCAGCAACCAGCCCCCAAGTCTTGTCTCCTAAAACCAGGGGATTTGGGATGAGGTCATAGAATCATAGAATGGTTTGGGTTGGAAAGGACCTTAAGATCATCCAGTTCCAACCCCCTGCCGTGGGCAGGGATGTCTCATGCTAGACCGTGTCACCCAAGGCTCTGTCCAACCTGGCCTTGAACACTGCCAGGGATGGGGCAGCCACAGCTTCTCTGGGCACCCTGTGCCAGCGCCTCAGCACCCTCACAGGGAAGAGCTTCTGCCTTAGATCTAACCTGAACTTCCCCTGTTACAGTTTGAACCCATCACCCCTTGTCCCATCACTCCAGTCCCTGATGAAGGTCCCTCTCCAGCATCCTTGCAGCCCCCTTCAGACACTGGAAGCTGCTCTGAGGTCTCCACGCAGCTTCTCTTCTCCAGCCTGAACAGCCCCAATGTTCTCAGCCTGTCTCCATACGGGAACTGCTCCAGCCCCTGCTCATCCTCGTGGCCTCCTCTGGACTTGCTCCAGTTTGTTTTTATTAGCAGCCACTCTCAACACGTTTGCTGTGTCCTGATTTCCCTGGAGGCCGGGAGCCTGGGACAGACACACAAAGGAAGCACTGGGGCTGCTACCGCCTGCACGCAGCCATCTGACAGCAGATGCCTGAGGAGGCCGAGTTCTGGGCACGGAAAGAGGACAAAAAGTCTGCCAAAAAGTCTGTCCCCTTTGCTTTTGGTAGGCAAGTCTTCCACACAGAAAGATGGGACCGTGGGAGGGGGGTGGCTTTTTCAAAGGTAATTCTCCAGAACTGACCTAATTCCCGATGTTCCATCGATACAGAAACTCTTCCCTCGGCAGGAATCAGAGCAGCTCCTGGCAAAATCAGGTACCAGGGTATGGGAGAGGGAGCAAGGGAGCAGCACAGCATCAATGACACTACACCCCATAGAGCATGCCAACTGTTTGACTTGCCTGGAAACAGCCCCTCCTGGGTTTAGGTAATATTTGATGTCTCTTCAGATGATTTGTTCTCCAAAAAGCCCAATAAATCTTTGCACTTTTAGCCATAGCAACTGGAAGTGCAATTGCAGGGGCAAGTTAATCACAGCTTCCCAAAGGCAGCTTGTTCTGAGTTAGAAAGTAGTAAGAAGTTGCTCACCACCACAGAACGAGTTACATTACAGCAAAGTCCCCAACACAACCCTTGGTAGGTGGGTCTTGAGAAGGGAAACACTGAATTAGGAAAGGGTTATTGTGTGATTTTAGGTTTGGTTTAAACAACAGACACAGAACATGGAGAATTTTCCTCATTTAACCCCCCCAGGGTGGAGCCTGTCACAGTTTGGGGTTTATAGACTCTTGCTACAGCTTTTTTAACATCATGATTATTAACACTGAAGCACAGAAGGACATTAGGACACGAGGTGGGAATCAACAGCAACAAACAGCGTTGCTCAGTGCTGGTGAAGCAGCTGAACATCAGCCTCTCGAACGTACACACAAGCCCAGCACATCTTTCTGCAGAGTTTTATTGTTATCTGCTTTGCACAGTCCCAGGTGAAGCGTCCCTCGTGTGACTGCTGTGCCTGGAATTGAATCCCTGACAGCGCTGGAATATTCAGGCAAAGGCTCCAGGACACAGAGCGGTGACCTGCTGCTCTGCACATCCGCTCTGTGCTTCCCACTGCCCGCCCGTGCCAGGGATCTGTGCAGAGTGACAGCTCCAGAACCACAGCGAGACACAGACTGCAGCCCCCCCGGCCCTCCCAGCACACAACCAAGCACAACAAACCCCCCAAAGCCAAAACAAAATGCCCCAGATCCCCCCTAATGTTTAACAACAAAACTTCCGAGATCCCCCTCATGGTTAATAACTTCTTTGGAATAAAAGGTCCCCCCAAAGAAGAGAACCTCCTGTACAGGACAGAGTAGTTTTCCTTACACCAAGCCACACAATTCCAGCTTCTGAACACTGAAAATGATACGATGATGTTTTTATGACATTTACCTACAGAGTAAGGCAACTCTTAAACAACCCTGTTCTGCAGGAGAACTAATCACGACAGTGGCTCTGAGACACACTGTACGTTGGTATCATTTAGAAACCTTCTCTGTTGACCAAAACTACATTTCCATCGTATGCAGGGACGAGCAGCACTGCTGAGGGCTGCAAAACCATCCCCTTTCTTGGGGGGGTGCCTGCGCCCAGGCCTGGCCACCCCCTTCTGTTGCACGGCTCTGCCCTGTGCAGCACCACGATCCAGAGCAGCGTTTGGTACTCAGGCACATTCATCTTGTTATTGCCTATTTCTTTCCAGTGTTCAAACATCAAAAGTCCATCTCAGAGCTTGTTGTCCAGATTAAGCACCACATGAAGAGATAATCCAAGAGTTTCTCCCCCAAGAGAGACCTTCATTTGCCTGAACAGTGCCCGCCACAGGCCCGCATGCCGCCGCCACAGCTTGGGTCCCTCCGAATGGGATCCTCACCCCCTGTGGCCAGGCCTGCCCCAGCTTCCCGCAGAGGTGGGGCACTGCCATAGGGAGCAAGAGGCTCCATTTCACATGAAGCAAACCTGGGGAATTTCTCACTTGGGCTCTGTGGCCTCACAGTCAAATCACACTCAATTCCCTGCTGGGAAATTGCTCCAAATTACAAATGACTCCTTTTCACTCCCTAATAGCTCCATGATTCACAGGATCCCTGTAGTCCCTTGTCAACTGAGGCACTCAGAGGCTGTTCTGGCACCATTTCCTCCAGAAGCAGGATTGCTTTTTTCGATTCAAAGAGAAACTCTACTCAATATTCCCAAGCAACAGCAAAGCCAAAGGAGCAGCTCCCAGAGGCCCCAGGAGCTTGCCAACTTCCTACCTATTTCCGTAACCCTCCCGGAATGCTCTGTTTAAACAACTCCTCTCGCTCTTCCCATTTTGCATTGTCTGTTGCTTCTGCAGGACATTTAGAGTTCTGTTTGCTTTCTCCATGGGTAGAATGAGCCCTCCCCAAAAGCCTGATACAAATAACTTGTAATAAATCTCTATCTCTCCTGGTTAAGTTGCTGCGTGGTTGGAGCAGGCTTGAGCATTGCAGCCTTTCAGGCATGATAAAACTACAAATGCTTAAGCTCTGAATCAGAGTTACGCAGGCCCCTGGACTTGGTAGATTCCTGAGCCTATTATGCTCAGCTCTCCCTCCAAGCCCTGTGATAGGAAACATTCCCCCTTTATTCCCCCCTTTTTTCTTCTCTCTCTTCCCATGATCAGCACTTGATGCTTCTTGCTTTGTCCCTGGCGCTGCCTGTTATCAACCCAGAGGCTCCTAACTGAATCATTAACTATTTCACCCACTTCTCTTCCATGGCCCAAGATAAGAGTTTGCTCTGATAAGGAAGACTAACCCCAGCCAGGAACTGACAGGAACATTCTCCTCCCTTTCTTCTTAACATTAAAGGAAAAACCCAACACTTGGCACAGGGGGGAACATGAAACAAACCAAAGCTCTTCCCGACACCAGAAAGCTCGAATATTCAACGCTCCCAGGTTGCAGGAAAAAGAATGTGGGAATCTGGACAACACAAGGGCAGAGCAAGCACTGGAGCTCAAGGAGCTGCTCTGCTTTCCCTCCAGTGTCCCTGCCTGTCCTAGGCAGTGCGTGTCACCCCGATGCTGCCGTTACTGTCTGCCTGTTACCAGAGGCATGTCCCAAATGTGAAATATTATCACTCTCCATGCAGCAATACACATGTTGTCTCTCAGTAGCGAAGACACTGGCAGATGGATTAGCAAGTCCCCTTTCCTGAACCCAGGGCATTCTTGTTCTGGTTTAGCTAAGCAGTAAAATCAGGTGATTTTGCTATTTCTGCTCCGTTCCAATGGGTGCTTAGGGCTGTCCTCACTGTCTTCATTAAAACTCCTCTTAAACGTGGCAGCTCTACCAAAGCTTGTCTTAGAACACCCAGCCAATGTTAACTCCTGAATGAGAGAGTGCTGCTGCTCAGTTTGGGCTGCCAGGCAGCAAGGGGAGAGCCATGGACCGGCCACGCAGCGTGACAGACCCCTCCACAAAGAGAACACCCACCACCAGGACACGAAGCACGTGTGAAATAGCTCCCTACCTGGTAGATCATGACTTTGAAGTTCCTGCGTTTCAGGAGCTCTGCTTCGTTGGCCTCCAGCTTCTTGATCTGCCCCGCTTGTTTCTCCAGGTTCTGCCGAACCGTCTTCACGTTCACGCTCACCTTGCGCACCTTTTCCAGCATCTTGTTCACGGTGTTGCTGGTGGTGGTGTGAGCCTTCGTCAGCTTGGTTAGCTCGCCCTGGATGCTGGTCACGGCGCTATCCATGTCTTGCTGTCTCTCCTCCAGCTGCGTTTGGGTCAGCTGGATCTGATCCACCGCCCCAATGATCTTGTCCAGAAGGGTCAGCACCATCACGCCATTGATCTGGTCTGGTTTGATGGGTTCTTCGGGCACCGGCTCCTCTGAGGCCTCAGAAACAGTTGGTGGTTCGATGATCTGCAGAGTAGTCTCCTCCATGCTGGCTCGGGAGTCCTGGCGAGCAGAGCCCGGGAAGCTGTCACTGCAGGGACAGAGAGGAGGGAAAGCTAAACCCGAGCCTCAGCTAAACCCTGCGCCGGGAGCCGCGCCAGGAATGGGGAGCGCAGCGTGGGGATGTCTGTGCTGCACTGCAAATGGCACGGCCCCGCAGAGCCCTCCAGCCAAACTGCCCTGCTCAAGCCTCCAGGCTCGCAGGTCATTGGCTGACTCCACCTCAGCAAAGGACCCGCTGCCAAATGCCTCCGACCCACCCTTTCTGAAATGACTAAAATAGTTGGAGGGGAGGCGATGGCTCTGCATGCGGACACAGGCACGGCTCAGCCAGGAATGCAAAGCTCTGAAGCTACAGCCACCTCCTCTGCACCACGAGGCTAAAGCCACTAAAAGTAACGAGAGGCAAAACAAGAAGCCTCGAGTAAATGCTCAGGAAGCTGCTGGGAAGAAGCTGTCCCCATCTGGGCACAGCTGTGTGCAGGAAAGGAAGGCTGCTTCAAACAACTGCACACGCTCAAGTTCAGCTGGAAAATCCACATCTTTTGCCAGTGCTCAGGGGTTGGGTTTGTTTTCCAGGACTACAGGAATCTAATTTCAATACTTTAAAGAAATGCTCCCACTCGGATTCAGTAGTTACAGCACATTAATGCCATAAAAACGCAGGCTCCCATGTGTGTGAATGTCCACATGGAACAAACCTCTGCGTGGGTTTAACACGGAGAGAAGGAGAATTCACCCCTGAAGGGAAGCCCCTGGGCACTCCCACCTCAGCGCAGCTCCCTCGGCTCCGCAGTCCTCCATCCACTGCCAAATCCAGGCTGGACTTTGAAAGGCAGGAGTGCTTCTGCACAAGCCATGCTGCAATGTACTTGTAGGCAATGCCCAAATACTGTGTTAACTTAGGCTTTATTGGTAAAAAAAGCTCACTGTTTCAGAACTTGCTAGCATAGGTATTGCTTTGGAAACCAGGGGGAAGAAAATAATCCTTATTTTGCTAACTTTAACCCTCAGTATCAGCACAAAGTGACTCAGAGCCTTGCGTAGTGTTGGCAGTTGACACCTCGTGGAGCCATCATCACCTTCCTGCCTTAGCACACACCGGGGAGGTGCCACCGGGGGCTGCTTATGGCAACCCCACGGGACCATGCATAGGAATGTGAAGGAGAACTCGGATCCTGAGAGAGGCCCCGGTGAGACCCAGCACCGGCTCAGCCAAAGGGAACCGAACTCCCAGGGACAGACCTGCTGCAGGGACAGACCCCCCCCGGCTCCACCCAGGGGCTCTGGGCAGACTGGGAAGGCAGCACCTTCCCTCTCCCCCTGCAGCCCTATAACCAGCGATTCCCACTGCTCACATCCTGTCCCCGCAGGGGGCAAGCCTGCAGCATTCCCGGCCTCACCGCCCGCCTGGGACAGCGGAGCAACGCTTCATCCCAGGCACAGGCTGGGAAGCCCACGGGACACGAGCAGATGTACAGGGACATTGTTCAGTGCTGAATGCTCCCCACAGTCAGCACTTTCCCTGCCCCTGTGCTCTCCTCCATGTGACAGCTTCTCTCTGCTGCTGTGCCCGGGCTGCAGGGCTGGGCTGGATCTGCTGCCACTGTGCATCGGTCAGTCCTGCTGTGGGACCTCCACAATAGCCATTATGTCATGTATTAAAAATAGCTTGTTTTTCTACACCCTGTTTTTTCCCGGAGGGACCCTTTTTCTTTTCCTGAGCGTTTATTTCCAGTGTTTGCTGCTGATGAGTCAGTGCCATGAAAAAACCCCCCTCACTCCAGTGAGACAGCGCTGGGGCTCTGAAGGTCTCACTGGGAATGTCTGCCTCAGAGTGGATTTCCACAGGTATCTGCTGGGATACAGGGCAGCGCTGTCTCGATCTGCCATCTATTCCATGGGGGATTTCAGTCTCTGCTGCCTCATTTAGGAATAGTTTAAATTGAGAAATCAGACTGAACAGGTCACTCTGGACACAACCAGCCCAACAACAGGCCAGGAATGGCTGCCTGCGCCTGGCTCCCAGCAGGAGCGGTGACGTACTGCTGTGTGCAGCCCTCCCCCCCGCGCTGAACCACCATGAGCAGTTCTCTATGCCAGGACTCGCCTCATTTCATTTTCATACCAGGAAAAGCCAAGAGGTGACAACCTGCAGCCTCCCCCTTGCAGCCGCTGATCCAGGCGCCAGGACACTGGAACCGGGCTCAATCCCTTCCAGCACGGACGGTGTTTGCTGCTCCATGGATCCACTTTGGTCTCTCGCTCCCACACGGGTGCTATGCCCCGGGTGCCAGCGAGCGCTGCAGCAGCGCAGGGACGAGGTCAGAGCATCACAGACACATGGAACCCCAGCCTGGGTTGGGCTGAAGGGACCTTAAAGCTCATCCAAAGCCCCGGGCAGGGGCACCTTCCACTAGAGCAGGTTGCTCCAAGCCCCTGTGTCCAACCTGGCCTTGAACACTGCCAGGGATGGGGCAGCCACAGCTTCTCTGGGCACCCTGTGCCAGCGCCTCAGCACCTCATCGCCGTTAACCACAACCATTCGGCTCCTAAGAGCTGCTTCTGGTGCCCGTGTCCGTGTCCGTGTCCGTGTCCCTGCCCGTGCCCGCGTCCCGCCGCCGCCTCCGGTACCCGAGGCCGGGCCGCGCCTTCGCGCCTACGTCACTGCGTCACCGCCGGCGTGCGGTGACGTAACGAGCCCCTGCAGAGCAGCGGGCGCGGTGTCTCTTCCGCTCCGCTGACGCCGCTTCCGCTGCGGGGCCCGGCCGGGGCGCGCCGTCGCTAGGAGACGGGCCCGCGTGACACCGCCCCGCGTGCGCGGTGACGTCAGGGACGGGAGCCGCGGCGGGTCAGCTGGCGGCGGCGGAGCGGGGGCTGCGGCAGGTAACGCGCGGCACCGGGGGGGGACCGGGACCGGGACCGGGACCGGGACCGGGACCGGGGCCGGGGCCGGGGCCGGGGCCGTGGCCGTGGCCGTGGCCGTGGGGGCTGGGCTCCGGCCCGCGTCTCACGGCCCTTCTCCTCAGGGGCCGCGGCGGAGCCGGCGCCGCCATGGGGGAGCTGTTCCGCAGCGAGGAGATGACCCTGGCGCAGCTCTTCCTGCAGTCCGAGGCCGCGTACTGCTGTGTGAGCGAGCTGGGCGAGCTGGGCAAGGTCCAGTTCCGCGACGTGAGTACCCGCCGGCACGGGGGCCCCGCCACACACCCCCCCCACCCCCGGGCCCCGCCGCCCGCGGCTGAGCCGTGTTAACGCGTCTCTGTCCGCAGCTGAACCCGGACGTGAACGTGTTCCAGCGCAAGTTCGTCAATGAAGTGAGGAGGTGTGAGGAGATGGACCGAAAGCTCCGTACGTTTCTTCCACAGGGCTCTGTGCTGAGCTTCCCCCGCAGAAACGAGCAGCGAGGGTAACCCTGCGGGGCAGCGTCAGGCAGCAGAGTGCTGAGCGGGGGGGCGGAGGCTGCCGGGTCTCTGCTCCAGCCGGTCAAACCACCTCAGGGACTTGTTTCCTGCATGGAAGACGGTCACAGCATCACAGATGGTTTGGGTTGGAAGGCACCTTAATGCTCATCCAGTTCCAACCCCCTGCCACGGGCAGGGACACCTTCCACTAGAGCAGGTTGCTCCAAGCCCCTCTGTCCAACCTGGCCTTGAACACTGCCAGGGATGGGGCAGCCACAGCTTCTCTGGGCAACCTGTTCCTTAACCAAGAAAGACATCTTGGAATAGGGGGTGAAAGGATTCCCAGCTGGGGCTGGGAGGAGGTTACAGTGACAGTTTGACATTGAAGTATGTTTTAGTTAACACTAACAATGCTGTCTTCCAGGGTTTGTTGAGAAGGAGATTAAAAAAGCAAATATTCCTATCATGGACACTGGTGAAAACCCAGAGGTACCTTTTCCACGTGACATGATCGACTTGGAGGTGAGGATGTGTGTTAAGACTCAAGTAATATTTGGCTTTACATGAATAGAGGGGAAGGCATTTCCATTGGTAGAACCCAGTGAATGTAGTGGCAAAGGTGCTTTAAGCATTGTCCCCAGCTGCCACCTGCAGCGTGAGCTCTGCCAGCTCACACCAGGCTGAGCTTTATTCACAGGCATTGTTTGCTTGTGCATTTGCCCAAATACAATTAGAAGCAAAAGGACTCAAAAGGCATTTCACCCACTTCAATGAGTGCAAAACTGCTGGAACTGCCCGGTTTGCAGTGGGTCATTCTAAAGTTTACAAGGGTTTTTAACGATGTGAAGAACACTGGGTTAATCCAGTCTATAAAAGTCTGGCTTAACAGTCTGTAAAAGCCTGCAGAGAATGTCCCAGACCTGGAGCTGTGTCTCATGGTGGGGAGCTGCAATCGCGTGGGGACGTGAAGCATCCTGCCTGCTTCCTTGTTTTAACAGACCTAACAACGCTTGGGTGTGGAATTGCTTTAATCCCTTTTTCCTTCTCCTTTTCCCATCTTCTTGCAGGCAAACTTTGAGAAAATTGAAAATGAGCTTAAGGAAATCAACACGAACCAGGAAGCGCTGAAGAGAAACTTCCTGGAGCTGACAGAGTTAAAATTCATCCTGCGTAAAACTCAGCAGTTCTTTGATGAGGTCAGAATATGGGGGCTGACACCTGGGGAGCTGGCCCTTCCCCCACAAATCACCATTTTTAGTCTCAGATATCCTTTAGTTGCTGGTTTGGACAGCAGAGTCATTTCTGTGCTTTAAGAAAGCTGCTCAGATGGTTTTCCATGCTCCATGCAGCACACACAGCTACCCATGATTTACCTCTTCTGCTGTTGCTTTGGGGTTGTTTTAGTTAAGCAATGGTTTGTCTCAGAATGGTGCAAAGTCACAAAGTGCTGGTAGTCTTTAAAGCACATCAGCAGACCGAAGCCTTGGTGCTACAGTCGAGCCTTTTCTGCAGTGGGTAAGTTCGTTGGTACCTAGGCAGATGAAGAGTCCTGCCTCACTCACACAGGGGAATTACAATCAAGCTTCATTTCTCTTCAGCTTTCAGAATGTTACGTGGAGATTACTCCTTAGGGTCATAATACAAAGGCCACTGAAGTAACTGATTATTTATTCAATTGAGCCTTTGATCAAACCCTGAAGTTCTTGGAGGTAAGTTCTGGAGCAAAGCTGCAGTTTAAAATCTTCAGCACTTTGTCAGGCAGCAGCTGGGCCAGAAACCGGCAGCTCCTCCACTGGGCCTGAGAAGAGCTTCTCTGGTGTCATTCATGATGCCCACATAAAGCCCACAGGGGAGAAGGCGTAATCCTTCCTAGTAAAGCTTAAGTGTCTCAGAGTCCAGGGAGTTTTCTCAAAGAGCTGCCTTGTGTTTTTTAGAAGGACACATTTTAGCTGGATATATGTCCTGTTTCATCTAATCCAAGGATTTGATCAAAGAGCTCTTACTGCATTTGGCTTCTGGTGTGTACAAAGGCTGTGACCAAGTAGAGCTGGGCTCCTGCAAGCTCCAGCCCGTTTAGCTAATGGTTGGGGTTTGGGTTTTTGGCACAGGGTGCTGCCTGTTCAGGCGTTCAGGTCGTTCCTGTGCCAACACAGGTCTTAGTCTGTGCTGACAGAGATACTGCTGCTGGTGTGATGGGTTGATTGATCCTGGGGTCGGTTTCAGTACACGATAAATGTCTTCGAGTGTTGAACGTTCATTCACAAGTGTCCCCTTGGACAAACAGCATTAACCTGATCATCTGTCACTTGGCTGCGTTAGGTGCTGCTGCCAGCCTGGGCTACCTGAGTGCAGGAACTGTCCTCTGGTGGGAGCTGCCTACTGCTGCTCTTCCAGGGCAGCGTGCTCACACTGAATTGAGATCCAAATCCATTTTCTTAAAGAGCCTTCATCAGATCACCCACAAAGGGAACCGAGGTCACGCTCCAGTGGAGTGACCACAGGACGTTTCGATGGGTTCCTGCTCCTGTTGATAACTGGTTTCTGTACTAATAAACCAAACCACAAGCCATAAATGCAGTGCTGTGTGTCAAAGCAACCTCGACATCTTGTTATCCCGAGCATGAACACTTTTGTTTCTTCATGCTGTCATTTGCACAGTACCTTCAACACTTGAAGACTTCAGTGACTTGTAATTAAGATTGTGTTACTCATAGTAGTAAGTTGCACAAGAAATGGCTTCACAATCCAAATGACTTTGGTCTGGGTGTTTGCTCTCTGGAGTTGCACTGAGGGGAGGGTGGCAATGTTTTTATGCTTGTTCCTCACAGGCCCCTGTAGCCATTTCTTGTTTCAACGTACCATGTTGATGATTATGCTCCTTTTCTCAGTCTTCTTGTCTTTGCTTATGAAGAACAGTATGAGCTGGAGAGATTTCTCTGAAAGCTTTGCCTAGAGTGTGAGCGTAAAAGAAGACTGGAAAAGTAATGGTTAATGGCATGCAGTTCCCCATCTCTCTCCTCTGACTCCTCTCACCACCTGCTTCGTTTCTGTTTGCTTTGCATCTGTCATTTCTGTCTGGGCTCTGGGTTAATCGGTTGATGGTGAAATGAATCCCTTTTAGTTCGTGTGAAAACTGGTTTTCATTCTGGTCGTGCACTGGGAGGGGCTTGAATTGTATGGCAGGGTGCAGGGCGCCAGAGCAGGGCTGAGATCAGGGGGAGGGAGAATGAACCTGGCTTTCAGGCCGTGACATTAACGATGCTGATCGAGAGAAAGGTTCTGATCTGAGTGAACAAAAAGCAATTAAAAGTGTTTATTAATGGAACGTCTGCTTTCTAATCACTGGCATGCAAATGCTTGGGTTTCTCTCATCCAGAACAACCTGATGTAAGAATTACTTCACAATCACTCTGATGTTTCACTCCCTGCTGGTGAAGGCTCTTATTCAAAGCAAATTTCCTAGAGTCTCATTTCTCTGCCTTGTAGCCGGAGAGCTCTTTCATTTGCACACAGTCTCTTGGGTTTTTATTTCTGTTAAGCCTTGGAACACTGCCTTAGTTGTCCTTCCAGAACCAGAGCTGATGTTGCTGTGGCATTTCCTTTCCAGAAAGGTTGCGATCATCAAATCTAAGTAGTTGAGAGATGAATTAAAATGATGTAGAGTCATAGGGGTTTCTTGTGCAAATCATCCTTTTGTAAGAAAGTTCTTGTTTAGTAAAACTGGTCGAGATCTTGACTACTGAGAAATACAATACAAGCCTCTTACAACTGTATCTTACTGGTTTTCAACATCCTGAAATCCAGATAGCAGACAACCACCGGTACGTTTGCTCGGTGTGTTCTGGTGTGGGTACCAAACTTTCTTCTTTTGGTTGTGTTCTCTGGGAAGCAAAATTTCCATTCAGTTTTTGGTGTTGCCCCAAGTTACCTTGAAGTTGAAAGCATCAGAAATCCTTCATGTTGGCTTTCCAAACTCAATTAGAGGCTCCCTTACTTGTGTAACATCTGTGAGCTAAAGCGAGCGCGGGCACAAGCAGCTGAGCTGCCTTTGATGCCGGCCTTGGAAAACCTTTCCTTGTATATGGCCAATATGTTTATTGGATGTGCAGGTAAAATGTAGAGGGTTGGTTTTTCTTTCCACTAAAATGATGATGCAACAGAGCACAAAGCAGCTCTGGCTGCATCACTCAACTTGCTACAGACTTTTGCAAGGCTGTGCTGAATGTGTGCATGTGTTTTACGTGGTCCAGGGTCAAACTCTACCTTCAAGTGTATTTTAGCAAGTTCCCCTGTAGGCAGACCTCCTGTGTACCACAGAGGGGTAGAGTTTGGCCTCTGTTTGTGCTCAGGAACTGTAATTTTCATCATTCCATTATATAAGCTGCAGAGGTAGAAATAACCATGATGTGGGCTTGAATCATGTGTGAAGATGCGGCGCAAGAGGATGTGGTTTGAGCATCCATCCTTACTTGACTTGCTGACGCTTACAAGCTATATTCCCAAGAATTTTAACCTGCAAATCAGTTCCAATGAAGGACAGTATAAAACTGCAGCCTGTTTTAATGCCTGGTTAGTCAAAATATGAGCATTGTTGTCCGAATGCCCTAAGCAATGCACGTGGTGTTTCTGGCAATAGTGCACAGAGTGAAGAAGGAGAAATAACTTGAAGAATGAAAAGATTTAATCACTAAGCATGTTTTTAAGCTGGAAGTATTGTGTGTTTTTCCTGGAGGGAGACCTTTGTGAAGCCAGTAAAGAAAATTACCATCCAGCACTTCCAGGTTTTGTTTCTGATTCTGGCCCTGTATATACACTGATGTGGCGAATAACATGGAATCAATCAGGCTCCTGTCGTGTCATTCCCAACTGAATGAGGTGTTGGCTCTGCCCCAGGGCATGGCAGAAGGCTGACGTATAGGATACACAGGTCTCATACCTGGTTGTAGGGTCACAGCCTTGGGCAGCTGCAGGGGGTCCTGAGATGGATTGAACCATCTGTGGAAGACTTACCCGAGCATCCTCCTCTTGTGTAGGACCAGGCTCCCAGGCTGCTTTACACGCAGGTGGAATTTCCCAGGCACCTCTTAGAAACACCTTTTGCATCTTCATGAATGTGCAGAAGATGCCCAAGAGGGAATCAGCATCCACCTTCACATTTTTCTCCATTTAAGAGACAGGGAAAGATGAGGTGAAGTGTCTCACTCTGGTTTGTGCCATTAAGAAATAGTTCTTGGGAACATAAACTTGATAAATTTGTTTGAATTCTGCCTTTCTTCAGACTTGTATATCCCACAGCCTCTGTTCAGCTGCAGCAGTCTGTAGACTTTCCTTGTACGGAAGCTTTGCTGAGCCATTCCACTTTTCCTCTTGTTTTTCTCCTTGCTTGTGTGATTCTTGCTCTATTTTCTATCATCTCCTTCCTCTTTCTGCTATCTTCTGTTCATTCTTTTTTTTTTTTTCCTTCTTTTCTTGCTCCCCAGTCTCTCTCCTGGTTCCTCATTCCCTGCATGCCACTAACCAGTTTCATTAGATATTAATTGATTTGTGAATTCAGGCTGAATTGCATCATCAGCAGATGGCGGATCCAGACCTGTTGGAGGAATCCTCTTCGCTCCTGGAACCAAGCGAGATGGGAAGAGGTGCCCCGCTACGACTCGGGTAATGGCAGCTTGGGCTCCCTTTTACCTGCCTTTAGGATCCCTGGGATGCAGCCTCTGGAATCTGCAGCCAGTTGTGTGCAGTTGTGGAACTTTCCAGACTGGCACACCAAGCAGATGGAGGCTGATCCGAACCCAGCTCTTGGTCTCCATTCTCGTCCTGTGCCCATTGACTTCCCAGCTCATATCTGTGCTTCACACGTTTGTCCCTGCACAAAACCCCTGTGCTAGTTGGTGCCCTCTAAATCTGTTCTGGTGCTTTTTCAGGCGTTCTGAGCTCTCTCTGCTCTGTTGAAAGCAGTAACTGCTCTGGGCACAGAGTGCTCTGAAAAGCTGTATAATTCTCTATCCTCTTTATTAGCTGCTTCCAGGCTGTCTTTGCATGTAATTGTTTATCCAGACGGAGGGGTTTGAACCACTGAGGTCTTCTGAAGCACATGCCCAGCACACAGTCAGTGGCTGCTGTAATCCTTACCATGTAATGTATCAGGATCCTATTGAATACTAGCAGGCGTAGAAACTGTATGTTTAAATGCATTTATTTCTCCTTTAACCAGTGCTATATGTTTTCTTTACTAGACTATTTGATTCTGTTAAAAGGCCTAGCTTGCGCTATAGTGCAGTCGTTGTGCTTTTATCTCTCTGTATTCAGAGGACCTGCCATTTTGCTTAAAGATCTCATTTTAAAGCAAGATTTTCGTAGCTTTCAATGTGATGCCGAGCTCCAGCTGCCCTCAGTGCTTTGGGTGTTAGGCTCTGGTTTCCTGTAGGTGCAGAACTTCATGTTTCTGCTGTGCCCTGCGCAGGTTTGTGGCTGGTGTGATCAACCGGGAGCGGATCCCCATGTTCGAGCGCATGCTGTGGCGAGTGTGCCGAGGGAACGTGTTCCTGCGCCAGGCAGAGATTGAGAACCCCCTGGAGGACCCCGTGACGGTAAAAGGAACTCTTGGTTACAGCAGCAGAAGCCTCAGATACGTGAAGGGATCTCAGATACGTGGAGGGATCTCAGAAACGTGAAGGCATCTCAGCTCTCTCCATCTAAACCTCTGGCCTTCAGTGAGCTCCACGCAGGCAGATGTTTGGGTTGTGTTCCTTCACAGCACCTACTTGCAGCCTCTGAGGCTTTCGTGACTAATGCTTTAGTAAAACAAAAATAGCAGGATGATGGTGAATGCTGTTGAAAGGGGGAAGAACAACTCGAACTCCTGACTGCAGGAGGGCACATTTGCTTCTCTGGCACAAACAACAGCTCACGTGTGCTGTCTGAATAGGAACTAATCCTTCTTGAGAGAGGCTCTTAAGGACAGGAGCAGTCTGTAACATCTGTAGCTCATTTCCCCTGAACTTGGCCCCATTGTTTTTTCTTAATGGGCTAATCAATAACTTAACCATCCACCTGAGGTTTGTTGGCTTTCTTACAGATACAAATAGTAGGTGTTGTGATTGGGCCTGGTTTTACATTTAGCGTCCTCCTTTGCCCAAGCGTGAGCCCAAACAGTTCCCAAACTTTGGGTACTGTTGCTCTTAACTTCTCAAAAGAAAGGCTGAAGGTAGGCTGGATTGGAACAACGCAGAGTTGAAACCCAGTAACTGCCTCTCTGCTGCTCAGGGAAGGCAGATCCTCCTCCTGTCCCGCTGGCTGCTGGTAGTTGACCTGTTTGAATTATCTGTCTACTAGGAGAGACTTTGTTCTTATTGTGCAACACTTCCTCAAGTCGAGGTTACACCTAGTGTCATTATTCTTGAAACATGATGTTAAAATTTCCTAAGTAAGGTAGAACAATAACTTGTCAACAAACGCAGGAAGGGGACCTGGCCACCCACTCGAGCAGCTCTGCAAGGAATGTGCCCTTGGCCTCCCTGGAGAGCCAGAGTTGTTGAACTCCACTTGGTCTCATTTTCATTCACTCTTTAGCTTCTTGTGCTGTTCTGAGGTGAGCTGACTGCAGTAAGAGCTGCTACATGTTCCATTGCACCTCTGCTCTTCTGGAGATCTGCCCAGGATTTCTGTTTATTGCATTAAACAATTGATAATAGAGACTCCAGAACATCTTGCATCAGTAACACAAGTAGGGGTATTCCACTCTGAGGCTAGGAAAAAGGCTTTCCTTGGGACTCCTTCAGTGCTGTAAGGTGCATTCTTGACTGACTGTGCAGATCCAAGCTCTGTATGTACAGATCCAGAGGAAGGGAAAGTAGAACTCTGCTGTCATTTGCTGTAATGCTGATTCTGGGGCTCTTACCGTGTGCTCTTCCTTCTGTTCTAGGGGGATTATGTGCACAAGTCTGTGTTTATCATCTTCTTCCAAGGCGACCAGCTGAAGAACAGAGTCAAGAAGATATGTGAAGGGTATGCAAGTCTTCCAGCTGGGCAGCTCTCTCAAATACTCCAAACACATTGGCATGACTTGAGATTGAGACTGTTCGACTCCTGATTTCACAGTGACTGTAGGAGTACAGACTTTGACAGCAAATAGGATGTGCCATAAGTAGCTGGAACATATTTTAGAGTCAAACCAGCCCCTCCCCAGGCCTGGCATGCTCAAAGTAGATGAGTGTTTGCTAGAGAATGCCTCAGACCAAGGGAGTTCAACGTTGAACTCGCAGGCAGTCCCAGCAGGCGATAGTCTCGCGGGGCAGAGCAGCAGTGAGTACTTGCAGCAGCAGCTGTGTTGGCATGATAGCAGCACCCAGAGCTGGGGTGGCCGATGGGCTGTGTGACAGGGCCTTCGAGCCACTTGTCACCACAGGGAACAGAGCACTTTCTCCCACTTCTGTTTTCTTAAGTGTTCAGCTTCTGGTTTGGCTGAAGGCAAACTCCTGTATGCACTCGATTTAAAGACTGAAACTCTGCTTGGCAGTTCTTGCTGATCAGAAGCTTCTCTTAAAGTGCTTCTTGCTTTGTTCAGGCTCAGCCAGCTGTTTCCCTGACTGACCTATCTCTTCCCATCTTTGTTACTAAGGTGCTTGCATGTCTTTCAGATTCCGTGCCTCCCTCTACCCATGCCCAGAAACACCCCAGGAGCGGAAGGAAATGGCTTCTGGTGTCAATACCAGAATTGATGATCTTCAGATGGTAAAATAAGGGGTCAAGGCCCTTTTTTCTTTTTAATAATCTAGTTGAAAACTTCTTTGGATCCTGCTAAAACATGAGCATTTTGGGCCCTATTAGATGACTATTTTCAGCTCCAGGTAGCTTGAGACCAGCAGCTCAGTAGTGCAAGACACATGTTTGGAGACAGCTCAGTTGTTCTCTTTGCCAGGGGTTAGGATGGTGGGGTGGGTCGATGTTTCTGGAGGGCTGAGCAGTTCCTTATACACATGTATAAGTACAGCACTGACAGAGAACTGCATACCAGGGAGCAGAGAGGAGTATGCATGTGTAAGGAGATACCATGTTTTCCAGCTCTGAAAGCACGCTCGTCCGATTGCCTGTTTCATCTGCCAGAACTCTGAAAGCACTTACACTTATTTCCAAGCTGAGATAACAATGCTGACTTCAACTTAGCTCTTCTCTTTTTCTGCCTGTCTGTATTCTCACGTCGTGCTGTCCTGAAGAGCTTCTGCTTTACAGCTAATCTCTTGTGCAGCAACCTGAGTGTTGGTAAAAAGTAACGAGCACACAAATCTCCTGGGTGCCAGCTCTGAGGAAAGGCACTGGGTTATAATGCAGACACATTTTAAGGGATTTGAGACAAACAATAAGAAAAGGTTCAGAAACTAAAAGGAAAACGGGTTGAATTTGGAGTGCTGCTTTGATAACCTGCCTCGAGCTGGCGTTGTGGAGTGCAGCTCTTTAGCAGTTCTGAAGTAGACAAGAACTCAGAAGCAACTTAATGAGTAGGATTCAAAGCTGCATGTGCCCTGGGTCCTCCCCTTCCCTTGAGACTAAGACTTTCCAGTCTGGAAATCTGCCTTGGCCTGAGTTAGGTATGTTCCAGTTGGGAAACAGCCTCAGCAGAAAACATTTTCTCCTTTTCCCTTCAGCCAAAACCTCTTTAGTTGTAATTTGTGTGTTTTCTTAAGGCAACGTGCGCCTCATTTGCAGAACTCTGCTCTGCTCTTTTAACCTGGGTGGAGGGAAAAATGTTCTCTGTGCTCTCTGAACAGTTCATTGTTTGAAATACCCACTGACCCGGGAGTTGGAGGAGGGAAGTAGTCAGAAAGTAGCCCTGGAAAGAAGCCTTTAAACCTTTTAGCAGAGCTACGTTAATACAGAGACTAAAGCATATATTGTGGGCAGGGGGCTGTCTTGTGCATGGGATGGGGAGAGGGCTCGTCATCTGCTGGTGGGCAGGGCTTGTCCTGTTGGTCAGCCCCATTTCACTGTGCACATCTGTATGCTTTGAGTTTGGGCCGATGATTTGGCCTCACCTTCATCCTGCTTCCCTGTGAAAGGTGCTGAACCAGACAGAGGATCATCGGCAGCGGGTCCTGCAGGCAGCTGCCAAAAACATCCGCGTGTGGTTCATCAAAGTGCGCAAGATGAAGGCCATCTACCACACCCTGAACCTCTGCAACATCGACGTCACGCAGAAGTGCCTCATTGCTGAGGTCTGGTGTCCCGTGGCTGACCTCGATTCCATCCAGTTTGCTCTCAGGAGAGGCACTGTGAGTAGCTGCTGAAGCGCCCCTGCCCGCAGCACCCGCAGCGCGGCACTGATTGATTCCTCCGAAGGGCGAGCCTCTGGGATGCATCCCTGGGGGCTGCTGGAACCAGCCCTCCCAGAGGACAGTTTGTTTAACGTGCAGGAATGGTGGCTTGTAGCTAAACCTTGTCACAAAGATGTGGGGGGAAGCTGTAAGTTCAGGAGGATGCTGTGATGCTGAGGCACTCTCCTGCGTTTGGTGCATTTAGTTAACCTGGCTGTGCTGCAGTCCTGCTGTTTGGATCTCTAGTGGAACACACTGGAAGGAACTGTACAGGACATGAGCAAGCTCACCCTCTGCTCAGATGCACACATGAGAGTCGGGTGCCTTGAAGTCCTTTCATTTGCTGTTTAAAAAACCCAAGCTCACTCTTGCATGAGTATTCTTGTCTGTCCTAGTCAGACAATGCCCATCCTTACTACAAGTGCTGCTCCTCCTGCTACACTAAGTGGAGAGCAGTGGAAACTTGGCAGCCTTCCTCAGCTGCTCAAGTGCATTTCTTGTGGTGCAAGCACGCTGCAAACATGCGAGCTTGTGGTTTTGCAGTGCTAACAAGGAAGTGGTGCTGAACTCTGTCCTCCAGTGCCCGGAGGGTGGGTTTTCTAATCTTCCTCTTTGTTTAAACAGGAGCACAGTGGATCCACTGTCCCATCTATCCTAAACAGGATGCAAACGAATCAGACCCCACCAACATACAACAAAACTAACAAGTTTACTTCTGGCTTTCAAAACATTGTTGATGCTTACGGCATTGGGACGTATCGGGAAATAAATCCAGGTACATTCAGGCATGGGGAAGCCCAAGACATCTCTCTCAATTTTGTAGTTATGGGGTTTCTCTGTATTGTTTGTTCTGTGTGAAAATGCCTAACAGAGTGTTTAGCTCCTTTCAGAAGCAGAGCAGAAGCTTGGGAATTACATTGCTAAATGGCATAAATCGTGCTGTGCTAAATCAGGGCTTACCCAAGGACAGCACGTGAGGAGTGTCCTCTTTTCTCTTGCAGCACCATATACGATCATTACCTTCCCCTTTCTGTTTGCTGTGATGTTTGGAGATTTTGGCCATGGAATCCTGATGACTCTCATTGCTGTTTGGATGGTGCTTAGGGAAAGTCGGATTCTGTCACAGAAGAGTGACAATGAGGTGAAGTGGCTGCTCATGCTGAGCTTTGCATTTAAACCACAGTTGTAGCTGGTTTACTCCGTCCTTCCCCCTTGAGCTGACAATGCCCATTACTCCTTTCATTTGGAATTTGGGAAGTCTGTAGGCCACAGAACGAGTGGCATAATTTCATAATAGTAGTGACTTCCTTTGGGTTTCCTCTGGGATATTTGTAGGAAATGATTTCAGTTGTTTGAAGGAAATGCTGTAGATAAGCTGTTGTAAACAGATCACCCAAAACTTGGTTGGATCATAAAGGGGTTCAGTCACTGCAAAACTCCTACTTCTTGTATGTGTAGATCTCCCAAGATTCTTCCCATTTGCTGATCCAGGTGGGTTTTGCTTGCTCAGGCAGGAGGTGAACCAGAGTTAGGCTGCACTGAGAGAGCTGAACAGGGTCTGTGCTGCCTGGTTCCAAACTGCTGCCAGCGGGGGTTTGCATCAGTGTGTGCAGTGCAGTTTGTCCTCTTCAGCTCCTCTGTGCGCAGCCACGCTGCCTCTTCAGCCTCTGGCTTCAGATCCTCTTCTGCAGTGCTGCCTCTTGCACCCTGAATCCCTGCCCATGGGGAAATGGGCTTTCAGCCCGTGTGGCGGGTGTTCTTGTCCTGCAGCTGACTGATTTTACTGGTTCACGAGACAGCTTCCTTGTTCTCATGGGCTTCCTTTGTTCCTTTTTGGGTTGTTTTTCATACAGATGTTCAACATGGTTTTTAGTGGCCGATACATCATCCTGCTGATGGGACTGTTCTCCACCTACACCGGCCTCATCTACAACGACTGTTTCTCCAAGTCCCTGAATTTTTTTGGCTCATCATGGAGCGTCCGGCCCATGTTCTCGAAAGGCAACTGGTCGTGAGTAAATAGTTGGTAACTAGCTAAAGAGTGACAGTGATAAGCAGGTGACTTATCTTTCCCCATTGCCCTCCCTGCTCAGGGAACCAAACTTGTGAGCTCAGTCTCAAGTAGCACTGCAGGAGGGTGGAAACCTGCTGTCCAGTGAGTTTCAAACCAGCTCTTTTTTCTTCCAGAAAACTTGTAAAGGTGTAGTTGAGCCCCTTTCTCCTCACAGACGTTCCTGCCCCCTGCATCTTTCTTCCTCGTGACTTGACTGAGCAACAGGTCAAGAAACAGATTTATTATTCATTTAGGAAAATCCTTAGGACCATGCAGGAACCTGAAAGGTCTCTCAGTTTGGGACACTCCTTGCTCTCACAAGGGAAGAACATTGTTAGTTTTTACAGAAGGAGGACAGTGCTGCTTGTGTTAATGTTTGTATAATCTACTTCTACCCAAACAGAGATGCCTTGCTAGAAACCACTCCTCTGCTGCAGCTGAACCCTGCCATTCCCGGGGTGTTCGGTGGCCCCTACCCCTTTGGCATCGACCCGGTAAGAGCCATTCCTTCCTTTGCTGTCCTTAAAGAACATCCCTGTGCCAACAGAAGTGCCTGTCTGGTTCACTGTACCCACAGCTCAGCCATTCCCTTAGCAACCAGCATTGGAAATGCTCCTGAACGATCACATTAACTCAGCTTCCACTGAAATGCTGGATTCAGGATGCACAGGCTTGTTTGTAGTTCCATTAAAGCCTTCTTTCTCAGCCTCTCTGACCTGCAGGGTTTTAATCAGATCTGGTTAGACTTGCAAATCACGTGATGAAGTTACTCTTTGACCTTTATCAGTCAGTCTTGGAACTGTAAGTTTTGAGTAATCCTGTCATTTTATATCCACCTCCATCAATAACACTGCTTAAAATGCTCGGTACGAGACATGGTGTGTTCCACATCCACAGGCAGTGCAGAAAATCAGAACTACGTGTCGTTGTTCATTGAAATGGATAAATATTTCTTTTCCTGTCAAGGACACAGCCCCTTTTTTCCTGCAGCTTTTGCCCACCATAAAAACAAGCAGGGTTTGATTCCTGCTCTGCTCGTGGATCACTTGCTATAAGTGTTCCCAGCAGGAGAGGTTGGCTGCTCATTTTCCCAAAAGAGATCTATGTGACAAACACATCTTGAAGAGAAACGTGCTCTTGCAGGCTGATACTTCCTGGATGGTGAATAGTGTTTAGCTTAAAGTGAAGGTTTTCATCCTCCTCTGCTTTCCTTTTGGTGGGCGCTGGGCTGACCTCGTGTTGTTTTCCACAGATTTGGAATATTGCCACCAACAAGCTGGCCTTCCTCAACTCCTTCAAGATGAAAATGTCTGTGATTCTTGGCATTATCCATATGCTCTTTGGTGTCACATTGAGTCTTCTCAACCACATGTAAGTGCGTTGCTCTGTTTTAATCCTTGCGGTGGGGGGGCTTCTTTGGGTGTGTGTTAGTTTAAGCTGCAGGAGCCCGTCAGACTTGAACCTCTGCTGAAGGAGCAGGGCACTTGTTCCTCTCTGGCTCTGCAGAGCGATGCGTGTCACATCATTACTGGGTTTAAGTCCCACCTACTGCTGAGCCCCGGCAGTTTGGTTCTAAAGATGTTAAAAGCTTTTTGCCCTACATATACCTAACGCTGACCAAATGTGACATTAAACTCTCCATTTTCTGTTCCTCTCCTGTAGCTATTTTAAGAAGCCACTGAACATCTACCTGGGATTTATTCCAGAGATGATTTTCATGTCATCACTCTTTGGATACCTCGTTATTCTCATTTTCTACAAATGGACAGCCTACGATGCTCACACCTCCAAGGATGCACCAAGCCTTTTAATACACTTCATCAACATGTTTCTCTTCTCCTATAGTGACACCAGTAATAAGATGCTTTATAAAGGGCAGGTGCGTGCTCTTGCTCAATAAGATCAGAAATGCTTCATGATATTGATTAACCTTATAATAATTGTGAGATCGAGCAGGAAACGTTCTTCCTGTGTGACAGAGGAAACGTGGCATCGCTTCTGAAGCCTGACACTATGTCATGTTGAAGAAGGGAGAAATAATCCCTATACCAGGAATTTATATCAATCCGAACATGTCAACTGTGGCTCCGGAGCATTTGGATTCAGATTAATAGCGGGAAGTGATTAGGAATATTGTCCTGCATCTGCAGCGTGGTGCCTCTAAGCTTAGCTAAGATGCTAGCACCATTTCCTCCCAGCACTACCAGACATCTGCCAAATCCTCATTCCCTGCACAATCTTGTGGATTATTCCCTAATCTAACCCAGCATTACGTGCTGTGCACAGTCAGCTGGGGCATGCAGGGGGGCATTAAGTTCAGGTTCCAGTTGTTCAGTGCTGCCTGTGAGCTCTTGGGAGGTTTTGCGTGTGTGTTTGAGCATGTAAATCAGCTGAGACCTGTTTCTTTTGCAGCAAGGCCTCCAGTGTTTCCTCGTGGTGGTGGCGTTACTGTGTGTGCCCTGGATGCTGGTAGCTAAACCCCTGGTCCTTCGCCATCAGTATTTAAGGAGAAAGCACTTGGTGGGTGACTATGTCTTCTATTTTCAGTATGAAAACTAATGATGGTTGAAAAGCCACGTTCTCCATCTTGAGCTTGGATACGTGGATTCACACTGTGGTGTGACCTGCACAGTGGTTTTATGCATATTCTTAGGCATGAATGCAGGTGGGTTGTACTGGAGGCACAGTGTTGCCTGCCTGCTTCTCAGATCTGCATCCAGCATCAAACCTGCTTCTAAAAGCCCTTTATGTTGGTAAGGATAAAAACCATCTATCTGCCTTGGGCTTTGTCAGCTCTCCTGCTGGTTGCTGGATGCACTTCTGTGCCTTTGCTAGGCTGGTGGTGTAAATGCAGAGATGTGACCCTGCTGGGGTGGCAGACTGATCAGCTGCCCCTTAAAGCAGTTTGGATGGTAAAAAATAACAATGAAGTAGCCTTAGGCAGTCATTGTGTGAGAGGCTGTCTGTGGGCTCCTCTCTAGGTGCCCAGCTGTATGCAAAGTATCTTTATATAAAATGTAGGAACCTGGCACACGTGCACTGGGGAGACTTGAAAGTTCTCCCTGCATGTATGGCAGAGAGCTTTTGGGATGTGAAGCGAGTCAAAGATGAGTTCAGTTAAAGACACTCCCTCTCCCTTCTCTGACCATCTTTCATCCTCCCATGTCCCCTCCATTCGTCTCCCTCTCTCTTTTTGTTTTCTTCCTCCTCCCTTTCTTCTCTTCCATTCACTATCAGGAAGGGCAGCCCGTGGAGGCCCAGGTCAGCCCAGTCCCGAACGAGCAGGCACTAGAGGCAGCAGCGGCTGCAACAGTGAGTGGATTTAAAAATCACCTGATGGATTTAAAGATGGGAGTTGCCTTTCTATCTAATGATCAAGAGAGCATGGAATGTATCTGAATTCCCTAAGTGAATGACAACTGCACCTTTAGGGTGAAAAACACTTTCTCTTGGAAAGAGCAAAGTTCAGCAAAATTGATACATTCTGGAAGAACTACCAGGCTGAAGGATAATAGTTATGTGTGCACAGAATGCAGGAGTGCTGCTGAACTCAAACCCTGCAGAGCAGCACGAGAATACCACATCCCCCAGGTTAAGTTCCCCTTTTCTTTCCTTTTTCTTGCGTATTTGTTGAAGGCAGATGAGGATTCTTTTCAGTGAAGCATTTCTGTTTGCATTATGTGTTCCCAAACATCATGTTTCTGTGATGGCCTCCCAGCAACTTCCTGTCAGTAATCACGGGATTTCTGACACCTGCACCCTTGGAGAAACTTTGAATTGAAGCTATTAGAAAGTGGTTGTGCACAAATAAGCCTTTCAGCAGCAGTTGCCTCTACTTCTTTGTGTCTGAACCTATAGACAGCCCTTTACTGCCAAAGCTTTCTGGTGGAGTGAAGGTCGCAGCAGCTCCCAGGACTTGGTCCCTTCCCCAGTGGCGTTTCAGACTCACAGGTCTTAATTTATAGTCCCTCAGATCAGTCATGAGCATTTTCTGTCTTTGGAGGGGGACAGAAATCCTGCTGTAGAGTGCACAGCACTGCTTGCTGAGCAGAAACCCAGCGCTGGTGGTGTGCATTCATTGTCCAGCACGTGTTTCCGATGCACGTAAGCCCTGCTCGAGGGCACTGTCAGATGATGGGACACGTTCGTGCATCGTTCTTGGTGGTAAGCTGGTATGGGGAGGAAGCCTGCCACGAATCAGCTGTTAACTCTGCAGTGATCACAGGGAGGTGGGAAGAGCTCCCGAGGCTTTCAAAGTTGCAGCTCAGGTTGTGGATGGTTCCTTTCCATTCGGAGCGCAGTGTTGGTACAGCCGAGGTCAGATGTGGAATGTCAGAGCAAATGTCTAAAAAAGGAACTGCTTGCACAACGCAGAGTTTCCAAGTAAGGGAAAGTCTGAATTTCCCAGGAGTGCTGTTAGTTCGCCTGGCGCTGGTGGGGAGCAAGGGTGTGTGTTTGTGTCAGTCTCTTTTGCTTTGACTTGCCACGATGTGACTGTTCCATTTACAAGAGCCGTGCTGTGTGAGTGCCTGTCCCCCAGCTGCTGGGCAGAACGTTGGTCTGTTGCACGTCGGTGCCAGCAAATGTCTTCTTGAGAGATGTGCCTTTTCCTTGGGGTTGCAATGACTTTGTAGAAATGTATGCAGTACTCACTCAGACAGACTTCTTTTCCCCAGCCCTAGCAGGAATCAGCATCTTTCCCATCCAAGCTGGGAAGTAGAATTGTCCAGCTGGTTTAACCTTCATACTTAATGTTTTGTTTCCTTCTGTGAGCTGCTGCTGCACGTGGACGCATAAGAAACACACGCTCTTGCAGTAAACCACAAACAACACTTTGCCCTTTCTCTTTCTGCACGTGTTAGGGAACACACAACTTCGGTGGGATCCGGGTGGGCAATGGCCCGACTGAGGAGGATGCTGAGATCATTCAACATGACCAGTTATCTACCCACTCCGAGGAGGGGGAGGAGGTAAGCACCACCCTCTCGCAGGGCAATGTTCCCAGTAGCAGAATGTGCTAGCTTTTTGACTGCATTTCCTGATTTCCAAGCTGTTTAAATAGCAACACTCTCAGTGAAGTGTTTTCATAGCAGTTTTCATACAGACTAGCTCTTGGTTGTTCCCAGGACTCCAGAAAAAGCAGTATAATCTGCATATAAAGAGAAATGGGGCTCTGTTTGTCCTCATTAGAAAGAACCATCATCTATGGGGCTGCACAGTGGGAGCAGCAGGGTACTCCTGGGTGGCACATGCAGCCTCTGCTCTGGCTGAAGAGCAGTGCTGGTGCCTGCTGCTCCAGGGTCAGCAAAGCCCTAGGGCTGTCTTTCTGGAGCAGTGGAGTCTTGGTTCTGTTCATTTTGATGGTTGAGGATAATATGAATTGCTTTGCCTTACCTCTGATAGAGCAGGAGTTGATCTCATGTAGTTTGGGTGTATTCTGATGCCTCTTAACAGCTCCTCAGCAGTATCTTGCCTCTGTCGTGCATGTGATGTGTTACTGCTTTACTGTGTTTAGGAGGGAATTATTGAATGTGTTCGTGATGAATGTGATCGAGACACTGCACTAAATGCAAACTTATGTTTTCAAGCCTACAGAGGATGAGGTGGTAAGACTACAAGCCAGCTTTGCCTTCATGTGTATCTGGACCATTTCCCATTGGTGTAAAACACGTGCCGAGTTAAACATGTCACAACATCTTGTTTTCCAAAAGATCTGGCTACTTCCATGTTACCGGCCGTTCTGAATTCCTCATACATACATGCCCATTGACAGACCTTTAATGACTTCACCTCCACAGCTTGTTTGTCTCTTGCAGATCTTCCTTAGCTTACCCAGAAAGCTGGAAGTCTGAAGCTGAACAGTTTTTGCTGTTAAACTTCTGCAGAAGTCTCATTTGCCTTATGTTGTGTCTCTGGTCACTCTGCGCTGCAACAAGCTCTTTAGAGCTATCTTTGCCCAAACTCTGTGCCATTTTAAGGATAATCCAGGTTGTTGCCAGTCAGCAAATACAGCAAAACCAGTCCAGCTTCATACAGTTCATCAGCAGAAGTAACCAGTAAAAGAGCTGTAAAAGGGAAGCTCTGTTGTGAGAAACTGCTCATTCATGAACACTTGTAGCAAGTAGGAGTGTTAAAGAAACAGGGGGGTTAGGAATGCTCGTGCAGGGTTGATCGTAGGCTTCTGCACTGTCAGGTAACCAGTTCTATTACAAAACCTATAAATGCCATGAAATGAGAGCAGCTTCCCAGCAGTGGTGCTGCTGTACATTGTGCTGAAGGTGGTTCTGCCTAGAGCTCTGCCACACACAGGGGCATCTGGAACTGGGGGGGCACAGACACTGTTCCTTGGGGCAGGCTTCAGTGAAGACCTTTGCAGTTCACATTCTGTGGAGAAAGAATTAGGCTTTTGACGTCTGATTTCACTTCATTGTTTGCCATGGTTCTTGTCCTGGATACACTAGGGGAGAAAGAAGAGTATAAATAGCTTTCTGTGCGTGCTTAGAGCATTAGTCACTGGATGTATTTAAAACATCGTGTTCACTTAACTTAAATAAGAGCAGTTTCTGAAGCATGGATTAAATCCAAAAGGCAGGGAATGCTTTTTCCCAAGCTGCAGAATAAGAAACTGTCTCACATGGCAGACTTCCTTATAAGTTCCTGTATTATTTCAGAAAACTACCAAGACCCAGAGGCTTGGCCAGGGAGTGGAGGCAGATGTGACTCTTTCACAGTTGCTTTATGCATTATCTTTGCTTTCCAAAGGGCACGTTTGTATCTTCAGAATGCTCTTGTCCTGTAGCAAAGGTACATAGGCAGCAGTATCAGCTTGGAATACTGTCTCCTTTTATGTAGCAGTACATATAATTTACTGGTGCATTCATGTGAACACAACCTTGCTGCTGAACAGTCTTTTCCTGGCAAAGCCCACGGCTCCATTTGAAATACCTTGCTTTGATATGCAAGAATGTGAAAACAATAACGCTGAGGCTGCAGCAATGAACCATCATTCTGCCAAGAGCAGACAAGAGAGTTCAGTTTTCCTTTCTAACACCTCCGTGCTGAACCAGGAGAAGACAGTGTCAGTGTGTAAGCTCAAACACCACGTCCCGGGTCGCAGCCCCGGCGGCGTGCTGGGGCTCAGCTCTCCCCATCGCCCGTGTTCTCTCTGCAGTTTGACTTTGGGGACACCGTGGTGTACCAGGCCATCCACACCATCGAGTACTGCCTGGGGTGCATTTCAAACACTGCATCCTACCTGAGGCTCTGGGCTCTCAGCTTAGCCCATGCACGTGAGTATTCCTTGTGGAACTGAGCTTTGGATCACCCTGGGCAGGCGGGAGGTGGAAGGTGGGAATGCAGGGAGCCTCTCGGAGCTCAACTCAAGCATTGCTGGAGGAGGACAGAGCTGTGTATGCACTAGCTGGGAGGAATGGAGTCTGAACACCAGTGTCTGCTTGCACAGTGCTCTGCTAAGAGGGAGGGATGGAGTTGAAAGCACTGATAAAGGCTCTGCCCTGCACCGTGTGTGCCAGTTGGAGGCAATGTCCTGACATACCTGGCTGCAAGAGCTGTTGTCCCTCTTGTTCCCCACCTCGCTGCAGGAGGAGTTTGCTTCACTTGAGATTTTGCTTTAAGTGAATGGGAACAACCCTCCACTCACCGAACACTCTGAAGTGAACCCTCTTCTCCCCCTTCTCCCGCAGAGCTCTCGGAGGTGCTCTGGACCATGGTGATCCACATTGGCCTCAGTGTGAGGAGCCTGGGTGGAGGCTTGGGCCTCTTCTTCATCTTTGCTGCTTTCGCTACCCTGACAGTGGCGATTCTGCTGGTCATGGAGGGGCTGTCTGCTTTCCTCCATGCTCTTCGCTTGCACTGGTGAGTTACTGGGACAGCAGGAGCTTCAAAGCTCTTCGGGCAGGAAAACTGATGGCACCTGAGCTATGCAGAGGTGCCATCTTCTAGGAAATTGTATTGACACAGGAAACTAAGGCTGTAAAATTGGGCTGTAAAAATACTGAGCCGAGATCAGCAATGTTCAGCAGTGCTGGAGTACACAAACCCGTCTGAACACCCGAATGTCCTGCAGCAGATGTGCTCTGGCAGCAGGAAGTCTCTAACAAGGGCAGAGATTTCAGTCTCGTTTCTAGTGATGCACCACTGCCCTGATGGCATGTGTGACCATTGCTTAGAAATGATGGAGAGTAACTGGACTCTGCTTAAAAAGTAGAGGAAGGCTTTGTGAGCAGTGGGGTGGGAGGGTTGTGCTGGATGGATGAGCGTGCTTGTGGCTTTCAGTAGGGCTTTCTTGTTCTGTCTTCTGGTGCCAGTGTTTGCTTTCTTTAGTGTGCAGTAGCTACTGACTGCACTTTCCTTCATCTTTGTTAATCTTTGCCATACCTTGCACTGAACAGGGGCAGCTTTGCCTCTGCCCTTTGGCGTGCTGGGGAATGGCAGCTATTTCTTGCTGGCCTTGCTTATTGGCAGACGCTTTTGTGGCCCCTTTCCCATGCTGCTGAAGCTCCTGTTTATGCACCCAGCCAGTAAACAAGAAGGAATTACTCATGGAGTGCTCATCACTTTCTCTGCACTCAAGTATGGAAAGTACTCAAGAGCTTGCTCTAATCCCCACTTGAGAGCGCTCATTGTTCCCCTTCAGCTTCCCTGGTCCGGGCACTGGGTGGGATCACAGGAGCAATGTGGGGATGGGCTCTGCTGGCCAAGGGGTCGGAGAGGACGCCTGTGCCTCTGTGCAGCTCAGGCGCTGCCCTCTCTGAAGTTATCTTCTTGTGAGCTAAGTCAGGAGAACAAAGCGAAGTCCCACGAAGTTCCCAAGGAATGTTCTGCCTTGCTTAAATGGGAAGCAGAGGTTGTGAGCAGTGTTTGAGCGCGGCTCTGTGAGTGGCTGTGCCAGGAAAGGAAACAGCCCTTCTGCCCTTTTCCTGCTGCTGGGGAGGGAAAGCTCTGTCCTGTCGCCCTCCCTGATGGGGGGGTCCCTGCAGCGTCCCCTGTGGTGTCGCCATCTTGTGCCATGGGAGCCGGGGGCTGCTGGAAATGGCTGCTGGGCGCTGCTCCTGCCTTTCCTGGCACCCAGCCTGGGAATCCTCCCGGCCGGCACTCGGAGCTCGCTGCTCACTGCCTGCTCTTGGTCATCCCTGTCCCGTGTCACTGTGCTGAGCCACTGCATCGGTGCCACAGGAGCTCTGCGAGCCCTGCGCCGCGCTCCCGCTGCAGCAGCCCGGAGGAGCAGAGAGCAGGCAGGGTTCTGATGCATGGGGGGGGGGTTTGACCTGCAGTTCCTTGTGAATCAGCTGGTTTCCAGTGTTGCTTCTCCGGGCTGCGGCGCTGCACGGCTCTGAATGGCTTTTCTTGGCAGGCTCAGTGTTTTCCTCGTTACTCAGAGGGATGGGCTAAGATGATAATGCATGTTCTGGAGATACCTGTTGATAACAACAGACTCCCTCATGGGTACCACTCACAGAGCACCTGGGCCAAGTGTGAACTGGAGGTCACAGCTCAGCCTCTCACATTGCCAGGCCACCTCCAAAGGGGGATAAAAACCTGCCTGGAAGCGCCCAGGGGAAGATGCACATCCCTGAAATGGCACAGAGAGAAACCCGGCTGAGCCCCAGCAGCACATGGCTCGCTGCTGCGGTGCAGAGCAGCGCAGGGCACCCCTGAGGAGCTGCAGAGCTGCAGCTTTCAACGAAGAAATCGTGTTTTCCCTAAACATGTTTAGGAAGCTTTAATACACATTCTCTAAGAGAAAACCTGCCGAGCTTCGGGCCTGGAAAGCAGGTTAAGGCAGTGTTTCAGACTGAAGCAACCTGCTGGAATGACCTGGGGTTTGCTGGGATTTCACAGTGGGGAGGGAGGCACCTGCAGTCGTTCAAAGAACACGCTGTTAACATTCCTTTTTGCTCCTGAACATGAAATGGGGATGTTCCCTGTTTAGGAATGGGGGGGCACACGACAAATACAGCTGTGCTGGGAGGAGCAGGTCAGCTTTGCTGGCAGTGGGAGCAGGGTCCCCTGTCAGGAATTCTGGAGGTGTGGGTGGTTCTTCCTGGAAACCAGGAGGAATTCAGCCTGTGCGGTGGGAAAACAGCACAGCGTGTTCCATGTGCTCTGCCCGTCAGTCCCGAATGAGGGAGACGTGCGCCGCGCTCTCCCAGCGCACATTCCTTCCGCAGGCTGGGCTGTGCTGGCGCGGAGGAAGCGCTCCGGGGGCTGTGCCAGGATCCAGGCGTGCGGAGCAGGGTCTGGAGGAGCTGCCTGAGCCGTGCCCCGCGTCGGGCTTCACCTCCCCTCTCTGACCCATCCCTGCTCTGAGTATCCGACCTTTCTGTTTGCTCTTCAGTAACGTGGCTTGACATGAATGTCTGGATTAAAGTGACCTTTTTAAAGCCAGTCAGCTCCTCTGCTGCGAGCAAACAGAGATTTTGAATCCAGTTACAAACTTCTTTAGGACAAAGGAGGGTTTACCTCACGGGTTGATGCAGGAATAGTCTCAGTGGTTCTGTTCTCCTGTGGAAAGCAGTGTTTTAGGCACAGTTTTGAGCCTGATTTGGAACCAGAAGCTGTTTTCCCTAGAGTATGTCCCATGACCAACCCGCAGCTAGAAAGAATGGGTAGTGGCAGGCATAATACAAAGCAAATCAGGTTAATTCAGAGCAGTGAGGAGTGGGGTTTATATCACTCTGTAGGAGAGAGGTTGGTGCTGAATGAGCCCCATGATGTAGGGGGGTCAGTTCCAGAGGCTGGAGCAGACAAACCACGTTGTTACGGTGCCAGCTGCCCACTGAATTCTTCCCCAGAGCCTGATCACTGGTGGGAGACGCACAGTGCAAAGTTTAGCCCTAGAGCTGGTGCAGTGACAGGCAGTGATCCTGGAAACAGCCGGGTCGCACTGGAAAAGGACCCTGGATTCTGGGTGTTCCCGTAGACACTTCCAGAAGGAACACACAGAATGTTTGAGCCATGGTAATGTGGTTAAATAAACCTTTTCACTCGTTCCTCAGCCTTGAGCAGCCTCTCCTCGAGCTCCAGGCACCCAGTTGTAACCCAGCGTGGCCCAAGGGTGCGGGGCCAGCTGGAGCGGTTCATCACCAGGGTTAAGGTTTCCCTGGCAGCGGCTCTGTGTGACTCACAGACCCAGCCCTCTGCCTCCAATTTCCCTTTGCTTACAGAATAGTTCCTTAGTCACAGGATACTCATGGAGATTATCAGGGTTCCTGCAAACTGGAGCGTGTTGGCAAGGAGCCCTTCCTCCCACACGGAAAATCCTGCTCATCCTAGGGATTCCTCTGCACGGAGCTCTGCGGATCTGCACGAACAGACATGAGCACGAAGCTCCTTTTCTGAACCTTTCTTTCCTGAGCCCTGCTGGGAAATCACTTCTTGCTGGCTGAAATACCGGAGTTTGCTCATTCCTGACTGGGCAAAGCCTGATCCAAGGCTGCTTTTCTGAGTATAACTGCACGTTGTGCGTGGTGCTCATGGCTCTGCACTTGCTGCCACCTGATTCCTGCAGAGACTGGGGGGTTTCGGTGCCTCACGCAATGGGAAGTGTGTCTCACGAGGCTCCTGAAACACGGAGCTTGTTTGTGTGTGACTCAGGGGATGACTGGGTTCCCTTTCCCTGTTTGGCTCGTGCTGCCCGTCGGGCAGTTCTCTGGAGCGCTGCTTTCTCTAAGCAGAGCTTATTGGGGGAAGCAGGGAAACGGGGCCGAGTTAATGTTCAGCGGGAGGCGACAGGCACAGCTCTGCCTCTGCAGCAGTCATGTGGGCAGAAACCAAACATCCTGAAGTAAATAAGCAGAAGTAGCTGGTGGGGAAGGCTGAGCGCAGCATCACGCGACCGAGGCTTGCTCGAGCTAGTGATGAGGAAACGCTCTGTGCTCCCCGGGGGCGCTGGGGCAGGGAGCTCAGCCCCGTTCTGTTGCCCTTTTCTTGCTTGTGGGGGTAGGATCAAGGTACCTGCAGAGTACTGCTCCGCTACAGAAACATGCAACAGGAACGTGGGGTTTGTGCTACATTCTTAATACGAGGTTTTGTCTTTAATTTTTGTATAGTCAATAATCACACTTCTATGGAGTTGGTGCTAGTTGCTAACCCGTAGCACAGAGCTGCCTTTCTCATGAAGCCTCACTCTTCCTTCCCTTGCAGGATCGAGTTCCAGAACAAGTTCTACACTGGCACTGGATTCAAGTTTCTCCCTTTCTCCTTTGATACCATCCGCGAGGGGAGGTTTGACGATTAAGTGTCCCCCCTCTCCTCAGGCAGTGTTCCTCGTGGCCAGCCCTGTCCCGTGTGTCCCAGTTGCATGTAACCCTCCCATAGCGAACATAACTTATTGCAGCACCCGAGAGCTTTGCCTCCGGGGTAGCGAGTGACACTGGATCAAAGAAACTCTTATCCCTTAAGTTTACCACTGCAGAGAGCAAGTGCATGAGGTGTGTGAGCCCGAGCGTGTCCTCGTGGCGTGGATCAGGGCAAGGACACGGATGCAGCCGCGGCTCAGGGGCCACACAGCACACGGAGAAAGGGCTGAACAACCTCAGCCTGCACAAAGCTGCTCGGGAAGAGGAAGTTTGACGTGTGGGTCCCGTGTCTCTGCCTCTGAGCAACCAAACTGGGAGCAGGGGGCAGCCTCGGGGCTCCCACATGTGCTGTGTTTCCATCTGTGTCTCATGCTGTGCGGGGATTTGGCCCTTTGAGGTACTGGTGATGTGTTGTCATTGTGCTGGGGGGCTGAGGAGCCCCTTAGGGTACAACAGAGGCTGAGTCTTGCCAGAACAGCCCCATGGTGATGGACTCTCGCTGCTATTTCCCCCCAGTAGCTGTTGCTTTTTCTCTTGTGCAAGTTGTGAGTAATTCCTCACCCTCCTCACGTGGATGTAGCTGTAGGAGCAGTGGTGTGTGTGTGTGTTAGTGCTGTAACTGTCGTGTTTACCTGTCACAGTGCATCTGAAGTACTTGTGTGTGCCCAGATTAGAACAGTTCTGAGAATCATTGTAACCTGCAATGGAGGAGGAAAGGCCACGCAGTGCGGGCTGGTGAAGTGATGAGAAATGGGGGGGGTGTGAGCAGGGGGGCCCTTGTGCTGCACGGGGGCAGCCGCTGCGTGTGTCCAGCTGCACGTTCACAAGGGTGTTTGCACAACCAGAGCCGGAATGGGGCCGTGTCTGCGGGTGCAGCGGTGACCCTGGTCCTGCTGCCCGCGGCCGTGCACTGCTCGCAGTCACTGTGTACATTAAACCAACTGCACAACAACCGGCCTGGCCTCTCTCCTGCTTCCCTGCGCTCGCCAAGGGGGCTCCTGCTGCCTCTCGATGGCAGAACTGGGTTGTGAAAGGAGCCCGGTGTGACGGGTCCTGCACCCCCCGATGGGACCGATCCCGCGCTGGTGCCGGTGCCAGCTGTGTCCAGGGGCCGCGCTCCCCTCTGCCCCGTTCCCGGCTCTTGCACCACTCCCGGGTGCAATCACCGGGTTTCTCCCGTTTCCATCCCTCCTCTTGGCCGCCTTCACGGCTCCGGGGCCGCGGGGGCTGCCCGGCCTCGTCCTTCCCCTCTGCACCAAAGGCGTCCTGGGCCGTGCCCACGGAGCCGCCCTGGAGCTGCGGGAGCCGGGGCTGCCCCCGCCCCGCGGCACCGGCTGCGGCCCCGGAGCCCGGCGGGGTCCCGCTCCCGGTCTCGCAGCGCCCCCTTCAGGCCGCAGCGGGTCTCGGTCGATGCTCGGAGCCGGGCACCGCCGCTGTCCCGGGGCTCGGAGGCGGCTCCGGGACCGCGGGTGGAAAACGCGATACGGAACCAGCCCGGAGCCACCGGTGCCGGGGGGGCCCCGCTGCCCCCGGCAGGAGCCCCGCTCCCTGCCCGCTGCCTCCCCGCGTCCGCCCCGCTCCGGCGGCACCCGCTGGTCCCAGCCCCGCCCCGGCCCCGCCTCCGGCGCTGGGGCAGGAGGAGCGGCGATGGCGGCGCGGCGGGCCCCGGCGCTGGGGCCGCTGCTGCTGCTGCTACTGCCCCCGGTGCTGCTGCCGCCGGTGCGGGCGGGCGCGGGGGACGCGCGGCAGGAGCAGGCGGTGCAGGCGCTGGCGCGGCGGCTGCTGGGCCCGCGCGCCGCCGCCGTGGCGCTGTCGGTGGACGCGGCGCTGGCAGAGGACGGGACCGGCACCGACACCTACTGGCTGCGCTCCCCGCCCGGCGCCGCCGTGGCTGTGGCCGTGACGGGCTCCAGCGGGGTGGCGGCGGCCGCCGGCCTCTATCGGTACCTGCGCGACTTCT
The DNA here is from genome assembly GCF_004027225.2 of Strigops habroptila. NCBI lineage: Eukaryota > Metazoa > Chordata > Aves > Psittaciformes > Psittacidae > Strigops > Strigops habroptila. Next base: position 1,949,597 of record NC_044295.2, read on the forward strand.
GCGGCTGCCACGTCTCGTGGTCCGGGGCGCAGCTCCGCCTGCCCGACCCGCTCCCGCGGCTGCGGGCCGAGATCCGCGCCGCCGCCCCCGGCAGGTAACGGGGCCGCGGGGCCCAGCGCGGCGGGGCCGGGCGCTGCTCACGCCTCGTTACCCTGGGACAAGGCACCCCTTACGTAACGGGAACGGGGCTGGGAACAGAGGGGCCCATCTGCAGCCTCCCGCCCGCTCCCCAGGTACCGGTACTACCAGAACGTCTGCACCCAGAGCTACTCCTTCGCATGGTGGGACTGGGCGCGCTGGGAGCGCGAGATCGACTGGATGGCGCTCAGCGGCATCAACCTGGCGCTGGCCTTCGTGGGGCAGGAGGCGACCTGGCAGCGGGTTGAGTATTGGGGCTGGGAAGGGCTGTGGGGCAGCCATGGGGCAGCCATGGGGCTGCCATGGGGCTGGCTGAGCCTCCGCTGCCTGCACAGGTTTACCGCTCGCTGGGCCTGAACCAGACGGACATCGACGAGTACTTCACGGGGCCGGCGTTCCTGGCCTGGAACCGCATGGGGAACCTCCATGGATGGGCAGGGCCGCTGCCGCCTGCCTGGCACCTCAAACAGCGCTACCTGCAGGTACCGGCGGCACCGCGGCTGCCCGGGGCGGCCCCACGCGAGCCGCTGCCCTGGTCCTGCACACCCAGACCTTGGAGTGTTGGGGCCACTATCCCCTTCCCCAAGCTCCGGCAGCACCCCGAGGCCCCTCGTGAGGAGGTTGGGGCTCCTCTGCCCCTGCTCCCTCCTTCCCTCCTTCTCTCTCCCAGTACCGGATCGTGGAGAGGATGCGCTCGCTGGGGATGCTCACGGTGCTGCCGGCCTTCGCCGGCTACGTGCCCCAGGGGGTTCTGCGGTAGGTGCAGCCCCACGTGCTCACAGACCCCGCGGGGCACGTCAGCTCCAGTGCCAGCTCCATCCCGTGGGATGCACAGGGCGCTCCCGGGGCCAACACAGCTCCTGGCCCTCGTGCCCGTGCTGGCTTCCCAATGAGGCTGCCACGGGGTGCTCTTGTCCGGCTCCTGATCCCTTCTCTGCCCTCGGCACAGGGTTTTCCCACGTGTGAATGCCACTCGCCTCGGGGGCTGGAGCCACTTTGACTGCACCTACTCGTGTACGTACCTGCTGGATCCGCAGGACCCCATGTTCCAGGTGATCGGGACCCTCTTCCTGAAGGAGCTGATCAAGGAGTTTGGCACAGACCACATCTACAGTGCCGACACCTTCAACGAGATGACCCCCCTCTCCTCTGACCCTGCTTATCTCTCGAGGGTCAGCAACGCCGTCTTCAGGTCGATGACGGGAGGTGGGTCAGCGTGTGGTGGGGCTCGAGGTGGGGGCAGCGGGAGGGTGGCTGTGGGCCCCACATGTGCTCGGCAGACCCGCTGGTGCCAGACCCTCGACGCCGCTCTGAGAGGTCGGTCGGTGGCCCTGCGGGTCCTGCCTGGAGGGGATCTCACCCTGCACCTTGTCCGCAGCCGACCCCAAGGCGCTGTGGCTGATGCAGGGCTGGCTCTTCCAGCACCAGCCCGAGTTCTGGCAGCCGGCGCAGGCGCGGGCGCTGCTGCGCGGCGTGCCCCTCGGCAGGATGATCGTTCTTGACCTCTTTGCCGAGTCCAAGCCCGTCTACCAGTGGACAGAGTCCTTCTACGGGCAGCCCTTCATCTGGTGCATGCTGCACAGCTTCGGGGGCAACCACGGCCTCTTCGGCACCGTGGAGGCCATCAACCACGGCCCCTTCGCGGCCCGACGCTTCCCAAACTCCACCATGGTGGGCACCGGCGTGGTGCCCGAGGGCATCGAGCAGAACGACATGGTGTACGAGCTGATGAACGAGCTGGGCTGGCGCCACGAGCCCCTCGACCTCCCGCGCTGGGTGACCCGTTATGCCGAGCGCCGCTACGGTGCCCCGAACGCCGCCACAGCCGGCGCCTGGCGGCTGCTGCTCCGCAGCGTCTACAACTGCACCGGCGTCTGCGTGAACCACAACCGCAGCCCGCTGGTGCGCCGCCCGTCCCTGCACATGGACACGGAGCTGTGGTACAACGCCAGCGACGTGTACGAGGCCTGGCGCCTGCTGCTGAGGGCCAGCGCGGAGCTGGGCTCCAGCACCACCTTCCGCTACGACCTGGTGGACGTGACGCGCCAGGCGGCGCAGCAGCTCGTGAGCGGCTTCTACCAGAGCATCCGCAGCGCCTTCCAGAGCCACGCGCTGCCCGAGCTGCTGACGGCCGGCGGCGTCCTCCTCTACGACCTGCTGCCGGAGCTCGACAGCCTCCTCTGCAGCCACAGCCTCTTCCTGCTGGGCCGCTGGCTGGAGAGTGCCCGCGCCGTGGCCACCAGCGACCGGGAGGCCGAGCAGTACGAGCTGAACGCCCGGAACCAGCTGACGCTGTGGGGACCCAGCGGGAACATCCTGGACTACGCCAACAAGCAGCTGGGGGGGCTGGTGCTGGACTACTATAGCGTGCGCTGGAGCCTCTTTGTGTCCATGCTGGTGGAGAGCCTCAACTCGAGCAGCCCCTTCCACCAGGACCAGTTCAACCAGGCTGCCTTCCAGGTGGAGAGAGGCTTCGTCTACAACAAGAAGCGGTACCCAGCCGTGCCGGCCGGGGACACGCTGGAGATCGCCCGGAAGATGTTCCTCAAGTACTACCCCAGCGCCCGCGCTGGGACACTGTGACTTTGGGCAGCACCCCCCGTGTCCTCCCTCCCCAGCCAGCCTGGAGCCCCCGCTTCCTGCGCATGAGGGGCTGGCAGCAGGATGAGGGGCAGGCTCTGCCCCAGGGACCCCCCCTGCGCCGTGCTCTGTGCTCAGCCATGAGCAGCAGCAGCGGGTGCAGCAGCCCCAGGGGAAGGGGGGAACCAGCCTCACCCCCAGTGTGGGCTTTGTGCTCCCTGCTCCATGGACCCCAGTGCCTGCGGGGACCCCCCCTCACTTTGTGCCTTTTGTATTGAAAGAGACTTTGAGGAGGTTTCTGTTGGGCCGCGCTCCCCGGGACAGGGATTCCGAGGCCTTTCCCCGCCTGAGGAGCAATTAAAGTCCCGGCTGCCGAGTGCTTTGTTCCTCCCATGTGTGTCCATCCCCTCTCCCCAGTGCGGAACTTGGGCAAAACAGGCGGCAGAGGAGCGGGGTCAGCGCTGAGCGCTGCCGGCTGGGGAGCCTGGCACGGCACAGCACGGCACAGCACGGCACAGCCAGTGCCAACCCTGCGGCTGCGGCTCCCATCGTGCCCCCCCGGCCGCCTCCTGCGGGGGGTCCTGGCTCTATCGCTGCAGCTGCACCAGCATCAAGGCGCAGGGAGGTGGGTGGAGGGGCCTTGAGATAAGGCGTCAGACACAACACTGGGGCATGGGGCGGGGGGAACCCCCCCCTCCAGCCCTCTTAAACGGCGCGGCCGCCTCGGCCGGCACCGCGGGCCCATGGAGAGAACCACGGTGCTGATCACGGGCTGCTCCTCAGGCATCGGCCTGGGTCTGGCCACCCGCCTGGCGACCGATGGCGGCTTCAAAGGTAAAGGGGTGACGCTGCACCAGGGAGGGGGGAGCACGGGGGGCTCCGAGGCAGGGCCAGGGGCAGCCGGTGCCCGGGGTGGGCTGTGGCCAGCACCGATGGCACTGGGGCCGTGTTCTCTCCCGCAGTGTACGCCACCATGCGCGACCCGGCCAAGGGCGAGCGGCTGCTGCAGCGCCTCGGGGGCCGCTGCCCCGACACACTGGAGGTGCTGCAGCTCGATGTGACCGACCCACGGTCACTGGCAGCCGCCGCGCACCGGGTGCAGGGGCAGGCGCTGGATGTGCTGGGTACGGCTCTTCCCGGTGCTCCTCAGGGGGGCGGCGGGACCCTCCCTGGGGCTTGTGCCAAATGATGGGAGGTGCCGGCGGTCCTGGGGCTGGGATGTAGGAGCTGGGCTTGGGGGTACCAAGGGCTTCTGGCACCTTGAGGGTGCAGGGAGCGTGAGGGGTCTGCAGTGCGGGCTCACTAGCGCTGTGCCCAGCAGTCTGCAACGCTGGGGTGGGACTGATGGGCCCCCTGGAGACCTGCTCCGACCAGGACATGAAGAACGTGTTTGATGTGAACCTCTTCGGGGCCATCCGCACCATCCAGGCGTTCCTGCCCGCCATGAAGCGCCGCAGGGCCGGGCGCATCATTGTCTCCAGCAGCATCGGGGGGCTGCAAGGTGGGACCTCCGGCACCCTGCGACCCAGGGAGCTGCGGGGAAGGGCTCCCGGTGCTCAGGCTGCGGCTCTGCCCCAGGGCTGCCCTTCAACTCCGTGTACTGCGCCAGCAAGTTTGCGGTGGAGGGGCTGTGCGAGAGCCTGGCCATCGTCCTGCGGCCCTTCAACATCCAGTGAGTGCCGCGGGGGCTGCGCTCCTGCCGCCAGGCACCGCGATGGGGGGGGCCATGGCAGCTCATGTGCTCAGCTCCCTCCCGCAGCCTGACGCTGGTGGAGTGCGGACCCGTCAACACGAGCTTCCTGAGCAACCTGCAGTGCCCGGACCCCGACGGCAGCGAGCTGCAGGGCCTGGACGCCGAGACACGAGGCCTCTACCGCCGGTACCTGCGGCACTGCCAAGGGCTCTTCCGCGACGGGGCCCAGGAGGTGGAGGAGGTCCTGCAGGTTGGACGGGGTGAGGGGCTCCGGGTGGGGTCGGTGTCATGGGGCCGTGGCTCTGACCCCTCTGCGGTTCAGGTGTTCCTGGAGGCCATGGGCAGCCCCTGCCCGCCCCTGCGCTGCGCCACCACCCAGCTCCTGGCGCCGCTCGCACGCCTCAGGCTGACCGACGGCTCCGCGTACGTCCAGGCCATGCACGACTTCGTGTTCGGCCGCGGCGAGGCCGGCGGGGACCAGCCCTGACCAGGACCCTGGAGGCAGCCGTTCTACGGTGCGCACCTCCGGACCCGGGGGCGGGGGGTCGGGGTCGGTCCCACCGTGTCACCAATAAAGCCCTTTGCAGCCGCAGGCTCCCGGCTCCGTCCCTGTCACCGAGCCCGGGGACTGGCGGGGGCTCAGCCCGGTCCCGTGCGGGGGGACGGCGTGACCGCGATGAGGGGCTCCGCGGGGCCGGGTCTGTGTGTCCCCTCCCTCGGCGGGCGGAGTCCGGCCCCGCCGCTCGCCTCGCACCGGTGCTCCCCCGCGAGAGGCGGTGCCCGGGGCGGTCCCGCGGCGCGTTCCGGGTCGCGGTTGTCGGCGGCTTCCGGCGGGGCGATGCCGCCGTTCGGGTCGGGGCTGCTGGTGCTGACGGCTCCGCTGGGCGCGCTGCCCCGGCGGGCGGCGGCGGCGCTGGCGGCGGCGGCGGGGCTGGTGGCGGGGCCGCTGTACGTGCACCTGCAGCCGGGGCTGCGCCTCGCCGCGGCCCCGCCGCCGAGCCCCGCGGCCCCGCCGCCCGCCGGCCCCGCGCTGCTGCGGGCTCTGGCCGCGCTGTACGCGGCGGCGGCGCGGCGCGGGATGGACCTGCGCGTCCTGCTGGGCCCCGGCCGCCGCCTGGCCCGGCCGCCCCGCGTCCTGCTGCTCCCCGCCAACGAGGCGCCGGGGCCGCCGGGGCCGGTGCAGCTCGGGCTGCAGAGCCTGGCCGCCGCCGCCTACGGCTGCCCCCCGAACCTGCCCGCGCTGCTGCTGGGGGACCCCGCGGGGGACCTCGATGGGGACCCGGAGGAGGACCCCGAGTGCGACCCCGATGCGGCGCTTCCCACCTTCTCCAGCGTGGCGGTCGGTGGCACCTTTGACCGCCTCCACGGTGCACACCGCCTCCTGCTCAGCACTTGCTGCCTCCTGGCCCGGGACCGGCTCCTGGCCGGGGTGGCCGACGGTGACCTGCTCCGCCGTGAGTCCCGGGGCGGCGGCACCGTGCTGGGACGGGGGCAGGCGGGGGCAGCGGCCCCGCTGCCGGTGTGGGGCCAGGGGGGCTGACCGGAGAGGGGCCAGAGCCCCGTGGTGCCTGGGCTTCAAACACCCGGGTGGTGCTGCCCGGGGCAGGGTGACAGTGGGGACACGGCATCACATCCATAGCAGCGACCGAGGCGTGAGGGGCTGCCTCCCAAAGTCACAGGCGGGTTTTGTCTCCATCTCCCGGTCCGATGCTTTCCATCAGCGCTCTGGGAGCTGCCTGGTGTTAGACACACGCTCCCTCGTTCTCTGCGCTCCCACAGACAAGGTCCTGATGGAGCTGATCGAACCGTACGAGCTGCGAGTGGCGAAGCTGCGCGAGTTCCTGGAGGACGTGAAGCCGTCGCTGCGCTATGACATCGTGCGGCTCCTCGACCCCTATGGCCCCACCATCACTGACCACGACCTGCAGTGCTTGGTGGTCAGCCAGGAGACCCGCCGGGGCGGGGAGGCCATCAACAAGCAGAGACTTGAGAAAGTAAATGTCCGTGGGGCTGCCCCTGCCCGCTGCTGGCTCTGGGCAGAGCGGGGCCCGGTGAGCACTGGTGACTGTTCATTGCCCCGGTGTGCCCCGGCCCAGGCTCGAGGGCAGGATGCCGGTGCACGTGTCTGGTGGCATCCTGTCCCATAGAGCTGCTTTCCCCTCAGCTGCTGCCTCGTGGGGACACTGTGGGCAGCCAGAGCCGTGTTTGTGCTGCTCCGTTGAGGCCTGGAGCCCCGTCCCCGCGGGGTGTCCCCGCTGCTGACAGCCCTCGGGGCTCTTCTCTCGCAGGGGCTCCCCGCGCTGGCTCTCCACGAGATCATGCTGATGCAGGACCCCGACCACAGTGAGAACGAGGAGGACAAGATCAGCTCCTCCAGCCTGCGGCACCGGCTGCTGGGGACGCTGCTGCGGCCCCCACGGGTGAGGGGGGTTCGGGGAGCTGCGGGGAACCATGTGCCCAGGAGGAGGGGGCAGCCTCGGGCCCCGCTGCAGGGGATGTGTTCTGGAGGACCCGCTGCCTGTGCTCTGCAGTGCCAGCATCTTCCTTCTCCAGCAAAGCCCGTGTCCTCCGCCTGCTGGCAGTGGGTTTCCTTCTCCCCATAGCAAGACCCTGCCTTGCCTTCGCGCCCGTACGTGATCGGCCTGACTGGAGGAACCGGGAGTGGGAAAACGTCCATCGCCAGGCTCCTGGGGCGCCTGGGAGCGTTCCTCATCGACGCCGACAAGCTGGGCCACGCTGTCTATGTCCCCGGGGGCCCTGCCTACAAGCAGGTGGTGGCGACCTTTGGAGCAGGTAGAGCCACTGGAAGCTGCTGGGAAGTGGAGTGTAGGGAAGGAATGTGCCATCATCCCAGGGAGCCGTCCTGGCCGGTGCTCCCTCCCTCCCATGGGTTCTGGGCACTGTAGCTCATTCAGTGATAGTTGGGCCTGAGCAGGACAAACCACTGCTTCCCCCAAGTCTTGCATGTCCCATGGCAGAGCTACCGCAGGCAGTGCAGGCAGCTGAGCCGGGCTGCTGCTTGTCTGGGAAAAGCTATTCCCTGTCTTTTCCTGGAGTGAGGTGAAGAGCTGCCAGGTCAGGTCCTGCAGCTCCTTTCTGGGTCCCTCTGAGAGCCCTGTGCTGAAATCCTGTCACTCTGCCCTGGGCTGGCCACGGGGAAGGGAGTTGGGTTCATTCCTCCCAAGCCTGTTCTGCTTCTGTCTTGCAGAAATCCTGCATGAAGATGGGACAATCAACAGGAAAGTCCTTGGGGCCAAAGTGTTTGGAAACCAGGTAGGAGCAGCACAGACGCAGTATTTAATCTCCATCCCTGACGTACGCGGAGCCAGTGCTCTCAGAGGTTTGGGGCAAGTCATGGTCCTTTCTAGGAGCGGCTGAAGAGTCTCACAGACATCGTGTGGCCCGAGATAGCCCGGATGGTGAAGGAGCAGATCAGGGAGGCAGAAGCTCAAGGTAACCGGGCACAGAGCAGGGAGTTGGGTGCATGGTCTTGTGCAGCACAGCAGGACAGAGCGCCCCGGGGAGCGGCTGCTTTGGGCAGCACCAGGAGTGTTCTCCATGCTCAGACCCTCGCTGCTGGGCAGCTCGCTGGAGGCTTTCACTAGCACATCTCTGAGCAAACTCCTGGCTCCGCTGGGCCAGGCTCCAGGACCTGCAGGAGCGTGGAGAGGAGCAGTCACGTTGCCTTGCGACTGCAGGTAGTGAGGAATGTCCTGGTCCCATAGGAAAGGCCGTGTGTGTGCTGGACGCTGCCGTGCTGCTGGAGGCTGGCTGGCAGGACATGGTCCATGAGGTGTGGACGGCCGTCATCCCAGAGGACGAGGTGGGAGATGCCCCTTGGCCTGTCGCTCGCTGCCGGGGCCGGTCCTTGGCGTCCCATCAGAGCGCCTGAGGGTGCCCCCGGTCCCGCCAGGCCGTGAGGCGCGTGGTGGCGCGGGACGGGCTGAGCGAGGAGGCAGCTCGCGGCCGGCTGCGGAGCCAGATGAGCAACAGGCAGCGCGTGGAGCAGGCTCAGGTTGTGCTGTGCACGCTCTGGGAGCCGGACATCACCCGCAAGCAGGTGAGCCCCGGGCTCAGGGCTGCTCTGCTGGGGAGACGGGCAATGAGGGGGGCTCAGCTGGGGTGTGCTGCTGCCTCTGGGCATGGCCATGAGGGACGGTTTGGGGTGTCAGTGCAGCCGGGGGGGACCCTCGTGCGCTGCCCGTGCCGGTGCCGCTGGCCGTGCCCCCGGCTTGCCCGCGGGCTCTGAGGCGGGTGTGTTGGTTGCAGGTGGAGAAGGCCTGGGAGCTCCTGCAGCAGCGCCTGGGCCATGACCGCAACCCGTGACCACCGTGCTCCTCCTGCCCGGCCCGTGGAGCCCGCACCGGAGGGTCCCGTCCTGGCACCGCCGGGGAGGAGCGCACCCCCCCTGCCCCATCTCGCCCCGCCGACGGCCCGGGGGGGCTCCTGCCGGCCCCTGGTGCAGGGACACGGCGGCGGCTCCTGGGGCTGAGCCCGCGCCCGTGCCCGGCCCTGTTCCACAGTAAAGAAAGAGGCTTCTCCCTCCGAGCGGTGCCCGCGCTGCGCCCGTCCCCGGGGGCCGGGGGGGGTACCGGGGCCGGGGGGGGTACCGGGGCGGGCGCCCCCTGGCGGTGCGGCGGAACGGGGCGGACTGCGTTTCCCGTTGTCCCTCGCGGCGGTCACATGAACGGGGCGGGCGGAAGATGGCGGAGCCGCCCGGCGCCGCGGCCGAGGACTCGTGGGGGAAGGTGGGAGCGGGGCCGGGGCCGGGGCCGGGCGGGGGTTCGGGGCCGGGGCGGCGGGGCCGGGGCGGGGCTGGGTTGGGGGCACCGGGCCGAGGGTAACGGGCCGGGTGAGCACGAGGGTCAGGGCCAAAGGTGACCGCGCACGGCCCGGGGCGGGAGGGGCGGGAGGTGCTCCCGCCCCGCTCACGTCTCTGCTCCCGCCGGCCCCGCACAAGGTGGACGCAGCGTACGGCGACAATGGCCTGGACTCGGGTACGTGCTCGGCCCCGGCCGCTCGTCCTGAGCGCGGCAGCGGCTGCCCGGGGGGGGGCCCGTCCCCTCATCCCTGCCTGTGCCCCCGCGTGTGTCACTCGCTGTGACCCTCCCCTTGCAGCGCTCTTCATGGAGAACGCCCGGAAAAGCAGCATCGTGTCCCGGGCCAACAGCATCGGCTCCACCAGCGCCTCCTCCGTCCCCAACACAGGTGGGGTTTGTCCTCCGTGCCCGCGGGTCTCTGCTCCCTGCGGTGCCCAGCACGGAGCGGGGGGGTCCAGCTCCCTCCCTGTGCCCAGACGAGGTGGGGGGGAAGCGCATCGGGGTATCTGGTTTCCAGCAGGGGGTCGGTCAGGTTTTGGTGCCTTCCTAAGGGAGCTGCAGGCTTCTTCCTCCTGCCCGGCTCCATGAGGGGCTGGCCGGGCCCCTTGGGGTGCCTGAGGTGGCTGGTGCAGCACCCAGCCCAGCTCCTTCACCCTCCCTTGGGCTCTCTCCACGCAGACGATGAGGACAGCGATTACCACCAGGAGTCCTACAAGGAGTCGTACAAGGACCGGCGCAGGCGGGCGCACACGCAGGCAGAACAGAAGAGGCGAGATGCCATCAAGGTAACCGAGAGCCTGCGGCGCCCTCCTGCTCTCAGCACCTTCCCCTTGGCTTTCCTGCTGGATCAACCCTGGCTGGATCAGGCTCTGGCTGCCTGTGTGCTGGGGTTTGGCACCTTGTGAAGCAACCAGTTTCACACTGCTCAACTCCGAACGCATGTGCTGTGCCTCTGCTTCCCCACAGAAAGGCTACGATGACCTGCAGGCCATCGTTCCCACCTGCGAGCAGCAGGATTTCTCCATAGGCTCCCAGAAGCTGAGCAAGGCCATTGTTCTCCAGAAAAGTGAGTCTTGAGGGTGGGCAGAGGGAAGGGGGTGCCATGAACTCCCAAAACACCTCGCTAGAGCTGTGCAGCTTGGGGGTTCAGCACACTGGGACCTCCTGGTGTGATAGTGCTCTGGGGGAGCCCGGTGTTGGTCACCTCCACCCACCTCCTAGGAGGACTGGGGCAGGGGGAGCTTCTGTGGGGCTCTCGGGTGCATTCTCATATCCTCACTCCGTGTTTTCACGCTCAGCCATTGACTACATCCAGTTCCTGCACAAGGAAAAGAAGAAGCAAGAGGAGGAAGTTTCTACCCTCAGGAAAGACGTGATGGCCTTGAAGATCATGAAAGCGTAAGGGAAGAGCTGTCGGGTGCTGCCCTTCTCTTCCTGCCCCAGCCTTGCCAGGCTCTGTGCCTGCAGCCCCAAACCCCTCCCGCCTGCTGCTGCCGCGGCTTCTCCTCCAGCGTCCCTTAGTGCGGGTGTCCTGGGCCAGTGGTGGGGTTCAGTGTGAAGGTGACCCCGAGTTCCTGGCGCCAGGAGCGGCTGCAGCTTCCCAGCGTTGGTTTCCTGCAGGGTCTCATTCCTCCCATCCCTGCTGCTGACCACGGGGCGCTTCGTTTCAGGAACTACGAGCAGATTGTGAAAGCTCATCAGGACAACCCGAACGAGGGGAAGAACCAGGTCTCCGACGAGGTGAAGTTCAATGTGTTCCAAGGCATTATGGATTCCCTGTTCCAGTCCTTTAACGCCTCCATCTCGGTGACAAGTTTCCAGGAGCTCTCGGCATGTGTCTTCAGCTGGATTGAGGAGCACTGCAAGCCCCAGGTGAGTGCTGGAGGGGCTGTGCCTGTCCCTGCGGGTGCCAGCCCTGCGGCTGTTCCTCCACTGGAAGAACTGACCCTGTCTCGTGTCTCGCCCTGCCCCAGATGCTGCAGGACATCGTGATCGGGGTCCTGCACCAGCTCAAGAGTCAGCTCTATTGACCTCCTGCAGCGCCCTGGCCCCGGAGCTGCCACCTCCCGCCCAGGGGCCGCGGTGATGGGCGCCAGCAGGAGCTGGGCCAGCCCCTCCGGCTGCTTTTAAAGCTTCTCTGGATTATTTATTGTATTAACTACAAACCCAACCCGAGCACAGTTGAGATCACCAAATAGTTGTAGGGACTTAGCAAAAGGGGGGTAAGTTAAGTGTGGATGGAGCCGAGGTGCCCCCCCTGTATCTGCCCCCAGGTTCCCAGCTCAGGCAGTTGTGGGGTTTGCCTGGGCCACCAGTGCAGCAGCTCTGGCCCCTCAGGCCTCTGCCACAACCCCTCTGCTCCCAGGGACGGGGAAATGAGACAAGAACATGTGAAAAGCTGTTGGTTTCTGTTAAAGAGGCTTCTCCCCTTCTCGGGGCTTTCTCGTGCCCCCTCTGAAGCAGCCGCTATGGGGCAGGGGTTGTATGTTGTGGAGTTGCATCTGGCTTCTTTCTGGCTTCGCGTTTTGATGTGGCCACACTCAGCAGGAAAGCAGGTGAGTAGCTGGAGGCAGTCGCTCACTGCTGCTCCTTCCATCCCCACACCACAACCAGCCTGCGTTTGGTTTGATGAATCCGTGCAAACACCCTGAAGCGTTCCCAGCGTCACTTTGCAGCCACACTCTGACACTCTCGAACCTGCCCCACGCTGCTGCTGTCAGGGGGGTCGTGGCTCTGGCCACACAAAGGCCTCGTGTGGAGGAGCTGCTGGTGGTTGGTCACCCCCTGGGGGCTCCTCCGGTGGGGTCTGTGCTCTGTGACCATGTTTTGCTCCCACTCCAGGCTGGTGGGTGTTGATTTCACGCTGGGTGTCCATGGGGTGATGCTCGGCTCCATGGTTTCAATGCATGGGAATGTTTCAGTTACAGCTTCTACCCCAGGCAGTGGTGGAGAATGGGGGTCGGGGGGTGATTTTGATACAGAATCACTCTTCAACCCCTGCCTTTGGGGCAGTGCACCCCAAGGGCAGCCCCCAGGTCAAGCCCTGCAGTGCTGCTCATCACCCCGAGCACAGGGGCAGCCCCCGCTGCTGGGTGTGGAAGCAAACTCGGGGTGCACAGGTTGGGGCTCGGGGGCTGGACATGGGGCATGGACAGAACCCCTGGATTTGCTCCTGCTGCAGGAGGAGGACGTGGAGTTTCACAGACCTCACCTGTGAAATCACCTATTTTTTCTATTGTGAAAAGTAATTAAGTAAATTTTGCTGAATGTTTTAATGATTCTTCTGGTTTTATTTCTGTTGCTGAGTGCTGGAGCCTTCCCCTGACGCTGCTCAGGGTCCCCCCATCCCAGCTCTTTGCCTTCCACACCCCTGCCTGACACCCTCTGAACAGAGAGAGGCCACCACGACCTGAACCCAAATGCTGGTGTTTAATGGAGCCTGTGCTCGTGTATTGGGGCTGAAATACATGTGGAGCTCTGCAGCCACCAGCTCCTTCACCCCCCCGAGACACCCCTGGAGCGCCAGGGCCCTGCTGCAAAGCACTTTGAACCACAACACCTGTAAATGTGCAGGATAAGCCCAAACCCTGCAAAGAGAGGACAAAAACCAACCCAAGAGCTGAGTTCCAGCAGCGAAGGCTCCTCAGTGCCTCACACAGCGGCTGGCAGCACGACGTTGTGCTCCTCGTCTGTCTCTATCCCCACCTCCTCCTGCAGGAGCACAGTGGGGCTCAGCACCGTGGGGCTCAGCGCCACGGAGCTCAACACAGCACCGGCCCCACAGAGCCCAGACTTGGGACTTACAAAGAATTGCTTCTTGCTTTTGGGGTACCCCTCCAGGATGGCATCCAGCAGCTCGGTCGCCTGCAGGGACAGGGGTGTCCTGAGCCAGTGCAGAGGGTGACAGGGGCTGGGTGTTCCCAAGGGCAGGCAGAGCTCTGCAGGGACCCTGTCCTCAGGCTCTGCAGCACCCAGGGGAGCACCGGGGTACCCCAACCCCAAGCACAGCACTGTCTGCTCCACAGCTACAGCCTGTGGTCTCCTCCCTCAGCACTGCAGCGGGGGGAAAGGGGCTCAGCTCAAGCAGGGGCTGCTCCCCCCCTCCCTGCCAGGGCACCCACAGCACCCAGTGTCACCTACTGGGTGGCACAACCATTACCATTCGCTTCCTGCGCCGCCACTCTCTGCAGTACAGCTTCTGCTCACTGCAGACCTGTGGGCAGCAAGACAGAAGTGAGACCCACTGCCAAGGCCACCACTAACCCCTGGCACTGAGGCCTCAGCTACACGGTGTGTGAGCACCCCCAGGGCTGGTGACTCCAGGACTGCCCTGGGCAGCCTGTTCCAATGCCTGAGCACCCTTTGGGGAAGGAATTGTTCCTCATCTCTATCTAAACCTCCCCTGGTGCAGCTTGAGGCCGTTTCCTCTTGTCCCATCCCTTGGGAGCAGAGACCAGCCCCCTCCTGGCTCCAGCCTCCTGTCAGGCAGTTGCAGAGAGCGATAAGTTCCCCCTGAGCCTTCTCTTCTCCAGACTAAACCCCCCAGGTCCCTCAGCCGTTCCCCATCACACTTGTGCTCCAGGCCCTGCACCAGCTCCGGTGCCCTTCTCTGGCCCCGCTCCAGCACCTCAATGTCTCTCTTGCAGTGAGGGGCCCAGAACTGACACAGGATTCAAGGTGCAGCCTCACCAGTGCCCAGTGCAGGGGCACAGTCACTGCCCTGGCCCTGCTGACTGCGCTATTACTGATAGAGGCCAGGATGCCGCTGGCTTCTTGGCTGCCTGGGCAAGATGAAGCGACCAAGTGGCAGGTGACTGCATGAAGCAAAGGTGTGTGAGGAAGGGCTGAAGGTGCCCCGAGGGTCTGGAGTATGCTCAGCCCTGGCAGCTCTTCACCTTCTCCTTTTCTTCCGGAGTGACGTGGTTCGTGGCCGACCTCATCCTCTCCAGTTTCTCCGTGTAACTCTCACAGTCCTTCTTCAGCTCCTCGATCTCTTTGGCCATCTCGGAGGTTGTCATGGAGCTGCTCAGGTCCCTCAGCTCTGGAAGGGAGGCACCGCTCAGCCCGCGCCCCCGAGCTCCTCCCGGCACCGGGGAAGGGCCGCCCGGGCGCACTCACCCGCCTCCATCTGCCGGCAGCTCTGCTGCAGCGCCTGCACCTCGCCGGCGAGCACGGCGATCTGCCCGTCCAGGCCGCGGAGCTCGGCATCGCTGGCGGCCGGGAGCTGCTCCTGCGGGGAGGCGGCGGCTCAGCGGGGCGGGGGCGCGGGGGCAGCGCCCGGCGCCGGGGCTCACCTGGTCGGCGAAGTAGATCTTCTGCTTCCCGTAGGTCTTCTCCCGGACGCGGCCCTGCTGCGCCAGCTGCTCCAGCGCCTTCACCACGGCCTGCGGGGCCCCGCGCCGTCAGCCGGGCCCTGCGCCCGGCCCGGCCCTGCCCGCGCTCCCCGGCCCCGCTCACCGCCTTGCCCAGCCCGTGCTCCCGCTGCAGGTTGCTGAAGGCGTCCTGGGCGCTGTACGGCCGGTTCTGCTCCCGCAGGTACCGCAGCAGCACCGCGGCGGCGGCGCCTCCTGCGGGACACCGCGCCCGTCACCGCGGCCGCCGGGGCCCGGTCACCGCCCGGGGCCCGGTCACCGCCCGGCGCGCAGCCAGGCCCCGGCGCTCACTCACCGCCCGCCCCGGCGCCATCGCGGCCCTTGCTCATCGTCCCGCTCCGCTCGCCCCGCTCCGCTCCCGGCCGGGTCACGATGACGCACTTCCGCCACACCACCCAATCCCCGCCAAATAGCGACAGAAAGGCGGGCTCCGATTGGCGGGGAGGCGAAGCCACGCCCCCGACGAGGCGGGGCCGCAGCGCTCCGGTTCCACCCCGGGCGCTTCCCGCGCTCCCGCGGCGCTCGGACAGACACAGGCGGAGGCGGCGGGGCCCCGACGGGCGCGTTTCGTTCTTAGCGCACAAACGCGACCGCAACCGGGTTCTATGGCTTAGGAAAAGCAAGGGGGGGGCTCAACGCGGCGCAGCACCGCGCCCCGCTGCAGACGGCCCGTCCCCTGCACGGTGCTAGTTGGGCTGCGGGACCACAACGGGCACCGGTGGCTCGGGCCGGCGCTGCCGTTGCAGGCGGTGGGAAGGCGCGGGCAGCTCCAGCTCCTCCCGCCACCGGAAAGCCAGGCAGGGGAGCGCAGGCCGGGCACCGAGGGGGGGTCAGCAAAGCATCAGTCCATTGCGACACACGAGCAGCTGCCACAGACGGTCACTGCAGGATTCAGCATCACAGGAGGTGTCTTATTGCCATGATGTCTCTTACAAAACAGCATCACTAGAGCCGGGACAGGAGGCGAGTGCTCATCACACACACACACACACGGCCGTGCCCACAGCGGCACCAAGGGCTTTGTTTCTACCCGGAGCTGGACGTTGCTGGGAGAGAAGACCTGGATTCTGTGCACGTTTTAGGAGCAGGGAGCAGCTGTCTTAAAGACAGACCAGCACTCAGTCCCAGACACCAGGGCTGAGGGGAAACCAGCCCCAAAGGGTCGGCTTCGAGGTTGTCCTGGGCGATGCTGGGCCGGGCACCCACCAGGGTTATTGTCTCAGGTGAGGCAGTTTGGAGCGAGCAGCATCCTGGGTGCAGGGCAGCACGTGGGTGACTGTGGAGCGATCACAGCAACGCCTTTGCTCTGTGAATTACCAGTGTAGTTTATTTTAAAATCCAAGCGAGGCTACAGAGTCACAGGTCACAGCGGTGATCCCAGCCAGGCCCGGCTGCCACGGCACTCAGACTCACACAGGAGACCATCTAGACAACTGTGCAAGGCTTTTCCTGCCAGGATGCCCTCCACGACGCACAAGAGAAAACCAGAGGGAAGTGCTGGGCTCACCTACTGGCCCCGGGAGCCCGCAGGATCCAGCTGGTTCAGCTCAGACTGATCCAGCAGTTCAAAGTCATCTCCTTCCGCATCAGTGTCCAAGTCCAAGCTGGCCATTCTGAGGTAAGTCTTTGCAGCCCTCTGGGGATTGTCGCTGCGTGAGGGGCCTGGCTGAGGGGCTCCTGCCAGAGCGAGCTGGATCATGCCTCTGGTGACGAAGCCGGCGATGTTGTCAGGCAGGTTGTGTATAGGGGGCAGCACCGCGGCTTCTTCCTGCTCGTACGGGAGGTGCAGATCTTCAGTCACTTGGGAGCGGTAAGCCAGGCTCGGGATGCCAATGCTGGTGTCATCTTCGTCATCTATGCCAGTTACTTCTGGGTTTATGGAAGGGAAGTCCGGGAGATCCCGGGCAAAAGATTCTTCTGGGTCACTGTGACCGTCGAGGTCTAGAAGAGGAGAGTGAGCTTTAAACACGCACCAACAGCCCAGAGGCTGGGGCAGCACAGCACAGGAAAGCTGGGCCACAGCCCCCCCAAGGCTCACACACCAAACCCTGCCCAGTGCCCCCCTCACACAGGTACTGGGGGTGCTGCTGAGCTCCCAGCTCACACGCAAGGAATGTGGATGCTGAACCAGCCAGCAGCCCCACAGAGACCGAGCTGCAGTGTCCCTGCAGGCAGGGACCGGCAGAGCTGGATCTGCCTGTGAGAGCAGCTCTGACTGCTCCCTAAAGCACCACAGGAATGAAGGAAGCTCCACTCTGAAAGAACAGGTACTTGCATCTCATCTTGGGCAGCAAGACAGACATCAAAGAGCCAGACCTCAAGGCCAGAAGGCAAAGCACCCTCCCTCGGACCCGCCACGCCGGCACCTGCTCAGCATTCCGCACCTTCCAGAAGCTGCCCCGTTCCCTCTCACCTTCTGAGCCCTCTGTCAGGGGGGTCTGACCCCTCGAAAGGTTGAACATCCCATTCTCCGTGTAGGAAACCTCAGCATCCGAGTGCTCCGAGTCGGAGATGGTGAGTTCCTTGGCGACCATGGAGTCATCCAGCTTTCAAAGAGGAGATGACATTGAAAACATCAATGCTGGGAAGCTTATTCCTGTGCCTCAAGACAAAACCCACGATCCAGTGGCCTCCAGTGAAAGCCAACCCTCATGGAGGCTCATGTCACGTTTTATAGCCCAGCTTAGGAGACTGCAGTTGGTACAAACAGCTCTGGACATATCTGAGTGAGGCAGAATAGGAAAGACCTCTCCCAAAGGAGAATATCTGAACTTCCACAACTCAGCTACAACATGCTAGATATGCAGCCACTCACTACATGTCCACACAACAGTGAGTTTATTGCATTCAGCTGCTGCTATTACCTTAGGACAGAAGGCAGCAAGTTCCTCCTCACTGTCACTGCCATCATCCACAGCCTCCTGGTTCAGGGCTCGGTGACGCACTGCCAGAAACCAGAGTCAAAGCTCAGTGCTGCTGCCGGGACAGGGCTCTGCAGGAGCAGCCCTGTGCCAAGCACAAACCCCCTTAACGTGGCCAGCTTGGAGCTGACCCAGCACAGCATGCTTTGCTCCACAGCACAGCAACGTGAGCGCTTCCAACGTGGGCTGCTGCACATCCTTTGCTGAGATGAACGTGTTCAGCAGCTGCCTCGCACTGAACCCTCCCTCTGCTTCCAGTGCAAGATGGAACACACAGTTCTGGCAGCTGAGGAACGGAGCAGCTCAGCACCACGAGGAGCTGACACTGGGAGGTGTCAGTGCTTGCTGGGGGGCACTGGGAGGCAGAGCTGCTTTGCCTCCTTCCCTGAGGGCGCTGGAGTGGCTGCACGCTGCAGCCCCAGCCCGCTCCAGGCTCCGCTCACGGGCTCTTTCAGGTACTGAGGATCAGTGTCTGAAGGGTCAGAAACCCAGCACAGGAACTTACGTTGCTTCTCCCGCTGCTTTGGTATCATGTAGCCTCGAAAGCTGAACCGCAGCCGCTGCAGAGCTGGCTCCAGCTTCACGTACACGCGCTGCCCCAGTCTGTGGTACACAGCAAGGGGCCACAGCAGGATGAAGAGCACTGAGGTAAGTGGGAATGCACATTAGAACTCTGTCCAGGATGCAAACACCTTGCCCGTTTTGAGACGCAGTGCAACACACAGACAATGCCAGCTCTGAGGGGAGGCAATGCTGCAGGAGACACTTAGAACAGTGCAACCACCTCTGCCAAGGTAACAAAATGGAGAGGCCAACCTCTTAGTGCTCAGGTCTGTGGTTCCTGAGCACTCAAACATGTTCTCTCTGGACCAGAGACCTCAGAGTCCCAGTCAGGACCCACCACATTCCAGGCAGAATGTATTCCTTTCAGTTTTAAAGCCATTCACACAAGCTTTCCTTTTGAGCAGAAGAGCCCCATCCCAGCCATTCAGACCCCACTCGTCTCTACCCCTTTTCACTTCTATTGGCACAGAGATCTACTTACACAGCAAGTATGAGAGCAAGAGTCCAGGGATATAGCGGCCCAGGACACCCAGGAAAGTAAAGACTCCACACACTAGAAGGCAAAACTGAAGACAGGGGAGACAGTGAGTTTCCAAAGCAGTGGATTCACTCGCTTCTTGCAGATTCTAAGTCATAATTCTAATGACAGCAAAACCTTCCTGGTGTTCAAGCCCCCTCCCTGCGGGACCAGCACAGGCAGCATTACAAGGCCTCTTGCCTCAGCACATGAGGAGCTTCCCAAAGGTAGGGAGAGGCTAAAGAAGACAGAAAGCTTGAAGGTGAAAAGGACAAGGCCAGTTCCAGCGTGTTACAAGTTGCTCTTTGCATAAGCCTCAAGAAAAAAAAAAGAAGAAAAAGGGGAAGAAGAAAAAGCAGCAGCTTGACACATCCTTCTGACGCTGTTCAAATCCACTGAGGGAGTTTGACAGACACTGACAGAGCTGGAAACCTACAGAAGGAGCAGCCACATTTCACAACCAACATGCCAACACTCGCTTTCTCCTCCCTCCTCCCCAGCCTGGTTGTTCTGCCTGTGCTTTCTATCCCTCCCCACCACTTAACAGCCATGGGGGAGATGTGGTAACCTCCCATGTCTGGGTGCATCCAGCCAGCGCTGGATGCCACCACAAGAGGATCCTGGTGGGCAGCAGAGGCTCCACGCCACACGTTTTATGTGCTGAGGTCTGTACCTTCTTACCTTGCCAGGGCTTTGCCTCTTGAAAATGAAGAGATTGCTTAAGAAGTTGGTCCCAGCCACCCATCCTTCAGCCAAATGGTGGCAGAGCTCTGGCACTCCGAGCAGCCGAGGGTGGACGTATCCCCAGCTGCAGGGAAGGCAGGAATGCAGGAAGAGATTTCACTGCACCGACACCAGTGCAGAAGTCACTTGTCACAGACACTTGTCTCAATACTTCCTCTCTCCTCCCACAGCGCTGAGCTCTTTAGGGCTTTAGGTGAGGCTCAGCTGCCTTCCAGAGCAGCACTTCCAGGGACCGCTCTGCAAGTGCCCCAGTTCTCCCAACCGGCAGCAATTCCAGTCTCTCAGTCTGTGCCTCAGACTAGTTTCCATGGAGGGAAAGGGCAGTGCAGAAGCAAATCCATTTGCTTTTCCTGCATTGATTTAATCAACTGCAACCCCCAAGAATTCAGCACGAGGTCTCTACAAGCAGCTTTGGCCCTTACTTTGTATATTGAGTTCCTTCAGAGGCACTGTCTTTGGCAAGTTCTGTTAGTGCTTCTTAACTGCTAGTCACAAGTATGGAGGTTAAGGAAGAGCAACTCCTCCTGTACTTGGGCCTCTCGCAAAAGAAAACAAAATCAAACCCGTCATTTGGCACCAGCTCAAGTGATTTAATCAGGAGCTGAGCACCCGGCGCAGCACCACAGGGCAGGAAGGTGTTATTAGTAAGGCAACACGCCACCGTTTCTCAAGCCATTATTAACGCTGCAGTCAGATCCCAAGTATGCAGCACCAGCTCCTGGAACAAGCTGTTAAACATTCCCTGTCAAGTCTCAGAAGGCTTCATCCTTTCCAAAAGAAAGGCTGGTTTCCTGTACTGGAGGCCCAGACAGAAGGAGCTGCTTTTGAGGCAGCACCTCTAACTTAAGGGCACAAGGGAAGGTTTACAACGCGGAGTAAGCATTGTCAAGGGCTAGTAGGAAGGCAAAGTGTAATATAACAGCTTGGACATGCCAAAAATGTGTCCCAGCTGCTTGACAGAGGCCAGGGCTCCATCCTCCCTCCACTGAGCAGCTCCCTTCTCCCCTTCCTTCCTTCCTCGCTCAAAGGAGCCCATGCAGGTGGTAGTGACACGGTATCACAGCAAACACCAAGAGCAGAGAAGTCAATTAGTTTCCTACCTCTCATTGTCTAATTCGTCAGGTCTTGCCACTAAAACATTAAGAACAGACACTACATTAGTTGCAAGGAATTTGCCATGAGAACACTTAGGTCTTGGGATTTAAGTAAAGCTTTAATGAGTTGGGGAATACCTGGGATAGGCATTAACTGTAATTAAGAACCAGAGATGGATCACTCCATAACACAGTTTGAACGTGTACGTGTGACAGTAGGAGATGCAAGAGAGGCTCCCTGTTGCTCCTGGGGATCTGTTGGATGTTGTTTGGAAGGTCATAGCAAAACCCAACCACTTCCATCTCCCCCCTTCCCCTGCACACACGTGAAGGAAGAGCAGCTCATTACTGAGAGGCGTCAGAGATTTAAGCCTTTGGATACTTTCTCACCCAGATTGGGATTTGAAAAGTCATCCTGACAAATCAAAACCAAGGTTCTGGGGGAGCTGGGCAGACACTTCCTCATAAGCAGGAATGCTTCAGCTACAGAGCCTGAGCCAAGCTGCTGCTGGAGCCCGAGGAAAGCTTTAATGTCTTCCCAAGAACTACCCAGAACACAAGCTGAAGCAGAAAGCTGGGAGCTGTACTTGCTTGTTAGTGAGGGACCCACCTCTGGGAGCATGCAAACCACACACACTGCTCGACACCGACCTGTCCATGCAAACCCTGTGCTGGAGGACTGGTAGTATTCATGAGTATATTAATATCAAACGACAGCTAGAGCAGCTCTGCTTCCTGAAAGCTCCAGAGAAACTTCCTGAACAGCCAGCACGATGCCTCTCCCTTCAAAGAGCTCTCTACCCAACAGCAAGGCTGGGCCTCGTCTTTGTTCTAAACCACGAAGCTGGTTTATGACGGATTCTGAGGGAAAATCCAGATGTATCCTACAAACACTTCCAAATTTTTGCACTGAATGCTTGGAAGGCGAATCCCTGCTTCAACCCCTGCGCTAGTCCACGTACACCTGATGGTACAAGCTTAGGAGACAAATACCAGTGTCACGAGCAGGAAAAAGTCTTTATGTTTAAAAAGATGAGGATTCTCCAGCTCCAGGAAGAACATACATCTTGCTTCTAGACTCGCAAGAGCCAGGATTTTAACTATTTAACTCCAGAGCCTGCACCTCTGGGGCTACACCCAGTGCTCGCTTTGCTGCTATCAGCTCAAGTGTTGCAACTTACCTCCAAGTTCAGGCCAGATTTTGCTCTTCCACTGATCCAGACAAACTACTACTATGAGGGTAAACGCAACCAGGAACAGCAAGCGAAGAGAAGTCAGAGCAAAAAACCTATGGGGAAGAAATGAAGACACGGTACTGACCAGAGCCGTGCCACACACACCGGAGCTGTAACACCCTCACTCACACCGAACCAGCCACTCGGAACAGCTGTAGCCGGAGCAAAGCAAGCAAGTGGCAATCAGCAGCCCCAGCCTGGCCATGGGTATCGGGCGGCTTCAGGGACCCTCATCTGCTCGGGCCGTTCCCAGCTCCCCTCAGAGGCAGCAGAACCGGCGGGTTTTGTGCTTTGGGATAAGAAGGAGACACGGAGGGGGCAGAGCTGAAGCGGACACCGGCACCTCCATGCTCCCTTGGTCAGCTGAAGCAGGAGCGGGACCTCTCGGGCTGCTCGCTCGGGTCCCGCCTCCGGCCGTCACCTGCCCTCAGCCCCCCGGGGACCGTCCCCGCCGGGAGCGCGGTGCTGGAGACCGCAGGAGGGGCGGGCAGAGCACCGGCCCCCAGCGCCCACCGAGACCCCGCGAGGGCAGCGCGGTAACACCCCCGCCCCGCAGCCCGCGGCCGCTCCAAGGGGCCTCCGCAGGACGCGCCCCCGACACGGGCACCACACCGCGGCCCGGCGCCCCCGGTGGGGCCTGACCCCGGGCCCGCTCGGCTCCCCCCGCCCAGGCCCCGCCGCCCGCTCACCAGAAGAGGCCGTGCACCGCCGCCCACCACAGCGCGCTGCGGCCCGGCCGCTCCCACACCAGCGCAGCCTGCGCGGCGCTCAGCAGCGGCTCGTAGGGCCCGAGGCGGCTCCGCAGCGCCGCGCTCAGCGCCTGCACCCGCCGCTGCCGCTCGCCGGGCCCCGCCGCCGCCATCGCTCCCTCATCGGCGTCAACATCCGCCCGCGCCGCGCGCGCGCGCGCACGGCAGCTGACTGACATGGCGGCCCCCAGCCGCCGCCGGAAGCAAGGCAGCCCTGGGTGCCGCCATTTTGGCGCAGGCGCGGCAGCCGCCGTCTGTCAGACCGCCGGGGGCGGGGAGGGGGGCCTAGCGGCGTTCTCCCGGAAGTGGGCCGCGCGCGCGCGCAGTGCGGTTGGCGCCGGGCGGGAGCCGCGGCGGGGCAGCGGGCGGAGGAGCGGCGCGGGGCGGAGCGGAGCGGGGCCGGGCCGCGATGCCGCGGGAGATCATCACCCTGCAGCTGGGCCAGTGCGGCAACCAGAGTGAGCGCGGCGGCGGCGCCGGGGCCGGGGCAGCGCGCCCCGGGCGGGGCCGGGATGCTGGGGGGGGGAGAGGGGGCGGAGCCTGAGCAAGCGGGCGTGGTTTTTGATGGGGTGGGCGTGGTCTGCTGAGGTGGGCGGGGGCTGCTGCAGTGGGCGTGGTTTGATGATGTGGGCGGGGTTTGGTGGGGGGCGTGGCTTGGCGCGGTGGGCGGGGCCGGCCCGGGGGTGCCCCGGGCTCTGACCCGGTCCCGGCGGGGGGACCTGGCCCTGCAGCCCCGGTCTGACCGATCCCCCCCCCACCACCGCTGCAGTCGGGTTCGAGTTCTGGAAGCAGCTCTGCGCCGAGCACGGCATCAGCCCCGAGGGCATCGTAGAGGAGTTCGCCACCGAGGGCACCGACCGCAAGGACGTCTTCTTCTACCAGGTACCGCGGGCGCTGCCCCTGCCCGCGCTGGGCACGCAGCGGGCTCGCTGCGCCGTGGGGTGCACTGCCCGTGTCACCGGGGGATCCATGCGGTGGGGCCGCTATCACTGCCCCAGCAGCCCCCGGGCTGGTTTGGGCGGCAGCCTCGGGCAGCACACTGCCTGCGCGCTGCGGCTGTGGAGGCAGAAGCACGAAGCTGAGGTGCCATAGACACCTCCTGACGTAACCACCCGTTAGGGGA
This sequence comes from Strigops habroptila, assembly GCF_004027225.2. Taxonomy (NCBI): domain Eukaryota; kingdom Metazoa; phylum Chordata; class Aves; order Psittaciformes; family Psittacidae; genus Strigops; species Strigops habroptila. The sequence goes on from NC_044295.2 coordinate 1,973,147, forward strand.
GAGCCCCCCCTCCGCCCGCCCCACGTTCAGGGTGTGCTCTGGGGCACATCAAGCGGCTGCAGGGCGGGCAGGTTGTGCAGAGCAAGTGTCCTTCCTCCTCTTCCCCGTGAGGCGGCGGCGGTGCCGCGCTGTCCCGCGGCCAGGGGGTGGCACAAGCACTCGCTGCTTCTCCTGCACTGATCTCGCTGCTCCTCCGCGCAGGCAGACGATGAGCACTACATCCCTCGAGCCGTGCTGCTGGACCTGGAGCCCCGAGTTATCCACTCCATCCTGAACTCCCCTTATGCCAACCTTTACAACCCAGAAAACATCTACTTGTCTGAGCATGGAGGGGGAGCTGGGAACAACTGGGCCAGTGGCTTCTCACAGGTAACAGCTCTGCTGCTCCTGGGTCATTAGGTGTGAGGCTGAATCGTGGCTCTCTCATGTCAGGCTCAGTACGTGGTTTCTGAAATTCACCTTGTCCTTCAGCAGGGGCTCACACCTGAGGCTCTGGGGTGCCCTGGGCACAGGGGCACACTGCCAGCCTGGCTTGGTTCACTCCAGGCTTGAGCTGCTCTTCTCCATTTTCTGTGGGAAAGGAACAAGATCTACTCTGGTGTCTCTTGCAGGGAGAAAAAATCCACGAAGATATATTTGATATAATAGACAGAGAGGCTGATGGGAGTGACAGCTTGGAAGTAAGTACATCAGGGGATTTGGACCTTGTTGCCCTGCCCTCAAGTCAGGTAGAGCAAGTTTGGCCTCGGGCACTGTAGGAGGGGAATGGCACGGGGGGCCCAGGGAAAGGGCTGAGGATGTGTACCTCTGCTTTATACAACCATCTGGACTCTGAAGGTGACGTTGGAGCTATTCTGGTCTTTGTGGGGTGGGAGGAACCAGGAGGCTCCTGAGCAGCAGTTGCACGTTGTGGTGTGTGCAGAGATGCAGTTGTCCCGGCGTGGGGGGGTCCTGCCCTGGCTGTTGGTGGTGGTGTTGGCACAGGGCGCTTTGCTCTGCCTGCTCCTGGCGCTGAGCTGCACCTTGAGCTGCCCGTGTCCCGCTTCCTTGCAGGGCTTTGTGCTTTGCCACTCCATTGCTGGTGGAACGGGCTCGGGACTGGGCTCGTACCTCCTGGAGAGGCTGAATGACAGGTGAGTGCTCAGGCTGTCCCCGTCCCTCCCGGCGCCCGGGCCAGCCTCGGCGCCCTGCCAGAGCTCAGCGCTGACTCAGAGCCGCCACCCCCACCCAAACACTGCCTTGTGCAACCCCTGGCACGCTGCCCCACGAGGGGCCGGCTCCTGATACGCCTCAGGAGCTCAGAGGCTCTGCAACTGCGCTCGTGCTGTCCCAACTCTGCCTCCTCTCAGCCGTTCTTATCAGGCAGCTGCCTTCAGACACCCTGGCTGTGCCGGGGAGGGTGGGAGGCTGGAGCTGTGGGCTCCGAGCTGCCATCGCTGCCTGTTCGAGCTTGCAGCCGCTTGACAAGGCTTGTAAGCAGCTGCTTAATCAGCCTGTGGATGGCTCAGCCTCGCCTGCAGCGCTGTCTGGCAGCTTCCTCCTGTACTGCTGGGGTAGGCACTGCTGGGACAAATTCTCTCCCGCGCTGGGAGCCAACTCTGGCACGCAGCACTGGTGACTCAGTGCTGTCCTGAGCCCTGGAGACTGCACAGGGAGCTTGTGGGAGGAGAGAGTGCTGGCTTGGTGGTGTTAACTCTTGAGATGGCTGGGCTTTCTCACCAGGTATCCCAAGAAGCTGGTGGAGACCTACTCAGTTTTCCCAAACCAGGATGAGATGAGCGACGTTGTGGTCCAGCCGTACAACTCTCTGCTGACGCTGAAGAGGCTGACACAGAACGCTGACTGCGTGGTAAGAGTCCCGCTGTGTCTCAGGCAGCTCCTGCGTGGCAGCCCCGTCCCTGCCGCTCAGCAGCGTGGCCTTTGCTGGGGCAAGTGCTGTAGGAGTGTGGGGTGAGGGCCACAGCAATGGGCCATGAGCCCCAGGCACAGCATCCGTGTCCTGAAGGACTGAGCAGATGTGAGATGTGGTGGCTCCAGGGACAAGGGCTCTGTGCTGTGTGCTGCTGTGCTGTCCAGTTGGGCATTGCTGCCTCCGTGACCCAGCACATTCTTCCCACGGCAGCACTGGCTCCACTTCCTCTGTTCTGTAGCCGCCTGCTTGCTCTCGAGTGCAGCTTTCAGCACCCACACATCCCAGCCAGGCAGCATCTTCAGCCTGCACCAGGGCCTTCACTCAGCTCCTAACCACCACCCTGCTCGTCTCTCCCAGCTGGTCCCTGCGTGAGGCAGGGCAGGAGCCGCTCGCCGGAGCTGCTGGGGCTGAAGGGTGCTGCAAGGTGCTGGCCCAGAGGCTGAGCTCTCTGGGAGGGCGCTGAGGAGCTCAGCGGGATGGGAGGGAAGAGCCTCCATTGACAGTGTTGGTTACGCTGCACGTGGGTCAGCGAGTGGGTTCTGGTGTCTGCCACCTGCCGTGGTGCTCGGGGCACGTGCTGGGCAATGGGTGCCCTGGGGCGCAGGCTGGGACTGTCCCTGCCCAGGCTGAGGCTCCTCACAGAGCCAGTTCTTTCCTCTTGCAGGTGGTTCTGGACAACACGGCCTTGAACCGGATCGCGACGGACCGGCTGCACATTCAGAACCCGTCCTTCTCTCAGATCAACCAGCTGGTGAGAAAGGCTCTTCCCTCTGGAGAAGCCAGCATGGGGCTTCCCTGCTGTGTGTGCTTTGGTCTGATCCTGCTCCATGGGCTGGTGGTGGGCAGCCTGGAGCTGGGAATGAGTCCTCTGCCCTTCCCAGGGGCAGCCTGCATGGGCTGTGTGAAGCAAGGTTTGAATGTGACCATGGCGTGACGCGGGTGCTGAGCCCATCCTCTTCCCCCAGGTCTCCACCATCATGTCTGCCAGCACCACCACGCTGCGGTACCCCGGGTACATGAACAACGACCTCATCGGGCTCATCGCCTCGCTGATCCCCACGCCCCGGCTGCACTTCCTCATGACGGGCTACACGCCGCTCACCACCGACCAGTCGGTAATGCTGCCCGCTGGGAATGCCCCGTCCTGGGGCAGGAGCAGCCACGCTCACCTCGTACACACTCACCTCGTGCGCACTCGCCTCAGAACATCCATCAGTCCCATGGCCCTGGCGTGAGCTGGAATTGCCAGAAGCCACCCTTAGAAACCATGGGAGCGAGCCCAGCAGAGTGACCCTGCCAGTCCTGCCACCGCGCTGGGCCACCAGCCCAGGCCGGCTGGGTCAGAGCACTGTCGAGTGTTGTCATTCATGGGCTCCAGGCGTCACGTTCTGTGTTCTGGGGGGGGGGAACTGCCACCCCTCTGCTCCCTCACATGCTGCTGCCTGCGTTCAGCTCGTCCCCAGCCAGTGCCCCTGGTTAGGGTGAGGTGTGAGGCACTCGCGGCATTGGCTGTGCTGCGGGAGCTCACTCACAGCTGCTCTTCTCCTTGTGTGCATTCCCTCAGGACGTTGCTCAGAGAAGCAAATCTGAGAAACTGCTGGCTCTGAAAAGGGTATCGAGTGTGTGACCTGTGCTATGGGGAGGAGTGTGGGGAGGGCTCAGCCAGTGCCTGGAGCCAGGCTGCCACATGCGGGGCTGTCCTTGCCCCGGGCTCTCCCTCGGGTGCCAGCCCTGGCTGTGGCAGCTCCCAGTGCCTGTGGTGGCCGGTGGGAACGAGCCTTCTCCTGTGCTGCAGCCCCGCTCCTTGCCTGGGCAACGGAACAGGACAGAAGCTTGACAGCAACGACGTGAAACGTGTCCCTGTCGCTCTGGTCTCACCTGAGCCTCACCCCAGCCCCTGCTGTGCTGCTGGGGGACAGCTCAGCACCCTTGTGTTGGAGCCTCTGCCAACGCTCTGGTTCTCAGCCTGGCTGTGCCTGTTGTGTGGCTTTGGGATCTCCCTGTCCTGCATGTGGCTTTGCATGTGTGTCCATCCCCGGGGCAAGGGCTTCTCCGTGCAGCTGCCCTCTGCTCCTGCGTGCGTGTGCAGGGCAGCAGCTCACCCGCTCCCTCTGACCCTGGGCTGGCATTTGCAGGTGGCCAGCGTGAGGAAAACCACAGTCCTGGACGTGATGAGACGATTGCTGCAGCCCAAGAACGTGATGGTGTCCACAGGGCGAGACAGGCAGACCAACCACTGCTACATCGCCATCCTCAACATCATCCAGGGGGAGGTGGATCCCACACAGGTGAGCTCCCACGGCCAGTCCAAGTGGTGATGGTGATGGCATGGTCAGCCAGGGAAGAGCATGGTCACCCTCTTCCTGTGTGGGGATCTTAGGGTGAGACTGAGCCATGCCTGAGCAGTGGCTCTATGTTGCTCCTGTGGGCCCTGGCCTCTTGGAAGGCCGCCAGTCCCTGACCATGAGCAGCTCCAGTTACTGGAATCCACCTTCCTGCAGCCAAATGTGCTGTGAGGACCTGGGTCTGCTGGGACCAGGCTGCTCTGCCCCTCACCCTGCTGCCCCTCGCTGCTCTCATCCCACCAGGTTCACAAGAGTCTGCAGCGGATCCGGGAGAGGAAACTGGCCAACTTCATCCCCTGGGGTCCTGCCAGCATCCAGGTGGCTTTATCCCGCAAGTCCCCCTACCTGCCCTCAGCACACCGTGTCAGCGGCCTCATGATGGCAAACCACACCAACATCTCCTCGGTGAGTGCTTCCCTCTGCTCTGCTGGGGCCCCATCTGCAGCTCCTGTGTCCCTTCACTCACAAGCACATCGTCTCTGGGGGTGTCACAACGCTGCAGCAGGTCAGGCAGCTGAAGGGAGGGGGGCACAGCAGGGCTGGGGTCCCGTGGGTCCTGGTGCCGCTCTGCCAGGAGCGGGCTGTGGCCTGGGCTCCTTTCTCCCTGCTGGGTGCGGGGAGCAGCACACGGTGCTGGCGGTGGGGCTCCCCGGGGAGCCGTGGCCGCGCTGAGCCCCGCGCTGCTCCCCAGCTGTTTGAGCGGACGTGCCGGCAGTACGACAAGCTGCGCAAGCGGGAGGCGTTCCTGGAGCAGTTCCGCAAGGAGGACATCTTCAAGGACAACTTCGACGAGCTGGACAACTCCCGGGAGATCGTGCAGCAGCTGATCGACGAGTACCACGCGGCCACGCGCCCCGACTACATCTCCTGGGGCACGCAGGAGCAGTGAGCGTCCTGCCACGGCCACCTCCACGCACGCCGGCGGGGCTCGTCTCTGCCATGCCCACGTTTAGCACCCCTCAGCGCTGCCCGGCCGTGGCGCCGGCAGCACCGGCTGCACACACACGCTGCGCTCCTCGGCGGCAGCAGCCCCTGAAGACCCTTGGCAGGGGACAGCCCCTGCTCCCCCCCGTGCCCTGGCCCAGGACAGGACTGGGGCAGCTGCGCGCTGTGCTGGGAGGGAACCTCTGCCCATGCGAGCAACGCTCGCTCGGAGGAGGGTGATGAGAGCGAACCCGAGGGGCTTGGAACAGGCCTGGCCCGATGAGTTGGGTGCACAGAACCCCTGTGGCCAAAGGCTCTGTGTGGCTGAGCTAGTCCTTGCCCTGGGCAGGAGCCTTGTTCCTCCTTCGCCAGATCAGGCCTGGGGCACAGGCTGTATCTATATTTTTGTAGGTTATTTTGCTTTAATAAAGGCTGTTCCTGCACTGACGCTGCCTCCGCGTCTCCCTGCGCCAGCAGCTGGGCAAGGAGCAGCTGCAGATGCTGCCGGGGCCAGCGCTCAGTGTCCAGCCCCACTGCGCAGCCGCAGCTCCGCAGGGTCCCGGTGTACTTGAACCGGGGCCGCTGCTCTCCTGCACGTCCCGGTGGTGCCGGGAGCTGCTGCTGCCGGGGCTGCTGCTGCAGCAGAGCCAGAAATACCGGCAGGACCTGACCTGCTGCCACGGCTGACCAGGGACGGGAGCCGGCGCCGCCCTGCCCCTGCCCGCAGTGTGTTTCACAGGGCCGGGGCCCCATGCAGGAGTGGGGCCACGAGGGGCTCTCACCACGCTGGAGCTGAGGCAGGGGACGCACTGCAGGGAAGGACGCGAGCTCAGGGCCGGCCGGTGTCAGTGGGGACGGCCGGACATGGCAGTGCCCAGTCCTGCCCTGCATGAGTCAGGCTGCAAGGGACAGGGGTGTGGGGCAGCGCTGGCGCGGACCCAAACCCACAGGCAGCCCAAGGTGAGAATTAGCCTTTTCCTCTGACCCTGTGGCACAGACCAGGAGGCTAAAAATACCCGTCAGCGCCGGGCTCCCACGCCCTCTTTGGCACCAGCCCCGCCGAGGCGCCTGCTGCCGGGGCGGCCAGTGCCAGGGGGTGCCGGGGAGCCGGGAGCGGGGCCGGAGCTGCCCGCGCTGTTGATGAACTGGCAAAGGCTGCGGCCAGCAGGCGCTGCCCCCAAGGACACGCTGTGCTGCTCCCGCTGCATGTCCCGGACCCGCTGCACTCAGTGCCCCGGGATCAGGGTGTCCCACCGCAGCCCCACCGGCACGGGAGCCCCAGCCTGTCCTTTGTGCATTTATTAGAAAAACAAACAACTCCCCCCCCATCCCCAAGACAGAACCGACAAACGTGACAGAGGCAATACCGAGGGGCCGAGCCCCCGCTGCCGTACCGGCCACCCCTGCGCCACGAGCCCTGCACGGGGCCGCCGCGAGGCAGCGGGACCCAGCCACTGCGCCAGGACCTGCAGGAGGGCGCTGAGCCCCGCAGCGGCTCGGCCAAAAGCCGCCCGCAGCTTTCCAAGAGGGGTGGGTTCAGCGGACGGACGGACAGACAGACGATGGCACAGCACCGCTGCCCAGCGCTGGCAGAGCTGCCAGGCAGCACGAGTGCTGGAGGCGAAGGCACCGGGGTACAGGGGACAGGGACAAGCCTGGTGGCAGCGCAGGGACCTGCTGCCCTCCAGGGAAAGTGCTGGGAGGTGTGGGGGGCTCGAAATAAATTAAGGAAGTCACCAGAAAGGCACTGGCGGCGCGGGGAGGGCGAGCCCCGTCCCCTGCTCCGGAGCCGCCGCGGACCGGCACAGACCTGCCGCTCAGCACCGGCTGTCACGAGCACCCTGTGTGGCCACAGCGGCTGCCGGGCTGGCTGTGGAAGGAGGCCACCGGCGGCTGGTGCTGCCAGGGCCCGGCCGTGGGGCAGAGCCCCCGGGGCAGCACGGGGGGGTTGGAGGCAGCGGGGCTGGGGGCCGGCTCCGGGGACAGGGGCGGCTGCCGGGCGCCCGCGGAGGCGAGGTACGTGTTGAGGAGCTGCGCGATCTCCTCCACCTGTGGGCAGAGAGGACATGGGGCAGCCTGGGGCAGCCTGCACGGAGAAGGAGGGATGGAGGGGTGATGGAGACCCCTTACCTGGGAGGTCTCGAAGAGCAGGTCTCGGTCCTCCACAGAGAGGCGGAAGGTGCTGCTGTCCGAGGCACCGAAGGACGAGATGCGGCCGTAGCAGAAGCTGTCCAAGGGCTCGGGCTCCCCGGGCTTGTAGAGCGAAACAGCCTTGGCACCGATGCCCAGCCACAGCCGCTGCGGCGCGTCCCCCACGGGGCTCTGCGGGGACAGGAGGGGTCACAGGGCTGCAGGAGCCAGGGCTGCCCGCACCCCCCGCGGCCCCCCGCTGCCTCACCGCACGCACGTCCACGTCGAACAGCGTGGAGCCAAAGCCGGGCCACTCCCGCACCAGCGCCACGTACGCGGCCATGGCCTCGGGCCGGCCCATGCCCTGCAGCAGCTTCCACTTCTCCAGGATGGCGGCCATGGTGCTGGCACCCTCCTCCCGCAGGCGGCCCCGCAGGCGCTGGTCCCGCTCCGCGCGCTGCTTGGCCAGCGCCTGCCCCCAGAGCCCCCCGGCCAGCAGCCCCGCGCGCAGCCGCACGCCCCGGCACTTGGTGGGGGGCCGGTGGCGGGGGGCCGGCAGCCGCGCGTGCAGCACGTGGGGCGGGAAGAGCTCCTCCAGGCGCGGGAAGGGCGCATGGGTGGAGAAGTCGCTGTTGAGGCTCTGCAGGCGCAGCGCTGCCAGCGTCTGCAGCGTCTCCTCCGACGTGGGCACGTAGCCCCGCAGCACCATCTCGTGCGCCTGCGGGAGGGCAGCGTGAGCCGGCACGGCATGGCCACCGTGGCACAGCATGGCACGGCCATCCCAGCATGGCACGGCACTGCCACCCCAGCATGGCTCTTACCTGCTCGAAGAGGAGAGCGAATTCCAGGCTGTCCCGTGGGACATTGTCCGTGTCCAGGAAGCCGTAGTGTTTGAAGCAGAGCCGGCATGGCGGGTCCTGCTCCCGCTCCTCCCCAGCCAGGCTGCAGCAGAAGGGACCAGCCTCATCAGTGTGGGTGCAGGCAGGGGGAGGCAGCCCCATCCCATCCCATCCCATCCCACCCCACCCCATCCCATCCCATCTTCCCCATAGGCAGCAGAGCGGGACATTTACTTTTCAAACCTGGTGAGGACGTCGGCCAGCAGCGTGGCGCTGCCCACGGGCTGCTCCCGCCGCCGGGACTGCTCATAGAGCGCAAAGAGGTTGGGGCTCTGGGACAGCCCCAGGCGCGACACCAGCTCCTGGGCCACCTGAGGGGAGACAAAGGCAAGTGGTGGTAACAGACAGGTCAAGGTGGGCAAAGCCCTGGCCCCTCTCCATCAGGGTTCATCTGGGGGAGACCCACATGAGCCCTTCGCCACCCGCGGCACGCTGCCCGCCCAGCCCCACATGTCGAATGCCCCAAGCCCGCTGCCCGCTGTGGCTGCAGCCCCTCACCTCCTGGGCCGTGGTGTGGGAGCTGATGGCCACGCTGCAGGCCGGCGCCCCGGGGCAGTGCACGGTGCAGATCATCTCCTGCCGCCGCATCAGCACCAGGATCTCCTCCAGCGAGGGCACGCACTCCCGTCCCTTCGTCTTCCCCAGCGCCTCCCGGATGAAGCAGGCGTACTTGGCCATCTCCGAGGCGGGGAACCGGCTCTCTGTCCTGCAGAGGCACCAGGCGGGTCAGAGCGGCACTGAGGGGGTGAGGGCCCCGGCACCCTCCCTGCCCGCAGCCGGTGCCCGGTGCTCCGCCGGCACTCGCCTGTCCAGGTGGAAGCGCAGGAAGCGCAGGACGGGCGGGGAGGGCAGGAAGGTGCAGCTCATGCAGGTGAGCAGCTGCCAGTAGTGCAGGTCGCCCTGCCCGCCCGGCGCCGGCGGCTCCGTGGTCTGCTTCACCAGCTGGCAGTAGATCTCGTCCACCAGCGGGGGCAGGTCCAGGCAGGTCTGCAGGACGCCCTGCATCAGCGGCACCGGGTCCCGCTCCGACTCCAGCTGCTGCAGCGAGTTGAAGAGCTTCACGGCCTCGTCGCGCAGCGTGGTGTAGCTGCGGGGGCTGGGGGCTGCGGGACGGCATCAGGGTTAACAGCCCCGTGGGCTTCACCAGGACCCCCCCCAGACCCAGGCACCCGGGACCCAGCACCTGCCCGCTCCGCACAGCGCCCATGAACCGGGCTTTGTGCTCCCGCCTGCCCCTCACCGCTTTGGTCCAGGCTGCCATAGGGGAAGGGCAGCAGGGGAGCGTAGAGGGGGCTGCTGGTGTAGCGCAGGATGGGGTTGCAGCGGTAGATCTGCTCCAGCACCTCAGGGCTGCCGCAGTGCTCCTGGGAGGGAGAAACGATGGACTTGGCTGCAGGGGAGCTGCCTGGCCGAGTGCTGGCACAGGTACCCACTGTCATCACCCTGCACAGGTACCCACCACCACCTCCCCAGGGCACATGAAGCCCCACCAACCACCCCACCATGCGCCAGACCCACGGGGCTCACCTCGATGTCGCGCATGAGCAGCTGGGTGGGTGTCTGCACTGGCGCTTTGCTGTCGATGACCTTCTGCACCGCGCACACCCAGCGCACGGCCTCCTTCAGGCACTCCGTGTACAGGCGGTAGCAATGCTTCCTGCCGAACACTGTCACGCTCCAGTAGCCTGCGAGGGACAGAGGTACAGACGCAGCTCACGCACTGCCCACCACTGGGCACAGCCCCTCTTCTGGGTGATGGAGACCCCTGAGTTGGGAGGGTGATGCAGGGCACCTTTACCCGTCTCCTTGTAGGTCTGCTTGTCCGGCCAGAGCACGGAGCAGAGGCTGGTGAGCACAAGGGAGCCCAGCCGCCGGGCCCCCTTCTCGTTGCTGCTGTAGTAGTCCAGGGAGTCAGGCGTCAGCACAAACCAGTACCTCCGCGGCCGGATCCAGGGCGTCTTCACACCGCCCCGCACCTCCCGCTGCAGCCAGCCTGGGAAGGGGATGATGCTTCTGCTCCTACTGCCACCAACAGCATCCGTCCCACCAGCCCCCCAGTGCAGGGCAGGGTCTGCCCAGTGATCCCTGTGCCTCTGGGATGGGACCCAGACACGGTCGGGGCATGATCTGCCTGCCCCAGAGGCAGAGGCCCCTGTGCCCAGCGTGGCTGCACCCACCTTTCACAAGAGCATCAGGGTCATCCTCCACAGGCTCTGGGCCCTTCTCCACGATGAGGCTGCGCATCTCCTCTGCGACAAGCAGGGACCTGAGGGTGACAGAGGGCTGAGCGGTGCTGCCCACCAGCACCTCCCACGGCGCCGGTGCAGAGACCCGGCCTGGGGGCTGGGGGGAGCCGGGTCCCGAGGGGCTCTGGGCACCCCACAACCCCATGGTGGGAACACAGCAAAGCCATCGGGTGCAGATGACCCTGGCTAAAAATAAGCTGTTTGCAGTCGTGGCCCTGCCAAGGAATTCGGAAAATGAACAACCAGGAAGGAATGTTGGCAGCCGTGTCGGCACTGGGAGGACAGGGAGCGAGCAGGCCCCTGCGCCCCGGCACCCCATATCCCTGGGCACACAACACCCCAAGGCACGGCCTCTGCCGGTGGACACAGCCCGGCAGAGCCTCCTGGCTCCAGCAGAGCCCCTGTTGGCTAAGCCTGTGGCAGCCAAGCTATCGGCATGGCAGAGGGATGGAGACGTGCCCAGCGATGCACTGGGGATGGGGACAGAGGCTCTGCCGGCCTCTGCTCTAGCCAATAGACCAGCACAGCGTGGTGCTGGCCCCGTGAGCAGGATGGTGCAGCACACACTGGCAACGGTGCATCCTCCCATGGTGTGCCAGACCCCCAGCTCCTCCAGCACCACGTGAGGACTGGGATGGATGGGATGGGATGGATGGGATGGGATGCCCAGCAGGACGGACACAGGGCATCACTCACCGCTCCGAGCCACTGCTGCTGCGGGTGGGCTGGCTCAGGCTCACCTCCAGGGACCCCTAGGGAGGAAGCACATGTCTCAGTCCCACAGTCACTGCCTGGCACCCCAAACGTCGCCCAGATGCCTGCTCGTCTCCTCGCCAGCCCAGCTCCAGGCCCAGAGGGACAGGCTCACGTCCTGCTGCAGTGGGGCCGGGAGCCCCGGTGTCCCCGTGGCAGCCGCGGGGGCACCCCAGGGTGCGGGGCAGCCGCCGGGCACTCCGGCTGCATGTCCTTGGCTGACCCGGCCGGCGGAACACCGTGCAGAATTGCACAAGGTCAGTGCTGAGTAATGCGCTTACGGCACAAAGTCCCATTGTAATGGGGCCACTGACTTCCTGCCCGCGGCGGTGGGACGCGGCGCAGGGAAGTCCCTGGCCCCGCAGCAGGACGGGGGCCGGTTCCTCCTCGCGCGGCACAACTCGACATGGACGGTGCCACTCACGTGACGACCCCGGGACACGTGCTGGGACACGAGGCAGAGCCCAGGCACGGGCAGGCACCGGCACTGCCCAACGGGGCAGCCGGAGGCGCGACAGGCCGGAGCGCGCCACGGAACGCCGAGGAAAGGAGACAACTGCTAAAAATAGTGCCGGGGAGGGGGGAGCCTGTGCAGGTATGGCTGCGCTGGGGCAGCTCCAGCACCGCTGACCCAGGGCATTAAGGTGCCAGTGAATGGGGCCAGTGAATGGGGCCAGTGAATGGGGCCAGTGACCGTCCCGCTGCTGAAGCTGGGGAGGGCCCCACGCGCTGCTGCACGGCTGCAGGCACCGAGACGGGACCAGCTCCTCACCCCCAGGAGGACGAGGCCGTGGCGGCTCCTTCTCAGGGATATAAATAACCAGGAGCGGAGCCGCGGCGGCAGGGCCAGGGTAGCTGCTCCCACGCTCCCAGGAAGGGGCGGCCGCTGCGGCGGGTTCCCAAAGAGCCCCGGCCACGGTGACGGGCTCCCCGGGGAGCCGGCGTCACGGCCGCCCCCGCCAGCCCCGGCCCAGGGGATACTGGAAGTCCAAAGAGGGCTCCTGCCATTGCCGTGCCCTTGGCACTGCCACCGATGTCACCGGGCCCAGCTCCAGCCCTGCCACTGTCCCCTGTCCCTGTGGGGCTGGCGGAAGGAGACCCACTGGCTGGGAACAGCCGGGGTGGGGGGCTCAGGCCTGCGCTACAGGCATCGGGAAAGGGTTCGCAGCAATTGGGACCATGTCACCACCCCCAGACGCGGCCCCGGGTGCAGGAGGCAGCCGGGACGGGCAGGAGAGTGCCCGGGAGCCGGGGTTCCCCCCGCCGCCCCGCACTATCACCGTTCCCCGCGCACCCCGGCCGGAGGAAGCACCGGTTTCCGCCGCTCCGCTTCCCTAAACAGAGGAAGCGGCCGGAGCGGGGAGATCCAGGCCCGTTTCCCGCACGTGCTCCCGGGCGCTGCGGGCCGGGAACAGCCCCGGCCGCTCCGGCAGGTCTGTGCGGAGCCGGTTCCACGGGGACCCCCCCTCACCTCAGGCACCCCGGCTGCGGCACGGGGCAAGTCCAGCGCCGGTGCGGATCCGGCGCTGCCGGTGCCCCGGGCTGCCCACCCGGCCTGGCAGCGCCTCGGCTTCGCCCGCACCTCTGCACCCGACGGGCGCCCGGTCCCGTCGCGGCACTGGGACCCAGCCGGCCGCGGTCTCCGCGCCCCTCGGCTCTGCCCTGCGGGCTCCGGGACCCTCCGCGCCCCGCGGGGACGCGCCAAGGGCAGCCCGGGCGGCGGGATCGTCGGGGACGTGCGCGAGCAGGCGGCGGCCGCGGCGGACCGGGCCGAGCCGGGCCGAGCTGTGCGCCCGGGCGGGAGGAGCCGCGCACCACCGGTCCCGCCGCACCGTGCCCAGCCGCGGCTCCGGTGCATGTCCCGGCGCCGGTACCGGCCCCACCTGGTCTCCCTGGGCGCGGAGCTCGAAGGACGCCTCCTCCTCCTCCTCGGCCTCACCGTCCGCCTCCCGGTCCGCCTCGCCGTAGTCCCGCCGCAGCAGCGTGAAGCCCTGCCGGCAGCACAGCAGCCACCACAGCCCGCCCGGGAACGGCATCGCCCCGCCGGCACCGGATGGCACCGGGACGGGACCGGCCCCGCCGCCCGCCCGCGCCGCGCACCGGCCGCCGCCACCGGGACCGGCCCCGCCGCCGCCGCCGCCCCGGGCGGGCCGGGCCGGGCGCGTCACCGGCCGCCGCCAATCGCCGCGCGCGGCCCGGGACGGAGCCAGCGCGCCCGGGGCGGCGGGGCCGCCGCTTGCGTCATCTGCTGGGCGGGGGCGCACGCTGAACTGGGGGAGCACTGGGAGGAGCAGCGGGGGGTCCGGGCTGTGGCGGGGCCGGTGCTGTGGAGCCGCCGCCGGTGCAGGGCACCAGGCACCGTCTGAGCGCGGCACGGGCACCGGCACCGCATGCAGCCCACCGGTACCGGCACCGGGCCCCGTGCCAGGCGGAGAACGCTCGTTCCAGCAGCCCCGGCGTTGCACTGTCCGCGGCGTCGAGCAGCCCCACGGCACCGGTGCCATGTGCTGCCCCTCATGCCGCAGCACCAACACCCGTCCCGGGACGGCAGCTTGGCCAGTGCGGTGCCAGTGCCAAGCGTGTGCCAGCAGCAGCTCATGGGCTGGAGGGTGCCGTGCTCGGCCTGGTGCCGCCACCGTGGGGAGCGAGTGGAGGGGGCTCGTGGCAGAGTCACAGCCGGTGCCGCAGGGAAGCAGCACGGCTCAGCTGGGCCCTGCCTGGCAGCACAGGGTCTGTGGGTGCCGGTGCCCTGGGTGCTGTGCCGGTGCCTGGGCCCTGGCCCTGCTCTCAGAGCCCCAGAAGGGGTTAAGCACATCAGCCCCAGCTCTGGCTTCATTACAGCTGTTGGGTCAACACGCTCTGTGGGAGCCGGGTGCTGGGATGCGCACGCAGGAAGCGCCGATGCCAGCTCTCCTCCCACACAGCCTGCGCTGGGCCTGCGCCGGGGGCCGAGCCCTGCTGTGGGGCAGCCGGGGCAGGCAGCAGCACCGCGGCAGAGCCGTGGCGGGGGACAGAATGATGTGGGGAGATGGTGGTATGGCTGCGGGGCCAAGCCCAGCACCGCCATGGGGCCAGCGCAGGGAGATACTGCCCGAATCTGGTCCCACCATCAGCAGGGCCAGTGGAGGGCTGTGGGGGTGAGGGTCCATCACCCAAGCCCATCACTGCAGGGATGCGGATGCTGAGTCAGCAGTAATGGTGTTTCCGGCCCAGCAGTAGGTGAAGGATCCAGGACAGCTTCTCCCATCGGAATGCTGGGCTAATCCCGAGTGGGAGCCTCGGGGTGCGCAGGAAGCAGCCTCCAGCCCCGGCAGGACCAGGAGGTGCTTCCCCACACGTCCGGCTCCGCTGCGGACGCCTCATGGGCGGCTGCGCAAGAGCCAGGCCCTGTCCTGCTCCTGCACCCTGGTGCTGCCGCACGGCGCCGGGGGGGGCCGGCCCGTGGCCCTGTGCCCTCGGCAGGGTGCCAACCCCGGGGCTCGCAGCCCCTCCAGCACCGTGGGGACAGTGCCCTGAGCTCGGCCAGGGGCTATGCTGAGGGGTGACCCCCGCTCCTGCCCCAGCTGCCCCCTCCCGGGGGAGCTGCACAACCCGCGGGACCCCCGCTCCCGGCCCGGTCCCTCCGCTCGCAGCCGGTCCCTGCCCGTCCCACGGCTGCCGGAGTCGTCCCGCGCCCGGGAGAGCCCAGGCAGGGGACGCGGGGACGGGCGGGACACGGGCAGGGAACAGGCAGAGGACAGGCAGGAAGCGCGAGGCTCTGCTGCCGCCTGCAGGCAGCCCCGGCCAGCGCCGGTGGGCACGGCCCGACTCCCCCGCGCAGCCCCGGCCCGCACGGAGACGGCGCTCGCCCATCGGGACTCGACCGGGGTTTATTGTGAGGCTGGGCACCAGCCCGGGCGCACCGGAACCGCACAGCTCCCGCAGCACGCGTGACACTGCACCGCACCCCAGAGCACGCGTGACACTGCATCATCCCCAGAGCACGCGTGACACCGCATGGTCCCCTGGAGCACGTGTGACATTGCACTGAACCCCAGATCACATGTGACATTACATGGTTCCCTGGAGCACAGTGTGACATTGCAGGGTCCCCCCGGAGCAGCAGTTCACTGCGCAGCAGAGGCACTTGCAGGGCTCACGGACGCTGTGGGGCTGCTCTTCCCTCTGTCTGCATACGCACAGGCACCATGTGGGATGTCGGTTCTAGCCCTGCCAGGCAGCACTGCCCTGCACGGATGGGGCTGCCCCCAGGGATCCACGGAGGGGCCGAGCCCCGGGGTGCTGGTCCCTGCCCCAGCCGCAGGTACTGTGTCCCTACACCACGTCGGGGCAGGTGGAGAGCGACGTGCGCCGGCGGGGACTGGGGCAGCCGGGGCAGCGCGGGTCGAGGGGCCCCACGCAGCCGGCGTCGCTGGCCAGCAGCCACAGCTCGCGGCGGAAGCGCTGGCCCAGGAAGGCGTAGAGCAGGGGGTTGAGGCAGCAGCGCAGGTACGCCAGCCCGCCGGTGACCAGCAGCGCCAGGTCCTTGCGGCGGCTCTGGGCGCAGCTCACCTCCCAGCTGGCCAACAGCTCGGCCGCGTCCAGCAGCACCATGAGGCTGTGGGGCAGCTGCAGGGCCACGAATACCAGCACGAGGGCCAGCAGCACCCGCAGCGCACGGTGGGGCTGGGCGCCACGGGCCGCCAGCAGCGTCCGTGCCACAGCCGCGTAGCAGCTCACCATCACCAGGAAGGGCACCGCAAAGCCCAGCACGACCTGCACCAGGTTGGTGGCCCCTCGGGCCGCCCGCGAGACCGCGTGGGGGAAGACAACGCGGCAGAGCCGGAGGTCCTGGTGCTGCTCCACTCGGCTGTAGACGAACTGTGGCAGTGCCAGCAGCGTGGCCAGCAGCCAGGCCAGCCCTGCCGTCAGCCAGCCGTGGCGGCGAGCCCGAGGGCGCAGGCGGCAGGCAGCCGGCACCCGCACGATGGCCACGTAGCGGTCCATGCTGATGCAGGTGAGGAAGAGGAAGCCGCTGTAGAAGTTGAGGGCATAGAGGCCCTGCAGCGCCTTGCAGGTGGCTGTGCCCGGGGACCAGCGCTGCAGCGTGTCCGCGACAGCGAAGGGCAGCGTCAGGAGCAGCAGGAGGTCAGACAGGGCGAGATGCAGGAGGCAGACATCGGTGATGCTGTGTGCCCGGCGGTACCGGGTGTGTGTGAGCAGCACCAGCCCGTTCCCCACCATGCCCAGCAGTGACAGCAGCAGGTAGACAACAGGCTGGTAGGTGCGGGCGAAGCTCTGCACCGCCTGCTTCTCACAGAGCTCGGGCAGGATGCCACCCTCCCATGGGTCCCCATCCTCCCAGGTGTAGAAGTCGGTGGTGGCCGTCAGCTCTATTGGGACGGGGCTGGGGGTCGCCTGCACAGAGGGGGCTGTCAGGGATGCTCACACCCAAGGAGCCTCCTCCACCCGGCCCTGCACACAGGCAGTTTCGGTCTCACACCCTCCCCGAGCAGACGGAGGTTCACCGTGTGCTCAGTCATTGTGAGAGCAACCACAGGCTTCAGGAGCAGCCGCCTGCGGTGCAGAGCTGGTGGGGACGTGACCCCGGCCATGGCATCCCCAGTGCAGCTCCACATCCCACAAACAAACTGTGCTGCTCCTCAGGTCCCCAGGAGCCCAGCACCCAGCCCACAGCCCCGGCCGCCCTATGCAGATGGACCAGCCCAGAGCACCCATGCAGCACCCTGGGGACCCCAGTGCTGACAGCCCCACGCTGCCCAGTCCTGCTCCCAGCCAGAGAGGTCTCGGGGCGTCCCACTGCCTTGCCCAGCCTGCAGGCAACTGTGCACAGTGCTCCCAACTCCCAGCTTCTCGGCCCTGCTCTGGGCAGAGGGACAGCGCTGCTCCTGGGTCCCCATTGCCATGGAGGTCAGGATCCAGCCTGGCTCTGGCTCAGAGCAGCCTCATGACAGCAGTTTCACCCCAGCTCCCATCAGTGACCCTGATCCCCCACCCATTCCAGGGCCACAGGTGGGATCTGAACCCGGTGCTGGGGCAGGTTGACTCCCCAGCAGCTCCCGCAGCTCATTCCCTGCTCCAGGCACTGGCAACCTGGAGCTTTGGGCACTGCCCTGTGTTCCTGGGACTTTGCCTTTCAGCTCAAACCCACATGCCCCACGAGAGCCGTTTAAAAGCCACAAGAAAAGCCAGTGAAGGGGGTGTCCTCCCCGGCCCCAGCGAGCCCCTCGCCCCGCAGTCCCTCACCTGCTCCTGCATGGCGCAACGGGACCGTTCCCCTGGCTGGTGGGTCTGGAGCTGTCGGCATCTCGCACTCTGCAGCCTGTGGTTTGACCACGTGCAGCTCCCGATACTGAGAGCGGCGCAGAGCTCACAGGCCCAGCCCCAGGGAGGAGAGCGAGGAGGCAGATGTGACCCTGCTCTGGAGCCCGTCCTGCATCTTTTATTCTGTGGCTACCATCTGTTCTCTGGGGACAGAAATAGCAGCACTGCTCAGCCCCTGTCCCGTGGGGCTGGGGGACAAGCTGGGACAGCAGGGTCTGGTGAGGGCACCCAGTGTTGGGACACCCCGACCCCACTGGGCCTGTTTGTGGCTCCTGCCCCGCAGGGGCTGCCTGGTGGGGCTGGAGGAGAGGCTGGAGGGAAAGGGCCAAGGAGTGGAGCATGGGTTGGAACTGAGCTGGGCACCGGCAGGATGCTGGTCCCAGCCCAGCCCTGCCCTGCACCCCTGCGGCACTGGGCAGCCTGTTGCTGGTTGTTGACAACAAAATTCCCAGCTCCTCATTAAGGAGCGGCTTAGTTCCTGCAGGGCACAGGCCCCACTTTCCTCTCCCCAGGGAGGAACAAATTGATCCCCAGCTTTAACGGGCTTTCATCCATTTGCTGTGGTAATCCCCCAATCCCCCTTTCTCCCCGCTACAGCCGTCTCTGCCGCGGCTTATCCCAGCTCTGCCCCCGGGCCTCCTGCTGCCTGCAGCCGGGCAGGGTCCCTGCCAGCCCCCCCGCCTCGCCCCACATGCGGGTTTCTGTTCCCTCTTTCGCCAGCCCAGGCCTCGGCTCTGCCTGCACAGGAAGCGGCCCCGGCACCCGCAGCCCTGCCCCGGCTGGGCAGCGTCCTGGTGCCAGCGGTGCGGAGCTGCCCGCACCGAGCCCTGCCAGGCACCCCCATCCTCCGGGCTGGGTTCGGGGGGCTCCCTGCAGAGGGGGGGGGACTCAGCAGGGTGGTCTAAGGGGGAGGCAGCATATGTAGGACACGCAGCTGCCAGCCCCCCCGTCCCTTCCGTGGGTGTCTGGGGATGTTTGGCAACAGACAGGATAAATCCCATCTTCTGCACCACTGGAGAGAGATAGGCGGCCCCGAGACCCGCAGACCTTAATCTGCGGCTTGATTACAAACCGCTGCCACATCTGCTGCGGGTGGGCTGGGGGCACCGCTCCAGCCTCCCCCCGCCCCGGCCACTGCGGGCTCTGGGCACCGGGACCGAGCCCCGGGGGGGATGCGCTGCGCGGCCCGGGGAGACGAGGGCCGGGAACCGGTGACACCCGGGGAGCTCCCTGCACGGCCCCATTCGCATTCCCAACCTTAACCCCGGGGACCACCCCGCAGGGGCGCGGCACCGGGGAGGGCAGGGGGGCCGTGGCTCTGCGCTGCGCCGCATCCCGGTCCCGGGGCCGCCCCCGCCCCCGCCGTGGGCGGAGCTGCCGGCCCCGCTCCGCCGCGCGGCTGCAGCACCGGGAGCGGCGGCGCCGAGGGCGCTCGGGGCGCTCCAGCATGAGCGCTCGCCGCCTCCTCGGGCTCCTGCTCGCCACCTGCACCGGCCTCCTGCGCCCCGGGCCCGGCTGCCTCGCACGTAAGTGGGGCCGCAGCCCCGGGAGCGGCCGCTCCGCACTGCGGGACCGCACCCGTCCCCCGGCCCCGCACCCCTGAGCCGCACCATCCCCCCCAACTCCGTTCTCCCGGGCGTCCCCCGTTCTCCCCCGGGCACCTCCCGGCATCCCCTGGCTCCCCGGTCCGCGTCGTCCTCAAGGTCACTGCCGGACACGGGCATCCAGGCGCCCCCCCATCGCCCTGCCCGGGGCCGCCCCTCCGCAGCCCCCCCGCTGGCGGCACCGCACCGGCCCGGAGCCTCTGGGGATGCCCCAGGCACCCACCCGGCTGCGCCGCATCCCCGCGCCCGGCCGCACTCGGCCAGCACCTCGGCCAGCGCCGCCGCCGGTCCCGGCCCCGCCGCGGGCGGCACCGGACTGGTCCCTGCGGCCCCTCGGAGCTGGAGCCCTTGGCCCCTTCCCCCAGGGCCGGGGTGGCGCGGGGACGCGCTGGCTGCGGGGAATGGAGGCGGGGGACGGTGCAGGCAGGAGCGGTGCAGGCAGGGATGGTGCAGGCAGGGACGGTGCAGGCAGGGACGGTGCAGGCAGGGGTGATGCAGCATTAGGCGCAGCGCGGCTGCCCTGGCCCCGCAGTGAGGCCGGGGGTGCAGCAAACGCTCCTGGGCTCCCCGTTTTCTTCCAACCCGGCCGGGGGTGCCTTGCGCGGGGCTCGGGACCCGGACGGAGCCGTCTTTGCGGGGCGTTTGCCCGGGGCCCCGGGGCGGGGGGGTTCCGACGCCCACGTCAGTGCAGAGGCGGCCGGTGCGGGGCGTTTGCCCGGGGCCCGCAGAGGTGTGTCAGCTCCGCTGCAGTGGGAGGGCAGAGCGGGAGCTGGACCCGCCGCGCCCGCGGGGTCCCGGGGTCCCCAGAGCCATGGAGGTCACCCCAGTGCCCAGAGCCTGGCCGCAGCCCCACTCTCCCCGCAGGACCCTGCTATGATGAGCTCGTTGCTCCCCTCTACTCCTGGTCCCTCGGTGCCTCCTCCAGATACAACATCTTCTACTCGGCCACCTTTGCCCGGCTGCACAGTGAGTCCACAGGGAGTGGGGTGCAGACAGGGTGGGGGGACACCCATGGGCAGGGGTTGTCCCCAGCAAGATCTTGCCTCATGTGGGGCTGAGGGGTCCTCGGGTGCCCACGGCAGAGCCCTTGGCATCCCCCGGGGTGGGGTTGAGTCACGCAGCCCTTCAGCTCCCACCCACAGCCCGGTGCTGCAGTGGGGCTGAGCAACCAGCCCCTGCTCCTGCTGAGCCGCTCCCCCTGCAGGCACCAGCGGCTGGTCCCCTGACCCCCGGGACAAGCAGCCCTGGCTCCAGATCGACCTGATGCAAAAGCACCGGATCAACGCAGTGGCCACGCAGGGGACCTTCAACACCTACGACTGGCTGACGCGCTACATCGTGCTCTATGGAGACCACCCCACCAGCTGGAAACCCTTCTTCCAGCAGGGCAGCAACTGGGTAAGGGCTGGCCAGGGGTCCCTACGGGAGGGGGATCTGGGAGGAGCAGAGACCCCCAGCCTGGAGCAAGATGCTGACGGTGGCCTTTCATCCCCAGACGTTCTTTGGGAACGTGAACGAGAGCGGGGTGGTGCGGCACGACCTGCACTACCCCATCCTTGCGCGCTACATCCGCATCATCCCGGTGGCCTGGAACCCCCGCGGGAAGATTGGGCTGCGCCTGGGCCTCTACGGCTGCCCCTACCGTGAGTACCTGACCCGGGGCTCCAGCAGCCCTGCGTGGGTGGGCTCCACCTCTCCCCTGGCTCCAGCATGTCTGGAAAACCCTTTCCCAGAGGGGTTGTGTCCAAGCAGTCTGCAGTCATCAGCTCTGGCATAAAGCATAGCAGGATGGAGCATTCCCCATGCCAGGCGCCTGCTGCTGCGGGCAGTGACGTGACTGGGGCCGCTCTGCTCTCCCCAGGGTCCCACGTGCTCTACTTCGATGGGGATGATGCCATCTCCTACCGCTTCCGGGCCAAGAGGATCAGCACCGTAGAGGATGACATCTCCTTCAACTTCAAGACGCTGGAGCAGGATGGGGTGCTGATGCATGGCGAGGGCGCGCAGGGCGACTACATCACAGTGGAGCTCAAGCAGGCTCAGCTCTTCCTGCACATCAGCTTAGGTGAGCTGGGGCTGGGGGATGTGGGGCTGGGGGGCGCAGGGCCAGGGAGCCACCAGCTGAGGCTGCCCGTCCCCAGGCAGCAGCCCGGTGCATGCCAGCGAGGGCCACACCACGGTGACGGTGGGCAGCCTCCTGGATGACCAGCACTGGCACTCGCTGCACATCGAGCGCTACGGCCGCCACGTCAACCTCACGCTGGATGGGGAGGTCAAGCGCTTCCGCTGCCACGGCACCTTCGACCAGCTCGACCTGGACACAGAGGTGGGTGCAGTGGGCAGGGAGCTGCCAGGATGCTGGCACACAGCGGCTGCTGGCGAGGGGCTGACGCCCTCCCTCTGCCTCCCAGCTCTTCTTCGGGGGTGTGATTGACCAGGACAAGCAGCACCTCACCTACCGGCAAAACTTCCGGGGCTGCGTGGAGAACATCATCTTCAATGGGGTCAACATTGCCGACCTGGCCCGGCACCGGAGACCCAACATCCGCTTCGAGGTCCAGCCCTGGGTGGTAGCCCCTTCCCCCGGGGCTCTATCACTGCTGTGGGGGGACCCCTTTCCTGGAGGAGGACCAGGTCCTCAGCCCCACTGTGGGGTGACATGAGGCCAGGCAGTGGCTGTGCTCAGCCGTGCGGCACCACATTGACCGTGGGAGGTTGTTCCTGGCCCGGGGCATCTGCCTGGTGCTACCAGACAACGGGATCAGTCGGGATTGACCAGGGCCAGGGCTGTGGGGATGGGATGGGATGGGGGGCATCCCCCCACTCACCGCCTCCCGTGATCACCTCCAGGGCAGCGTGGGCCACTACTGCCGGGACCAGCTGCACAACCCCATCACCTTCGCCGGCATCAACAACTACGTGCGGGTGCCAGGGATCCCACGGAGGAACCGTCTGTCCGTCAGCTTCCGCTTCCGCTCCTGGGACACTGCTGGGCTCCTGCTCTATACCAGCTTCGCCGACCGCCTGGGCTCCCTCGAGGTGGTGCTGAGCGAGGGGCAGGTCAACGTCTCCATCGCTCAGCCTGGCAAGAAGAAGCTGGAGTTTGCTGCAGGTGGGCTGCGGAGCCGGCGCAGGGCTGGTGGCGGGCTGGTGGCAGCGCCTCTGATGCACCCTCCTGTTCCTGCACAGGGCATCGCCTGAACGATGGCTTCTGGCACTCGGTGCAGCTGGTGGCGCGGGACGGCTCAGCCGTGGTGACCATCGATGATGATGATGGCGCCGAGTTCCGGGTGGCGCATCCCTTCCAGCTCCGCACCGGCAGCCAGTACTTCTTTGGAGGTGGGTGGCGGGGGGAACCGGGGCGATGGGTGCCTGGGGACCGCTCACCCTGCTGTGCCTTGCAGGCTGCCCCAAGCCGGCCTCGGTCACCGGCTGCAGGTCGAACCAGACGGCCTTCCACGGCTGCCTGCAGATGCTGAACGTGGACATGCAGCCCGTGGACATGGAGCTGCTGGAGCAGCACCGGCTGGGGCAGTACTTCAACGTGTTCTTCAATGTCTGTGGCATCACGGACAGGTATCAGTGGAGACAGGGGTGACAGTTGGGCATGGGCGGGCGCTGGGGGCTGCGCTGGTGCCAGGACAGGAGCCCTCTGTGCCCTCAGGTGCACCCCCAACCTGTGCGAGCACGATAGCCGCTGCATCCAGTCCTGGGATGACTTCATGTGCATCTGCGACCTGACAGGGTACAAGGGAGAGACCTGCCACAAATGTGAGCCTGGGGTGTTGGGGTGGGGGGCAGCACGGGCCCCTGCTGCTCCTCCTACTGCCGGGTGCCCCCCATGCTGACCCCAGCCCTGTTTCCTGCTTCCAGCCCTTTACAAGGAGTCGTGCGATGCTTACCGGGTCAGCGGGAAAACCTCGGGGAACTACACCATCGACCCGGACGGCAGTGGGCCACTCAAGCCCTTCACCGTGTACTGCGACATCCGAGGTGGGTGCAGCAGGAGGGTGCGGGGGTCCCTGGTGCGGGTGGTCCCTCTGACCAGCCCTGCTCAGTGCCCTCAGGGGCCAGCCCCTGCCTGTGTATCGGGGCTGGAGGAGGATGGAGGGAGTGGGGGTGTCCTGGGAGGTTGGACTGAGCATCCCCCTGCTTCTGCAGAGGACCGAGCATGGACCATCATCCGGCACAACCGCCACTACGCCACACGGGTGACGGGCTCCAGCGTGGACCAGCCCTACCTGGGTGCTGTGGAGTACTGGAACGCCTCCTGGGCTGAGGTCTCAGCGCTGGCAAATGCCTCCGAGTACTGCGAGCAGCGCATCGAGTTCCACTGCTACAGCTCCCGCCTGCTCAACACCCCCTGTGAGCACCGGGGGGAGCAGGGCCATAGCATGGGGCTGTGCTGTGGGGCTGTATTGTGGGACCATACTGTGAGACCATGTCCTCACCCTCCCCTGTGCCCGCAGCCGGGCTGCCCTTCAGCTTCTGGATGGGCCGCAACGACGAGCGGCACTACTACTGGGGGGGCTCTCGGCCGGGCATCCAGCGCTGCGCCTGCGGCCTGGACAAGAACTGCGCCGACCCCAAGTACTTCTGCAACTGCGACGCCGACCACGCGCTGTGGTGAGCGGTGGCGGGATGGGGCTGGGGGCACAAGGGGCGCAGACACTGGGGTTCAGGCAGGGGCAGGCTGGTGAAGGGACAGAAGCCCCTCATGGCCCCTCCAACACGTGTGCCATGTGCAGGAGAACGGACAAGGGACTGCTGACCTTCGTGGACCACCTGCCCGTCACACAGGTTGTGGTTGGAGACACCAACCGCACCGGCTCTGAAGCCCAGTTCCTGCTGGGGCCACTGCGGTGCTACGGAGACCGTGAGTGTCTGGATCCACCGAGGGTCCCGTGCCCACCGGGGTGCCATAGCTGCGGTGGTCCATGCCCATCCCTCACTGCTCCTCTTGCTCCCCGCAGGCAACACCTGGAACACCATCTCCTTCAACAAGGGCGCAGCCCTGCTCTTCCCCACCTTCCAGGCCAACCACAGCCTCGACATCTCCTTCTACTTCAAGACCACCGCCCAGTCCGGTGTCTTCCTGGAGAATCCTGGCTCCCGAAACTACATCCGTGTGGAGCTCAACAGTACGGGCAGGCGGGGGGGCGAGGGGTGGCGTGGCCGGGGGCTCCTCCCGACACCGTGTCCCTGCAGCCACCAGGGACGTGGTGTTTGCCTATGACATCGGGAACGGGGACGAGAACCTGACGGTGCGGTCGGCGGTGCCCTGGAACGACGATGAGTGGCACCAGGTGAAGGCTGAACTCAACGTGAAGCTGGCGCGGCTGCGGGTGGACAAGCTGCCCTGGGTGGTGCGTCAGGCTCCTCCGCAGAGCTTCGTCCGCCTGGACTTCGACAGGCCCCTCTATGTCGGTGAGAGCCCAATGTCATGTCCCCCGTGCCCAAGTCCCCGTGTGTCGCTGGCGCTGACTCTTGGCCCCACTGCAGGCGCGGCGGAGCACAAGATGCGCCCGTTCCTGGGGTGCCTGCGGGCGCTGCGGATGAACGGGGTGACGCTCAACCTGGAGGGCAAGGCCAACGAGACAGAGGGTGTGCGGGTCAACTGCACCGGCCACTGCCAGGACCCGCCAGTGCCCTGTCAGAACAGCGGGCTCTGCGTCGAGCGCTACAGCCACTACAGCTGCAACTGCAGCATCTCTGCCTTCGATGGGCCCTTCTGCAACCACGGTGAGTGCGGGGTCCTCTCCGGGGCCAGGATGGGGCTCCTGGTGCTCCCCCGGTGCTCCCATCACTCTGTGTGTGCCCTGCAGACATCGGCGGGTACTTCGAGGAGGGCACCTGGGTGCGCTACAACATCTTGCCCATGTCGCTGTATGCTGCCCGCGAGTTCGCCAGCATCATCAGCAGCCCCTGGCAGCCCCTGCCCGGCTACAACCTCACCAGCGAGGAGGTGAGCTTCAGCTTCAGCACCACTGCGGCGCCCGCCGTACTGCTCTATGTCAGCACCTTCGTCAGGGACTACATGGCTGTGCTCATCAAGGATGATGGTGAGGGAACCTGCGGGGACCTCCCTGGGTACCGCGGCCTCATGGGACCCTCCTCCTGACGGCGCCGCTCTGCCCACAGGGAGCCTGCAGCTGCGCTACCAGTTGGGCACCAGCCCCTACGTCTTCGCCCTCACCACCAAGCCGGTGACAGATGGGAGGCCCCACCGAGTGAACATCACCCGCCTGCACCGCACACTGTACACCCAGGTATGGGCCGGGGGGCTGCGGGGCCGGGGTGAGGCTGGGAGGGGGCACGGGCAGGGTGGCAGGAGGCGGAGGAGGCTCGGCAGGAGCTGACACCATCCCTGTCGCCAGGTGGACTATCTCCCGGTGATGGAGCAGCAGTTCTCCCTGTTCGTGGACAGCAAGCTGGACTCGCCCAAAAACCTGTACCTGGGGCGCGTGATGGGTGAGCTGGGTCCTGCCCTCAGCTGCCCGCTGCCATGCTGGGGTTTCAGGGTCTCCACTGCCCAGCATGGTCCTTGTCCTCTGCGGGGGATGAGCCTTCTCCTTCTGTGCCCCCACAGAGACCGGTGTGATTGACCCCGAGATCCAGCGCTACAACACGCCTGGCTTCTCAGGCTGCCTCTCAGGGGTGAAGTTTAACACCCTCGTTCCCCTCAAAGCCATCTTCCACCCCACCAGTGTCCTGCGCCCCTACAGCATCCGGGGCGAGCTAGTGGAGTCGAACTGTGCCTCCATGCTCCCCCTCACCACCATCCTCATCCCTCCCGAGATGGATCCCTGGTACATGGACATCGGTAAGTGCTGTGGTGGGACCCCCCCAGCAAGCATCAGCTGCGGAGGGAATGCTGCAGCACAAGACCCCGCTGCAGCCGCGTCTCAGCCGCTCTGTCTCTGCAGAGTTCCCCCACGTGCACGATGATGGCTGGATCGGGATCATCATCGGATGTAAGTGAAGCACCTGGCTGGTGCCCCCCACCTCTGCCCTGGCCCTGCGCCCCCCCAGCCCCTCACCGCTGCCTCTTCCCTGCAGTTGTGATCTTCCTGCTCCTGCTGCTCGGGGGGCTGGTGGTGCTGCTGTACTTCTACTACCACCGCTACAAGGGCTCCTACCACACCAACGAGCCCAAGGCCATCCAGGACTACGGCAGCGCTGCCAAACCGCTGTCGGCACGCAAGGACCAGAACCTGCCCCAGATCCTGGAGGAGGCCAAAGGGGACTAGTGGTGCCTGGGGGTGGGACGGGCTCGCAGCCCCACAGCCCTGGGGCCGAGCGAGCGTCGCGGGACCAAAGGGCCAAGCGCTCCTGAACTGCCAACACCCGCCAGGGGCAGGACCGGCCCCCGCCGCTGCCACCGCCCCGGCCCCAGAGCGTGGCCGGGACCCAGCACCCAGCCCCGGGCACGGCAGCAGCGCCAGCACCCGGCTGCTGCCCCCCCCAGCGCCCGCCCTGCCCCACCGGGAGCCCCGGTGCGGGCAGCATCGTCCCTTGGCAGGGAGCGCGGGACCCGCCGCCCCGCTCACACGTAGATGAGCCGCTGCTTTGCTCGCTTAAGCCAGAGCCATGAGGAACCCGGCACCAGCCCCGCACCCAGCAATACCTGCCCGTGCCGGCGACCGCCGCCGCTGCCGCGCATGATGCCACCGTACCTCGCTGCTGCTTTCATCCGCTCAGGTAACGGATCCTTTCTACCGGTTTTGTTGCTGGATATTCTACTACACTCCGGTTTTTTTATTCTGTCGGTTTGTATAAAAATCCAAAGGGAAGCTCCTCTTGGGTGCTGCGTCCGCGGGTCCTGGTCTGTAGGTTGCTGCTCTCTGTCCGAAGTGCCGGTCCTGCCGGTCACCTCCAGCCCAGGGAACGCTCCTGTTCACTCGCTGTATTGTGGTAAGACGACGTTACAGAAACGCATTTACCCACCCAAAGGCCGAGCTCCACTGGGCACTTTATTTTTACAAAACCTGTTTTGTTGACTGAGATGTGAAGATACTCAAATAAAGGCAGAATGACAGCGGTTGATGCTCCCCAGCCTTCCCTTGCGCAGCCAGGAGCTCCCCTCCATGGCTCAGCAACGCCCACTCCTGGAGCAGGATGCGGGATGGGAAGAGCCGAGGCTGGATGCAGCTCAGCCTCCTGCTATGCCTCTACACACACACATCCTGCTCTCCCACCACACACCTCTGCCTCCTCCCAGGCCTGAGCCAGTGGGGACCCAGGCAGTGGTGGCACCGGGTGCTGCCCACAAGACCCGCTGGGCTCTGGGTGCTGACTGCCACCAAGGGGGCCCAGAACAGGCAGGGGACAGGCAGGGGACGCAGCAGACTCTGCCCCCCGGGGTAACAGAGGCCAGCGAGCCGCAGGGGGGGTTTCGCTACCACTTTATTATGACAAAGGCTACAAGCCACGTTATTTGTAAAGTGCATCATTATTATCCACTGTCAACAAACCACAGACACAAGCCTGGCCTAGTGCAGATGTGGCCAAAGTGGCGAAGGGCGCTGAGCTGGGAGCAGAGCCGGGGGGGAGCCGGGCGGGCGCAGGCGGGTGCTGGCATCTACAAGCACTGCTCCAGACAGAGCCAGACCCCTCCGAGCCTCAGGAGGGCAGCATGGACAGCACAAGGACGGACGGACAGACAGCCTGTGGTACAGCGCTTGGCTCCTGGGTCAGGCCGAGCATCTCGCTCTATCCATGGACCATGGCAGCAGGGATGAGCTGTGCCATGGGCACTCCAGGGTTCCCCAAAAGAGCCAGGCAAGGGCCCAGCACTGCTCAAGGTCTGCAGTGCCCCCAAATGCTGCCCCCCCAAAGGGACAGGGGGCTCTGCCCAATGCCCCATCCCAACATCCCTGCAACAGAGCTGCAGAGCAGCGATGGCCATCTCAGCCCTCTGTGGTCCCTGCACCCCCAGAGCACACACAGGACCCGGCTGCTGGCCGAGAGGAGCAGTTTAAAGTGCTTTTCTTTTTCTTTTTGCATGCGGTGCTAAGGCCAAACCTCACCCTGCAGAGAATGTTTCCCCTTTATCCCCAGGGCCAGGGCCAGGCCCCTGCTCCTCCAACGGGGACTGTCCTGGCAGAGGAGGGAGGACCCAGAGCTCGGGGCAGAGGCATCCATGCGCCAGCTCCAGCATGAGCCAACAACCACCCCACAGCCACCAGGACACACCAAAGGGCTTCCTCAGGCTCACGGGGCTCTGCTGCCTCCAGACTCCTCTTGTGCTTGCAGCAGCATCCCCATAACACCATTTCCAATCAGCTCAGTGGCATTCCACTACCCAAAGTGACTTTTTGCATAGTGCTGCTCTCCCCATCCCCATGCGTCCCACCACCCACGGTGAGGTGGTCCCTGTCCCCCAGCCAGCTGGGGCAGAGGGGAAACAGCCTCAGCCACAGCAGCCCAGGGCGTGCTGCAGCCACCTCTCTATGGCTTCAACCCTGTTGCTGTCCCCATCAACAGGACAAAATGAGCAGCGAGAGCAGGCACCCGAGACTGGAGCCTATTCCAGGGGACGGGGCTGGTCTCGGTGCAGGTGGTATCACAATCGCTCTTGTGCTTCCAAGCAATCAGTGGAAAATGGAAAGAGACTTTGGGGCTGTCCCTGCTCCTGCACCGCAGCTTTTCTGCAAGCCCCAGCCTCGGTCCATGGCTCCCTGCAGCCCGGGCAGGCAGAGCAGAGCTCCAGTGCCTGCCCCTGCCCAGCGCTGGCAAAGCTGCCCCCGGCAGCAGCCGCTCACGCTCCTGCCCCGAGTCTCTCTCTGGGTGGGAAGTAGCACTTGTGACACACTCAGCAACGGGAAGAGCAGCAGTCATGTCAGCGTGAAGCAAACATGGCATTGCTTACAAGGTGCAGCAGCAGGGTGTGCTGGGGACTGCCCCACATGGAGCCTAGATGATATCCGTCTCCCTCTCTATGCCGACATACTTCAGGGCGTCTGCCTGGCTGTACCTACAAGACAGGAAAGTCACGGCTGCTGCAGTGACCCCCGTGTTCCCCACAAGGAAGCGGGGCCAACCCTGCACCCCCATCCCCAGCAGCTGCTCCCCAGGTACCTGTAATCGAAGAAGAGCTCCTCTCCCGCCTGGATCGCCCTCTTGGCAAAGATCCCGATCCGGTGGTCTCCATTTACCATCACCACTGCAACAAAGAGACATCAGAGACACGGGGCTGCGGCTGCAGCCCATTGCTCCTGCAGCCCATTCCTGCCTGGCCACACCAGCGGGAAGGGGGCTGGCTGCGGAGAGGAGTCTCTGTCCAGGCTCAGGACAACTTGGGACCCCAGGGAATCCACCACAATCCCAGAGTTGAACAGGACCCCAGAGAGCCACCCCACAGAGGTCAGACCAGGCTGGGATGTCTCACCTTTAGCATAGCAGTTGGGGTTCACCGAGTGATTGGCAAAGCGGATTTTATTTCCTTTGCGGGTGGCATCAACAACAAAATCTATAAAAACACCAGAAAAAGCCCCAAACTGTAGCATGGACGGGCCTGTTCGCAGGGGCTGCAATTGCCACCCAGCCACCAGCCCCTGCCAGGCTGCCCAGGCCTCATCCAGCCCTCGCAGCCCCAGGCCAGTTACCGTTGTTGAGGTTGAAGAGGAAGCTGGACATGTACTTGTCATAGACCTTTCCTCGCCGGTCAGCCTCATCCTGCGAGATAAGCTGGAGAAGGAGAACACCTTGAGAGACCCAGTGCCCGAGGGTACAGCGAGGGTTGCTGTGCGGAGCGGGACTCACCTCCCCCCTGCCCTCCCAGCCCAACGGCAGGAGCTCACCAGGGCTCCAGGGAGGGAGCAGAGACAGGAGCTGGGGCCCCAGGGAGCAGCATGTACATGGCATGCTCCTGCATGGTGGAGGGTCTAGAGGTACTGCGATGGGTCCCAAACAGTGCAAGATTCAGTCTCCAAACCTGGTCAGACACAGCACAGCACCCCGGCACAGGCAGCAGCACTCACCTCACCACAGTACTCAGAGATGAACTCGTTCTTCTGCACAGATTCCTTGATGAAAGTCCCCCAGCCAGCGACATCCGATGGCGCCAGCAGCAAATGCTGGAGCCATGGAGAAAGGGAAGCAGTTATGGTCAGCAGGGCCACCACCACCCAGCACACAGATCCCACCCTGCTTCAAGCAGAGTGTGCAGCAGGGCTCTGCCGTTACCAGCCGAGGCAGCCCCCGCCAGCAGCCCGGTGCTGTCAGTACCTTTTTGAGGCCCCGCTGGATGCTGCAGTTCTTGCAGGACACCACCTTGCAGTCCCAGTGCTCCGAAGCGCCGCAGGTCAGGCAGAGGTCCGGGTCACACTCCCGCACAGCCAGGTAGCACGGGCACTGCTTGGTGTTGCACTGGGTTTTACAGCGGCAGCCCGGGAAGCGGTTCTGACCTGCAGCAGCACAGCACAGGGCTCTGCACCAAGACGTTCCTCAGGCAACAGAAGGGCTACACAGCATCCCTGCCCCGTGGAAGCTCCTCCTGAGCCAGGTCTCACCCTCGCAGGCCCTAGGCAGGTTCAGGACTAAGCCTGTCTGTGACTGAGGGCCACGTTGCCTGCCCACAAAAGGAAGGTGCCTTTGCGCTAATGCAGAGCATTACATCCACTGTGCTCTGGGCAGCAGACAGGAGCCCCCAGCCAGCATTCCTGCCCCCAAAGTGACCAGGACAGTACTCACCAGGAGCACAAGGAGTCGAGGTGAATGTGAGGCAGCCTGGGCACCAGAGCTGGAAGTGAACCAGGAAACACTCTGTGTGCACACTCACCCCCAGCAGAGCACAGACCATGCACAGGGTCCTTCCCAGCTGCATGGCTGGAGATGCCCATCTGCCTCTTGGGACTAGTTATGATGGTTGAAAACAAACTGCTTTGATAATATAAACATAACAGCCCAGTAAAGGGAATCCTGGAGCCTGAGCTGGCTGTCTGTCACCCTGTGGTCCTTCCAGCCCCAAGCTGTGTCATAACCCTTAACAAATCCACCCGCAGAAGCCACACCAATGTGGACAAGTGTAGTTATCTCCATTGCAGAGCTGGGAATGTGAGCCCAGAGAAGAAAAATAGCCATGGCAGAGCAGTGACTCAATTCCTACCCTAACTGCTGGCCACACATCCTGCTCTCAGGGAACCACAGCATCACCCGTGGTTGCTGATGCTGGATAGAGGCACGCAGATGGGTATTCCCTAACAAGAGCACATATCTCAGCCGTTGAGTCACGGGGCAGCACGGAAGAGTTTCCCTTTGGACTTCAGCAGACTGCTAATCGAGCTGCTGCAGATGGGCAGAGCAGCGAAGGCAGGAATAAAGCCTCTAGCAAGTAGCAGCTCTGGACCCTCCCTGTGGCCTGTGCCAGGAGAACCAGCTGCTTTCCCCCCCCATAGTCCCAGGTTTTTCCTTACAGTCAGGGTTGCACTGGCAGAACTTCTCACAGAAATTCTGAGTCATGATGCAAGGGCAGGAGCTGTCACAGGGGTGCTCGGGATGGTCACAAGGCTGGTAGTTGTACACCTGGGTAGGTGAATTATCTAGAACAAGAGGAGAAACGCCCGGGTTAGAAGCTGCACGTCACAGGAACGATTAAAAGCAGCACACGCAGGGCTCTGGAGCTGGGAAGCTGCAAGCTCCCCGTGTGCCTGCAGAGGGCAGGGAGCCCAGCAGCACCCAGCACCCAGCTCCTGCAGGCACATGGCTGCGATCACCAACACCCACAACTGCTCTGCCACCAACAGCAGGGCCGGACACCAAACCTCAGCCTCTGCTCTGGTGGGATCAAGACCAGGAGAGGCTCTGGCCAGGCTCAGGAGCACTGGTACCACGGCACCCCGAGGAGCAGGGCCAGGGGACGCAGCCGTGGGGCTGTGTGACCAGGGAACCCAGTGGGACGCAGCCGTGGGGCTGTGTGACCAGGGAACCCGGTGGGACGCAGCCGTGGGGCTGTGTGACCAGGGAACCCGGTGGGACGCAGCCGTGGGGCTGTGTGACCAGGGAACCCGGTGGGACGCAGCCGTGGGGCTGTGTGACCAGGGAACCCGGTGGGACGCAGCCACAGCCAACGTTACCTTTCTTCAGCTGAATCTTCCTGCAGTGCGCAGCCCACAGCCTGCAAGAGAAGCACAGAGGGGCTGAGGGGACACGGGAGCCTCCGTCGGGAAGAGCCGGCCGCAAGCGCTCGGCGCGGCAGCAGCAGACGGGCGACTCCAGCTTCATGCATTAACAGCCACCAGGCAGCCAGAAACAGGAGAAAGATGAGAATGATGCAGCTGCAGCTGCAGTTATTTAAGGCAAATGCTAGAGCCAGAATAATACTGGACGCACTGGGATCAGCACACACAAAGCAGATCATGAGCCAGGGAGCCGAGGCTATGGCTGCTGTGAGAACACAGCACTGCCCACCCCTGCAGCACCCAGCCTGGGGCCACAGAGCCCCCAGCACCAGGGACAGGCCAGGGCCAGCAGCACCAGCAGCCCCGTGTGACAGCGGGATGTGTGCACAGATGGGAGCCAGATGGGGATTACCAGGAATGCGTTGGCACAGAAAGCAGTGGATCTGGTTGCATTTTAAGAACAAAACAAGCATGTCCAACACTTGCCTGTGCTTCCTTTTCTTCTTTTGGGATGGATTCATTAATTCGTTTGTTGGCAGTTTTGTTATAAGCGATTCTTTCACTGCAAACTGAAAGACCTGCCAGAAAACAGAAGGAAAAAGACAACTAAAGTTCAATGCACTCAAGTTGTTTTTATGTAAAGCATAAACAGGAGTGCAAGGACACACACAGGGGGGCTCCCAGTCCCAGTAAGCACTCCTGCCCCAGTGCCACTGCTTCTCTTGGCTGGGATTCAGGAGCGCCCACCCTGCCAGCGCTCAGCCAGGCACCCTGCAGGGAGCCAACTAGGCTGGTCCTGTCAACAGCCAAGTAACACCACTGAGCTCCACCAAGAGTTGATGCAACATGTTCCTCGGGGCGATTTGCTGCAGAGAGGAGAAACCAGCAGGCAAGCTGCGGTGCTGCTGCGTCCCCAGGCCCCCACCTGCTTGCAGGTCTTTGTTCCCAGCAGCCTGGCAATGGAGCAGAAGTTGTTGAAGTAGGTCCCGTGGAAGACGCGGAAGAGCGACTCCTCGGCTCCCGTCCACTCGACCGGCTCCTGCGGCGTCTCCACCGCAAACAGCTGGGAGGAGGCCGGGCTCAGCTTCTGCTTGGTGGGTGTCTGGCAGCGGGAGTTTGCCTCTGGCAGGAACGGGAGACATTGGACCATGCACAGCATGGGAGAATGCACCCACCCGCGGGCAGCAGAGCCCAGCAGTGCCCAGCGCCGGCTGGGACGGTGGCACTGGCCCCCTTGCTGCAAGGCAGCACTGGAGCCACCGTCACACCTTCCCAGGACAGAGCCCCCGGGCTGGTGCCGTACCTGAGGAGCTGGAGGCCCACTCGTTGCCCGTGTCTCGGTCGCTGTCGCCCTCCCTCGCCTCAGTGACGGTGGAAGCTGGGGTGTTTGAGCAGGAAGCACCCACCACGTGGTGCCTCCGGCGGCGCCGGCCTGAGCACTTGGACCTGGGGTTGTGCAGCGCAGCAAACTCCTTGGCTCCCTCCTGCAACCAGAGCAGAAGACAAGGTGGGTGGCGGGTGACCAGGCGACACAGAAAAGGCTTTTGCACAGGTCCCGGCACAAGCTCTTCCACCACTAGAAGATGAAGACCCGCTATATGCGGCCACTTCGGCAGCTGCCCACACTGCACCTTCCTGCTTCACCTTCTTCAGCATCACAGCCTGGTTGGGAGAGAGGCCCTGGCCTCACTCCCCTGCCTCTTGCCCTGCAGTGAAGCTCTCGTGGCCTCTTCCTCTGCTCCAGCCCCATGGCTGCCCAGGACACCCTGAATCTCAGAGCTGACACCACCGCAGGCACCCACCTCTCTGCAGCCACTCTTGCCCTATAACCCAGCTTGACTGCAGTTCTGAAAGGGCATTTAAAATAGCTCAAGCCTTCCTCACACATACTGGAGCCTTCCCTCCCAGTGCTTTTAACCTGAGCTTCATTTTTCAAATGTTCCACAGGGCGCAGGGAAATCATTTGTCACCAGTTTCCCACCTGCCACCTATGAGCTTAGTCTTCATTGGAGATTTGCTAATAATAATGCATCTGGTAAGGTCTGCATCTGGATTCCCTGAATCCAACAAGGATTAGAACTAATTCTGAAAGACCAGAGCTGTCAAAAGGACCCAGAGGGCTCTGCAGGGCTGGGCTGGCCAAGCCACTTCTACTGTGGTTTCAAAAGCAGCAATGCAGAAACATACCAGCCAGAGGAAACAGTCTGCTCCACAAGGATCTGGCTCGATCTTGGTCTCTCTATTCTTTCGTTTGTACACATTAGGAGTAGCATGAAAAGCTGAAAAAATAATAATTATCTTTACTATTAGCACCCTCCAAGAGCCTCCCCACACACTGCAAGGGACGGGGCAGCACAAGCTCAGCAAAGGGAAGTGGGAGCCTGAGGCAGGCAGCAAGAGCCCTGAGCAGCTATTCCGGCATTGGAGAAGGAGGTGGCAGGACTCCAACCCATGCTCCAACCTGTGACGGGGACTCGGCAGCAGTGGGGGAACACTTGGGAAGGAGAGGCCATAGGAAAAAGATCTGCTTTCAGACTGAAACAAAAGGACCACATGATCTTAATATTACATCTTTTAATAAATAATTCACTGGAAAGACTCCTGTGACTTTCCAAAGAGGCCCTTAGACCTGAGAAACAGCAGGTCCAACAGCATCCAAAAGGCTTTGGGCAGGACAAACCGCAGGAACATGACTAAGATGAAGCTGTAAGTTCCAGTGAAGCAACAAAACACAAGGGCATGTCCAGACTTTGGAAGCGAAACATTCATGCCTTTCCCTGATGAGCTTCTGCAAAGCAAGAGTGAAGTCTGGTCATGGCACAAACTGCCCGGAGGCTCGAGCGTGGAGCAGTGGTGAAAGGGGGACGGCCACGCAGGTCAGTCCCATCCGTCTGAGGAAACAAGTGGAGCCGTCTGTATAAAAGGCTTCTGGGCACCTGTGAGCTCCTAAGGCTCCACTGCAACCTCCGGGGAGGCACCACCCTCTAAAGCCTGCGGCACAGACACTAAGCACGGCGGGCAGAGGCACGAAGCACTGAGGAAAACCGAGGAGAGAAGGGCTCTAGGGAAGCGTCCGGCCGAGCCTGCACTTACGATGCAGAAAGCAGTCGTATTTGAAGCAGCGGCGGCAGAAGAGGGTGTGGAAGGAGTGCAGGGACTGCTCCCGCTGCACCGACTTCGCGCACGGCCCGTCTATGTTGGGAGTGCACTGCGGCGGCAGCACGTTCGGGTCCGACACTTCCGTGAGCTCCCGGTACCTGTGGACACACAGACACCCACAGATGCACACACCCGCCTCCTGTGGGACACTTCACACAAGCAGTGACCATCTGCGGCAGCAGCGCCCACGTACCCGGAGGCTAAACTAAAGCTGCTCTGCTGGCGGTGCCTGCAGCCAGGTGAGCTCTGCTTTCTGCTCAGGGCACAGCCCTGTTTGCTGACATACTGATTTCAACTGCTGCTAAGACAGGGAACAGACAAACGCAGCACAAATCTACCTCTCTTTCATATCCTCTGGGAAGCCATATTCAGGAAACATGGAAGAAATAGCAGTGAATATCATGTCATTCGGAAACCGCTTCTTTGAACACTTCTTGTTACCTAAGAAGAGGAGAGACAATTCCTCAGTTAAGCCGGATGTGAACATGTCTTTCCTTCTTCCACAATGATTCCAGTAGGTGTTCAGGATTGTATTTTAAGAGGCAGAAATGTAATCCATATACAATGGATAAACCTTTTGCCCTGCAGCTAGGCCAAGACATTTCCAGATGCAGTGCTGCCACTTTAGAGCTGCAGCATCCCAATGGAAGCACTAACGACTTCTTAAGGACCTAATGACTTCTTAAGGACTTAACGACTTCTTAAGGACCGTCATCACTGTTTGTTTTTACCAAAACAGGATTTGCAGACAATGCTTTTCTACGTTTACAAAAGGTCCTGGTATTTGTGCTACCCACATCACCATAAACCAAAGACAAAGGCAAAAATAGCAGTCAGCATTCCTAAGGTCATGTAGGACACACGAAAAATCCCACAGACCAGAGCTATCTCTACGCAACAAGAGCTCCAGGTGGCACAGGAGAGGGAACAGGAACAAACACATGGAAAATGGGTCTGGAAGGGATTTGAAACTGTCCACCTTTGCCTACAGCAGAATCAGATCTACCTACCAATTCCCCGGCAGGTGCCTGCCAGACCAGCGCTTCGAAACCTCCAAGAGCAGAGCTCCCACAGCCTCCTCAGATAACACCCACTGCTGCTAATCTCACCGTGACAGGGTTTTCCAGATGACTCATCTGAATTTTTCCTCACCACACTCTAAGCTGGTGACTTCTTATCCTGTCCAAGGGGATGGTGACAACAAGCGACTGCCCCCCCTGCTTTTGATGACCAGAACCTGCCAAGCTGGTCACTACCCTCAGCGACACGTTAACAACCAGGCAGGGCAGGATGGAAACGTGACCAACAGAACCCCAGTTTCTGTGGCCAAACCCACCTTCCACTGAAATTCGCTTTCTTTTCCTTGTGACTGGCAGCTCCTCTTTCCCATCCTCCTGTTTAACCTCAGAATCATTGTGTCCTTCCTCTTCCTCATCCGAGTACTGATTGAGGGCATTCACCAGCTCCAGGAACACAGCATCGCTGATGAGGACTGACCCCGAAATCATTTCTGAAACACAGAGATGTCAGCCAGCTTGTGGCGGTGCCATCCTTTTCCACATTCCTTACGGTGGTAAATCACAAGCCAGCCACACAACACTTTGCAACCAGAAGCTTTCTCTCAGTTCTGAAGGGATAGGTGGGATTTTAATGCTAGAGAGTCACAAGAGCAGTGTGTATCATTTGTGCCATCTGAAGACAGGGCACACCAGAGCTTCCCGCTGCTCTCCTCCCTCCAGGCAGAGGTTTATGATGGGGTAGGCAGCACTGCAGGGAATCACGCTGCTCTGCATTTCTGAAAAGCCTGATTAAAGTCTTGACTGAGGTCATCAGCAAAGCGAAGTTGCTGAGCTCCTCTTAACACATTGTTCAGCATCTTGGAGCACGTGAACCCCCCTGAACAAGAGCTCCAGAACAAGAGCCTAGAATGGAGCAGGATATCGAAAGGCAGGACCGTGTCCCTGCAAACTAGAACAGCAGGCATGTTCCTGGGTTTCTACTGTAAGAGCTCCCACAGAAATGCTGGCTACTGCTGCCACCTTTTGACTTCTTAACTACTTTGATATGTTACTTGCAAGAGACTGAACGGACGGTGCTGACTGTTCTTACCTTCCTCTCCATGGACTTTCCCATCATAGTTATTAATAAGTTCTTCAATGAAAGTTTCATCTTCTTCCTTCACCTCATCCCCCATGTAAGGGATATTGCACAGAACAGTTTCATCCTCCACCTGCAGAGGTCAGATACAACTCAGAGCAGCGGCACCTGCAGACTGGCTGAGGCTGCTCCTGCCCATGCAGACCTGCAGCACAAAGCAAAGCTTCACCCTCCCCAGCTGCAGTTTCAGATGCCTCATCCCTGACATTTCATTGTTATCCTGTGCCAGGAGCATAAATCTGACCCCTGGAAGCGCAATTTGCTTTAAAAAAGAAGAGCAGTGCCTCCGAGGCTTGCAGAAACTCAGAACCACACATGCTGCCAGGAATAACAAACAGCCAAAACATGTCAGAGACATTGTGCTCAGGCAGAGTAGAACTGGAACAGCAAAAGGCAAACCGGTAACTCGCTCCCAGAGGAACACAGCCAAAGCTGAGGAGAGTTCTCATGTTAACCACAGGAGCAAGGACATTG
Source organism: Strigops habroptila (assembly GCF_004027225.2). NCBI lineage: Eukaryota > Metazoa > Chordata > Aves > Psittaciformes > Psittacidae > Strigops > Strigops habroptila. The sequence goes on from NC_044295.2 coordinate 2,011,195, forward strand.
GCTCTCCATTGCCATGGCACCACTGGCTGGCTCTGCATTACAGTCCCTGGTCTCACACCGCTCCCCGGTCTGCAGCGGGGGGCAGCTGCCCCACAGGGTGCAGGGACACATCCACACCCCAGAGCAGGCAAAGAGCCAGGCCACGCACAGGCCCACTGCTTAACACGTAATCTTATCAACATCACACCAAAACCTGCATTTAAATCACTCCCCTTTCTGCCACCATAGAGGAACTAGCCCTCAGTAGCACCCTTACAATGACACCAGCAGCGTAATCCAGCCACAAAGGAAAGGAGCTGCCTGAGAAATAAAAATCATCATCGAGAAGGGAAGAAAAATCTTCAGGGGGAAAAAAAAACAACCCACCAAACAACAAACCATATCTGCTCCTTGAATCCTCTGAAATAACAGTGACCCTATAAGGAGACAGCACAGATAAAAGGCTGTTTTATGGGACACAACAAAACAGACTAACAGTGTCCATCATCTCTTGAGCAGGCATTGCTTGAAACAAGTGGGTTGAAGAAGGCCCAATCACTCCACGGCCATGTCACAACCACACACAAACCACCAGAAGCCCTTGTGCCCCAGAGCCTCCCTACATACCATGAAGTTCTGCTGAAGAGGGGACCAGGAGTACATAATAGGCACCAGTGCCACCGTGTTCAGGGTCCTCATGTACAGCGTCTGGCTGGGAAACCCCGGGAAGATGCTCTCAACTGTACACTGGAACAGGAGGACACAGAAGGGCAGTGAGGAAACAACCGACCCCGTGTCCGCACAGCTCCCTGCAGAGCCCCACTTCCACTCCACACTTCTGCTGCTGAGCCCCTTTCCCTCTCCACACCTGCTTGAGGAACGGGTGCCCGCTGACGGGCTTCATCAGCTGCACCGGCTGCACACGGAGCTTCTTCCAGTCTTCATTCAGGATCTGAGTCTTCTCGTGAACCTTCGCAAAGTTGGCCACAAACAGAGCCTGCAGTGAGGGAAAGCAGCACTCAGAGCTTAAGAAATCACCCTGAGAACATTAAAACCCTTCACGAGGTGCTGGTTTGAGCATCAGAAATGTAGGCAAGGCAGAGCATCTCAAACTGATACTTTTAGAAGGAATTCGAAGTAAACAGCATTGGCATAAAACTCTGCTGAAAATCTTCCCAACAGCCAGTAGCTTTTGGTACCTCCTGATCCCAACCAACCTCCTCTAATATCCTGCCTGCGAGGAGAGGAGCAGCAGAGTCCCCTGCAATAGGGAGACACTTGAAAGACCAAGTAGAGATGACTCCCCTTTGCTGCAGCTGCACAAGCACTTCACCAGCACAACGCTGATAACGCAGCACCAGGAGGAGCAGGATCCCTTCCAACTCACCCAGCTTTCAACCGGGATACAGCTGAGCAATCCACAGGATGAAGCACCTGAGAGCTGCTCAAGTGCTGCCAGCTGAGGCATTCAGGAAATACCCCCTCAGCCAGAGCCGTCTTTACCTTAGCTCCCATGTTTGCCTGGAACCTCTTGAGCTGCCGGAGGCGCATGTATTCAGACTTGACTTTCCTTTTCCAGTAAATGATGCACTTGGACGTTGGAGGAGTAGCGATTTCCATTTTCCTGTAGAAATACAGGAGGAACGAACATCAAATAACGGGGAGCTTAACCCTGGGCGCGAGCGCTGCCAGAGCACAGACCCCGCGGGGTGTAACCGCATCGGGGACTTTAACTCGGAAAGAATACCCGTGTGAACCCGCACGAGTTCCTGTTTGCGAACACGCGCGGCACCGAGCGCACCGAGAGGCCCGGCCGCCATGCGCTGACCGGGCCCGGGCCCGGCGGCGGCTCCCGAGGCACCCCCGGGCATCCCGCACCCGGGAAGGGACGAGCCGGAGCCCCGGGGTGCGCTGCGAGCCCGGCCTCAAGCTGCGCCGGTTCTGCGGGCTCCCAACCGACCCCCCCCCCGCCGGCCGGGCCCCAGCCTCTCCCCGCGGGGCCGCACGGCTGCGGCGGTGACACGCACCGGAGCGGGCCGAGGCCGCCCAGCGCCGCTGCAGCGCGGGAGCGGGGCCCGGCGCCCCTGCCCCTGCCGGTACCGCGGGTCCCCCCCCCCGGGCCCCGCACTCACTCCTCGGCCATCCCGCCGCCCCTGCGCACCGGCGCATGCGCCGCGATAGTCCCGCCCCGTTAGAGACCCCGCCTCTCACGGTACCCACGCCCCCTCCCGCGCCGCCGCCGGTACCGGGGGGTCCGGGCACGCGGGTGTTGGGCGCTCTGGTTCCGAGCCCGCAGCGGCGGGACCCGGTTCTCTGCGTTCAGCCCAGAGACCCCCCGCACCGGCTGCGGGGAACGCGCCTCACCCGGCGCTTCCGAGCCCGGTGCCCGCACACGTTTGGGTGCGCCCGGTCCCGTCTCCCTGCGAGCTCTCCCCGGCCCGGTCCCGCGGGAAGCGCTTGGCCGGGCAGCGCCCGTCCCCGCCCCGGCTCTGCCGCACTCCGGGCCCGGGGAGAGCTGGGGCCGCCCTCCCCGACGAGGCAGCCCCGGCTCCGGTGGCCGCTGCGCTTCTGGCCCCCGAGCGGCCAGAGGCAGGCCCAGAGACCCGGGGGACGTGGGTGCCGCATCGCTGCGGGGCGATGGCGGGGCTGGTCCCCGCGGCCGGGCGCGCCCCGAGCTTCCTGCGGCGGCGCCCGGCAGGAAGCGGCTGTTGGCGGCGGCCTTCCTGCTGCGGGGGCCCCGGCGGCGGGAGCGGGTGGTGCTGGGCTCGGCCCCGGCGAGGGTCCCGTCCTTCTCCTTCCCCCCGCTGGACGGGAACCGGGGGCTGCGGTCCGGGGCGCCGCTTCCCGGTGGGAGGGAGTGGGGGGCCCCGCTCGTCCCCCGCAGTCACCCCGGCGGGGCCGCCCCGCACCCGCAGCCCCGCACCGCGCCCGCACCTGATGCCCTTGGAGCTTTGCTGAGTCAGACGGGGTGGGAGCGCGGCGTCCCCCCGACCTTCCCGGGCATTGGCTCGGGAGCGGGCGGGCAGCGCTGGGGCGGGCCGGGCACCGGGATAAACCCCCCGAGCACAGCCCCGGCCCGGCTGTCGCGGGCCCGGTGGCAGGAGGATGCTCCTCGGGGCACGGATCCTCTGCTGCCTGCTCCTTGCCCTGCTCCAGCGTGGTAAGAGCAGCCCGGAGCTGGGGCTGCGCGGTGCGGCGAGGGGGTAGCAGCCGGTGGGGCTGCCCAGAGGTGCCCAAAGGGTTGGGCACAGGGTCTGGCCTGGCAGCCAGTCCTCACGGGGTCCCTGGCCTGTTTCTCGCCTCCGGTCCAATGTGTCCTCTCCTGCCTTCCCCTCGGAGGATGCTCTGGGCAGGGTTTGCCCTCGGGGTTGGTGTTTGCTCAGAAACCACTCTGCCTCTGCTGCAAATGCCAGGGCAGAGCCAGGAGCCAACTGCTCCCCTTTCCTCCCCTCGGCCCAGTCACCTCTGCTTTGCTCAGCTCGGCCTGGGAGGAGGAGGAGGCATGTCTGAGATGCTGGGAGCATCCCAGCTCGTGCCCCAGTGCAGCCCGGGCATCCTGTGTCTCCTTGCTGCAGGGTTTGGGGACACAGAGTATGGGGACCTCGAGGACGAAGGTAAGACCTTGGTGCCACAGTCCCAGCGTGGCTGTCGCCCTGGCTGCCGCAGCATTGTCACAACCATGGGCTCTGCTGCCCTCACACAGTCCTGCAGGTCCTGCTGGCGCTGACAGCACCATCTGTCCTTCCAGGTTACTACGTGTACCTGGATGAGGATGGTGAGTAGATCTGCCCTCCCTCTACCCTGGCTGTCCTTCCCACCCACCCGCAGACCTCCTGTGGTCTGTTCTGGGGCTCACAAGGGCCCAGGTCCCAGCGTTGCTGAGCCCACAGGGCCCCCATAGCCATAGACAGCCCCAGCGGGGACCCCTAGGGCTGCACGTTGAACTCCCGTATGGCAGACGGGTCCACAATGGGCAGAGCTGGGAGTGTTCCCCACGGATGACCCCAAACAGCCCCCTGAAAACCGAAATCGGGGGAGAGCCGGGGGGGCATCCCAGGGTCTGGCTGGTGCTCTGCAGAACTGCCGGAGGTGCTGGGGGGGGCAGCCCGCTGCCAGGACACCTACCAGGACTGGATCTCCCTCTACTGCTGGACTCCCTTCCACGCCACCCTCATGACCACCCCTGAGGGCAGCCGCTGCCACTGGGACCAGATCAGCAGGTGGGTCAGTGCCAGCCCCGGTGGTGCCGAACGCACACCCAGAGCGGGGTCGCTGCGGTGGACGTGGCCTCACGCTGCCCCCTCTGCAGCGCCTACAGCGAGCTCTCCGGCTGCACCCAGCTGCTGGCCCAGCTCCTCTCCTGCCCCTGGCCCAGCTCCGTCCTTGACGCCTTCTTCCTGCAGGTTCATGCTGAATACTTCACCAACTGCACAGGGGCTGAGCCCTCTGGGCCGGGCGTGATGCCTCCTGGCCTGGCTCTGGCTGTGGCTGTGGGGCTCAGCTGCCTCGTGCCCCTCGCAGCAGCCATCGTGCTCATCAGAGCCCCAAAAGTGGCTCACACCCCAACCCATGCGTGCCCGCGTGCCTGCGAGGAGCCAGCAGCTGCCCCCTTCCTTCCCAGCCCTGGGAACTGAGGAGTGGGCCGGGGGTGCAGGGGACAGGGCAGAGCAGGAATGGGGGTCTGGGCATCCCTGGGAATGCAATGGGTCCCCTGGCACCAGGGAGGGGGAAGCTGGACTTGGGGCTCCAGATGCCTGCATCTGCCCCAGAGCAGGGGAGAGTCGGGAGAAGGGGATTGGGGGCCTGACCCTGCCTGGGATGAGCCCATTCCCTGCTGGCAGGGAGGGATGGGGATGCCAGGCTGGGGAGAGGGGAGCCCCGAGCTTTGGCTGGCAGCCACTGTCCCGTCCCTGCCCATCCCGTCCCTGCCCATCCCCTCCGGACACCTCAGGAGCAGGGCAGCTGTCCCAGCCCCACGGCTGTGCTGAGATCATTGGGTGTCTCCCTGGCAGAGGCTCCCGCCGCCCGGCCAGAGGCTTCACTGGCTCCAACCAAGAGCGGGACCAGGGGGCTTCAACCCTGTGGCCCCCGGAGTGCCAGGGCCTGATGGCTTCCAGATGCAGCCGCTCGCTCATGAAAGGTCCCGCACTGCTCCGGGGCGGCGGTGGAGGGTCAGGCTGCTCTGCCGGGATGTTTGCCGGGGAGCGCAAAGCCCGGCAAGATCATCTTTCTGCAGCAGGGAGGGTCCCTCCGAGTTGTACTTCATCACGCTCTGATTCCACTCTGTGCATCCCATGGGCGGGTTGTTAAAGGGGAAGCTTTGGATTCACATTCTGCCCTGGGCCGGAGGTGAAATGAGCTCACTCGGCCTCAGCCTGGTCCTGGGGTGGGAATGCCGCGGGGCAGCGCTGCTGCAGGGGGATGCGGGCCCCATGGGCAGGAGCAGCGCCAGGAGCGAGGGGTGCGGGCTGGGCGGTGCGGGAGGAAGGCGGCGTGGCCGGGGACTGGCAACGTCGGCCAAGCCTCTGCCCTGTCCCCACCTCCCCGTCTGCATCGGCCTCGCACCGCGGGCAGGTCATGCCACCACCCGGCCCTCCTTGGCTGAGGCAGGGCCCGGGGCTGCCTCGGCGATGCCCTGGGGCAGGTGCCCAGGGGAGGCAGGAGCCGCGGTGTCGGGGCTGCGGGTCCCCTGTGCCGGGGACATTGTGCTTCCCCGTCCACTCCCCCCGCTGCCGGGCTGCCTGCCCTCCACGCAGGAGACGAGGGATTTCACAACCCAGCCCAGACAGGATTAAAGAGAAATACACAAGTAAACAAATAGCGGCCTCGTAAAACTGGACGTGCTGCGCGGGGAGCGGAGCCTCCGGGCTGCCGGGTGAGGCACGGGCTGCCCGGGCGCCGGCGTGCGGGAGCGATGCCCGTGGGGGCCGGCACCGCACGGTGGCGGGATCCCGCCGGGAGAGCCGCTTTAAAGCAGCGCTGAGCAATCTCATTTTTCACACGTCTCCTGTAGTCAAACTGCCCCTGTCAGAGGAAAGGAGTTGCTTCCTGTTATTTCCATTGAAATACTTGTCCCGGTCGTTAGCCGCAGGCTTCTGCGGGATGGCACCGCGTGCGCCGACGGGCTCCGGCCGGTTCTCCCGAGGGTTCTTGCTGCTCTGCGGTAAGTGCGAGGGGGGCGGGAAGCTCCGGTGCCTCGCACCACCCCGCACGGGGGCCCGGGGCCGGGGTCTCGGCTCAGCCCCGCCTGGGCAGTGAGGACAGCATTGCCTGCATGGCCAGGAACCAGCAGTGGGCAATGGGTGCTGCGGGGCAGCCCCCGCCACGCTCATCCCCGAGCTTTTGGCAGACGACCCACAAGAGCAGCTGGGGAGCCCCACGATGCCCCGGGCTGGGGCAGGAGCTGTGGCACCGCAAGTGCTCGGGCAGAGAGGGGCTGGACTGGGCTGTTGGGGCGAAGACCAGGACAGGGCAGGCTGCCCTTGGTGCAACTGCTGTGCCAGCCTAGGAGCACCCCATGGCTGTGCCGGAGCTCCCCATGAGAGGCCCAGGCAGGGCCCACCGGGGCAGTTCACCACGCGTCCAGCATTGCTGCCCCATGCCATGGGCTCTAGGCCGAGGGCGGAAGACGGACAGGATGGTTTCCTTGGGCTGCAGGGCTCTGCTGTTCCAGGCGGGATGTGCCCCACGCCCATGGCAGGCAGCGCTGGGTGTGGGGCAGCCGGCGGGTGGAGGGGCTCTCCAGCAGTGCTGTGCTGCGGCCAGAGCTTCCTTTTCCTGCCCCAGCCCTGTCTGGCTGCAATGCAGCCACCCAGGGCAATGGGGCGGCCCCTGCGGTGGCTCCCCATGGGCAGGGGGTATGGCTGCCCTCACGCTGTGGCCCAGGGCCCGCAGCCCCCTGATGCCCCTCCAAACCCTTGGGCAGCTGCCCGCAGCCTGGCTGGCCCTCCCCAGTCCGTGCCTGTAGGGCTCCGGCAGCACACTTCCCTGCAGCCCCAAGGGACACCCCAAACCAGTTCCCTCCTGCGCACCCAGCTCTGCCGTGTCCGTCCCCTGCTGACCCTGTCCCCCCCACTCCGCAGCGCTCCTGGGGACCGGGCTGTCCCCTGTGGTTGCCGAGGTGGAGGGTTTTGCCCAGGACGCCAGGACGAGTCCACCCGTGGCCATGGCCATGTTCAACTGGACGGAGCAGCTCGTGGGTGAGTGCTGGGGCTCGGCCAGGGCCGGGCAGGGGTGCAGGGCTAGCTCTGCACCTCAGGGTGAACCCCCTCCTTTCCCCTGCAGAGGAGACGTACACCAACCTCACACAGAAGTGCTGGGATTTCTTTGTTGAACTGATGAGGAACGTGACAGCATCAGAGCTGTGCGAGTGGAAAGTCATCAGCAGGTACGGGGTGGCTGGAGACCCCCCCGGGCAGCGCTGCAGCGGTACAGGGGGCTCTGCCAGCACTGGGGATGGCCCTGGCTGGGGAAGCTGCATGTGAGGGCATTGCCTGTGGCCCCTCCATCCCCAGGGCCACATGGTGGGAGCAGCTCCTGAGACAGCGGGAAGTGTTTGATCAGGGCAAAGCCCCTGGTCAAGGTTCCCAGGGCCACCTTCTCCTCCGGCAGCTCCTGTGGGTCCTGCAGCCACCTTGTGTCCCCACGTGTCCCCATCCCCTCCCAGCGCCCTGTGCTCTCTCCCCAGGCCCTACAGCTTGCTGCAGGCCTGCCTGGAGGACTGGGCTGACCACCTGCACTACGGCTACCCCAATGCGCTGGCGGAGCAGTACATCTTCCAGAGCCACCACCGCTACTTCCACAACTGCACCCTGGAGCACCAGGTCTACTTCGACCCGCCCGAGGACGTGCTGCTGGCCATGATCATCGCCCCCATCTGCCTCATCCCCTTCCTCGTCACCCTCGTCATCTGGCGCAGCAAGGATGGCAAGGCCCAGCCCTAGCGCTGCAGCTCGGGCACCGCGGCTCCGGCTGCCCCATCCCACAGCGGGCAGAGACCGGGCAGCGGCCGTGCGGGTCCCATGCACATGCTGCCCGCCCGGGGGTGGGGGGGGCCGCCGCGGGGGGGTCCCGGGGTTACCGGCACACGCTGCTGGGGCAGCCCCCCTGCCCCGCTGGTCACGGATGGGGATTAAACACTTCTTCCCCCCTACACGTGCCGCTGGTTCTTCCACCGCTCGTTCCCATCGGGCATCGCTCCGGTGCGGCCCCGCCGGCAGTTCCTCGCCGCGGGGCAGCGCTGGGCGCGGCTGGAGCCCGCAGCCCTGGGCGGGGAACGCGCCCGTCGCGGCACCGGGCAGCGGGCACCGGGCAGCGGCAGGGGCCGGGCCGCCGGCCGCGGGGGGGTGGCTTATGGAAGGGGCGGGGCTCCGCGGGGCGGGCCGGAAGCGCGCCGTGCCCGGCGGAAGGCAGCGGCGGTTCCGGTGGCGGCGATGAGCTTCGCGTGGCCGTGGCAGTACAGCTTCCCGCCGTTCTTCACGTGAGCGCCGCACCGGCACCGGCACCGGGAGCGGGGCGGGGGGGAGCGGGAGCGGGGCCGGGGGGGGGGCCGCGGAGCCGCTGACCCGAGTCCCCGCAGGCTGCAGCCCAACGGCGAGACGCGGCAGAAGCAGCTCTCGGCCTGGTGCGCGCTGGCGCTCGCCTACAGCCAGCGGCACCGGCTGCCCGCCATGACCGTGCGGGAGGCGCAGGACAGCCCGCTCTTCGCCAACCGCCGCCTGCAGCGTATCCTTTGGGGCCCGCTGCGCCCCGTCCTCTCCCCGCAACCCCCTTTCCCGCGGCCGGTGAACGTGTCCTTAACCCGCGCCCAGGGAAGCTCCCGCTGGAATCCATCCAGGTGGTGCTGGAGGAGCTCCGCAAGAACGGTGGGTGCTGTCTGTCCGTCCCGTCCGGTGCCCGCGGGGCGGGAGGGGCGGCAGCCGCTGGGCGGGCTCTGTCTGCCCGGGCCGGTCCAGGGCCCTGCCTTGCTGGGGTGGATGGAGAAGAGGGTCCCGAAGGACCAATTCCTTCCCGTACATGCGGAGTGCACAGAACCGGAGCGGGGAGAGGCGGGAGCCTGCAGCTCCTGGGGGCGTCATGGCCAGCACGTGTCACAAAACTTGTGGTTTGATCATTGTCATAGACCTGTGCTCTGGTTAAACACCTTTTCCTTGTTGATTTTAGGGAACCTGGAATGGTTGGATAAGAACAAAACCAGTTTTCTGATCATGTGGAGGAGACCAGAAGAGTGGGGGAAGCTCATCTATCAATGGGTGAGGATGCAGACGCAGTGCGTGGGAGCGCTGTGACCACTGGGATACTGTTCCTTTGCTTCCTCCCTGCTTTTACCTTTCTTCTCCCATTTCCCTCTGTCGCAGTGAAGCACAGAGACATTAACAGCTTTGTACGTGCTATAAGGTTCAGTTGGAGCCACGGGTGCAGTTGCCTTTGTATGGCACAAGACCTTATTGTGAAACACGTGGCTGAAGGAGCAGAGGGGCAGGGAAAGGAACCATCTGAGTTTCCTTAGCTGTTGTTTCTTGGCTCTCCAGTGCCCCGGGGTGTTTCCAGGGTATTTCTGCTCCTCGGATGATGTCCATGTTCCATTTTGCTTGCGCCGAGAAGTGTGAGAGATCATGCCAAGGGTGTTAAATCACACGGATAAGATTTGTTATATTGCTTTTATGTTTCCAGGTGTCGAAGAACGGCTTGACGAACTCCGTATTCACACTGTATGAATTAGCCAGTGGAGATGATACAGAGAACGAAGGTAAGGTCGTGTGTCTTGTTTGGAGCAGGTTTTCAGAGCACGCTGATGATGGTGAGATTGTAGTTTTATAGATTAAATGTTTTTGAATTGCTTATGCAAGTCCACCAGTTTTATTGCTTACCGCTGGCAAATGGTCCTCTGAAGGCTCTTTTACAGCCTTGTATGAACATCTCCCTTTGTTCTCACTGTTTGCGTTTAAACCTCCCCCCGCCCCAGCTCTTATCTGGTGCAAGGTGTGGGGTGTTTTGGGTTTGTGTCTAGCTCCCGTGCTGCCTTTGGGACTGCTGTGACTCATTCCCTCCTGTCTGTTGACCTTCAGGCTTTGTTCCTGATCGAGCGGCATCAGGATGAGTCTCTCAGTGTAGCTGTAACTCTGAATTTGCTGTAGTGTTACAGTGCTGGGGTCTGAGAGGTGCTGTTCAGAGCCCTCTGCTTTGCTGCCGCCAGCCCCTGGTGGGCTTTGCAAGCCTCCTTGTTTCCTCATGTGATTTTCTTCTCCCTGTTGATGAGGATTTCTGTCCTTCCCTAGAGTTCCACGGCTTGGATGAGGCGATGCTGCTCCGTGCCCTGCAAGCCTTGCAGCAAGAGCACAAGGCTGAAATCATCACGCTGGACGATGGCCGAGGTGTCAAGTTCTTCTGATAGGAGCTCCCTGGCTCTGCCCTGGCTGCCGGAGCGGTTCTCTGTGAGGGTTTGCTCTCCTGGCCTGAGCTCAAGCCGTGGCTGAAGCAGCTGCACACTCGGGATTTCTTGGGGCAAGGAGAATCTGCGAAGCCTCCCAAAGACTCCACTTCTTAGAAACATTCAGAGATCTTCTGTCTTTTCTCCCTGTTGATTGTGTTTGAGAGGCTAAAGCTGCTCTAGAGAGGGACCACCCAGAAGTGAGATGCTGGGACTGCTCCTGCTGCTGATCCCCATCCCTGAGGGCCACAGAGTGTCCTCTTCGGCTGGTCAGGCTGAGCCTTGCGGGGCAGCCCCTTCCCTCCTGCTGCCCAGTGCTTGGGCTCTGCCCCACGGCATCGCCAGCGTGGGAGCGAGCACAAGGAACTGGCTGTCGCTACCGCGCTGTGGAAGCCCTTAACAGCAGGATGATCCATGCTTGCTGCAAAGCAGGCTGTGCAGCGGGGTGGGGTGGCTGCCAAGGAACTAATTTGAAGTAATTAAAATGAGTTGTATTTATAGAGCAGCCTGGATGTTTTCGTCTATCTTTATTTTAACATCAGGAACCAAACAAACAGAACAGTGTACCAGATTCTTGCCCTTCAGCCACGTTTCCTTACTGCACCAGTGGAGCGCAGCAGCATGCTGGAGCGTTGCACAGCATTCCCAAGTGGGAAGCAGACAGCACAAGTGCTTTTCTCCACATGCCGGAGCCACGGGCTGTGTGGGCCCTTGCTGCCTGTCTTGAGGGCAACATTTACTGTCCTTTTCCACGTGCAGGCTGCTGATAGCTGAGGGGATTGCTGCAGAGGTGTGTGGTAAAGCCTCTGCAACAGCGGCTGGTGGAGGATATGACTAAGGTTTTAGATTCCTGGTACAGATAACGAAGTGCCCAGCTCATCAGAAACCACCACCCAGCCTGTGACCAGTAAATCCTGAATTGCTGACGGGGGAACCTGTGCCAGAATCACACTCGCCTTCCCTGTCCTTCACCCGAGCACTTGGTGCTGGCTGCAGGCAGAGGTGGGGTTCTTTGCTGGAGCGACCTTTGGTCATTCCCAGTGTGGTCGCCCTTGGAATCCAGCTCCCCAGCACACTGCATCCGTCTGTCCCAGCTGGCGCTGAGCAGCCTGTCCTGCCCTGGCAGGATGACTTGGCGCTGCTTCGGCTGCAGCCCTCGTCGGCAGTGGGTGGTGTTCATTGTAGACGAGATGCTGGAGTCAGGCTCGGTCTGTGGGGTGGTGAAAGGCGAAAACGTCCTGTTTGTAGCTGAGTTTGATGGGTGTCCTGGCTTCATGTGGGCATGGCCGGTGCTACAGGTGGTGCCCAGGGTTCCTCTCTGTGCTGGTGGATTCCTGTATGACAGCACTTTTCTGCTGGAGAAAGGCACCGGCAGCACTCATGATGAGCCACTGACACACGGGGCTAATGTGGTGTCTGATCCTTTCTGGAGACCACTGGCCCTGTGGGTGCTGAGGTGACTGGGGTGAGCGAACAGGATGGCACAGGAAAGGCTGTGCTGTGCCAGGAGCCCTGCGGCGTGTCCCCACAGTGGGCACAAGGCTCCTGCCTCTGCAGCCAGGGAAGTCTCTGTAGGGACCATTTGCTACCAGTATCTGCCCTGGGCTTGTTTCGATGTCTAAGATCTGCCTCTTCCTCTCCCTGCACCCTTCCCATACCCCTGCAGCCGTGTTTCTGTGCTGGCTGCTCTATGCCTGATGGCATCTGTGTTTGCTCTGGATAAGGAGCCGTTAGCAGCCAGGCCGGGGATGTTTGTGTTCCTTGCTCTCTGTATGCATGATGCCGATGCCTCAGCATTGTGTTGCGTGTGCTGCGTGTAACCCGACTGTCCTTGAGTCAGTCTGTGCTCTTAATTAAATTTGCTCCCTTCGTAGGAAATGGCTGATGTGACATTAGATAAGCCTAAACCAGCCTTTTTCTTTCCAATGCAGTCCTGGCAGTGATTCACTTCTCTCAGCTTCTTACTTAGTTGCTTACTTAGTGGGAGAAGGAGGAGGAAGAGTATGTTCCCCCTTCAGAATGGACACTGGGTAATATTCCTTTTCCCACACCCTCTCTGCTGGTTCCGAAGGGTTGCATCCAGCTGTGCCAGCGGGGTCCTGTGGGACCAGCTCCCAGCAGTGGCTGTTCCCTCTGCAAGGAATGGTGCAGCCTGTAGCTGGGGTGAGCTCAGCTCCTGCAGCAGGTAAAACAAAAGCCCTTTGAACCTGGCTTCCTTATCTTTATTCAGCACCTCATAATGTTTGATGGGGTAATCACGGCACTGGGACACCAGAGCCAGCGCAGAGATGCTGTGGAGCTGGCCTGGCGCCAAGCCCTCAGGTGCTGGGTAGGGATGGAAGAGTCATGATCAGACTGCTCAGAGGGAGCGTGGCAGCCTCCAACCATGACATTCCCATGACTGGGAGCAGGTTCACCTCTTCCTGGTGCTTCAGACACAGCGTGAGAGCAGCGGGAGCTCCTGGAGCAAAATGAAGGAGGAGCTGAGTATGGAGCTGAGTACTGAGTGTGGCTGGAACCCATCCAGGTGGCTCCATGTCTTCCACTTCTGCCTCTACCGTGCTGCTGGGGCCCGGGGACTGCTCGCCCCATCGCTGCTGGTCCCTTCTCACGGAGGTTTGGTGTTGGAGAGTTTAGAACCCAACCCCAAATCTCTGCGCCCCCCCGTCCCCCAGCACAGGCACAGTTCAGGCTCTATCCCCACCAGGGGCCTCACTGGAAAAGGTGCCTTTTCCATGGGGGGGCTGGTGCAGCCCCCGGCCTGTGGCCACTCTGAGGCCGTTGCCACATCTGGCTGCAGTGATTAGGACTCGCTGGCCAGGGTGAGGCAGAGCGCGGGGGGCTGCTGCGAGATAAGGCGCTATCAGGCCCCACACACTCAATCCTGCTGTCAGGGGAGGGAAAGTGCCAAGAGGGGTTTTATTTAACGTGGCTGGTTTGGAGCAAGAGTTGTTTCAGTTTGATAAATTACTATGTTGGGATGGACGTGCAGGCAGGTTCCAGCTGTAACTCTGGGCTAAGGAAATCCTCCAGTGTGATCAAGTTATCTGCCTGGGGTTAAAGCCATGACTGAGGTTTGGGTGACATCTCCTCCCCAAACCCATGTGTCAGGGCAAGGAGGAGGCTGGGAGCTCCAGGGCACGGCGTGCTGAAGCCAACCCTGACACAAGCCACTCAGACCCTTCCCAGGACGGGCACGCTGTGCCTCACAGCCCGAGCTTGCATCCCCCATCTGCATTCGACCTGCCCTGGCCCCCCTGTGATCTCATCCCGGGCTCTGGAATCAGAATGGACAATTCCTGGCAGGGCTTGCTGGAGCAAGGAGCTGAGCAGGGCTTTGATTCATGATCTAATCCTGAGGAGGGCGATTACACAGTCCCCAGTTCTCTTCCTGGCAGCCAAATGCAAGCAAGAAATGGGTTACATTGCCTGATTGCAGCGGTTCCTCAAAGCAGAGGCTGGTGCTGGCACCCGCAGCCCAGAAATGTCACCCTGATAACAGGGGAGCTGTGGGCACCATCGCAGCGCTGCAATGGGCACCTGACTGCCCAGCGGGAACCTTCTGATTTCAGGCCAAGCTGGCTCCAGCTTGGTGCCCTGGGGGGGACCCATGCCCCTGCCCAAGCTGCTGCCCCCCTGCCAAGCTCATGGTGTGGGATCACATTTAGGGGCTCAGGGAACTTCTCAGGCTGCTCACCAGGGAGGGGTGGGAGGGCAGCAGTCAGAGCAAACATCACCTGAATTTCCTCTCCTGCCTTCAGTGGCCTCTTTGGGACCAGGACACTCCTCTGGGATCTTCTGAGGCATCTTGTTTCACTTGATAAGGGGGCTGGAGCCTACCAGAGCCCAAGCTGCGATCTGTGCCTGGCTCCGTGTCTCTTGCTGAGGAGCTGGGGCTCCCTGCCAGCCTGGGCCGTGTCCCGGTCCTGGGCAGCGCAGGGCCCCAGCAGGGACCTTTGGATGGCAGCGGCTGCAGGGGCTCGGGCAGAGTTTGGGGTGCCCACAGCCAGGAGCCACGTGCCACTTGGAGCTGTGTGGGTTGGTCCATCCCTGCTTGTCAGACATGGGGATTTGCGGGGCTGCAACTGCACTGTGCATCCAGCAGCGCTGGATCATCAAATCCCAGGCTGGTTGGTGTTGGAAGGGACCTCAAAGCTCCTCCAGTTCCAACTCCCTGCCACGGGCAGGGACGCTTTTCACTAGAGCAGGTTGCTCCAAGCCCCTGTGTCCAACCTGGCCTTGGATCATGCAGTGTCACCCTGCATGTGCCAGGTCAGCGTTTGAGGGGGACATGGCTGTGCTCCGTGTCCATCCCTTCCTTCATGTTTCCAGTATCGCTGAGTAGAAACAATCTGACCTTAGGGAAAAGAAATTAGCGTCAGCCTCAATTGCTTTGTGTTTTGTGTAAACAGCCTCACGGGGTAGAACAACCTCCTCCTTTCACCTGGAGAGACAACAAGCTCTTGTCCCAGCTTTTGGCTCGCACAAGGCTGACACACACGTTCGCATCTTTCTATTTGCACGACCCTAATTTCAGGGCGGGGAGCGGTGGGGAGCAGGATGGGGCTGCTCCTGGACACGCTGCTCCGGAACCCCCGGTCAGAGCCCCGAGGAAATGTCTAAACCAGGCGCTTTCCTGCGCCCTGGCTTCGACCGCGCCGCCCGCCCCGGGCTTCGGTTCAGCGGCCCCGGAGCCCCCCGGGGCGGCGGCGGGAAGGGGGCTCCGAGCCCCCGGGGCCAGCGCCACGGCAGCGCGGCCCCAGAGCCCTGGGAGGAGCGGGGCAGCGGCCCCCGGCCGGGGAAGCACCTGGAGGGGGGATGCCCCCCGTTCCCGCGGGGCGGGCTGCTCGGACCCCGTCCCGAGGCCGCTGCCCGTGCCCGGTGGCGGGGCTGGTGCCCGGTGGCGGAGCCGGTGGCGCAGCGCAGGCGGGGGGCGGCGGCCGCACGGGGGCGGGCCCGGGCGGGGCGGGGGAGGTGCCGCCGGGCGGGGCCGGGGCCGGGACCGGGGCCGGTGCCCGGGCCGGGGCTCGGCGGTCGCTCGTGGCTGTGGGGCCGCGGAGGCACCGGGTGCGGAGCTGCGCGGGAGCGGCTGCCCCGGGCCGGGCTGAGCCGATGCTGGCGGCAGAACCCGCCGCCGGCGGAGCCATGTCCCAGCCCGAGGCGGAGCGGGCGGGCGGCGGCGCGGAGCCGGAGCCGGAGCCGGAGCCGGGGCCGGGGCCGGGGCCGGGGTTCCCCGGGCGGGCCTCGCACCGCAACCGGCGGCTCTCGGGACGTGACTCCCGCCGCGCCTCCTCCCGCTTCAACCGGCGGAGCTCGGCCGAGCTGGAGCTGCTGGGCTACCCGGCGCCGGGCGAGGGGCGCGGAGGGTCGCCGCCGCCGCCGCTGCTGCCACCGCCGGTCGCCGCCGGTCGCCGTGAGCCGGAGGAGACGGAGAGCGAGGAGGTGGAGACGCGCGCGGTCGCTACTTCCCCCGACGGCCGGTTCCTCAAGTTCGACATCGAGATCGGCCGCGGCTCCTTCAAGACCGTCTACAAGGGGCTGGACACGGAGACCACGGTGGAGGTGGCCTGGTGCGAGCTCCAGGTACGGCCGCTCTGCCCGCGCCCTGCCCCGTCGAGTTTCCCCGTAGAGGGCAGCTCCCCCCCCCGGCCCCAAGCCCCTCTGAGGGAGCCGCGGGGATCTTTCCGGGAGGGATCCGAGGTTCCCCGTTTGTGCCGGGCACGTCGGTGCAGTCGAGCAGCAGCGGTAGAGCGGGGCAAGGCACTGCCCTGGGCTCGATCTCCCCTCGCTGCTCCTCACCCGTCCCTGGAGCCGCGGGGGCTCTTGGCCCGGGCCTAGGCTCTCCGGGTAACACGCTGCTCCCGGCCCTCCTGCCCGTCATACGCTGTTTGCCATCTGCCTCCCCGCTGCCTGCGCTGTGGAGCACACCGGAGCTACGGAGCGCCTGCGCTCCCGGTGCCAGTCCCAGCTCCGGGGGTTTACAGGTAGATCCAGGACCTGCTGCAGGGACTGAGCACCCGCTGCCCTTTTCGGTGCCCACCAGCCTGCAGCTTTCCCTTTGGAAGGGCAGCAGGGGCAGGAGCCCTCTCCGGTGCTGGCCTCTGCAGGCGCCTGTGCCAGTGCTGGAGCTGGCTGCGAGGTTTGCTCCGATAGCCCTCGGTGTGTGCGGGGGCACGTGCTGCAGCGAGCCCGGGGCTGGGTGTCCGTCGGGAGCGACCTTGCTGGGCTCTGGCTGCTTGACCTTGGCTGAAGCGGTGTCCGTGGGCACCCGCGTGTGGTTTCTGTGGTGCTGTCAGGGCTCTCTGTGGGCAGCACCAGAACTGGTGTTTTTCCAGGTCTCTGAGCATGGCCCCCGCTCCTCCTGCTGCCCCACTCCTCCGTCCCCTTCGCTGCCCTGCAGCCCGGCGGCAGGATGCTGACAGCAGGACGCTGGTGGCGGCAGTGAAGGTGTTGCCTCCATAATGCCTGCTGCTACTTGTTGCTTTTGATGGGCCTGATCTTGTCCATGGAGCTGTGCAGGGAGAGCCATGCCATGGGGCTCCCTTTTCCCCATGGAGCCCCTGGGGAGGGGCTTTGGCGAAGTCCAAAGTCTCCAACAGGCTCCTGATCCTGGGTGGCTGCTGTGGCTGGGAGGTCCAAGTCCTTGTCATCACAGAAAAACGTGTCTTGCGAGTTTGTCACCTTGTTCCGAGAACCCTGGTGCAGCTGCAGGCGGGTGCCGGGCTGGGCTCAGCAGTGTAAGATCCTGCGATAGTGGTGGGTGATGCTGGAGGGGCTGCCTGTGGAAGGTGAGGTCTTGGGCCTCCGCCTGCCTCTGGGTTGCACAATTGCTTCGGCCGGCTCTGTGCTCCCTCCCTCATGCAGCTCCGTCCGAATGCTCCTGAGCTCCATTGGAGTCCTCTGGCAGGGAAGGGCTCACCTTGGTAAGCCAAGGACCTTCCCAGGGTGAGTGAGCCGTGCCCAGTGCTTCCCACCGGCTGGGGCTGCGTCCCTGCCTGCAAGTCTTAGCCCTTCATCCAGATGTGCCCCAGCTCCCTGCCCTCCTGCTTGTCCCTGCAGCCAGGCTGCGGGACCCCTGTCCCCATCCTGCTGGGTCAGAGCAGCTCCCACGTGTCTGCTGGTGCTGGATGCGGCCCCGGTGCCCGTTGTGCAGCCCAGTGCAGTGCCTGCAGGCACACAGGGCTCTGTTTGGCAAAGGGCTGGTCACGGTCTGGCAACAGAGCAGGCAGGAGCAGCTCTGGTGTCTTGTGAGGTGGCTGCCAGGGGGACGAGGCTGCACCATCCCTGGTGGAGGAAATGGAGCTGAGAAGCAGAAACAACTGCTGTGCCCAAGTCCAGCGGGCACGTGCCGGTGCCGCTGCCAGGCTGCAGTGGGGTGTGTGCTGGAGAGGCCGAGCTCTGGCCAGGGACCATCCCATGAGCATCCCATAGTGCCTGACAGACCTGGCTGCCTGGGCCACCACCGTCACCTCCCAAGCGAGCAGCCACAGCCTTGGCTGTACCTGAGAGCCCCTTGAGGGGCAGCCCTGGTGCTTGTCCCCGCTCCATCCCCCTGCCCCAGCCCTTTCCCTTCTCCATCCCACTGACTGCTCTTTATCCAGTGTCTCTTGTCCAAAAAATCAACATCCCGCAAGGGTCTGAGAGCACAGAAAAAGACTTCTAGCAGTTTGTTGTTTCTTCAGCAATCATGCAAAGAATCAGACACTGTGACACAAATACGGGATTTGGAACCACAAATAAAACTGGTTGTGGTTCTGCCCTTTTAAAAATAGCTTTGTCCCAGGTCTTTCACAGTTCTCCTTTTATTGCCTTGCAATTCTAAATGAATACCTGGCTCAGCCCTGACCTGTTCCGGTCCAGAGAGCCTTGTCCAGCTGCTCTGACGGCTCCCGATCCCAAATCCCAGCTCTCTGTGCCATCCTCGCCCTGCCCTTCCCTCCTGTGTGCCTGGTGACCTAGAGGATGTCCCCTGCCTTCCTGTGGGACCCCTCTGGGGACGTGCCTGTCCCTGTCCCCCTGTGCCGCTGCCCCCAGACCTGAAGGCAGCATCTGTCTTTGCCTCCTGCCTGCGTCCCACAGCCCCGCAGTGACCTGTTTGTGCTTTCCAGCTTTAGCCTGGGGACTATTTCTGTTGATAGGTGCTGCGGGCAGCGGGAAGGAGGAAGCAGGGAGGAAACTGGAGGCCCAGAGTGGGATCAAGCTGTAAATACCTGCCTGGGAGCGGTTTTCCTATGGGTCCCCTTGGGCTCCCTGGGTGCTGCTGTGCTCCCCCAGCTCCTGCACCCCAGGGGCTGTGGGCACCTTCCCAAAGCCCTGCACCTTCTCAAACCCCATCCATCGCACACCAGCCTGTCCTGCCTGCACTGTGCTGTGGCTGAGCCTGGTTGGGCTGCGGGGCAGCACCTGGGAGCTCTGCCCGACCATGGGATGAACTGAGCAGGGTGACGGGGTTTGCTTGATGGGGTCCTGCAGGTTTGGGAACATGAACGTGTGCTCATGAGCTTGCACAAGGTCACTGCTCAGCGCGCAGTGGTGGTGGTGGCAGCGCTGGGGCGCGGGCACCCGTTGGGGTGCTGTGGCCGCGGGGAGGGTGCTGGGGTGTCTCCAGTGCTCTGTACCCCTCCATGGCATCACCATGAATGTCTCTCGGAGCCTGAATCCCCCTTCCCAGGCACAACCCTCAGCTCCTCACAGGCTATGGAAGGCAGAGAGCCGTGGTGCTGCGGGGGCTGCAGACCCGAGCACAGCGCTGCTGCTTCCCTGCTCCGGGCAGAGCCTCCTGCCGCAGAGGCGAGAGCCGTCCTCGGCCGTGCCCAGCGCTCCCTCCTCCCGCTGTTGGCCGTGATGGGCTCTCCAGCAGCCAGCTCCTGGCGCATGAGATGGGGCTGGACTGCTGCCACCCAGCTCCTCAGCCGTCCCCAGCGTCCTCCCCTGCCCTGCCCGAGGTGCTGCTGGGGGAGGACACGCTGTCCCCGTGCGGGGCGGTGGGGCTCTGCTGGCAGCGCTGCCCTGTCCTCCCAGCGCCCGCTCCGGGGCTGAGCAGCTCCTTTGCCCGGGCCAGGCTGCTCTCCCCGCTCCAGCGCTCGGTGGGTGCTCGGCAGGATGCCGGGGAACGGGACCGGCTGCTGCTTTGGTCGTGTGGGAGGAACGGCAGCCCCGGCACAGGCTCGGGGGCAAGCGTGGCTCCCCCAGGCTTCTCTCCAGGCAGCCGGGCTGGTGGTGGCACTGCGGGGCCATGCTGGCACAACTATTCCAAGCGGGGACCCCTCTTGCCAAGCTGGGAGAGCCGTTGCCAACATGACTCCCTCCCTGCCCCTGTTTGTAGCCTGTGTTGGCTTCACCGTGCCCTCGCAGGTTTACGGGGTGCAGTGAACCCCCAGGCTCCTCGGCGGGGGCCGGGGTGTGAGGCCAACCATGGCGCTGGGCAGGGCCGCCGGTGTGCCCTGGGCCACGCACAGGCTTCAGTTGCTGTTTTCCTCCTCGGCTATGAAAGGTTCCATTCATCCACTGCAGCAGGGCTCAGGTTCTCATCTGGGCTGAGCCGGGTCCCCGAGCGTGTGTTAAAAGCAGAGGGGATTATGGAGCGGCTCCAGCCTGGGCGCGGGGCCGCTGTGATGCAATGAAGATGTTGGGAAAGCTGCCTGTGCTTATGGAGGCGGCCACCAGCCAAGGAGCCGAGCTCGGCTCTGGCAGCACTGGCGGTGGCAGCGCCGTGGCTGCCGGCAGCAGCTCGGGAGGTTTCCTCTGCCCCACAGGGCTGGGGGGGTCCCGGCTGGGAGGCCCCAGCACAGCAGTGGCCGGGCCCTTTGGGCTCCCTGGTTGTGGTGGAGTTGTCGCCAGTCCCGGTCCCTCTCCTGCCCCTGCCCTGCCCGGGGCTCGGTGTTCGCAGCTCTCTGGGCTCAGGGCAGGACCCGGCTCCTCCTGGGTCTGGCTTGTGGCTCCCCCACTATGAGGCTGTGTCCCTCGGGAAGAGGGGTCCATGTCCTCCCTGCTGGCCCCAGCCCCAGCTCCGCTCAGTGCCCTCGGCTTCAGTTTCCACTTTAATTAACTCGAGCAGGAGGAACATGGAAAAACCTGAGCTGGAGCCTCCCCCTCCTGCTCTCCCCAACAAAGGCCTCATTGAGGCTGGCCCGACACCCTGCCATGCCGGTGCCCGGCGCTGGGAGCCGGAGGTGCCCCGGCGAGGGGCTGTGCTGGGGGCAGCCATTGCAGAGCCCCTGCGCACCCCCTCAGCTGGGTGGCTGCAGTGGGGGCTCCCCATCCCGTTGTGGGGGATAAGGGCAATGGGGACAGGGACAGGCGGCCCCAGCACAGGGCACCTTTTACAGCATCTGCCATGGGAGGCTTTGCCCATCCCTCCCCAGCCCGGGGGGAGCAGCTCCATCCAGACCAGGGCTGGGGTGCGGGGACTGGCTCGGTGGAGTGACACCACGGTCAGGGACAGCTCCAGCCTCACGTGAGCCCCTGAGCTGGGGGACACCAGGTCTGACCCCAGCTCTGCACTGGGGCCAGAGCAGCCCCTGCTGCCTTGTATATGGGGATGAGGGCATGAGGGTCTCTTGTAAGCCAGGGCATCCCCCTGTGCTCACCGGGGACCCCCATGGCCCCCCTCACCTCCCCACTGCTCCCACAGACACGGAAGCTGTCAAAGACAGAGCGGCAGCGGTTCAGCGAGGAGGTGGAGATGCTGAAGGGGCTGCAGCATCCCAACATCGTCCGCTTCTATGACTCCTGGAAGTCATCCATCAAAGGCCAGCTCTGCATCGTGCTGGTCACAGAGCTCATGACGTCCGGCACCCTGAAAACGTGAGCAGGGACCCAGTGCCAGGTCGGGGTGTGAGGGGAGGGGACGGGGTCCCTGCGGTGATGAGGAGGCGAGAGTCAGGTCTACAGCCCCCTTCTGGGCACTTGACATGGGCGTTTGGGTGGGACAATGGGCTGTGGTGGGCTCAGGTGGGATCCAGACACCCAGGAGCTCCCCTGGCACCATCCTGCATGGGGATGGGGTGGCCCAGGCACCCCAGCGGCACTGGCTGGTTCCTGGCGCCAGTGCTCAGAGCTCTGCTCCTCCTGGGCTGTGTTTTATGTGCCACGGAACCCAGCCGAGGAGGGGCTGGGAGCCCCTGGCTCCAAGATGCTCTTTGCTGCTGGCCCTACCTGGGCTCCTGTGCCCGGATGGGCTCAGCACGGCAGCGGGAGGAGGGTGGGCTGGGGCCAGGGCTGGGGCTGAGCCCCCTGTGTCCCCCAACAGGTATCTGAAGCGGTTCAAGGAGATGAAGCTGAAGGTGCTGCAGCGCTGGAGCCGGCAGATCCTCAAGGGGCTGCATTTCCTGCACACCCGCTCGCCCCCCATCATCCACCGTGACCTCAAGTGTGACAACATCTTCATCACGGGTCCCACCGGCTCCGTCAAGATCGGGGACCTGGGTCTGGCCACGCTGAAGCGAGCGTCCTTCGCCAAGAGCGTCATAGGTGGGGTGCTGGTGGCACCGGGCTGGCAGCTGCCGCAGTGGGGCGGTGATGGGGGTCACTGAACCACACTCCTGCCCCCAGGCACCCCCGAGTTCATGGCGCCGGAGATGTACGAGGAGAAGTACGACGAGGCGGTGGATGTCTATGCCTTCGGGATGTGCATGCTGGAGATGGCTACCTCGGAGTACCCCTACTCCGAGTGCCAGAACGCTGCCCAGATCTACCGCAAGGTCACCTCGGTGAGCGGCTCCGGGCTGGGGCGATGCTGCTGCTGGTGCTGAGCTGGGTGAGGGTGCCGGGGGGGCTGGTCAGATGGAGCTGTTTGGCTTTGCTGCTCCCCAAAATGTGTCACTCTGTAGGTCCTGCAGCAGCTAAAACCAGTCTGGGCGGTGAGACGGGGCGGGGGGGTCGGTGGCTTGGCCAGGCCCCACGTCCCTCGCCCTGCGCCAGGCACTGCCAGCACGTTAATGGGGTGGAACGGGCGCGGGTTTGCTCAGCCACCCCTCGCCTGGGGCACCGTGGCTGCCCCGCACGGTCCTGGCTGGCTCCTGCTCACTGGGGTGGAAACCCGGCACCCCGGGGCACACAGGCTGGTGGGGCCACAGACTGGGAGCCCTGTCCCCACGTGTCCCCTGCTGCTGGTGGGGCTGTGCCTGGTGGCACCATGGTCCTGTAGAGCCTGGGTGAACCCTGGGCCCTGGAAACCCAGCACCATGGCAGGGTCCAGCACAGGAGATGCTGATGCACGTCACCCCCAGGGCGTGAAGCCCAGCAGCTTCTACAAGGTGAAGGTGCCGGAGCTGAAGGAGATCATCGAGGGCTGCATCCGCATGGATAAGGACGAGAGGTAACAGGGGAACAGGGGCCTGGGCAGCAGAGCCCCCCCAGCCTCCAGCCCCACGCTGAGCTGTGCTCCCCACAGGTACACCATCCAGGACCTGCTGGAGCACTCCTTCTTCCAGGAGGACACGGGGGTGCACGTGGAGCTGGCTGAGGAGGACGATGGCATCAAGTCTGGGCTCAAGCTCTGGCTGCGCATGGACGACACGAAGAAGCTGCACGGCAAGTACAAGGACAACAACGCCATCGAGTTCCTCTTTGAGCTCTACAAGGATGTGGCGGAGGAGGTGGCCCAGGAGATGGTGCGTGCAAGGACGGAGGAACCCTGGTCACTGCGGGGTCCCTGCGCCCCAATGTGACAAACCCCCTCCCGTGCAGGTGGTCCTGGGCTTCATCTGCGAGGCTGACTACAAGCTGGTGGCCAAGGCGGTGCGGGACCGCGTGGTCGCCATCAAGCGCAAGCGGGAGAAGCTGAAGCGCTCCCAGGAGATGCCGTCGCCCCCGGAGCCGGAGCAGCCGCCGGGTGTCCTGCGGATGCTGGAGGAGCTCAAGTCCCCGCTGCCGCCCGGAGCCCCCGTGCCCACCCTGCTCAGCCCCGGCTCCGGGGACTCTGTCTTCAGCAGCACCTTCCCCCCAGAGCCTGAGGAGCCTGAGGCCGACCAGCACCAGCACTTCACCTACCGGCAGACCAGCTACTCCTCGGCCACATGTGAGTGGGGCAGCAGCATGGGCCAGGGTGGGGGGACCACAGGGGGTGGAAGGCGAGTGGGGGGTCCCTCCCCACCTCCAGCCATGCTGTGAACCGAGCCCCACAGCCCATGTGGGGCCGTGCTCCAGCCGTGCTCACACGATGCTCCGGCAGCCGACGGTGAGACCGACGGGTACCTGAGCTCCTCCGGCTTCCTGGACTCCCCGGATCTGGTGCATCGCAGCTTCCCGGCGGGGGACCCCGCGAGCCCGCCGCCCACCCGCCCTGCGCGCTGCTTCCCCACGGTGAGCGGGGCCCCGCGGCGCTAGGGCCGGGGCGGGCGCGGCACCGGCTCACGCCGTCCTCTCCCCGCAGAGCATCGCGGTGCAGCTGCCCGCCGAGCGCCTGCCCTCCGCCAGCGGCTTCTCCTCCCCGGTGGACAGGTGAGGGCACGGGGCCGGCGGCACGGGGCGGGCAGCAGCGGCTGCGACCAGCGGCGCTAACGCCCCCACCCGGGGCTTCCTGCAGCTACGCCTCCGATGTGGCATCGGGTATGAGCGACGGCTGCGAGGGGCTGTCGGCTGGCGAGCAGAGCACCAAGCTGCCGGCCAAGCGGGCTGCGGGGAAGCTGCTGCGGCGCAGAGCCCGCTCCAGGCTCCGTATCACCAATGTGAGTGCCGCGGGCGCCGGGCGGGCAGGATGGTGGGTGACCCCGGGCTGAGCCGGCCGCGCTGCCCACAGATCTCCGACAAGAACGACCGGGTGGTGGAGTGCCAGCTGCAGACCTACAACAACAAGATGGTGACCTTCAAGTTCGACCTGGACGGGGACAACCCAGAGGAAATTGCGGCCGTTATGGTGACTGTGGGGCAGGGTGAGGGCAGGAGCCTGCCTGGCCGAGCTGGGTGCTGACCAGTCCCTCTGCCCCCAGGTCCACAACGAGTTCATCCTCAAGTCGGAGCGGGACGGCTTCATCCATCGCATCCGGGATATCATCCACCGTGTGGAGACCCTGCTCCGCAAGGATGGGCGCAGCGCTGGGGAGCTGCCCCAGAGCCCCGAGGCGGAGCGCAGCCCCGTGAGTGCCCAGGGCAGGCACCCACACTGAGCATGGCCATGGGTGCTGCTGGCCCCGGGGAGCCCAGCGGGAGGGGGCCGGGGTGCAGAGCCCTCCAGCCAGGGGTAGGAGCTGCTCCATGCCTGCGGCTCCGGGCCGTGCGATGGGTCGTGGTGTCCCCTGCCCAGCACTGGGGCTCGGGAGGGGCTTGGATCAGGCTGTGTGGGGCCTCTGCCCCAGCGCTGGCTCACTGCATCCCCTCAGCAGACGGACCTGCCGCTGCAGGAGCTGTCTCGCTCCATCTCCTCGTCCTCACTCAGTGGTACGTCTCCGCCCTGTGCGGGCCCTTCCTGTCCCTCCCCAGATCCCATGCAGGGAGGGTGATGGCCCCGGCCAAGCCCATGGGGCACATACTGCCCCGGCTGAGTGCCCGCCGTCACCCCTGTGCCACAGACCTGGGCTGCACCAGCCCCAGCCTCTCGGTCCAGTCGCCCGTCCTGCCACTGCTGAGCAGCTCCCCATCGGAGAACGACCTTGGCAGCCCCATGGAGCCGCCGGCAGCCGGTGAGCTGCGGCCAGCGCTGCTGGGCTCCCCCGCCACGTCCATCCCGGCGCCTGGGCCCCTGCCCTCAGCAGCTCGAGGCTCCGGGGTGCCTGGGCAGGGACAGGAGGGGGCCCGTGGGGGCCGCGGTGCTCCCGATGCTTGTCTCTCTGCAGGCTCCGTGCAGACCTGGCCCCTTGTCTCGGTGGCTCCCTCCTGGCTGACAGCACCACCAGCGTTCCCGCAAACCCCCCTGAGCACCGCGGGTGGGCCCGTCCCCCCGGCCCTGCCCGAGCCCCTCCTGTCCCCGCTGCCGCTCCCCACGTCCCCTGTCCTTAGCGAGCCCAGCAGCCCCCCGAGCCCCGCTGTGACCAGCACACCCTGGTCCCCCTCCACTCCCCTCCTTTCCCTGGCCAATGTCTTCTCGCTGGCAGTGATGAGCGTGGCCCACACGCTGTTGCCCGCCGTCTCTTCCATCGCCAGCTCCAGTGGGCACGTGTACCCACCACTGCTGCCGCGGCCACAGAGCCTGCTCCTGGGGCCCCCGCGCTTTGCCTACCCAGACCCTGCCAGCATGGCCAAGCCAGCCCCGGCCTCCAGCGGGACCCTGGTGCCAGCAGGAGCCGATGTCGCCCCTGCCAGGGGGCCCGTGCCGTTCCCTTCCCCGGCACCAGCCCCACCGTGCCCCGCAGGCAGCAGTGCTGCGGGGAGTCCCCTGCCATTGCTGAGCACGTCCACGCCGGGGAGCCCGGAGGGCAGTGTGGTGAGTGCCGGGGTGGCAGCGGCTCCTCAGGTGGGGCTCAGCGCTGGGGGGGGCCGGGTTGTCACTGCAGATGCTGCCCTGGGATGAGATGGGGAGCCCCATGGTGGGGGGAGCCCCTGGGATGCAGGGAGGGCTGAGCGGGCAGTGGGTCCCAGGGCATGGGAGCAGCAGTGGGGGCCAGGAGGCGCAGGGGCACCCGGGTGGGGTGGTTGACAGTGTTTGAGTGCCTGCAGGTGCCGCCTGGGTCCCCCAAGCCCAGCCACTCACTCATCATCTCGGAGTCGCCAGCCCCTGACGTGCCCAAGGCCCAGCTCTCGCCCATCAATGAAGGTGAGGCGGGGAAGGGCCGAGGCTGCACCAGGGCACCGCGACACCCCTGACGGCCCTCATGCCCTGAACTCCACCAACTGCCCCCTGTCCCCAGCAGAAGCCAAGCCCCAGATCCTGGGCCGGTTCCAGGTGACACCAACCAAGGACCTGGCAGTGACATCTCCGGGGCCGGGCAGCAGCGAGGGTGAGCAGCACAGCACGGAGCCGGCGGCCAGCGGCTCCCCCCTGCCCGCAGCCCCCAACACAGGGGGCAGCTCAAGCAGCGACTCAGACTCGGCGCTGGAGATGGCGGAGAAGGACCCTGATGCTGGGGAGGTGCTGGCCGAGGGCACGGCGGCGGCGGCGGCGAGTGACCGGGAGGGTCCTGGGGAGGACGGTGCCGAGAGTGCGCCGCAGGCGGTGATAAACCAGGTGTGGCTGAGCTACTCCCGCAGCTTGTCCTACCTGAGCAGCGACGACACCGAGAGCGAGGACGAGGAGATCTGGGAGGAGCTGCAGAACCTGCGCCAGAAGTGAGCAGCCCCGAGGGGAGCGGGGCCGGGGGGGCTGCACCCGGGGGCTGCCTGGGCTCGGCTGGGCACAGCGCAGGGCTCGGCTGCCAGCTCCTGCCTCCTCCCCAGGCACCTGGCCGAGGTGCAGCTGCTGCAGAGCGCCCAGAAGAAGGAGATCGAGGAGCTGTACCTGCGCATGGGGAAGCAGCCGCCGCTGGGCATCGTGTCCCCCGCCGCCATGCTCTCCAGCCGCCAGCGCCGCCTCTCCAAGGGCAGCTTCAACCCGTCCCGCCGCAACAGCCTGCAGCGCCTGGAGCTGGCGCAGCCCCAAGGTGACAACCCCGCTTCAGCTCCCCTCCCCGGGACCCTGCGGGATGGGGACCGCGGGGCTGTGGCACCGCTGGTGCCCCCGCTCAGAGCCGCGGTGTCCCCGCAGGCATCATGCGGCGGAACTCGCTGAGCGGCAGCAGCACGGGCTCGCAGGACCAGCGGCTCAGCAAAGGGGTGACCTTCGCCGATGACTTCAGCCGCGTGGTAAGAGCCCGGGGGTGGTGCTGCCCCTGACGGTGCTCCCGCAGGCCCTGGCTCACTGCTGCTTCTCTCCCCAGTAGCCGGCTGGCCAGGAGTGACCTCATGAACTACCTCAACCAAGTGCCTGCTGCCCCGGGCTGGGGGAGAGTCCTCCCCGCGCCTCCCGGGAGGGCAGCACCAGCCCTGGGAGCAGCCAGCGCCGTGGGGCTGAGCCAGCCGGGTGCCCGCAGCCCCTTGCCTCCAGCCCTCTGTATCTGTCCTCCCATCTCCTCCCCCCTCGTGCCCCCTGGAGCCCTCCCCACCATTCCCAGCCTGCTTCTCCAGCCCAGCCCCAGCTGCAGGACACGTGCAAGGCGCTGCCATCCCTCATGGACCCGCGCAGGCAGAACCACCCGCCCCACTGATCTCCATACATCGCAGCCCTGCCACCAGCTCTGCCCCGGGGCTGCTCCAGCCCTGCTCTGTGTGGGGTGACGTGTGGGGCTGGACCCACGGCCCCAGGGCTGCCCTGCTTGCTGCCCCCCATAGCTCATCCTGCACAGCAGAGGAGGAAGGAGCTTCCCTCGGCTCTGTAACATGACAAGGACCTGCAGCGGGTGCACTTAGTTCTGAACTGATGTCGGGAAAGTGTTTCATAAATACAAAGTGAACACAGCTCGGGTCTGTTTGTGTCTGTCTGGCGGGACTCGTGGCCTTGCTCCCGGTAAGAGCACAAACTGAGTTAAGATGATAAACAGCAAAGCAGAAACTTGCCCCATCTCAGCAGACACCTGAGCCGGCTCTGACCAGCAGCGACTTCACCGGGCACTGACGCAGGCTCCAGACGGGGTGTTTATTAGTGGACACGATGGGCAGCGCTGCCCTTCCCAGGAGCAGCTCCCTGCCAAAGGCGGCTGCCTGCGGGGGAGCCCCCGGCGCGTCTCCCTGCACCGCACCGGGCGGGCCCGGACCCCGCACCCGGGGCCAGGCGCTTCCCGCTCCCGCGCCGCGGGGGCTGCAGCTCCCGCCGCTCCGCGCTCAGCTCCCGGCGCTCTCGGCCCGCGCCCGGGCCCGCGCCCGCGCCGCCTCCGCCTCCTGCTCCAGCTCGTCCAGGAACCGCTCCTGCGACACCGAGTAGAAGGTGTACCCGTCTGCGGCGGCGCGTTAAGGAGAACAGCGGGCGCGGAGCGGCGCGGACGCGGCTCCCCCCCGCCCCGGCCCCGGTCCCGCAGGATACAGATTCCGAGCGTGACGGCGCCGATGCCGAGCGCCAGCAGCACGTTGCGGCCGCGCAGGCGGCGCTGCAGGGCGCGCTCCACCCGCGCCATGTGCAGCCGCTGCTCGGGGCTCAGCCCCGGCTCCCGCCGCGGGTCGATGCGCCGCGCGAACGCCGCCTCCCGGCCCGGCTCCTGCGCCGCCATCTTCCCCCGCCACCGCCTTCCGCACGGCGCGCCGACGTCACATCCAGCGGGGAGGCGCTTGGCCAATCGGAAGATGCTTCGGGAAAAGGGGCGTCGAGTGGTTGGCTGCGGCGGAGGCGCGCTCTGATTGGCGGAGCGGGGCCTCGGCACCGCGCGGGCGCTGAGGCGCGGCCGGTCCCGGTTGTGCTCCCGGGCCCCGGCACGGCCGGTCCCGGCGGCTCCCGGGCGCCGCCGGCGGGGACGGGGCGCTGCGGTGCCGTTGGAGTATTTACCGGAGCGGGCAATGGGTTCCCGGGTGCAAGCGGCATCCCGGTGCCGTGACTCGGGCCCCGCCTTCGGCGAGGTGTCCCCGGAGGTGATCGAGGCTGTGCTGGTCCGCCTGGCCACGGAGAACGAGCGGCACCTGAGCGAGCTGCCCGAGGGGGCCGGGTGCTTCAAGGAGGCGCAGATCGTGGGTGAGGCCCGGCGCGGCTGGCCGGGGCGGTCGGGGCTGCGGCAGGGGGTGACTCTGCCCTTCCCTCGCAGAGTTCGTGTTCCTCCTGTCCGAAAAGTGGCGCCTGGACCAGGCGGTGAGGTACCAGGCGGTGGAGTTACTCGAAAGGTAACGACCGTCCCGAGTTCTTTGTCTCTCTCGCGTGGTCCCGCTGTGCGTGCCCCGGACCACTCACTCAACCCTATGGTGTGTTTTGCAAGCCCAGAGCTTTGTCTCTTTGCTCATTTAGTTCAGATTTCGAGCTGAATCCGGGCAGAACCGCTTCTCTTCCTTAGCAGAAGAGAGCTGTTTTCTGAGCAGTTCTGGGTTTCATAGGTTTCTGATCAAGCAGGTGGAACAAATCTCTAAGGCCTCTGGAAAGAGCACGAAAGCCCGTGAGCAGGGGGGAGGCAGCAGCCGGAGCTCTCTGGAAGATCAGATCTGCAACACGTTTGTCCTGCGGCTCGTGTCGTGCGTTCAGCTCGCGAGCAAACTGTCCCTGCACTACAACGTAAGCCCAACAGACCTGTTCCTGGCGTGGTTTTTAGCAGTGCAGTAAGTTCTGTGGTGCACTCATGCCTCTTAAAAAGAAGATTAGAAAGAAAGAAAGCCATGAGAGCAAGCAGGGGCTGGAGCAGCTCCCGTGTGGAGCCAGGCTGAGAACATTGGGGCTGTTCAGCCTGGAGAAGAGAAGCTGCGTGGAGACCTCAGAGCAGCTTCCAGTGTCTGAAGGGGGCTGCAAGGATGCTGGAGAGGGACCTTCATCAGGAACTGTAGTGATAGGACAAGGGGTGATGGGTTCAAACTGAAACAGTGGAAGTTCAGCTTGGATATAAGGGAGAAGCTCTTCCCTGTGAGGGTGCTGAGGCGCTGGCACAGGGTGCCCGGAGAAGCTGTGGCTGCCCCATCCCTGGCAGTGTTCAAGGCCAGGTTGGACACAGGGGCTTGGAGCAACCTGCTCTAGTGGAAGGTGTCCCTGCCCATGGCAGGGGGTTGGGACTGGATGATCTTAAGGTCCCTTCAACCCAAGCCAGTCTGTGATTCTCTGATTTCCTCTTTGAAAGATATTACTGATCACACAATGCAAAGTATATTGAAATGAAGACCTAAATTTAGGTTGAAACATTTAGGGCAGATGAGTTGTCACTTGTCAACTAGCAGTTTGCTAGGAAATGTTCCCAGTGTTGGGGGGAAAAAAGTACAGGCAGTGGGGACAAGTCAGTCTGTGGTTGTTGAAAGCTGTGTGTCTGCAGGGGTGCACCCTGCCTGGGGAGGGATTGTGGAGTAGAGGAAACCTCGGGGAGAGAAGGCCTGAACTGGAGTTAATGCCAGCTCAAAAGAGGAGTTAGGTTAGAGAGCCATGGGAACTGCAGTGGCTCCGGCTGCAATCCAGTGGGAGGAGCAGAGCAAGGAAGTGCTGGCTTCTCCCTGCTGCCCAGGAGCTCGTTTGTCTTTTTTCGCCTCTTTTTCCTCCTCAGAGAGTTAACAGTGACACAGCTTTGAAGTTTCTGCAGTCCCTGAAGTACTCGTACACGAAACAGGAGCTGCTCGAGTCGGAACTTGCTGTTCTGAAAACTCTGCACTTCCAGGTCAACGTCTCGACTCCTTTGGCTTACGTGGAATTGCTCCTGGAGGTCCTGGGTAAGAGGATTAAGAGGAGAGGATGGGAAAAGGGTTTTTGAGAAGTGTAATAGAGCCATCACTGGTTTGAACCAGAATGGCTCCTATTACAGATTTTGGCGTATGGTGCATTCAGGTTATTCAGGGCTTTACTTTTTGGGTGAGGTCTTTGTCCTTACTTGAATCTGATGAGTGCTGTTGGACAGCCAAGCATGATGTGTTCAGTAGAAGAATTAAGAGTTTAAAACTCCCAAAACCTAATGTAAGAACACGTTTTCTGCAAGTGCCCAGGTCTGAGAACCTGAATTTAGGACTGAGTGAGATGATATGAGCTTGGGAAAGCCTGTGGCACTCAGAAACAAGGGGCAGGTGGCACCAGGAACCTCCATCCCTGGCTCGCGGCTTCTTTCTAACCCAGTTCCGTGACTCGGGACGTGGTGCTGACCCCGTGTGATCTCTGTGCTAGGGTACAACGGCTGCTTGCTTCCCACCAAGCCCTTACATCAGATGTGCATTCAGCTCCTCGACTTCTCCTACCTTGCCCGAGATGCCATCTACGACACTCTGTTGAAGATCGCCGTCGAAAACTCCACACCAAGCAATCTGCAAGTGTGAGTAGCTCCCGTGGCTGGTGCTTTAAATGCTACTTGAAATGAAAACACTAAAAAAACCCTTAAGAAATAGTAGCATAATTCCCATGATGCCATTTTTGGGGGGCATGTTTTTAAAAACAATAATTCTGGGGGGCTTTCAGCATTGTTTCTTGAGCTTAATGTACCAGTTCAACGTTTTTCTACACAGGTGCTGTAGGGGCAAGCTAGGGAAATGTTTAATGTAACCATAACCCCCCCAGCTTTAGCACTGTTCCTTAAAGTTAACAGCATCAGGCTTGCTTTGGGCTGAGGGGGTGAACACGTGCTGTGTAGCCCTGCCAGAAGCAGGTGCTTGTGAACTGCAAAGCTGCCATCGATGACACCAGAAGACCCTTTTATTTCTGCAGAGCAAAGTTTTTGACAGTGAAGGAAGATTTCATGCTCTTGGCTGTTGGAATCATCAGCACAAGCATGTTCGTGCTAAACCCTGGGTACTGGCAGCAGGTACAGTCACTTCTAAAGGTGTTGGCTCCATGTGGGTTGTTGAAACGCAGCAGGAAGCGTGTGTGAGGGTGTTGGAAGGCTCCTGCTGGCACTAGTGTGAGCGTGTCCTCACGCTTCAGTGTCTCCACAGCCAGAACAAGCCCCATGCAGGTGGAGAAGTAATCCCATGGGCCTACTTCACAGCCTGTAGCTTTTTCACCTCTTCAGTAGAAATGATTAAAAAACAAATGCAAAACAAACATAAAAACCCCCTAAACCAAGCAAACAAACCCCCAGCCACATAGAAAACGTACTGAGAGGCTTCACCTTTGTTGAAGCGTGCCCATGGAGCACTGGTATTCCCCTTAGATTTGCAGGATTAAGAAGTCTGTCTGTAAATGAACATCTCTCAGGCACTGTTTGTAAGTAGCTCTCTTGGTGTTTTTAAGGTTGTGGAGCATTTGAACTCCATCACTGGCATCACTTCCCAAAGCATACTAGAATTTTCTTACGCGCTCCTGAAGCAGATCATTGGCAGCACCCCTCCGAGGCAGCGCTACAGGAGCTGTGGAACAAAAGCTCTGGAGCACAGAATTGGGCCTCTTCAGTAGAGCTGCCTGCCCCGGGGCAGCAAAGCACTGCCACTGCCCAGAGCACCCCACGCAGCTGGGGTTTGCTTTTCAACACCAGCGTTAGTTAGAAAAGCTCCTTTCAGGCAACCCCCCAGTGCTGTGAAGGGAGGCATCGGGAGCCAAGTGGCATGTAGAAATAACCTCTTTGGGCAGACAAAGCTTTATTGTAAGACCTACATCAGCTTAGGTATGAATAGAAGTTTCCTTGAGTAAGGAGAGAGCTCTGAGGAGTCATGCTCTGACAGGCAGTGAGGTGCATGGTGTGGTCATGGCACCAGGAGCAGCTCACAAGCCCATTACACAGGGCTGTACTTTCTAGTTGCTGCTGCTTTAAAACTAACTCCTGTCTCAAGCAGCCGGGATGTTCCCGTGTCCCCCCTCTGCCCCCACCCCAGCAGGCAGCTGCCCACCCGTGTGGTCAAAGGGACGACCCCCCACCTTGGAAAGCGACTGTCGCGATAGCAGAGGCGTGCCCGGCCCATGTCATGTGGAAGCACTCTCCGTGTAGAACAGTGTTTTATTATTGACTGGGCGCACCTCGAGGCGAGGAGAGGCTGCAGGAAGCATCACAAACACCAGCACCAGCACAGCTAACAGCACTGGAGGCAGTATCAAACCTTGCTACGTTCAGCGGCACAAAGCGCTGACATGACTTAGAATCCTTTATTTCAGAGGGCAGTTCCCGTGAGCTCCTCCACGTTCCTCTCTGTGTTTGTCACATTTCACTTCTCTAACCTGTGTTCAGCTCTAACAGTGGTATTGAACTCACCCCTCTTTGAAGTTCAGCAGTGATTTCGATCTACAAACCTCAAAGTACCAGTTTAGCATTGATTTAATAGCTGACTTTTTATTCGGTTCAGCTCCATGACAGAACTTTACATATTGCTTTTCTATCTACTACTTGTAATAATGGTCGTTTCAATAAAGTGTCTCGTGGATTTTTGGTATTGTAAACATTTTGTACTGGTTAATATTAAGAGACATCTTGATGTGACACTCTCCGGCGGAACACAGACACTGCAGCTGCCAGGACGAGTTCTTCCCGTGGTTACTTGTTATAGAACTGGGACGAGACCCAGGCAAGACCCCACTTCAGGTTAGTTAACATGAATTTTAGTGCTTTTGTCCATTGCTCTTCAGAGTTAAATTGTGTTTTAATAGAGTAAGAGCCACCGCTGCCACCTGTGTCTTCAATCTTTCCTTTCTCCACGTCCATCCTGGGTCATACAAAGCTTTATTAGTGCATTTCTAGCGCAAGCTTTTCATCTCTGTGTGGCATTTCAACCTGACATTTATGTTATTCTGTGTAAAAGTACTTTTCAGTGAAATCTAGCAAGCCTCAGCTCTTCACCTGAGGAACAGGCTTTAAATTCCAATTAAACTAAGAGCAAACGGGGTAATCTCGCACATTAAAAAGACCACGGGCTGACCCCAGGGCAGGACTGGGTCAGTCACTGCTGTGTGGGGCTGCACACGAGGTGTTCACTCGCTGTGTCAGGCAGCAGCACTCACCTGTAGGGCAAACAAAACCGAGTTTCCCCCTTCTCCACTTCCTCTTTAAACTGCTGCACGCAGTCCAGGAACGCCACCATCGCGTGGTCAAACTTATTGTCCCAGAAGAACCTCAGGCCTCCAGAACAGTACAAGGGAAGCTCCTGGAAAAGAGGTGGGTTTCAGCCACTCCCGTTTAGGTACGGTCATTGCAGCTCCTTAGTCCTGTGTGAGGCTTAAATTTGTCCTGGGATCCTTAGAAATGGTTTGTGGCACGTAGCAACTGTGGCTTATTTTGTTCTGTGGTTAGTGCCTGCTATGTACAGGCTTGGGTTCCTCATCACCAACTACCAGCCCAAACCACCTTCCTCTGACCAGTGGCTCCAGAGTGTTGTTTTTAACCAGGTGGCAGGAAGAGGAGCTTGACACAGGATATGGAATTACTAGATTAGATGCGAGTTATTACATTAGACACTATGTTGGAGAAGTTGGGGCAGGTAGTTGTCCTGTACCAAAGATTCATAAAAAGCTTAAGTTTGTCTTGTGTGACCGGGGCTCTGGGGCATTCAAGGTCAATGCCCTGTGACTTGTGTGGAGTCTCTTACCTTTGATTTGTCCGTGAGGGACTCTAAATACGAGTGGTTGCCATATGGTACAAGACGGTATCTGAAAGGAGACAGGATTCACAAGCAGATGAGCCCAACTGTCTCTATCTGGGCCAGAAGCAAAAGGTGTGTTACATGGCACATACCTTTGAAACTTCAGGCCCATTTTGTTAGCAAGGGCATGGAGCAGCAGCACAGTCTGCCCCCAGGCAGCGTTGATCTCATTCCATTCTACAGGAACGCTGGGGAGACGGCCAAGTCTGAAGTTATTTATTGTGCCAAACTGACCACTGTGCCTGTGATAAGAGGAATTATAAATAAACTGTTGGGGCAGGAACAGCTTCTGGCAGTAAAGTGTGTGAGGGCTGAGGTGCAACAGCCACCCCCCCGTGCATGGGGAGCTCAGCAAAGGGGGTTTGGGGCTCTGGTTAAGAAGTGTATGTAAATAGCAAGCCCTTGTTATCTGTTTATCATAGAATCCCGGAATGGTTTGGGTTGGAAGGGACCTCAAAGCTCCTCCAGCTCCAACCCCTGCCACGGGCAGGGACACCTTCCACTAGAGCAGGTTGCTCCAAGCCCCTGTGTCCAACCTGGCCTTGAACACTGCCAGGGATGGGGCAGCCACAGCTTCTCTGGGCACCCTGTGCCAGCGCCTCAGCACCCTCACAGGGAAGAGCTTCTGCCTCAGAGCTCATCTCAATCTCCCCTCTGGCAGCTTAAACCCATTCCCCTTGTCCTGTCCCTACAAGCCCTTGTCAACAGCCTCTCTTCAGCTTCCTTTAGGTAACATGTGACCCCGTTAGTGCTGCCCCTGCCCCGAGCAGCCCCCGGTACCAGATGTGGAAGGTGGCGTTGAACACGTTGGTTTTCTTTAGTTTATCCAGCTGCATCTGGGCATAGCGCATCTGGTTCTCCACGCTCTTCAGCTCATCGTCCAGCTCCAGCTGCTGCCTCTTGAATTCACAGTATTCCTTCTGATACCTTTGAACAAAAGCAAGACAACAAACGTCAAGTGCTTTTACAGACAAGCGATTTCTCTCCTGGTACTTGAGGGCTTTTTTGGCCGCACCGACTCCAGTTTTGCAGAGACCAAGCCACCTGCACTTGGCTGTTACTTACAGCTTTCTCCGTGTTATAATCTCCTTTATCTGTTACTTCAAATCCCTGCCATAAGCTGAGCTGTAGGTCACTCACTGAGCTTCCTCCTGCTCCAGCCGCTCCGCCTCTGCCCGCACTCTCTCGAAGTCTTCAGCCACAACCTTGCGATTCTTCTCAACGTCCTCCAGCTCCTGGATCAGCTGCTCTTCTTCCAGTGCAAGCTCCTTCAGTTCCATTTGCAGCTTCTCCTTATCATCCTCATTCATTTGTTCCAGGATCTCCAGACACCTCCTAAAGGAGAGCGCCAGGATTACCAACCCAGGGATGCTGGGAGGCTCCTGCTCTCGTTATTCCCAAGCTCTCTGTGTTGCTCCTGCACCATGAGTCAGGAACACACAGAGCAGGGGAGCGAGATGGTGACCGAGGGCTGCTGCTGCCTGACAGGAACTGTCTCTGTGGAGCCTTTGCCTGCACTGGAATGCCATGGTTGGTCCTCACGGACCTCAGCTGGAGAAGCTCTTACCACGAGACTCTCACAAGTCAAAGGAAACCCCAAGTGCTCAAGTCAGGGATGTCTTGGTGACCACGGGAAGGCTCTGGGCTTTCCCCAGCCTAAAGCTGCTTGGTCCCGGGCTGCCTCCAGCTCACTCACTTGTAGTTCTGGCACTCGTTCTCCGTGATGTTAAGCTGCGTGTCCAGCTGGTCCAGCAGCGTGTCCGTGCACTCCTCACACAGAGGGTGATCCACGTCTGTCTGCCCAGACATGATGTCAAAGAGGTCGCCGGTGACCTGCGGGAAGCGTTTGCCATCAGGTCGAGTGAAGCCGCGGCTGCTGCCGGCTCCTCACCCAGGACTCACCAGCAAACCCACGGCGAGGCCAGTGCTGCACCTCCCAGAGCACCCAGACCCAGCGATGCTCTGCCTCAGGAGCCCCCGAACTCACCAGCTCACAGAAAACTTGCCTTCAGTCTGCGGCTGAGGTTTTCCATGGTGCCGCCATCCGACGCCTCCCCGATGAGCGTGAAGCTGTTGGCACTTTCTGTGGACATCATTCTTGGAAAGAATTTAACGGAGAGCTGAGCGCCGGGGAGCTGGGCCCGGGGCTAGGCTCAAACCTGAGCCTGGTTTAAGAGGCAGAAGGGATGATCACAGGATGGGAGGAGCTGGATTTTTGGGTGAGCTCTACCGGGGCGGTGGGTTGGGTTCACCCGGAGGTACGGGGCAGCCCCGGGCAGTGACACACACCCGGGAGAGCCCGAGGGAAACAGAGCTCACCCGGGACCGGCTGCTACGTGCAAGGCTCAGCTGGGCCCCGCCGCCGGGGGGGGCCCCGTTCCGCGGGTGGGGATGGGATGGACAGGACCTCATTTCCCGGGGCCTCCCGGCAGCTGCGCTGGGGGCGGACCGGGCCCGTCGGGAGCGCGGCAGCGGCCGTACCTGGCCGGCGGGATGAACCGCCTGGACACGCCATCCTGCCGGTTCTCCGCGAAGGCTTCCTGCGGGACAAGCGGACACCGTCACCGGGAGGGGGGGGGGGCCGTAGGGATACCGCCCCCTCCGCCGCGCCCGCTCCCGCCGTACCTCCGTGAGGCCGCTCTCCTCTTCGTGCGCGTCCCCGGGCCGGGCAGGGGCGGCGGCCAGCAACGGGGCTGCGGGAAGAGAACGCGTTACCCGCGGCCGGGCCTGGCCCGCCGCCGCCGCCCCCGCCCCGCCCGCCGCCCCGCGGTACCGGTGAGCTCCTGGATGGTGAGGCGGTCCAGGATCTTGAAGGAGGTGTCGAGCTTGAGCGGCTGCCCGCAGCGCTGGCACACGAAGCTGACCTGCGCCGTGCCGCCGGCCGCGCGGCTGCCCTCCATGCCCGCTCAGCCCCGCGCCATCGCCGGCCGCCGCGCGGCGGATGTGACGAGTGGCCCACCCCCGCGAGGCGCGGTCCTGGCAGGGGTGTAAAGGGAAGGAGAGGGTGTGTGTAAGGGGAGGGGTGTGGGTGTGCGGAAGGAGGCGGCCATTTTTCCGTTGAGCGGCCAGGACCTCGCCGGCGGCGCGTGCGCGCGGCGGCGGGAGGCGCGCGCGGCTAATCGGCGGGCGCGCCAGCGTGAGGTCAGTTCCGGTGGTGGCGGCGACGCCGGTGGTGGGGCAGCGGCAGCGCGGCCCCCGCGGCATCACCCGGACCGGACCGGACCCGCCCCGCCCGCCGCCGCCATGGCCTCGCTGCTCAAGGTGGACCCGGAGGTGAAGCTCAAGGTGCGCGCCCCGCCGCCGAGTCACCCGCGCTCCCGCCGCGCCGGGCCCGGGCCTCGGGGCGGGGCGGCCCCGCTGGCTTCAGCGCGGCCGTTGGTCGCTGAGCACGGGCCTAGCCGTCGCCGCTGCACCGGGAGGGCGGGCGCGGCGCTGGGGCTGCGAGGCCCGGGACCTGCCCCTCCCGCCAGCCCCGGTGGGCGCTGCCCGGTGCTCGGTTCCCCTCGTGCTGATGGACGGGGCTCCGGGGCCCGGCCCGCGCGGGGGGAGCAGCGCCTGGCGCCCCCGGCTCGGTGCCGAGCGGCTCGGTCAGCTCCCGGTGCTCCCTCGCAGGGCGGGAGCTGCCCCCGCGGGGTCGGTGTGACTCGGGAGCGACTGAGCTGCTGCTTTTCTCCTTCTGCAGGTTGACTCCTTCAGGGAGCGGATCACGAGCGAGGTGAGTGTCCCCCTGCCGCTGCCCCCGGTGGGACAGGGAGGAGCCCATCGGGGCCGTGTCCCTGAGACCCGGCTGCGATTTGAGCCTGTCCAGCAGCAGCCACCAGCCGCGGCGAGGGGCTCGAGCCTTGTGCTCTCCTGGCCCGGTCTCACCCTGCCTTAGTGCGGCAGCAGCCGCAGAACTCACGTTCTCTCCTGTTTCCTGCCTCTGGACAGTTGATTTCCTGTGGGTGGGAACCTCGCAGCGCTGTTTCACGTCATTATCTGCTCTTTCTCAGGCTGAAGATCTGGTGGCAAACTTTTTCCCAAAGAAGCTGTTAGAACTCGATGGGTTCCTCAAGGTAAGAGACGTGTTGTCCTCTCTATCCTCTTTCATCTCCCGGCTGAGCGCTCACAGCACCGTGGCAGGTCCTGCCCTGTCATCGTGTGTCTTTCACCCCGTTGCACAGGGGCGAAGCGGCGGCTCGGTTGCCTGCGTGCATTTGAGTGCTGTTGGCTCTAGAGGGGGTGCTTCCCCTTCCAGTTTTCTTTGTGTGATCACCACATTTATCTTTCTTACATGTTTGGCTACGTGGGGCTGTGCTGTGCTCTCACATGGCTCCAGCCCTGCAGGCAGTTGATAGCTTTGATCCAGGCTGGAGCTGGCACGCTGCTCCTGGGTGGAGGGAGGGCTCCTCACAGCCCTATTGTTGGACCCTTTCTTTTTCATTTGTCCTTATTTTATAGTTGGATAACAGGGAGGGCTGAATCTTTTGTCTTCTCATTGTGTTTGGTGTGACGGAATTTCTTCACTCATTATTAAATAACAAATCTGCTTTATTTTCCAGGACCCTATCCTGAATATTCATGATCTCACTCAGATCCATTCGGACATGAACCTCCCAGTGCCTGACCCAATTCTTCTCACAAACAGCCACGATGGACTGGATGGGGTAAGGTTACTCTCTTGGCTGTGATCCCTTCTTCTCTTAATTAAAACTGCATGGCTTGCCCTGTGCTGGAGTAGGGTACGTTCTCACTCAGTAACAGGCTGTGGCTCTCCCAAAGGCTTTTAGGAATTGATCTCTCAAGCCTGAGAAGTCTGCTGGAGGTAATGCTGTGCTCTGCAGTCCTCCTTTGCTTTTAAAGAAGGATGCTTAGATCCAGGCGCGTAGCAGAGGCTCTGAGGTTTTCCTTGTTTCCTTTGGGACACTCTTGTAGCTCACGAGTAGTTTGTGAGTAAAACGTTTTATGTATTTTAGCCAAATATGAAAAAGAGGAAGCTGGAGGACCGCGAGGAGACCTTTCAGGGTAAGAGTCTCCACGTCTCTTGTGTTGCTGCTTGCACCCTGAACCAGTGCTCCGTGCCCTGGGGATGTGAAATGGCATGAACCCCACTTGCCCTGTCCTGACATCAGCCGCTGCTCATGCAGACTTGTCCCCACAACCTCCCCAAGCTTGACCTACAGTTCTGCTGAGGAGGAGTCAGGTTCCAGCTCTCAGAAGCATAATTAGGACTTCTCTGATAGATATAAGTAGTACTTGCTTGAGCTTGGCTTGCTGACAGAGGCACCTCGTCTCCCTGTGGCTCTCCTTGTCTGGAGGAAGATGCCAGGCTTTGGATTAAGCTGAGGCACAAACGGCTCACACACGTGCAGCAGGGAAATCCTCTGTGCCCAGGCTCAGCAGCCTGGAGCTCCTCAGTGCCACGTTCTCTCTTCTCCTTCTCTTGTGGTAACTGCTGTCATCCCATGT
Source organism: Strigops habroptila (assembly GCF_004027225.2). NCBI lineage: Eukaryota > Metazoa > Chordata > Aves > Psittaciformes > Psittacidae > Strigops > Strigops habroptila. The sequence goes on from NC_044295.2 coordinate 2,051,114, forward strand.
CACGTTTCCCCTTCCCTGCAGGTTAGCTATAGCCTGGCTCTGTGTCCACAAGCCTTTGCAGGAGATCAGATGCTCAGGTGGACCTTTGGTCTGATCCCCTGGTGCAGCTCTTCCTGTGTGTCCTGAGAGGTGTTTTTCTCCTCTGCTGGTAGGTACCAAAGTGTTTGTGATGCCCAACGGGATGCTGAAGAGCAACCAGCAGCTGGTGGACATCATTGAGAAAGTGAAACCAGAAATCAGGCTGCTTATTGAGAAGTGTAATACGGTGGGTATGAGCGCTGGAGCGAGTGGAAGCAGGAGGATGGAGGCAAAGCTGCTCTGGGTGGAAGGAGCCGACCCCTCTGTGCTCTGTGGATGAGGAAAGGCAGGATTTGTATTGCAGTGGCTGAGTGGCTGGGGGTAGGTGTAGGGAAATAATCCTCGAATCCCAGCTTGGAAGGGACCTCAAGGATCATCTGGTCCAACCTTTCTACGCAAAGCATGACCTGCAGTAGATATCCCAGCACCCTGAGCAGCTGACTCTTAACAGTGTCCAGTGTTGGGGAATCCTCCACTTCCCCGGGGGGATTATCCCAGCAGCTGATGGTTCTCATTGGGAAAAACTCCTGTGTCCAGTCAGAATCTCCCCAGGAGTAACTTGTTCTCATCACCCCTCCTCTTCTCCATGTGAGGCCTTGTCAAAAGAGAGTTCACTCTTCCTTGTAGCCACTGTTTAAACACTGGAATGTGGGGGTAAGGCCTCCGCAGAGCCCTCCCTTCTCCAGGCTGAACAAGCCCAGCTCTCAACTTTGGATCATCTTTGTGGCCCTTTTCTGACCCCTCTCCAGCCTCTCCATGTCTTTTTGAGCGCGGTCTCTGTGGAGCTGTTGGTATTGATGAGTGTTGTGATCTCTCCACCACAGGTCAAAATGTGGGTGCAACTTCTCATTCCCAGGATAGAAGATGGAAACAACTTTGGTGTTTCTATTCAGGTGAGGCACTGCTGGCTCTGCGGCCTGCTGCAGGACCTGTGCTCCAGGGACAGAGATCTCTTGGCTTCCTCTGAATCTTCCATGTGATAGTGTTCTGTCAGGTTTTAAAACCCCGGCCTGAGCTTGACATGGCACTGCTGAGACATGTTGCTTGCAGAGCCCTCGTGAGCAGTCTCGTGAAGCTAATGGCTTCCTCCTCTTCCCTGCAGGAGGAAACAGTTGCTGAGCTTCGAACTGTGGAGAGTGAGGCAGCGTCCTACCTGGACCAGATTTCTAGGTAGGCATGCAAGGACAGGCCTCCTTTGTGGGAGCCCCTTGGGAAAGGGAAGTGCTTGGGGAAGGTCCTCCAGCTTTTCTCAGGCAGCTTGGGCCTCAAAAAGATCTTGGTGCTATTCATCTGACCTTCAGTCTCTCCCTCTTCCTACCAGATATTATATCACAAGAGCAAAGTTGGTTTCCAAAATAGCCAAGTACCCTCATGTGGTAAGTGAATGGGGAAGTGGAGATGTACGTGGTACATGCTGCTGCTTTTTGGGACTCTTTGGGCTGCTTCATCACTCTCCTTTTTGGGCTGAGGGCCTTGAGGGGCAGGGAGGGATCATGCAGGGGTGCAGGACATTGCGTTAGAGGAGAGCTGAAGGGGGGCTCCCTTGGTGCTGGGGAGGCAGCGCTGGGCTCAGCCTCTGCTCCCTGCAGGAGGACTATCGCCGCACCGTGACCGAGATCGACGAGAAGGAGTACATTAGTCTGCGCCTGATCATTTCAGAGCTGAGGAATCAATATGTAAGTGGAAAACTGGAGCTCGCCCTGGCTCCTTGGCAGGAGAGAGCCCTTGTGACCCTCCTGCCCTGCCCTTTCCCTGGGGGTACACCCGCTCCTGTCTCCTCCCCGCTCTGCTCTGGCTCTGATGAGAGGAGCCGACTGTCACCTCTCATGGGGACGCTGGTGTCTAGCACAAAATATTCCTTCCACCTCTGTGGAGTGCTCCTGAACTCTTCCTGCGGTACAGGCTATCCCTGGGGTCCTTAAAGAATCCTTTTCTGTGTTACAGGTAGTGGCTTCTGCACAGTCTGGCTGAAAGAAGCCCTTACCTTAAACTGGGGGTGTGATTGCATGCAGGGGGTGAGAGTAGTGCCGACATGAGCTATGCTGCTGCTTTAACCAGGGCTCGTTGTGAAGGCTGAATGCTGCATCACCTCACCCTGTCTGAGTCCTGGCCTCCCTTTTTGCAGGTCACTTTGCATGACATGATCCTTAAAAACATCGAGAAGATCAAGAGGCCTCGGAGCAGCAATGCTGAGACCCTCTATTAAGTGTCAACGCTTGAACTTGAGAACTGTTCAGTCAACTAAAGACCGTCATTGCCTTGGTTTGTTACGTGACTATCGAGATGGGAAACTGGCTGGAAATAGTATCGCATTCTTAGTTAAACTCTAAAGAAACTCTTGCCTAGTTTTGTGATTGGTTTTGTTCAGGTCTCAGGAGCTCTCCCTCCCTCTAGTAACTGGTACCGAGAAGGCCGTGCTGCTTTGGGGTGCCCTAGAGGCTACTTCAGAGTGAGAGCACCAGCCAGGCAGGAACATTCCTTCATGCCTTTCTTCCTACCTGAGTAGGAGCGACACTAGAGACCAAGCCCCTGTCCTGCCCCATCTCTTAGCTGGGGTCTGGGAGCGGGGCAGATAGAGCATGCTGGGGTGGTGGTGCACTGAGGGAGAAGCTGGCTCTTTGCTGCTGGGCCCCTCTGCTGCTGGTGCTGTGCAAGGACGGGGGAACCTGCCCCTCCTGGCCCTGGTGCTGCTGTGTGCTCTGCACTCCTTTTCTGGCTCTCTCCTGCCTCAGCAGAACCTGCCCCCTCTCCCTCTGCCTTGTCGGTTCTGGCTAGATCAGTGCAGAGCAGCACAAGGTGGTGCTTGAAACTCAGCTGGTCACTGTCCCAGCTGGTCAGGAGCTCGGGTGGCTTCTGCCCCTGCTTGTGATTTGACTTAGAGCCGCTTTCTTGGCTAAACCCAACGTTACTCACACACGTCCTATTGCCCCTTCAGCATGAGAGGAGGGAGGGGCCCCAGGGCCGATACTAGCTCCTGGTAGTCTCCGCACGTGCTCAGGCTGAGCCCCGCTGCCCCCGGCAGTGCTCCCGCGGCAGCCGGTGCTTGGGGGGGGGATGGCTGGTGCCCACCCGCTCCCGTGGCAGACCCTGTAGCCCTTCCCCTGCAGAGGCCGTGCTCGTGTGCCTGGGGACTCCGCCGGAACGTTTCATGGTCCATTACAAACCCCTTTGGGAATGACTGGTTGTGTTGCATCAGTTTTTGTGTGTGGCAAGGGGGCCCAGAACGCTGCAGGCTCCAAAATTTTCTTATTTATAGTATTTCTACTTAAGTCCCCTCTTCAGGGAACGTGAAATCATTTGTTTCAGGAACCTCACTGTTTCCCAGGTCTCGCTGTTACACCTGTATATTCTTATTGTGCAGTAGCCTTAATAGTTGTGTTCCCCCCATTGTAACAACAGTGACAAATGGAATGAATTTTCTCCCCTCTTTTTTTTTTTGTTACTTTGGTTTTTTGTTTCTTCTGCTTCCACCTCTAAGAGCCATGTTGTCTCTTGCTGGTTTCCCAGGGATTTGCCCCGAGTGTGGAGGGCTGCTGGCCCTTGCTATAGACTCTTCTGTTGTTGTTTGTAGTAAGTCAACTCTTAGTCTTCCCGCTAATAAATATTCAGTAACAAACCAACTGCATTCTGGCTGCTGTCTGGGAGCAGCACTTCCCCTTGTGTTTCTTTGTATTGATTCCTTTTCATTTGTTGGGCTCTCTTTGCCAGATGAACGTATGTAAACTTTTACCATGTCAAGAAATTAAAATAAGGTACTTGGAATTCTTCTAAGGTAGCCCCTTGTGTGTGATGCTGAGCTCCCAGGCTGCAATTGTGCCGGTCCTGCCTTTCCCACATCCAGTTGCTCCTTCCCTGCATTCTCCTCATTCCTCTCTGTTGTAAACTGCTCTACACTGCTCTGTAGTTTCTCCTCCTGCAGCATGCCTTACTCTGGGTCCATGGTTTTGTGTTTGAGCTGCTCTGACCCACCTCAGCCCAGTGTGTGGGACTCGGGCACCTCGAGTGGTTTGTGTGGTGTCTCCAGGAGGCTGCAGCCTCCAGTGCTGCGTGTGTTCCGTTACTCTCCTGCCTGCTCCGTGCCTGTGGTGCCAAGGGAAGGGCTGTCCCTGGCCTCCGTGTCTCCTGCTGCGGGAGACTCGAGGACATGCTCCTGCCTCCACTGTGCTGCTGGGGCTGGGAGAGTCCTGCTGGTGCCCAAGAGGCAGGAGCTGGGCTGGAAGCCAGGAGCAGGGGGGGGTTTCTTGTCCATGACCCTCACCCCTCAGTGCAGGGTTTGTGCTGTGCTCTCCAAGTGGCAGTGCTGCTGTTGGGGCTGTTCACGGGTGACATCCCAGCTTCTACAGAGGGACTGTTAAACTTTGGGAGGAGAACAAAGGCACAGCAGTTGGGTGCAGACGCAAACGCTGCCGTTCGCAGCCGCACTGGGGAAGGGGCAGGCAGTTCCCACTGTTCTGCTCTGCAGGAGCTGACCCTGTGAGATGAGGGAATGGGGTGGGAGTTTTCCAAAGGCTGAGGTCTGCGCTGGGGCGTGCTTCAGACTTGCCTGTGTTGGGAGTGTTGGCACAGGGTTTCCTGTGCTCTTCTCTCCCAGCGTCTGGCAGTCCTGGAGTTTCCTCGAGACAAAAGCTGCCTGTCTCTGGTTTTGGTTTCTGTAGATGTCAGAGGGTGTTTTTTGCCCCCTCTACCTCTCTGTGCAAGCAAAACCCAGCAAACTCTCTCCTTGCTTTGTCTGGGAGACGTGTGCAATTCAGTAACTGTAGGAGGCACCGATGGGCAGCGTCCAAAAGAACTGGGAGCCAAAATAAACACCAGGAGGATGTGAATTCTCCATATCAGGTGTGGGCCGGGGCAATGGGCTGTGGGAAGAGGTGTGTGCACCAAACAGGTCACGAACAAGTCATGCTGCTGTTTGGGAGACGTGGTTAAAGCTGCCTCAGGCTTCTTTTGGAGAAGGTACACGAGCATCTCAGTGCTGTGGCCCTTAAAGATCTCTGATTGCTTCCATCAGGATGGTATTGGCACAGGTTTCCTGGCTCTGCAGGCTCTGTTAGTTACTCTGCTTCCTGAAATTCCTACTGCAAGGTGCAGATGGATGTAGGGCTGTTCTGTTTGCTCTGAAACATTGCTCCCAGCAATCACAGGCTGATTCTTGTGGTGCTTTGCAAGTCCTCATCTTGAGAAGCGCGGCAGAAATGGACAGTGTTGGATAACGTGGTATCAGACACGCACCCACGGCGCACACCCTGCAGCCCTGTCCTGCAGCCCTGGGTGTGTGCTGTGGGTTGCTTTGTCGTGGGGATGTCATTACAGGTCAGGGTTTCTCTTTCTTTTCCAAAGCCCCGACATGCACAGAACTGGGGCTGTTCCCACACTTTATTTTCAGACGTCTCCCAGGCGAGCTGCAGGGTTGAGTTGTGATTTGTGGGGCACTAAAGCCTGTGGAGTTCATCCAGTTCTTTAAACTACTGCTGCGCTGCTTAGAAAATGACCATCTGTAATTGCAGCCTCTGCCTTGACCTTTAGGGACTTGGGATGCAAAACCAAGAGGCAAAGTGAAAACTGGAGGCTCTGCTCTTTGTGTCGGGGGGTGCCAATGTGAGCACTGTGCGTGCAGCCTCGGCTCGGCTCTGTGGGTGCCTGTTGGTGCAAAGCACTTGTGGAATCCCTGGGAGACACAAGGTCTGTCCTGCCTCTGCTCTCACCGGGGTAGCAGCACATCCATCCTGTGCTGGGTGAAACAGATTCCCTGTTCCAGGCTTACACCAAAAGGGAATTTTTCTTCCAGGCCTACCCCTAGGTAATGCTCAAAGCTTTGACTTCATGGATTGAAAGACTGACTTGGAAATCAGCGCTTCTTTGCTTAATTTGGGGCTACTCAGAGGCATTCTGCCACTGGGGGCCGGTTGAGGAGAGCAGGGTACCTCTGAAACCTGTAGCTGCTGCATCCCGTGTGGCCAAGGCTCCCTCCTCATCTGTCCCATCTCTCCCCATCACTTGTGTCCGTGCCCTCCTCTGGCACCGCCGCCACGTGAACCGGGCGCTGCGGCTCTGCCGGTGCTGGCGCAGCGGCCGGTGAGGCAGCAATGACACGTTGCTGGCATGGAACGGGCGTGCGTGTCCCTGCCCTGCACAGCTGCAGCCTGGGCTAAAGAAGGCTGAGGCTGCCTGTGGTGGTGAGGATAATGGAGTGTGTCCTATGGCAATGTGGCCTCCTGCCTACCAGTGTGGTGTCTGGTAAGCACGGCCGGGAAGCTGTCGGGAGGAGGATGAGAAGGGCCAGGGTGAGGTGAGGTGAGGCTGGCAGCAGGAGTGGAAATGTTGGGTTGAATCTCCAGCCATGGTTCTCTTGGATGCCTCGTGCTTCCCAGCACCAGCGGGGACAGGCAGGGATTGTAGCAGTCTGACCCCCAGCCTCTGCCGCGTGGCAGGACGAGCCCCAAGCCCTGGATGCCATCGGCTCCCCCGGTGCCACAGGTTGGGGTGGCTTTGTCCTTGAGGGAACTTCTCAGGAGCTGCGCTTCAGTCCGTCTGTGAACTGGAAGCAGAGACAAAAGCTGTGAGGGCTTGTTTCAGTGGAATGAATGAGTTCATAACTGCTCAGAGGTGCGAACTAAGAGCTGGTTGTTCACAGCACACTGGTGCCTGAATCTCATCCCGAACTACATCTCTCCGTGCCTGCCAAAGCTGTTCTACTACTACACAGATGATGTGTTCTCAGCAAAGGCTTCCGTGTGGAAGATTTAAAAAATAAATAAATAAAAAGTAACTGCAAGCTTGGAACGGTGCTGCCAGGGACTGTTTACAAGGAAGCAGCCTGATACACAAGGAAATGCAATGAGTTGCAAAGAGGTGGAATTCTACAGGAGGGCAACAATTCCCAGCTTGTCAGAGCCGTGCAGAGGCCGCAGCCACCTCGGGCTGACGACAGGAGCTCTGCTTTTACAGGCAGCCGCAGGAAGCGAGGTTGGACTGAACGAGTAACAGAGTTCTGTGGAGCTTGTCTGAGTCACTGACCCTGCATCTCCACCGGTTCTTTCAGACACTGCTTAGGGAGGACAGAGGAGGCTGCAGCTGAGAGATCTGCCCTTTCTGGTCACCACCAAGTTCGGATCTCCTCCCCTGGCCTCTCCCAGTCCTTTGTACTCACCCTGCTCATCCATCCAGTGCAGCCTAAATTGACTGAGCAGCAGCTGGAAACCCAGCTCCGTGCTGCTGTGAGAGCCTGGGGACCAGCAGAGCCATGAACGTGAGAACCGCGCTCGTGCTCCTCGCGCTGGCTTTAGCCACCATATTCGCGTTGGTCTGTGTGCTGCTGACCAGGGGCAGGGCCCCCGGCGCCTGCCCGCACCAGCCGCCGGCGCAGGAGGACCCCGACGATGGCCAGAGCCTGGTCTTTGCGGACCTGACCCCCGCGGAGCTGGCGCAAGTGGTGCGGTACCTGCAGGGACACCTCGGGCTGCGGCTGGTGGACGCCGCGCGCGCAAACCCCTCCGACAACTGCATCGCCTCCGTGGAGCTGCAGGTCCCGGCCAAGGCAGAGGCGCTGCGGTTCCTGGACGGGGCAGGGGCTCGTCCCCCCCGCGAGGCGCTGGCTGTGCTGTACCTTGGGGACCAGCCGGACCCCAACGTCACCGAGTACGTGGTGGGGCCGCTGCCGACGCCGGCGTATCACCGGGACGTGACGGTGCGCAGGTACGGGGGGAAGGTGCCGTACCACCGCAGACCGACGCTGGCTGTCGAATACAAGCAGCTGGCCGGGTTTTTAAAAAGCCAAGTGTTCCCTGCAGCTCCGTCCTTCATGCGTCAAGTGATGGAGTACGATGGAGGCAGCCTCGCAGCCCTGACGGCCGCTCCCCGCGGGTTCCAGTCTGGAGATCGCATCACTTGGTTCGCCTTGTTTCAGAATGTGAGCGGGTTCTTCGTGCACCCGCTGGGGCTGGAGGTGCTGGTGGACCACAGCAGCCTGGACACCTCCCGCTGGGCAGTGAGCAGGGTCTTCTACAACGGGCAGTACTACGGGGACATGGTTCAGCTGGAGAGCGCCTACATGCAGGGTCGCATCAGTGTGGAGAAGGTGAGGAGAGCGCCGCGGGACGGGGACTTCTCGTCCATGAAGCCCCGAGCGCCTTCGGCTGCGCTGTTCCCTTTGCAGTACGAGCCGCAGGGTCCCCGCTACAGCGTCAGGAACAACCACGTCCTCTACCAGGCCTGGAGCTTTGCCTTTGGGATGAGCGTGAGCACGGGCCTGCACCTGTTTGACATCCGACACAAGGGGGAGAGGGTTGCCTATGAAATCAGTGTGCAAGAGGCGCTGTCAGTGTACGGCTCCAACTGCCCGGGAGGGATGTCCACGAGGTACATGGATGGGAGCTTTGGCATCGGGCACTACACCTCCCCCTTGGTGCGAGGGGTCGACTGCCCCTATTTAGCAACGTACGTGGACGTGCACTTCCTTGCTCATTCTCAGGTCCCTCGAGTTAGTAAAAGTGCCCTCTGCATCTTTGAGCAGAACCTGGGCTCCCCGCTGAGGCGCCACTACTCCAACCTGGAGTCACTCTACTACGGGGGGCTGGTCAACTCTGCTCTGGTCATTCGGTCCATTGCAACCGTGGGCAACTACGACTACGTGTGGGACTTCATCTTCTACCAGAACGGGGCCATTGAAGGCAAGGTCCAGGCCACGGGGTATGCGAGCTCATCCTTCTTCCACGGGGATGGCCTGAGATATGGCAATAGGGTTTGGGAGCACACACTGGGTACGATACATACCCATTTCATCAACTACAAGGTGGACTTGGACGTGGGAGGTAGGTCTGAGTCTTTCTTTACTGCCTGCCATTATTCTGGTAAACCCCGATGCTCTGGGGCATTGCCTCCTGTCTGTAAAGTCCCTCTTAAGTAACTTCTGGACTCTGCCTTTTCACTCCCTCATCCTCTTCTTTCTCTGCAGTATCATTCCTATGTATAGAGCAGCCTGTTGAGGTGATGGGAGTTGAAGCAGTGGGAATTGTCTGGGAGCTCCATGTCCAGGCCAAGGAAAGTATGAAGGTAGCAGCTGAAAATTGTTTGTGTTTCCTTGAGGCCTCCGCCTGGCACGGTGTGTGTTGCCGTAGGCACAGCCCCATCTGCAGCCGGGAGCAGATGTTGATGCCCGATGCTGGTCTTGCTGCTCTGGTAACTTGGGGAAGTCCTTTTTGTCCCTCGACTGCCCAGCGTGAACCGGGCAGCGGGACTGGTGCTCTGCAGGGCTCAGCTTGTGCAGCTCCGTCCTGCTCCTCTTTTGAGGAAACACCAGTAAGCTGGATCCCAAGTCTGGGGCTGCGAAGCCGCTGTAGTGAGTCAGTGGATTCCCTTTGCTCCTGCTCGGTCACGGGTTTTGGCTGCGGATCCCTGTGGAGTTACGTGAGTGCAGAGCAGCCCCTTGCTGCTGGCTGGGCTGAGCAGTGAAGTGCTGGCATCTGCCCTGCGAGCCTCAAAGGACTTTGCTTCCCCTTAAAGGCCATTGCAGTGGTTGCAGCCTGGGGAGGTGCAAGGGCAATGCTGGTGCCGGGGCACAGACCGGCGGCGTTTGGTGTTAGTGAAACCGGCTCCTGTAAAACGTAGGGAGAAGAATGTGTGTCCAGTGCAGCTGCTCCAGCGTCCCCTCTGGTACCTGCCTGTGATGCCGTGGTTCGTGTGGCCTTGAAAGGAGCTGCTGCCGTCGTTACAGCCAGAAGCAGGCTGGATGCTGGTTCCCTTCCTGTGAGCGGGGCTCGGAAACGTGCTAAGATACAGTTCCTGCGTGGTGGTGATGCTCAGCTCAGCTCCCTGCTCTGCTTCCAGACCCTGAGCCCCGGCTGCTGCAAAATGCTCTTGAGAAGAGTTGCGTGAAAGCCCAGACCCGTTCCCCAGCGAGGGAGGGCAGCCCTGTCCCAGCAGCAGGGCTCAGCAAAACTGCAGCACAGCAACAATGGGGCATCCCCCACATGGGCTGCTTGGATCCTCATCCGAGGCTGGTGTGGGACCTGCAAGGAAAAAGGGAAATTATTCCCTGGCCAGAAGTGAGAATGAAAACTGAAGTTCCTAAATTAACGTGATCACAAGTGCTGAGTTGATCCAGTGATTTCAGCCCCAGCCCAACCCTCCCATCTGTGCCTCAGACTGTCCCCACTAGAAGGGAGCGACATGGACCATGCTCCCACGCGCTGTCCTTGGCTCTGGTGGAGCATCGCTGCCGCCTTGCATGGGGCCACAGTGGGACCAGCCTTGTGGACACTAGTGCCTGTGCAGGAGCAGCCTCCTCACGCTGCAGTGGGGTGGCCCCGGCCCCTGCTCACTGCTCTTCTTGCAGGGAAGGGCCATCGTGTGGTCCGGAGTACGGAACAGTTTCCTGACAGTGACCATTTCTGTCTGGGACAGCTTGTGTCTGAGGATCACGTCCTCTGGAGCAGGGATGGGATGGCTGAATGGGGACAGATTTGTCCTGCTGGTCATCCTGCAGCCTCTGCTCTTCCTGGTGCAGCAGCTCCAGGCGCTGCCTCTTGCTTGTGATTGCTCCCAGGGGTTTGGTGAGCGCTGCTGGTTCACACCAGGGAGCTTCCTCCTGTCTCGGGTTGTCTGCCCATGGCTGGAGCCAGGCTGGAGCAGCCGTGTCCCTTCCCGCAGGGCTGGGAGGGATGGGGAGTGGTGACAAGGAGAACTGGCATGTGTAGGTGCCGAGGAGCTGCTGGTCCTGGGCTCTCCTGGAGTGCCATTTCTTCAGGGGAGCAGGGATGGCCCCAGGGCACCGGGGTGCAGAAGGACTGACCTGGCTGAGCTTCCCCCCATGGCATCGCTGCGCTCCCACAGGAGACGGGATGGGGTGTCTTGGGAGACATTGGAAGAAGCAAATGCCCCTTGGGCAGGCAGAGGATGGGGCTCTGTGGTGTCACCCTGCAGCAGAGATACCCATCAGTAGCTGGGAAGTGAGTCAGGCACCGGCTCCGTGGTGGCTTCCTCGGGGTGTCTGGGGTGGGGAGGAAACAGGCTGAACTGGCTGGGACCTGTGATCTCCTCTCAGCCCCATGCAACCTCCAGGCTCCATCCCCACTTCACAAGAGATGCCTTTACGCCCACAGATGGCAAAGGCATTAAGAGCCTGGTCTGCAGGAGAGAGACGTATTCTGGATGCTGCAGCCAAACCCCGCACGCAGGCTCTGAGCTTGGAGAGATGAACCCCAAACTAGCCTACGTGCTACTGCTGGGGGCTGCGGTGGTGATCTTCGCTCTGTCCTGCATGCTGCTGAGCAGGGGCAGGCGATCCCCCAGCTGTGAATCCCAGCCCCGCACCGAGGAGGAGACGGGATCCACGAGCCAGAGCCTGGTCTTTGCGGACCTGACCCCCGCGGAGCTGGCGCAAGTGGTGCGGTACCTGCAGGGACACCTCGGGCTGCGGCTGGTGGACGCCGCGCGCGCAAACCCCTCCGACAACTGCATCGCCTCCGTGGAGCTGCAGGTCCCGGCCAAGGCAGAGGCGCTGCGGTTCCTGGACGGGGCGGGGGCTCGTCCCCCCCGCGAGGCGCTGGCTGTGCTGTACTTTGGGGACCAGCCGGACCCCAACGTCACCGAGTACGTGGTGGGGCCACTGCCGACGCCGGTGTATCACCGGGACGTGACGGTGCGCAGGTACGGGGGGAAGGTGCCGTACCACCGCAGACCGATGCTGGGCAGTGAGTATGGGCAAGTGGGAGCTTTCTTGGAGACGGTGGCATTTGCTGCAGCCCCGACCTTCCTGAAGGAAGTCCTCGAATACGACAGCACCAACGTGGTGTTTCAGAGCTCAGCCCCTCACGGGTTCCAGTCTGGAGACCGTAAGTCCTGGTTCATCGTGCTTCAGAATGTGAGCGGGTTCTTCGTGCACCCGGTGGGGCTGGAGGTGCTGGTGGACCACAGCAGCCTGGACACCTCCAGCTGGGCAGTGAGCAGGGTCTTCTACAACGGGCAGTACTACAGGGACATGGTTCAGCTGGAGAGCGCCTACGTGCAGGGTCGCATCAGTGTGGAGAAGGTGAGGAGAGCGCCGCGGGACGGGGACTTCTCGTCCATGAAGCCCCGAGCGCCTTCGGCTGCGCTGTTCCCTTTGCAGTACGAGCCGCAGGGTCCCCGCTACAGCGTCAGGAACAACCACGTCCTCTACCAGGCCTGGAGCTTTGCCTTTGGGATGAGCGTGAGCACGGGCCTGCGCCTGTTTGACATCCGACACAAGGGGGAGAGGGTTGCCTATGAAATCAGTGTGCAAGAGGCGCTGTCAGTGTACGGCTCCAACTGCCCGGGAGGGATGTCCACGAGGTACATGGATGGGAGCTTTGGCATCGGGCACTACACCTCCTCCTTGGTGCGAGGGGTCGACTGCCCCTATTTAGCAACGTACGTGGACGTGCACTTCCTTGCTCATTCTCAGGTCCCTCGAGTTAGTAAAAGTGCCCTCTGCATCTTTGAGCAGAACCTGGGCTCCCCGCTGAGGCGCCACTACTCCAACCTGCAGTCACTTTACTACGGGGGGCTGGTCAACTCTGCTCTTGTCATTCGGTCCATTACAACCGTGGGCAACTACGACTACGTGTGGGACTTCATCTTCTACCAGAACGGAGCTATTGAAGGCAAGGTCCAGACCACAGGGTACACGAGTTCATCCTTCCTCCATGGGGATGGCCTGAGATATGGCAATAGGGTTTGGGAGCACACACTGGGTACGATACATACCCATTTCATCAACTACAAGGTGGACTTGGACGTGGGAGGTAGGTCTGGGTCTTTTCTCTCCTTTGTGCCATCTCCGAGTATTTTTAGACTCCCAAAACTGGACGTTTTTGGTCCTTACACAGATTTTTCTGTCCATGTGTGGGTGGGAGGGTGTGCTCACACAGAGCTGCCTCCATGCTGTTCTTAGAGCAGTGAAAAGCTGCTGTGATGCAGGGTAGGTTCCCCCTCTGCCCGTTGCAGTCACCCCTCGATGCTGTGCAGAGCTGTGGCTTCCTGGGCCGGTAAACACAGCGCTGGTGCCTGCCCATGGTGGGACGGGTCCTTCCCCTCCTGCCCGGGCACAGACCCTGCCCCTGTCCTGAGCCCCACATGGTGACAGTCAGGGTCGATCAAGCTGTTCTGTTGGGATGTGCTTTCATTCTTGCTTCCTGGAGCTGCCTTGAGCTGTTTCTGCTGCAGGGGTGTGATGGGGCAGAGGGGCAGGCGCTGAGCATGTGGCAACTGCAGCAGCAGCTCCAGTTTTCTCTGTCTTTGCCATCTTGTCCCTGGCTTTATTTGCTCCTGAGCCTCTCCTGTTGCTTTAAGCCACTGTCTCAACCCTTTTCTTTGTGGAAAGACCTGAACTGTGCAGCAGTGCTCTAGTTCTGTGATGTGCAAATGTGCTCCAAGCCTGGGCTCTTCCTGGTGCTTTCCAGCTCACAGGACACATGCTGATGAGCACAAATACAGTGCCTGGCTCATCAGGCACTTGAGTTAATTAGACTCTGCTTGCACTGGGAAGCAAACCTGTTCTTCTGCACTGGGATGGGGCTCCCCTCCCGTCCCTTGCAAAGGGCGGGAGTCCCCATGGGTGGTGGTGTTGCCTGGGTCGGACAAAGCTACAGCCGTACAGCCGCAGATAAGTGCACACATCATGGAGCAGTGGAGCTGCAGAGCAGTAACTGCTGTCATGGGCAGGAGCCGGTGCTCGGAGCCTGGGGTGCAGGTAGTGAGGATGGGGAGATGTCCATGGGGAGCAGGGGACTGCTGGGATGCTTCTCAGTGACATTGCTTTTGCTTCGCAGGAGTGAAAAACTCACTGGTGGCCCATGACATGGCCTTTGAGATGGCGCGGGCTCCCTGGAGCCCGGAGCAGCAGATCGAGCGGCCACGACTCACCAAGAAAGTCCTGGACACAGAGGACCAGGCTGCCTTCCGGCTCCAGGCAAAGATGCCCAGATACATCTACTTCGCAGCCAACAGCAAAAACAAGTGGGGCCACCAGCGTGGCTACAGGATCCAGGTCATCAGTTCTGCAGGGGACCATGTCCCCGAAGCCAGCTCCATGGAGAGGGCCATCAGCTGGGCAAGGTCAGGCTGCTCTGACTGGGGCAGCAGGTTCTTGGAGATGCCCTCAGGCCCACTGTCTGGGAAGGGTGTTCCTTGATGGGGAGGCACAGGGCAAATGCTCTCCTGGGCTGGGGTTACTCTGTGGGAGCAGGGAGGTGGGTTTAGCTCTGCCCTGTCCCAGGGCGCTGCTCCCATCTCTTGTCTTCTCCTCAGGTACCAGTTGGCCGTCACCCGTCGGAAGGAAGAGGAGCCCACCAGCACCAGCATCTACAACCAGAACGACCCCTGGACACCCACCATTGCCTTCGCTGACTTCATCAACAACGAGACCATCACCAACGAGGTGAGCCGGGGTCCCCTGGGCTGGAGCTGTGGTACCAAGCCCCAGAGCTGCCTCAGTGGGCTCAGCTGGGAGAGGAAGGGTGTTTGAGCATCCCCTTTGCTGTGTATCTGCTTGGTGCTTTGGTCAGAGCGCAGAGGTCAGCGTGCAGAGCAGGAGCTTGGTTCTCCCTGTGGAGAAATGCAGGAAAACATCAGGAAAATCTCTGTGGGCCCAGAGCTTGGCTGCAGAGCTCAGGGCAGGGCCCTTTCTGCTGAGTTGGCACCTACAGCCACGGCTGTGGGCAGGTCTTTGGGAAGGGAGGGGATCTTTCCCTGGAGAGGGGAGCTCGCAGTGTGGGAGCAGCCGGGCTGGTTCCCCTCCTGCTCTCCTGTAGCTTTCCATGGCCCCTGGGCAGGTTCTGGTTGTTGCTCTGCAGGGTTCTGAAATAACCATGGTCTTGTGGCTCCTCCCTGCCTAGGACCTGGTTGCCTGGATCACTGCTGGGTTCCTTCACATCCCGCACTCGGAGGATATTCCCAACACTGCGACAGTAGGAAATTCAGTTGGCTTTCTCCTGAGACCCTACAACTACTATGACCTGGACCCCTCGATATACTCGCATGACGGTGTGTTTTTCACCAGTGAGCAGGACTTCACGGCGTGTGAAGTCAACCCTGTGGCATGCCTGCCCCAAACTGCCTCTTGTTTGCCAAACTTCCCTCCGTTCACCTATGATGGTTTCCAAAATACGAGCAGGTTTTAATGCTAGAGGACAGTGCTGGGGGACACAGAGACACCAGGTTGACTCTTCTGTCTCAGATTTCTCAGTTTTTTGGTGAAGTTGTCTCAATTTCCAGTTGTGCAATGACTTCACTTTTTATCATTGCTTTAAGATAGTGCTCTGTAAAAGGGAAGCATGATCTTCCTGGCATGGTGCTGCATGGGAAGTCTATATGAGCTCTGTTAATTGCTGAATTTGAGTCTGTTGCAGAGGGAAAGCGAGGAGAAACCCCTGTTCCTCTGCTGTAGAAGCAAGCGCTGTGTAGTGCCTATCTCAGGCTAAGAAAATGAAAATGGTTCTGGTCCAGTGCTCTCTTCGAGTGTCTCATTCTATGACTCACAGCAGCGTCTGCTGCGGGGGTGCTGCGGGGTCTCTGCCGTGTTTCCTGAACCCGCAGACCAGGCTCTCGGTGTCCGGGTATGGGATGGTCCAGGGGTGGGCTGGGGAGTGCCGGGGCTCGGGGGGAGGCTGAGACAGAGCCAGGGCCTGCTTGGGCTGCAGGTCCTGAGCTCTCACTGCGGGGTGCAGAGGAGACTGTTGCAGGAACGTGTCTCGTGGGTCCCTCTGTGCAAACCAGACAGACTTAAGCTACCACAGCCCGCCCCAGCTTGGTGCTGGCCGGGCTCCATGAGAGCCCTGCACAAGCCCTGCTGCCGTTTGCCAGGATGCTGGGTGGGTTCTGGAGCCCTTCTCCTCCTCCTCGCAGCCCTGTCTATGCCGGGATGTAGCCCAGCATCAGGAGGCACCTCTGGGGGAGACCAGCAACTGTCCTCTCTCTCCTTCCCAGCTGCAGGACCACACATGGGGTGGTTGGCAGCAGTGTGCGATGCTGCAGTGTCTCTGCACATGCTGTGGGGGTGCTGCTGGCGATGGTGGGGCTGTGGTGCTGTGCTCAGCACTGCTCTGCACAGAGGAGCATCGTCCTTGTGGTCTCTGCTGCTGGCCTGGCCGCTTGTGTCTGCGGGGATAAGAGGAGGAAGTGCAGGGAGATATGTTTATTTCCCCTAAGTGGCTGGATCTGTGCTCTCCAAGGTATGCAGTGGGACAAGAGGAGGGCAGATGCAGAAGCATTAAGTGTACTTAAAATTATGACACACTGGGGGAAGAAGAGGAAAGTTGCCTTTTATGGTCCCCAGTAAATCCTGGGCAAATCTGAGAACATCCCCCTGCGCAGCCCGATGGGCTGTTCCCTGTTGAGAAAATGGGGGATGAAAAACAAACCCAACCAAACCCAGCCCCTTCTGGTCACTGGGGAGGTTCCACAGCTGGAAACTTGCTGTGCCAGACCGCGGGAGCGCCGAGCCTCAGCAGCCATGAACGTGAGAACCGCGCTCGTGCTCCTCGCGCTGGCTTTAGCCACCATATTCGCGTTGGTCTGTGTGCTGCTGACCAGGGGCAGGGCCCCCGGCGCCTGCCCGCACCAGCCCCTGGCGCAGGAGGACCCCGACGATGGCCAGAGCCTGGTCTTTGCAGACCTGACCCCCGCGGAGCTGGCGCAAGTGGTGCGGTACCTGCAGGGACACCTCGGGCTGCGGCTGGTGGACGCCGCGCGCGCAAACCCCTCCGACAACTGCATCGCCTCCGTGGAGCTGCAGGTCCCGGCCAAGGCAGAGGCGCTGCGGTTCCTGGACGGGGCGGGGGCTCGTCCCCCCCGCGAGGCGCTGGCTGTGCTGTACTTTGGGGACCAGCCAGACCCCAACGTCACCGAGTACGTGGTGGGGCCGCTGCCGACGCCGGCGTATCACCGGGACGTGACGGTGCGCAGGTACGGGGGGAAGGTGCCGTACCACCGCAGACCCGTTACTGGTAAGGAATACATGGATATCAATGCTCTCATCCAGCGGGAGCTGCGAAAGGCACCGCGCTTCCTCGCCGCTTGCTGTGAGTCTGATGGGACCGACCTGACCACCCTCACGACAGCCCCGCGTGGCTTCAAGTCCGGCGACCGCGCGACCTGGTTTGTCCTCTTCCACAGCGTGGCCGGTTCTGGCTACTACCTCTCGCCGGTGGGGCTGGAGGTGCTGGTGGACCACAGGGACCTCCGCGTCTCCCGCTGGCAGCTGCGCCACGTCTTCTACAATGGCCAGTACTTTGTGAGCATGGCAGATCTGGAGGAAGCGTTTGTGGCCAACTTGCTGGAGGTCGTCAGGGTCCAGAAGCCTCGGGCTGAAGCGGTGCTGGGCTCCATGAGGCCCCGGCACCAGCCCAGCTCCCCGGGTCCACTGCAGTATGAGCCACAGGGTCCCCGCTACAGCGTCAGGGGCAACCGCGTCACCTTCCAGGGCTGGAGCATCACCTTCGGCATGAACCCCAACTCTGGCCCGCGTCTCTTTGACATCAGGTACCGCGGGGAGAGGATTGTCTATGAGCTGAGTCTCCAGGAAGCCTTAGCCCTGTATGGCTCCAACTGCCCCGGGGGCATGTCGACCCGCTACCTCGATGGGAGCTTCGGCATCGGCAGGTTTGCCTATGAGCTTGTCCGGGGCCTCGACTGCCCCTACACCGCGACCTATGTGGATCAGCACTACCTGGTGGAGTCAGATACCCCTAAAACCAACCAAAACTCACTCTGCATTTTTGAGCACGACGCTGCCCTCCCCCTGCGGCGCCACTTCTCTGACTCACAGTCCTTTTACTATGGGGGGTTGCGGAAAACCACGCTGGTCATCCGTGCCATCTCCACTCTCATCAACTATGACTACATTTGGGACTTCATGTTCCACGCCAGTGGGGCCGTGGAGGTCCGGGTGCACGCCACCGGCTACATCAGCACCTCCTTCCTCCACGGCCAAGGCACTGACTACGGCAGCAGGGTTGGGCCCCACACGCTGGGAACGATGCACCTTCACCACATGCACTACAAGGTGGACCTGGATGTTGACGGTAGGTCTGGGTGCCTTTGTGTGTGGCTGTGGTTCACTGTGGGCTGCGGCTCTGAGGGTTTTCCCTATTGTTTCACAGGGCAGCTGAACTCCCTGGAGACCCAGGACATGGGGTACAAGGTCATGAAAGAACCCTGGAGCATGCAGAACACCATTGAGCGGCTGTACCTCCGCAGGAAAAGGCTGGAGAGGGAGGATGAGGCGGCGTTCCAATTCAATGCCCCCATGCCCCGCTACCTCTCCTTTGTCAGCCCCAATCCCAATAAGTGGGGGCATCCCCGCGGCTACCGGATCCAGATCATCAGCTTCGCCGGGGACCCCCTTCCCACCAGCAGCCCCATGGAGAGGGCCATCAGCTGGGGCAGGTGGGTCCAGGGCCAGACACCAGGTCCTGCTGCTCCCAGCCGGTGCCAGGCTGCAGGGATGGGGTAAACACCAACACACAGTTTTTGGCTCTGAAAATCCCTGGAAAAGTTGCTCAATGACATCTGTTTGTAGCAGTTCACAGGCATGAATCTGATCCTAGATAAGATTAATTTAGAGCTATTGCATGTGTTGTTCCCTGTGAGGGCAACCAAGCTGTAGGACAAGTTCCCGAGGGGAGCACAGGCATCCCCAGGTCTTGACATCTTCACACGAGGTAAGAATGTCTTTTGGAGAATGTTTGGGATAAGCACAGGACAGGCTCCCTGTCAGGGTGAAATGAATGGCTCAGGTTCCGAGGGAGGCTGTAGTAGTTAACGTCGTGTGGGGCAGTGATCACAGTGTCTGCTCCTGGACACGGGTGTTTCCAGCCTTGCTGGAGCAGCCGTGGGCAGCGAGTGATCTGAAGGTGCCGGGGCTGCTGCCTGTCACCAACACTCTGGTCCCTGCCAGCCCTTTCCGTCCCTGATGCAGGACAGAGCCGCTGCCCCAGCACCCACCAGGGGTGTGCTCAGCCCCTGTGCATCCCCAAGGCACTGGTGCCCTGCACCGCACGGACGAGTCCCTCTGCTCCCTGTGCAGGTACCAGTTGGCCGTCACCCGTCGGAAGGAGGAGGAGCCCAGCAGCACCAGCATCTACAACCAGAATGACCCCTGGACGCCCACCGTTGCCTTCGCTGACTTCATCAACAACGAGACTATCACCAACGAGGTGAGACGGGGTCCCCTGCGTCAGGGGAGCCCAACCCGCGGGTGCAGCCCTGGCTCCTGCTCCAGCCGGAGGCTCCGTGTGTCCTGCAGCCAACCTGGGTGGGTGTCGGGCTGAAAGGGACCCACTGGTGGTGACGGGGTGCCCGGCTCCCCTCCGGCCCAGGACCTGGTTGCCTGGATCTCCGTGGGGTTCCTGCACGTCCCCCATGCTGAAGACATCCCCAACACGGTGACCGTGGGGAATGGCGTCGGCTTTTTCCTGAGGCCCTACAACTACTTCGATGAGGACCCCTCGGTGGACTCACCCGACAGCATCTACTTCAGCAGCGAGCAGGACCCCGGGATATGCGGAGCCAACCCGCTGGCCTGCCAGCCCCCCGCCTGCACCCCCCATCGGCCCCCCTTCAGATATGGGGGATTCCTCAACCTCAGCCTGGCCCCGCTGCCTGGCACGCTCTGATGGGGAAGGGGCTGCTGCTGCCTGGCCCCTGGTGTGCAGGGTCCTTGGGGGGGTTCTGGTGCCACACAGGGGACCTGCCCTCCCCATGCCCGGGATGCTGCATGCTCAGGATGAGCTCAGCTCTCGTTTCAGCCCCGCAGCACTGCCGCAGGTGGGCTCACAGCCTCTGAAGTACAGCCCCAAGGAGTGACCTCTCATAGACCACATCCAGGATGCCACCCAAAATGCTGTGGGCTGCCCACAGCCACTCTCCTCCTCCAGGACCGGAGCTCCTGCTGCCTCCCCAAGGTAGGTCAGTGCACACAGGGCGACGGTGCTGCTCAGGGCTGGCACTGCGCAGAGCTGCAGGTCCCCTTGGAGATGTGGTCCATGCTGAGGTTTTGCCCAGCCACAGTGGAGGTAGCAGCTCTGGGATGCCCAAAATGTCCATCCTGGCCCCATGGACACTCAGCTCCAGGGCTGATGCTGCTGCGGTGGTGCCAAGCTCTGAAGACAGGGACAGTGCACTGGGAGCCTGCAGGACAAGGACACTGCATGACCGTGGGACGGGCACTCCCTCGGCTGTGCTGCCCCATGTCCACCCTTCCTAATAAACAGGCACTTGGGTGCTTTTTCTGACCAAACCGGTGTGTAGCTCACGGGTGCTGCTGCGGCTCCTGCGGTTGCTGGCCAGAGTCCAGCGCCGCTGCGGGCACTGCTGCCTTCTACCAGGGGTCCTGGCTCAGCTCTGGGGTGCTCGTGGGGTCCAAGGGCCATGGGGCAGCGCCTGGCAGGGCTGTGCTCACCTGCACCGGCCGTGCTCTTGGACCCGGGGTGTTGGCTGGAGGTTCCTGCCCGGGAATATGGGACAAACAAGGGAGTTAATGTGTAACGGCTGTTCCGAGGCGCATTAATCGGCTCTGGCCTTGGCTGCTGCCCAGTGTGCTCAGCCCCTGCCGGCACAGGGACCCTTGCTCCCGAGCCCCCCGCCAAATTCCACAGCCTCTGGAGCTCATCCCGACTCTACCAGGCTGGGCTGGGGACACTGAGGAGCTTGGTGAGGGTCGTTCAGCTCCAGCCACATGCAGCTGCAGATGGCAAGTGCTGGCCAGTGCATCCCTGGGGACATGGTGGGCATCCATCCCCTCTGCCCCCTCACTGTGGGAGCTGGGTCTGCTCAGGGCCAAGCTATAATGGGCTGGAGCAGCCCTGACAACAGCAGCGCATCCCGTGGCAGCCAGCTTGGCTCACAGGGAAGGATGTTGGGCAGGAGCGTGCAGCTCAGGGCACGGCTCGGTGCGACGCGCCGGGGTGTCCTGGGGTGACAGCGGGGGGAGCGCGGTGGAGCAGGCGGGATACTCCCTGTGGCTGCTCCCTGCCTGCCACAGCGTGCCCACGTGCTTGCGGTGCTGCCTGGACTCTGCCCGCAGGCTGACGCAGCCGAGGCCAGGCAGTCCCATGCTGGCGATGACCCGGCTCACACCCCGCCG
The DNA here is from genome assembly GCF_004027225.2 of Strigops habroptila. NCBI lineage: Eukaryota > Metazoa > Chordata > Aves > Psittaciformes > Psittacidae > Strigops > Strigops habroptila. The sequence goes on from NC_044295.2 coordinate 2,072,289, forward strand.
CCTGCCCACAGGCTGGGAACGTTCTGGATGGAGCAGCAACCCCGTGTGCAGCACAGTATGTTACAGCACCCATGTGCAGAGCATCACCCGTAGCTGCATCCGGTGCCTTGGGAATTGCGGGGACACCGTGTCCCAGAGGCGCACAGCTCCCGGTGCCGAGCCTGATCCCAGGCTGGCTGCGCACAGAGCCCAGAGCAGGAATAAAGCAGCTTGGCCCTGTTCCTCCCTTGGGAATGCCAGACCCAGATGGGCTCCGGGATCTACCCGGAGCACAGGGCACAGCGAAACAGCACACACAGCCTGGCTGATGCTGGACCATGGGGAGGATGTGGCCTCTCCCCGCTGTGGCCCCAGTTCTCGTGCAGGGACTCTTTCCAAGGGGCTGGAACATGCTAGTCCCCATCCCCCAGCACCTTTTGCCCCCATTTTCCGCTGTGAAATCTCTCAGGGAGAATTTATTGCTGACTGTTTCAAAACGTTTTTGATGCAGAAGCCAAGTCTGCTGCATTCCTTCACGCTGGCCAGAGCAGCGCTGGGTTGAAGACCCTGGAATGAGCTTTTGGGAATTTGTTTTGCAAGAGTAATTCCATTTCTGTACAAACTTCGGCCTTGTTGGGGTTTTGTGCCTGTATCCCGGGGAGAGGGGTTTGCAGTGGTTTTGCCTGTTAGGCCCTGTGGCTCCCTGGGCTGTGTGCCGGCAAGGAGGCAGGATGCTGCCCGCAGCAGCGCAGAGCCTGAGCACGACCTCTGCCTGCCCCGTGCTGTGGCAGATGGCACATGGGTAGCAGTTCAAGGATCTTGACCTGAACTTTCTCGAGGAGGGGAGATAAGTGATGTATTTTCACTGGCTGCTAATGGTTAACGCCTCTTGCCTGTCCCTCCAGCATGGGCAGCCGCCTGTTTCACTGCGGGGGGCTCTGGCTGGGCACCCCGTGCATGGTGCTGCCATGGAGCTGTGTGTCCGTGCCCCAGGAGGGTTCTCTGGCCAGACTGACACTGTGTGCTCGGGCTCCCGGGGGTAGCTCCATGCTCCTCATTCACCGCCGCCTCCCAGGGAGCAGCAGGGTGATGAAGCTGCGGTGCCAGCACTGCTGCAGCGGCAGCACCAGTGGGATGAGTGGTGTGTTCAGATCCGTCTCTGCAACCAGGCTCTGACAGGGCTGTTTTGTGCAGGAAGGGGTTAACCAAGGGGAGCTGTGCTGGGAGGAATGCCTACCCTCATTCGTCAGGTTAAAGACCCCTCTTTGCACCCTGTAACGCCGCACCAGAGACCAGAACAACATCACTGGCAGCCAGAAGCTCCCCAGGCTTCACTGTCATGGCTTGGAAGGTTTCCATTACACAGAGTCCAGGTTCAACCAGGCTGGTGCGGCAGCAAGGTGGTGTTTCATCAGCTGGAGGCTTCAGCTGATGTAGGGGTGGCGGGCAGCCAGCCCTCCGCTCCATGCACAGCCCAGTCCACGCTCCTGGGCATCCCTGCAATGCTCTGGTGGTGCTTGGATGATGGCAGAGGGATTGGAAACGTGTCACAGCTCTGCAGTGCTGTTCACGCAGAGCGCAGGCACTTGCAGCTCCTCCCTGGTAACAGCAAACGCTGCGGTTCAGTAGGAGCGGCTGAACTGGGTGTCAGGAAGGGCAGGAGCTGCAGGATCCCCGGGTGAGGCAGCCACCAGTGCGCTGCGGGGAGGGCACCGTGTGGGAAAGGGTTAAGGTGCTGGTGCCAGAGCACCCCATGCTCCACGCGCCCCGAAGCCTGTTTTTCCCTTTTACGTAAGATGTTCCAAACATGTTTGTAACAACCCCTCGGTGATGCACCTTTGGCAAAAGTGGTTTTGGGTCCAAAGATCAGTGCTGGGACAAGCAACCTGCCCGCAAGAAACACGACCCTGCAGAGTATAAAACCCCGGTGGCGCGGTGCAGTGCGGGACAGCCTGAGCCGCACAGGAGGATGGAATCCAGCATGAACCTCCTGCACGATGCGGGCATCCAGGCGACACACTGGCTGCAGGAGCACTTCCATGGCTCCCAGGACTTGTTCCTCTTCATCTCCTTCGCTGCCGACCTCAGGAACGCTTTCTTTGTCCTCTTCCCTATCTGGTTCCACTTCAACGAGTCGGTGGGCATCAGGCTCATCTGGGTGGCTGTGATTGGCGACTGGCTCAACCTCGTCTTCAAGTGGTGAGTGGCCCCGTGCCACAGCTCCCTCCAGGCGCGTTGGCACAGCTGGACTAGTGCTGGCCAGATGTGCACTCTCAGCCTTGTCACGGGTGTAAAACAAAGACCCGAGGTCATGTCCCAGCCTGGCAGTGGGCTGTGGTACCCACGGGGGCAGTGGACCAGCCAGTGCCACCCCTGCAGCAGCCTTTCAGCATCCCAATGTTCTGGGGCTGCACCCTGTGTCCCTGCAGCAGGACCCGGCTCTGTGCCTCCCTGCAGCTCTAATCCCCCTGGATGCCCACGCTTGTCTGCACGTGTGACAGGGATGGGTGGCCTCTGCCTTTGATGCCACCACAAGACAGTTGCTCTTGGCCTGAAAAAGACTTAGGGTGAGCAGACACCACTCCTCTTTCTCAGTGCGTTGACTTGCTCTCCCCTTTCAGGGGCTAGGGATGGGGACATGCACAGGCAACGTTTGCTATCAGGACCAAGCAACCAGCTGGACGCTGTGTCTGTTGGGACACCCTGGACCATTCATGGGTCCTTTGCCCCTTCCAGCTCCCAGACCAGAGCAGAACCTGTAGCTGTGCCACCAGCTCTGCTGCCCAGGACCCCTACAGCCCCTGTTCTTTCTTTTCAGGATCCTCTTTGGGGAAAGACCATACTGGTGGGTCCATGAGACGGACTATTACAGCAACGCCTCTGCCCCAGAGATCCAGCAGTTCCCACTCACCTGCGAGACCGGCCCTGGTGGGTCCCCGGCAGGGACAGTGGGTGTTTGCCCAGCGCCCTGCACATGCAGCTCCCCATGGGGAGGGAGGTGGTGGCGTGGCCACGGCCGCGGCTGCTGCCCGCTGGGGGCACGTGCCCCTGCCTGGCTCTCCGGAGAGGGCTGATACCGCCGCCGTGGAGGCAGGACAGCCCCTGTGTGGAGCAGACCTTGACCCCGGCGCGGACGTGGCAGTTCTGCCTGTGCTCAGCTGCAGCCCCGTGCCAGGGCCGTGATCTGCTCCAGCCCCACGTGCTGGCAGCAGCTCAGTGGGGAAGGAGCTTTCCCAGCTCCAGAGCAGCAGCCGCGGGGGAACTGGTGCTGGGCGCCATGCGGATGGTGCCACTCTATGGGGGGGGTCTGATCTGGGGCTCTCTTCTCACCCAGGGAGCCCCTCCGGACATGCCATGGGTGCAGCAGGAGTGTATTATGTCATGGTGACGGCCCTCCTCTCCGCCGCTATGGGCAAGAAGCAGCTGAAGACACTCAAATACTGGTGAGCTGCGTGCTGAAAGCACCCGTGCTGGGCAGAGGCTGCTCCAGAGCCAGCCAGGGCACAGGGCTGTGGGCAGCTCTGGGCAGCAGTAGCCCTGGGATCGACATGGGTGCCTGCCCCTTGCAGGGTGCTGTGGACGGTGCTGTGGATGGGGTTCTGGGCAGTCCAGGTCTGTGTCTGCCTGTCCCGAGTCTTCATTGCTGCCCACTTCCCCCATCAGGTCATCGCAGGGGTCATCTCAGGTGAGTGCATCAGACCCCCTGTCCCCTTCCCCATAGCACCCACAGCACTGGTCAAGAAGGGTGCAACAGCCTGATAGGTGCGTGTGAGGTGTTGATGCAAAGCTGTCTCCGTGGCTTTGCAGTCACTGCCCTCCTCCTCACGGGCAGGATGCCCTCCAGGACGCGCCTTTGTCCCTGCCCCACCTGAGGCAGGAGTCCCAGTCGGGCAGGCAGGGCACTGCTGGGCTCTGAGGGACCAAAAACACGGTCCAAGGCACGGGCTTGGGGTGTGAAAGAGTCATTACTCAGCCCCTGTGAGCAGCAGTGGCCGCCAGGGCAGTAAGCGCCATGTGGGAGCACTGGGAACCCCCAGCACGTGTCCCGTGCTCAGCTCCAGCACCCCGAGCAGGGGTCAGCCGCTGATCGGTGCCGCCTCCTCTCCCGCTTCCTCACCGGCAGGGATGGCCGTGGCCAAGACCTTCCAGCACATCCGCTGCATCTACCACGCCAGCCTCCGCCGCTACGTGGGCATCACCTTCTTCCTCTTCAGCTTCGCCCTGGGTTTCTACCTGCTGCTGCGGGCGGTCGGTGTGGACCTGCTCTGGACACTGGAAAAGGCACAGAAGTGGTGCAAGCACCCTGAATGGGTCCACATTGACACCACTCCCTTCGCCAGCCTCCTCCGTAACCTGGGCATCCTCTTTGGGCTGGGGCTGGCCCTCAAATCCCACATGTACCTGGAGAGCTGCCGGGGGAAGCAGGGCCAGCGGCTGCCCTTCCGCCTGGGCTGCGCCGCCGCCTCCCTCCTCATCCTGCATCTCTTTGATGCCTTCAAGCCGCCCTCCCACATGCAGCTGCTCTTCTATGTCCTCTCATTCTGCAAGAGCGCCGCGGTGCCTCTGGCCACCGTTGGCCTCATCCCCTATTGCATCTCCCAGCTCCTGGCCACGCGGGACAAGAAGGCTGCCTAGGAACGTCCCCGCAGGTAATGGTGCGCCCGGGCTGTGGGCTCGGGGGCAGTCACAGGCCATGGGTGCACCCAGCACTGTTTGCTCCCCTCTAAACCTGCACAGACTGACTGCACACTGGGAGCGGACTGTGAGAAGGTGCTGCCGGGCGGCTCCTGCATGGACCCGTAGCACCGGTCACGCTGTAGGCTCGAGTGGTCTGTGGCCAGGCGATGGCACAGTGAGCCCCGCACTCCCAGGGCTCTCCTGCCACCCTCCTCGCACCCAAGGGTGGGAGTCATCAGCCCAGGACCTGGTGCAGCGGGGAGATGACCCTGCACTCCCCTGCAGCTCATGGGGACACGGCACCTCCATGGTGCAGGGTTGGAGATGGCACCACCGGGAGCAGGGTGCTCACCCATGGGTACTCGGGGGCTCCTGTTACAGGAACAGGCAGACACTGTGGTTTGGACATAAAGCGATGGCTTGTAGGAGCCCCTCCAGCCCTGTGGTGCTCAGCGTTCACTGCTGTGTGAAGCAGCAAGGGGTACACGTATGCATATGTGTGTACACATACATGATGCGTATCTGTGCACACATATACCTGTGGATGTATCTGTGAGCAAGAGGTATTTTATTAAAGCTGAAGGTGTGTTTAGCAGATGAGTTTGGGTGTCCTGCTGGCTGGTGAAGTGCGATGGGTGACCGGCTTCGGGGCACAGGGATGTGGTGGGACTGTCTTTGGTGTTGGAGGAAGGACTAAACCACCGGGAAAGGCAGCGCCGGGCTCCCCCAATCCTCATCACTGTCCACCCTCAGGTGCAGTCAGGTGCAGGCAGCACAGTGGGAAGGGATGAGCTGCTTTTTGTGCTGTTTATCCAGGGTTTCTGGGTACACCTTGTGCCAGGAACAGGGACATGCTTGTGTCACCTCACTGCTTATGGAAACAAGCACAGCTTCGGGACCGAGCAGCTCGGCTGGGGCTGTGCTGAGCCCCAGGGCTGTGGGGCCGGAGCTGGGTGGTCAGTGCTGGCTCAGCCCCTGGGCGCTGCTCACCCGAAGGCCGGGTCTGCCCAGGGTGCAGGAAGGTCCAGATACTTTCTTCCTGCCAGACTGTACATGCAGTATGTCCCCCAAAGCACCAGCTCCTGCAGCATTTACCCCATACCCAGCTGTAAGCATCAGCAGTGCTCTCCTGGACCAAACCTGTCATTTCTTGCAAGAAGGGGAAGAACTCCCCATTGACCGCTGGTGCTTTTCCACGCTGTGACTCCACAGCGCCCTTTAGCTCCTGCAGCTGAGATTGCAGCAGGTCCAGGACCCAGCCTGGCAGAAACGCAAGCCAAGGTGCCACGGGGATTAGCTTTTCCACATCCCAAGGGAGTTTACACCTGAATTAGCCAGAGAAACTTGTGAGGTTCAAAAATGGACCTGTAACAACCGCACCCCAACAAGGGAAAGGACTGAGACGCGAAGGCGAATGATTTCTCACCCATGGGGCACCCGCTCTCCCTTCTGCCCTGCCTGATCCAGGACTCTGTCCTTTGCTGTGCTTGATCAAGCCTGGGAAAGCTTGTTTCTGCCCAGGCGAGGTCTGAGGTGGGAACACACACCATTTGCCTGGGAATCGACAGATCCCTCGCAGCAAAGCGTGAAGGGCAGATCCCCTTCCCTAGTGTTCCATGAGCACCAAACCAGCTCACACAGAGCACACGAACACCAGCTGCTGGGTTTGTGCCTTTATTCTCTGGGAGAGAAGTTGGTGGAGCTTATGCAAAGCAGGGAAGACAGCCCTACTTTGAGAACTGTTCTTACGCTTCAGGGCTTCCGTGGCTGGTGAATTCCTGGAGCAGCGCTTCCACTTGCCCTCGCTGACTCATCTTGGTGGCCTTGCCCTGAAAGCGGCCTCGCTTCCCAGCTCCTTTGCCCCCCAGCAGCTCTGCCACCCTGCAGTAACAGTAGTACAGGCTCTTCCTCACTTGCAGAGAAGAGAATGGCCTGGCCCAACCCGCTCCAGAGAGCAAACACGGATCCATGCCTCAATGACTGCTCAGTCTGCAACACCAGAATTCTTACTCCTTTTAAAGAACCCACAGAACATCTTACCTGGGACCTAAATTCTCAACTGCTTCAACTGGTCCAGCTAGAAGAAAGAGTCCTGCTTCTTTGTCATCTCCCACAGTCAGGAATAGCAGGGTTTCCTGTGGACAAAGAGATGGATCTTGCTCCAGGATAACCAGTGCCCTCCTTGTCTGGGAGGAGGACAGAGGCACTGGCCACAGGACCCACCCATGCTTGCCAGTAATTCAGAAGCTTGTGTGCACTACTGAGGCAGAGACTCCAGTTGAGGGAAGTAAAATGGAGGCAGCTTCTTACCCTTAACCTCAATCATATGTTGTGGGGGACAGAACGGGTATGGGGATATCCAAGTCCAAAGGATACAGTTGGCAGTTGGACTGGATGATCATTGCAGATCCCTTCCAACTGCAACAGTCTATTCTATTCCCTTCCAACTGCAATATTCTATCCTATCCTATTCCATTCCATAACAGCCAATAAGGTTCTGCACAGCTCTCTGGGCACAGGCTCTTCTACAGTGCTCTGGATTTTCCCTGTTGTATTTCCTGACTATTGAAGATTCCCCTGCAGACACAGGCTGACGGGGACAACAACCTCAGGTAACTTTTGAAAGGAAACACACCTGTAGCTTGGGACTATGGGACAAACAGAAGCCCTGCCAGCCCCTGCCTGGGCTACAGCTTGAATGAGAAAGCCCATGGGATCAGGTGAGTCTCCATCAGTCACTTACCTCTGTCCCAATCTCATTAGCGATGATGTTCATAAATTCAGAGTCACCCTCTTTCCTGTATGAATGGGTAAAAAAAACCACTTCAGAAAGAAGCAGAAATCCCCTCTAGAGTCCAAAATAGCAATCAGAAACCAGAGGTCTGATCAGGCCTGGGGTTTTGGCTTCTTGCTGTTAGGATGGAGACCACGGGTTTTCTGTATATATAAACCCTCATTGTGCATTCCTATGGACATGTTAGGAATTATTTGTGTTTATCTTTAATAGAGCTCCTCAGTTTTATTCGGAAGTATCAATGGCAGAGAGAAATCGGACAGTTATTTCTTAGCTATAAAAGCAGAAGAACCCTATGACTGATTTACTAACACATTCCTTTAATGACACAACCTTCCAATGGCCTGAGGCAGTTTAATCCTCTATTCACCCTGTTTACATTCTTCCTTGAGGAACAAGCCTGAAAAGGTGTCAGAGAGATGCACCTGCCATAATATGTGTAAGATACCATGATACCCTTTCCCCCTTTTCCCTGAACTCCTCTGTACCTGTGTAGCACAAAGAGCTGACTTGGAACAGGCTTGCTCTTGAAGTCCCGGGCTATCAGAACAGCAATGTCTCTAAGCAGGTTCAAGTTATTCTGCCAGAAAAGCAAACAAACTGTGCTGCAGATGGAGAAATCATCGCGAACACTCCACTGTGTTCCCAGAGGTTGGAGCAGTTTTCCTAACATCCACAAAACCTGATGCCCACAATTCAATTCCCAGTTATCATGACTAAAGCTCGGCTCTACAGGAAGCAGCCCCAATCTGCTTTTCTCAGCCATCCTCGTACCTTCTGCAGCAGTTTCACTGAGCTCTGCAGTCTTTTCACGGCCTCTACGTGCTCACCTGGTCCATTTCTGAAAGAACAAGAACTGGGATCACTACTCTGGAGGACACGGAAAGGGTTTCTTAAAGGAGCAAGAGAAGGTAACATCATAAAAAGCAACATGTAGCTGTTTGCTGAGGCTTGTGTGATATTTGTCAGAAGGAATAGTAAAGATGGAGTAAGAGAAGTGGAAAGGGTATTACTTGAGCAGTGAAGTTAGAGCCTTCTCGGTACTGTGACTTTGTTCAAGTGACTTCAGCACTCTGTTTCCTGCCAGGAAAACCAAGTTGGTTTTGTTCTTTCTCCCTTTTTCTGTGCCGAGGAGCTTAATAACCTTAAAAAGAAAATCACCCTGGTCAGAAAAGAACAATATTTTGCTTATGCTCACGCAGGTGGCCAGTTCCTATTAGGTTATGCCTTGTGAGTATTGACTCTCTGCCAGCGAAGATAAACCGATTAAAATCAACCATAAGGTCAACATACAAAAAACCCCCAAAGGACAGTGATAGAGCAGAATGAGTATGATTTGCTCGTCCTGGGCTGCACTCTGCAGTGCATCTGGAGGTCTCTGCTGGGATACAGACTCCAGCAAAAGACTGAAAATTCAGAAACACTTAAAAGCAGCTCTAGAATTTTATCTCCACCTCCCTGCAGAGGATTTCTCTCTCACTTATGACAAGCACTCAAAAATATAAGTGCTTTAAGCAGAGGTAACAAATGGCTGCAACCCAGCAAGGCACTGCCAGGCTGGCAATCCAGCACGTGCCCTTGCAGAGCACCAGCACTTCAGACAATACCATTGCTGCAGGTGAGGGCTGAGTTCTGCTACAAGGAAAGGACAGGACAGGACAGGAGGGGCCTTTCCTGCATGACTGGATGAAGCTTTCCCCTGAGCCATCGGATGCAGACTGTGCCCTGTGCATGGTGCTGTTGGGCTCACCCAGCACAGGGCTCCTGCTACCCCGTCTACCACTGGGACAATTCCAACAGACCATGGATCTCAGGGACTTCCAAATGCTCCCAAGAGTAGCTCAGCACCTGCAGGTCACTCAGGTTGGAGACGTGGGTCCCACAGCACATGTTGGAGTCTATGCCTTCAATGTCAACAACTCGCACTGGCCCCACGTGGTCATCTGGCAAACCACGGCTTCTCACCTAGCATGAGGACAATGGCACCATGGTGGCATCCACGCTGCGCTTATCTCAGCCCCACAGGTATCATCAGTTCTCTCCCCACCACTCACTGTTTCAACGTCAGGGTCATTTGCAGCCAGTTCCCTCACTGTCACAGGTATCCTCTCCCTGATTTTCTCATTCGCACTCCTCTCCAGGGCCCCTATTTGCTCTGCTGTCATGGAGGGGGTGTCCAGCTCAATGACGCTTCGCTGGTGGCCCAGCTCCCTGCACCAGTGAACATCTGCTGCTGTAGTTAAGACCAGTTGGAAGGTTCCTCTGGGCTGCACTAACTGTTATCCCACTGCTGGGAATGTGACTGAAACAAGCATTCCCTCCTCTCTGTCACTTACAGAGCACACAGTCCATACCAAACACCCAGGGGAGGCCGAGACAGAGCAAAGGCTTTGCACAGCTTCTCCCGAAAGCTTCTCCCTGGCTCAGTCACCTCTCCCAGGCCCTCTGAGCCCAAGTGAAATGCCCATGGGCAAACTGATTTATTCCTGCTCAGCTCCTCAGGGCCCAGCACGGTGGCACACGCCAAACAAGGTGAAACTGGGGTCAAAAGGAGCCTTTTCCCTGCTCACCAAGAAGTTGTCTTGAATCCAAACATCTGGTCTGCGATGGCAGTGATGAGATGCTGCCCTGCAAGAGATGTTCAAGCCGCAGCTTTGAGCAGCACCGGACCCACGACAAGCAAAAAGCATAGTTTGAAGCAGGCTGAACGTTTCCTTCCAAACCTGCTCGCAGCGGGGCCGTTCACAGTGCAAGGAGAGCCGGGGACGGGCAGAGCTGCCGGGATGCCCCCTGCCCTGGCCGGGCTCCGGGCTGGGCACTGCCCACCCCAGCGGGAGGCGTTACCGGGCACGCACCCGAATGCTGCTGCATGTGGTCGAAGCGGCGCTCCCAGTCCAGCGACAGCAGCACCTCGGCGCCCGGCTCCAGCGCGGCCTGCACGAAGTGGACGGCCTCGGCGCCCCGCCGCGTCACCCGCAGCACCGGCACATCGCCGATGAGCCCGCGGTCATCCGGCTGCGGACACGGGGCGTCAGCGCCGCCGCCCCGGCCCCCGGGCCCCCGCCCGGCCCCGCCCGGCCCGTACCTGCCCGCCTCCCTCGGGGAAGAGGATGGTGTCCTCCAGCACCACCTGGAACCCGCGCACCGGCTCCCCGCCGCCCTGGGGCCGCAGCTCCGCCGCCCGGCACGACACCACCCTGGTGGCGAACTGCAACGGAGATGGCGGCGCCGTGAGGGCCCGCGCCTGCCCCGCGGCCCCGTCGCGCCCCGCGCCGGCCCCGCCGCTACCTGCCGGGCCCAGCTGTCCCGCTGGCACTGGAACACCATCGCGGCGGCGGGACACGGGGACGCCGGCGGCGGCCGCGCAGGGACACGGGGCTGGCGGTCGCGGGTAGGCGGCGCCGGCGGGACGCGCGCTCCCGGTGCCGCTGGGTGCAGGGGGCGGTACACGACGACGCGGCCCGAGCGGACAGGAAGCATTTATTGTACGCGCTCACGTTTATTGTACGCGCACGGCGGGGCAGGACGGCTCCCGTCGCCCCGGGTCGGGGTCCGCCGCGCTCGGCGGGGGCCCGGCTCTGCTTCCCGGAGAGCCCTCTCCGCGCTGCTCGTCGGTGCGCGCTGCCGGCGCACCGGGAGGCCTCCTGCGGCGTGCCCGGGTCCTGGGCTTCAGAGCTCGTCCTGCGGGAGGGAGGAGCGAGGCGCCAGGGAAGCAGCAGCCGCTGGCACCGGTTGGGCAGCCCCGGGGAGCGTGTCCCCGGTGGGCTCCGGGACGGGGTCCCAGAGGAGAGCCTGGAGCTGCTGCTGGAACCACGACAGGATGCTCGCGAGCAGTACTTACATCCAGGTCATCCATGGCGGGGGGGGGCTCTTTGTCTGTCACCTTATCCAGGAGCTGGATGGGAAACCAGTGGCCATTGGCACCCTGAACGCCCGGCTCCCCCATCCCCATCACCCACAGACACCCCAGGACCCTGCAGCCCGGCTCACCTCTGCATACTCCTCCATCATGGCCCTCTCCACCTCTTCGTCCCCTTCCCAGTCTCGCCAGTTGTCAAAGTCCACGGAGAGCCAGGCCGGCTGCGGGCAGAAGGAGCATCCCCTGAGAAAGGGGACCTGGCAGCTCCCCCTCGCAGCCTGGGGGTTGCTCTGTGGGGCTGCTGCTGCATGGGTTAGGCCGGGGAAGGGCAGGAAGGGGAGTGTGCCCCTCCTGACTCTGCCTGCGTTGAGGGAAGGGGGTGCCCCATCTTTCCTGCAGGGCAGAGGTCTGTGGACTGGTGGTACCCGTGAGGTTGAGCTCCCTTTGGGGTCCATGTGTGGGGCCCTCAGTTTCTATCCCAGGGCAGGTTGGTCCCCAGGAGCCACGAGGTGCTGTGTGGGGACAGCACAAGCGCTGAGGCTGGTCCTGGCTGCCAGGCACCACACGCACCTTGATGTTCTCCTTGGTGATGCGGGGCCAGGCCACTTTCTCCTTCCATTTTCTCATAAAGCATGTGATGGAGCGGTCAGAGCGCTTCTCCCGTGAGTCCTGCCAAGAGACCAGGGATGTCTCACTCCTCTCTGTAATCCACTGCAGCCACGCACAGGATTAAATTCGGCCACATGCAGGCTGTGGGAGGGACAGAACCACAGAGACAGGTTGTTTCTGGCCCACAGCAGCACCACTAATGCCAGGCCTGGGCTCAGGGCTCCCAGATTTGTGCTCACACCACTCAGGCTTTTGGGTAACAGGCAGGATTCAATGCTAAGCGGTGTTGCTCGAGGCTCTGTAGGCTGGGTTTAACTCTGAGCCTGACACAGGCTGTCCGAGAAGAGCTCGCTGGAAGGAAGCCTCACCTTGGAGTTGACCCTGGCATACAGGTTGATCTCATTGTAGAACTCCACGCCGTCTGCATTTTTGCAACTGCCAAAACACCGTAACAGCCTGGCTTAGGAGAGTGAGGCCAGGCAGGCCGTGCCCCTGCAGAGTCCTCCCGCCCTTCACACCACCCTGAGCCAAGGGATCCATCCCCGGTACAGGGCAGTGGCAGCTCACCTGAACACCAGCCGCTGCTCCTCAATGACCACCTTCACATCCCTGCTGTCCTCGACGCAGAACTCCAGGTAGACGTACCGCGGGCGGTCGTACCACAGCGTCTTTGCGGGTTGCCTTGGCAAAGAGCAGAGCAGCGGGTGCTTCCACGGTGCCCACCAGGCACCGGCTGGGGATCGGGGCGAGGAAGGTGCCCCAGACACGTGCGCTTTGCCCACCGCGAGGTGGGCGCCGGGCCGAGCAGTGGCCGCTGGCCCGCAGCGCTCCGCTCTCACGCCGCACATGGGCAGGCAGCGGGGCCCCGGCAGGCCCTGCCCTCGCTCTCCAGTACCGTTCCCGGCGCCATTCCCCCGGGCTGAGGGTCGAGCCGGGTGTGCCTCGGGCTACGTGCCCTGGGCGGGTGCCCGGCACCGCGATCGGGTACTGCCCGTCCCGTCCCGTCCCGTTCCCTCCCGTCCCGCCCCGTCCCGCCGGGCCGCTCTCACCTCGCCATGGCGGTGCCGGCCCCGCCCCGCGCTATTTCGGGCCGGGGACGCGGCTGCCGCGGGGCCGGCGGCGGGGGCCGGGCCGGGCCGGGCCGGGCGGGGCGCGGCGGGGAGCGGCCTCCGGGCGGGATCCCCGGGCCCGCCGCGCCGCGGGGGGGCGCGCTGGCCCCGTCCCGCCCCCGCCAGGCCCCGCCCCGCGCCGCGGGGGCAAGATGGCAGCGGAGCGGCGGCGGCGGTAGCCGTGGCCATGGAGGCGGAGGGCGGCCCGCTGGGCCCGGGGGAGCGCTGGGCGCCGGTGGGCGCCGTGTCAGCTGCGGCGGAGGAGGAAGAGGAGGAAGAGGAAGAGGAAGAAGACGAGGAGGAGGCGGCGGCGGGCGGGTCGCCGCAGTCGGTGCCGCGGCTGCGGGCCGAGCGGCGGCGGCTGCACGGAGCGCTGCTGGCGCTCGCCTCGCACTTCGCGCAGGTGCAGTTCCGGCTGCGGCAGGTGGCGCGGGCCGGGCCGGGCGAGCAGCGCCGCCTGCTCCGGGACCTGGAGGATTTCGCCTTCCGCGGCTGCCCCGCGCCGCTCGCCCTCGGCCTCGGCGGAGCCCCGGTGAGTGCGGCCGCGGCGCTGGGGGGGGTTCCCCCCGTACCGCGGGACAGGATGGTCAGGCACGTCCTGTTCTCGGGCCGGAGCTGAAGGAGACCCCCCTCACACCGCGGTCCTGTTCCCGGGGGCTTGGTGTGCCAGTACAGCCTCAGTTCTGTTTACTGGTCCCTCTTTTTCAGAGTGAGCGGGAGAAGCAGGAGCAGACGGAGGTGCAGAAGGAGAAGCAGAGAGAGCTGATACTGCAGCTCAAGACACAGCTGGATGACCTGGAGACGTTCGCTTACCAAGAGGGCAGCTATGATTCTCTGCCACAGTCTGTGGTTATGGAAAGACAACGGGTGAGGCTTGCGGAGTCCCAAGCATTTGGGAGCCTTGTACAGACTGTAGGAGCTGGTCAGTCCTGATTTCTCGCCAGCAGCTGTAGTAAAGTATCAGTATCATAGAATCCTAGACTGGTTTGTGTTGGAAGGGACCTTAAAGCTCATCCAGTTCCAAGCCCCTGCCATGGGCAGGGACACCTTCCACTAGAGCAGGTTGCTCCAAGCCCCTGTGTCCAACCTGGCCTTGAACACTGCCAGGGATGGGGCAGCCACAGCTTCTCTGGGCACCCTGTGCCAGCACCTCAGCACCCTCACAGGGAAGAGCTTCTGCCTCAGAGCTCATCTCAATCTCCCCTCTGGCAGGTTAAAGCCATTCCCTTTGTCAAAAGCCCCTATCCATTAAGGCAATGAATGGGTCAAGGAGGGTTGTGGAGCTCAAGGGCAGCAGCGCCACACAGAGAGATCATGCTGCTAACATGTGTTTTGCAGATGATTATAAATGAGTTGATAAAGAAGCTGGACATGGACTTGAGTGAAGATATTGCAACGCTCTCTCCAGAGGAATTGCGACAGCGTGTGGATGCTGCCATAGCGCAGATTGTTAATCCAGCCAGGGTGAAGGAGCAGCTGGTGGAGCAGCTGAAGACACAGATAAGGGACCTTGAAATGTTCATCAACTTCATTCAGGGTCAGTGCTGAGTTTTTACATGAGCAGAGACTGAATTGCTTCTAATTCCGTAGGAAAGTCATGAAGCGGGGAGGTCATCGATGTCAGAGAATGCAGAAAGAGTTTTTGGGTCACGGGGAAGTACAAATCTCTGAACTGATGGTAGGGAGAACAAGACTGACAAAAAAGGCGCAGAGAGTTTTAAGGAATATTGTCCTTAATATTTGGGATCTGCAGCTCAAATTTACGAGTGTGAATTAATAGTGTGAAATTCTCGTTCTAGATGAAGTTGGAAGCTCTGGTAAGGCAGAAGATGGACACTGTGAATGTGCAGGCAAAAAAGATGGTGGTGGCTCCCACAAACCAAATACACGGCCTTCTGGAAATAGAGGTGGGCACTGCGTGGCTCGGAGCTCCTGGCACGGCTCCTGCCATCACTCACATGAGGTTCACAAGCGTGAACCAGCAGCAAGTTGTGCTAAGCTGCTTTGCTTTGGCAGTTGGTGTTCATGCTTTTCTGCTCCCACTGACAGAAAGTCTGTGTCCAGTTCCATTCCCTTCCTCCGCGGGCTCCCTGAAACCATCAGAGAACCTGAACATGTGGCACATAGGGTGGGATTGGTCCTCAGTGGAGATCAGGAACATAAGGGGCTTCTGAAAATGCAAAATGCAGACAGACAGAGCAGCCTTGTCTTGTACATGCCGTTGGCGGTGCTGTAATTAATGCTCTTTGAGCTCTTAGCTCTGTGAGCGGATACAGAGAGCTGGATGGATCCAGTGCTCTTTATAGTTTGAGACTTGTCTACTTACACATGAATTTACCAGAGCTAGAATAATGTACTAGAGAAATCCTGCAGTACCTTTACCTCTTGTAATCTGGGGCATCTGCCACTTGGCAAAGATAGAATACTGGCCCAGATGGAGTTTGGGTCTTACTCAGCGTGGCTACTCCTACAAATTGAATTTGATGGTGGCATCAAGAGTAAGCATCTTAGCCTGCTGAGGCGAGGCACTGCTTGAAAGTAGGCAGTGATCTCCCTCAGCAAAGGTTTTGGTATCTCCTAATCATCCATGTGGTATGGTCATGTCTACAGAGTGGTCTATCCTCGCTGTGTATGTGCTCACTGGGAAGCCTGTTGTAGGATTTCCTCTCTGTAAGATGAGCTCTTTGTTGGGAACAGGCCGTGCCAATGTTTGCTTTTCTGGTGGGCTTCAGTGCTTTGAAACTAGAAAGAGTAGGACCAGTCCTAGTGCCAGAAGCCCCTGAGGAGGAGAATCTATGATGGAGGAGGAGCAGACATTTGCACTCCCTTTGTGTGTCTGAAAGAGCAAAGCTGTTGGTTCCTTAATGATAAAGTTTATTTTTCTCTTCTATAACCTGATCAGTGAACCCAGAAGATGCCAGAAAGATGAGAGAAACGGGCCTGCACCTCATGCGTCGCATGCTGGCTGTGCTGCAGATATTTGCTGTCAGTCAGTTTGGTTGTGCTACGGGTCAGATTCCTCGCACCCTCTGGCAGAAGGACCAAGACAACAAGGACTATTCCCCCTTAATCAAGAAACTGGAGCTGTCGGTAGAGCGGGTGAGGCAGCTGGCTATGAGGTACCAGCAGGAAGACCACGTTATCAGTTCCTGCGACCTGCAGGACATTCCCTTAGGAGGCAGGGACGAGCTGACTCTGGCTGTGCGGAAGGAGTTGACCATTGCTTTGCGAGACCTGATGGCTCACGGGCTCTACGCCTCTTCCCAAGGAATGAGCCTGGTATTGGCACCCATCGCGTGCCTGATTCCTGCGTTCACCTCCTCGCCACAGACCATGCACCCCTGGGAGCTCTTTGTGAAGTATTACAACGCTAAGAACGGACAAGCCTTCGTGGAATCCCCGGCTCGCAAACTCTCCCAGTCCTTTGCCTTGCCTGTGACAGGAGGAATGGCTGTGACACCCAAACAGAGCCTGCTGACAGCGATTCACACTGTCCTCACGGAGCATGACCCCTTCAAGCGCAGCGCAGACTCGGAGCTGAAGGCGCTGGTGTGTATGGCACTGAACGAGCAGCGCCTGGTCTCCTGGGTAAATCTGATCTGCAAATCTGGAGCGCTGGTACAGGCCCACTACCAGCCATGGAGCTACATGGCAAGCACAGGCTTTGAGAGTGCGCTCAATGTTCTCAGTCGCCTGAGCAACTTGAAATTCAACCTCCCAGTTGACCTGGCTGTCCGGCAGCTGAAAAACATCAAAGATGCTTTTTGATGTATTTTTATTGTAGATCATCCCTTTTCCACAAGCAGGGCAGCTGCTGGGCTCAAAGCCCGCCTTTTTTAAGACCAACAGTTTGGCTCTTTGAAATTGATACTTGCTTTTCGGGAAATCTTACGGTATCTTGATGCTGGAAATGTGTGTGTTTACAAGACTGCCACTGCAAAGCTTCTGTACAGTGCCTCGCCCTGCCCCTTTTACGCAGCTCTGAAGAGCAAAACCGCTTTGCTGGTGCGTGTTTGGTGTGTGGGGCTGGCAGCGGCCACGGAGCCCTGTGGAGCTGCAGCTTGGCCCCTGTGCTGCCTCTGCTCTAAATGCTGCCCCCACACGTCTCCTCTCGCAGACCGAGGCGGGCTGAGCCGTGCCGGTGCGTGTTTCACTGCCTCGGGGGCCGCCCTCCCCGGTGTGAACGTGGGATAAAACCGGTGCAGAGCTGCGGGGGGCTCCTCCGGTGGCTCTGCCCAGCAGTCCCCGAGCTCCTTTTCCCAAGCCGTGCGCACACCGCCGGCCCGCTGTTTCCTAGGGGTGCATTAAACCGCTTTAGTGTCCGTGTGCGAGAACCCGGTGCCCGTGTTGTGTGTCCGTCACCAGCCGTTGCGCGGCGGGCGCTGGCTCGCGGGCTCTGAGCTGCTCGGAGCGGGAGCGGGGGCTCAGTGCTGCGGTGGGAGCCGGCGGCGGGGCCCCCCCTTGCCGCGGGGAGCGGGGACCGGCACCGCTGCTTGTTGCCCGGCAACGGCGGCGTCTCCCGCATCGCTGCTCCTAAAGGAGGCGGAAGTGACGCGCGGTGAAAGGCGGGAGGTGGGGCCGGCGCTTTTTTTTCCGGCCTGGGCGCCATCGCTGCGGGACCTCGGTAAGTGCGGGTCTGGGCGCCGCATCCGCCGCCATCCGCGGCAGGGGACGGGCCGGGGGCGGCGCGGGCGCGGCCGTGACTCCCGCACGCTGTCTCCGCAGAGATGGGGAAGTTCATGAAGCCGGGGAAGGTGGTGCTGGTGCTGGCCGGCCGCTACTCGGGGCGCAAGGCTGTTATCGTGAAGGTGAGCGCGGGGCCGGCGGGGCTGCCCTCGGGCGGGCGAGAGCGCGGAGCGCCGCCGCGGTCCGTTCCCGGAGGCGTCCCCGCAGGCGGAGCTCCGCGGTGCCATCGCCCGCTGCGCTCGGTGTGTTGCAGAACATCGATGATGGCACCTCGGACCGGCCGTACAGCCACGCGTTGGTGGCGGGCATCGACCGCTACCCGCGGAAGGTGACCGCCGCCATGGGCAAGAAGAAGATCGCGAAGAGGTCCAAGATCAAGTCCTTCGTGAAGGTTTACAACTACAACCACCTGATGCCCACCCGGTGAGTGCG
This sequence comes from Strigops habroptila, assembly GCF_004027225.2. Lineage (NCBI taxonomy): Eukaryota > Metazoa > Chordata > Aves > Psittaciformes > Psittacidae > Strigops > Strigops habroptila. Next base: position 2,090,434 of record NC_044295.2, read on the forward strand.
GCCGCGGCGCTGGGGGAGCCTCGGCTGCTCGCTGCAGTCGCTGTTGTCCTGCGCTCCCTCCAGGGAACACTGGAGCTGTTGGGGCTTTTCATTATGTGACTGGGCAAACGTGGTGCGCACGCTCTGCCCAAACAGGGTCTAGGGGCGTGAGGCTGAGGGGAAACGCTAATGAACTTCCAAAACAAAGCAGCTGGTTCCTTCCTCAGCCACACTCAGTTTCCTTTTGATCGCGGGTGTTGATGGCCATGAGGGTCCGGGCTGCCGGCTGAGCTGTCATGGCCTGGATGTGTTTCTTCCGATCTCCTTGGAGCTCAGCTGCTGAGTGCAATGCCTCGGCTGGAGCCACCTGCCCCCCCTCCCCAGCGCTGCATTCCAGCCTGAATTCCATGTTACTGGGTGCTCGGGTGGTTTGGCGATTCCCTGACCTGAGGGGCTTTAGGAGATGTGGTTGCTCATCCTCGCTCTCCTCCCTGCACTGCCCGGTTTGGCTGCCGTGGCTTTTTCCAGCCTTGTTGCTCTCTCATCCAGGTATTCCGTTGATATTCCACTGGACAAAACAGTGGTTAACAAAGACGTGTTCAGGGACCCCGCTCTAAAGCGCAAAGCAAGACGTGAAGCCAAGGTGAAGTTTGAGGAAAGGTGAGTTGGAAGTTCATCTCTTCATGATGTCACATCCTATCCCCAGGGTGAGGGCTCTTGGTGTGGCCAGTCCCAGGTTGGGCACTTCTGCCCCAGCTTCCTTGGGTATATCTTGGGTTGAGTGTGTCCTTCTCTCCTCTGTGGGCTTGTGAGGCGTCTGCCCAGGAGTCGCTGTGTTGGGGCAGGGAACACTTCACTGGTGTTCAGGGTGATGTGTGGCCTTGTGCCAGCGCCAGCAGGGCCTTCGGGTGATGGTGTCTTGGCATCACGGTGCTGGTGTCTGTGCTGCCTGTCCCAGGAGCACTTGAGTTGATGCTGCTTCTCCTCAGTTTCTGTTCAGAGGCTCCTTCAGCAGCAGGAGCTGCGTGGCCACTCTTAGGGGGGACCTGCCGGAGCGTGGGCATCCCTCATAAGGATGAGAGCAAAGCTGGGAGCTGACCCCTTCCCTTGGGAGTTGGGATGTGCGCAGCGGGGCTGGCTGCAGCCTGGGCGGAGGACATGGGCTGCATTGCCTTGGGGAGAGCCTCGGGGGCTGGGGACCGCTTGGGTGCGGGTATGGGAGCGTTCTCCAACCTGTGTGTCCTCCTCTTTCAGGTACAAGACGGGCAAGAACAAGTGGTTCTTCCAGAAGCTGCGATTCTAAAGGTGTAACCAGGTTGCATCAATAAATGTTTATTAAAACCCATTTTGTTTTGTTGTATAAAAGAAGCGGCGGTGTTGGGCCTTTTCCTCTGCGGTGCGGGTGTTCCTGCTGTAGGTCAGGGAGAGCTTCGGAGCTTTTGGGGTGTCCGTGGAGGGTGTGGGACCCTCCTGGGGCAGCTCTGCTCTCCCCTCCTGCCGCCTGGGGTGAGCGATGTTCTAACCCCCCTGGGAATCGCCGGTGCCCAAAATGGTTTGAATTCAGATGAGGGTGCGGGAACACGGGACAGAGGGTTCCCGGTGTCTGTGTCTCGGCGGGTGGGGATGACCAGTGGGTGCCAAGTTCTGGGTTGGCTCCAGAGGTGCCGTTTGCCGCTCGGGGAGGGGGGTGACAGCCCGCGGGGCTGCTGCGGGAGGCGAGTCCGTTCTACCGGGAAGGAGCGGGCGGGCGGTGGGGAGGAGCGGAAAGGCGGGGCCGGGGGCGGAAGCGAAAGTAAAGAGCAGGAGGGGCGGCCCCGGCCCCGGTCCCGGCGATGGATCCGGAGGAGGTGAGGGCTGAGCCGCGGGGCTCGGCGCGGGGCTGCGCGCAGGGCCCCCTCCCCTGAGACCTCTCTTGCTTTTAGGACTCCTTCGTGCAGCTGCCCTGCTCCTTGGGCTCGGGTACCGGCTCCCCGGCCCTCACCCCCGAGCACGTCCGGCGGGAGATAGAGCGCTGCAAGGTGTGTCCTGCTGCCGCCCGGGGAGCCGGGTCGGGCTGAGAGCTTGGGTTGCTTCTGTTCCCTTGGGCTACGAGTCGGGAGTGGTGGAGAAGGGGGTTAAGGGACGCAGGGCTGGGACTGCCAAAGAGCAGCATGTGCTGGGGCCGGACAGCCGGCACGAGTGCTGCAGGGTCTCACTGATGGTAGTACCTCTCACAGGAGCTTTGTAGTGCTCTGGAGCAAGACCATGTGAAGCTACAAAGAGCCACGGAAGCTGTAGAGCAAAGGACGCACAAGCTGAGGAAAGAGAAAGAACTTCTTCATGAAAACCTTAAGCAGCAAATGTATTTAAACAGAGATGAAGAGATCTCCCTCCAGGTTGGTGGTCAGACCCTTCTTGGGCTTGGAAAGGTGGCAGCGGGTGGAGGGGACACGTCACTGGGCTTGCTGCTCTGAGGTCGCTTTGCTCTGGACCCAGTGGAGGTTTCATGGGATGTCACATCAGGCCTGTGCCACGCGGTGGAGGGCTGTGACCAAACCTGAGGGGCCTGCAGGCAGTCAAGAGCAGAAAATCAGTGCAAATGGAGCCGTGTCCAAGAACAGGGCTGTGCTTAAAAAGGACAGCGTGCGGCAGCCCTTGTGTCTGGGTGGTTCCCTTGCTGCCTCCTCTTTCCTCCCTTCCAGGAAGCCATTTTTCTAGCAAGGGAGGAGAACAACAGACTGATGCAGAAGAAGCAGATGCTGAACAAGAGGCTGGAAGACAAAAGGAAGAGGGTCTTCTGGAAGGATCCGGAGATGGTAACAGTGTGTGTGGGCACCTGGGTCTGCTGGCACAGGGCTGGAGAAGCTGCAGGTGAATGAGGCTGGGCACTGTGTGATGACTGGCATGGCTCCTGCTAGCAGGTGGCTCCCGTGCCAGGGCCAGAAGCTCCACTCATGGCTTTAGGACTTCAGGCACAGCCGGACCCTGGGAGACACTCTGCTGAAGCTCTTTTAGCTGTTTATAGGACAAGGGTTGATGGCTTTAAACTTAAAGTTCAGATGGGATATAAAGAAGAAGTTCTTCCCTGTGAGGGTGCTGAGGCGCTGGCACAGGGTGCCCAGAGAAGCTGTGGCTGCCCCATCCCTGGCAGTGTTCAAGGCTAGGTTGGATGGGGCTTGGAGCAACCTGGTCTAGTGTGAGGTGTCTCTGCCCATGGGGATGATCTTAAGGTCCTCTCCAACCCAAACCATTCTATGATTCTATGATTTTGAGCTATGAGCTTGTTTCTAAGTCTGGATTAGCAGGGACAGGCCCTATGCAGGGTCCAGTCTCCTCCAGGTGCTTTCTGTGTACTCAAACCTAGATGCTGCTGTCCGTCTTGCCAGAGAAGAGGATGGTATTTAAGGGACTTGTGACAAACAAGGATGAGAACAAGCTGATGCTTACCCCACTGATCCACTACCCTTTGCCGGGGGGCTCAGCTCTCATCACCTTTGAGAAGGCAGAGGGTAAGAGTGAGAAGAGCCCTGCCACAGCTGAGTGTTGTGGTCACTCAACTTTGGGGCTCTGCCCTGCTTCCCCTTCCTGGGCCTGTCCCCTCTGCCAGCACTGGGGGGGATTTGCCCTCTCCCCAAAGTGTTGGCTTCCCCATGTCCCGGCCCACGGCGCCCTCGGGGCAGGTGTCAATCCCCTGTGCCGGGGGCTCTCCCTGCTTGCAGTGGCCCAGAGGATCATAGAGGCGAAGGAGCACGTGGTGGATTTGAGCTGTGGGGAGGAGCTGGAGGAGCTCGACCGGTGCAGAGCGCGGGTGCAGGCAGCGCCGGTGGATTTACTGCTGCCGTCTGCCCTGGAGGTAGGTTCCGAGGGCCTGCAGCTCCCTGCCCCGCACCGCTGAGCTGCCCGGGGCATGCACCAGCTCTGCCCCATCACTGCTGTGCCTCTGCTGGGTCCCCAGTACCAGCCCAGTGTGTCAGTGCCGCAGCTCTGACACTGGCACTGACTGGTCCGGGCCACCTGCAGATCAGGCTCACTCAGAGCAGCAGGAGCATCATCCTGTCTGGCCTGCCCAGCCTGGACATCTCCGAGGAGGCACTGCTGGACAAGTTGGAGATCTTCTTCAGCAAGACGAAGAATGGGGGTGGTGAGGTGGAGAGCAGGGAGCTCCTGGACAACTCTGGCCAGGCGGTGCTGACCTTCGTAGAGGACGGAGGTGCGTGGGGCAAGAGGGGAGCACAGGTCGTCTCCTGAGAGCAGATGGAGCTGTGTCTGTGGGGAACTGGGAAGACAGAGTGAGCTCTGGCTCTCCTGTCCCTCCTGAGGCTGCTGGTGCAGGTGAGCTGAGGCTGGGCAGTGCCAGCCTCGGTGTCTGTGCCAGGGCCGTCGCCAAACCCAGGAGCTCAGCAGGGCTCTGGGTGGCTCAGGGCTTTCCTCCCCCCTGCAGTGGCAGAGCCGCTGATTGAGAGAGAACACATCCAGGTGCCCTTGGGGAAACAAACATACGAGCTCAAAGTATCGCCGTGCATAAGTGGAGATGTCTCTAACCTGCAGGTAAGAGCATGAACCCCGGTGCCAAGCAGCACGGTGGGGCCAGCCCAGGGCCGGGCAGAGCGGGGGGCTCCTGAAGCCCTGCTCCTCACCCTGCTCTGCCCAGCTCCAGCCCTCCCGCTGCCCCCGGACCGTCCTGCTCTCGGGGATCCCGGACGTGCTGAGCGAGGAGCCCATGAGGGACATCCTGGAGATCCACTTCCAGAAGCCCAGCCGCGGCGGGGGAGAGGTGGACTCCCTCGACTACGTCCCGGCGGGCCGCCGCGGGGTGGCCGTGTTCACGGAGGACGCGGGGTAGCGTCCCGGTGTGGCGGAGCAGCGCCTGGCCCCGGCCGCGGCGGAATTAAACCGTGTGCAGGGAGCGGCGTGTCTGTGGTGCTGGGGACGGGCGGGAGGTGCGGGCTCGGGGCGGTGGCGCGCCGGGGCGGTGCCGCGGCCGGTTTCGCTTTCGTTTCCCGGCAGCGGCGGGGCCGGAGCCGGAGCGGGGCCGGGGTCCAGCGCCGCGGTGCGGGGGGAGCTGCGGGCGGGTGCTGCCGCTCGGCGCAGGCATGGCGGGCCGCACGGTGCGGGTCGGGGGCCTCCCTGCAGACCTGCCTCCCGACAGGGTGGCCGACAAGCTGACCATCCACTTCCAGCGCTCCCGCAACGGCGGCGGCGAGATCGCCGACGTGCAGGTGCTGCGGGACGGGCCCCAGGCCTGCGCCCTCGTCACCTTCGAGGTGCCGGAAGGTAACGGCCCCGCGAGGGACCGGCCCGTGGGCTCTGCCAGCTCCCGGACCCCCCTGCCCCGCGTCCCCCCCCGCTGTGCTCCGGGCAGGAGCGGCGCCGCTGTCCCTCAGCGCGGGGCTGGGCTGATGCTGGTGCCTTTCCCACCCAGTGGCCCAGAGGATCCTGAAGGTAAAGAATCACGTCTTGTCCGTCGGAGGGGAGAAATACCCGCTGGAAGTGACGGCACACGCCGCGGAGCTGAGCCCCGATGAGGTAGTGCGGAGCAGGCGCGGCCGTGGCAGCCCCACTGGCTCTGGGCCTGGCAGATGTGCTCGGGAAAGGGAGACCTCGCGATTTCCTTTAACCTTAATTAGACTTAAAGCAAATCCACTTTTATTCCTATTCAAAGGAGGAATATTCGCCGTGCTGGTACCACAGGGGCAGTGGGACAGGCCGGGCACACGTTCATTGGTGTTTGTGCCTGTCAAAGCGAGGAAGAACAGTCAGAATGGAGGGAAGGGGCACTTCTCCCCAGCCCATCTGGTGACACGTGGGGGATCCCGTTAATGCCCCTGCGTGCCATTAGCTGGACATGCACAGTGTATTGTTCCTGTATCCTCCTCAGGACAGCTTAGGAGACAGACGTGCTGCTGTTAGGAGGCGCTGGGGAGTTCTTTCCTCTTTCTGCAGTTTCAACAGAATACGGCAGTAGCCACATCTTGTGTCTTCATGTCTGAGCACTGACAACAAGGGCATGGGAGTTAGCCTGGCCTGCAGACCTTTCTGCAAGCCCGTGGTGCCAGACTGCTTGAAAGTCTGCAGCTGAAGCTCTGGGAGAGCAGGAGATCAACTGCATTCCAGATGCAGGAGGGACAGTGGATTTCTTGGGTGTGTGCTGTGTGCAGAGCACGTAGATGTGGAGCTGCAGCTCTATGTGATTTGCCACTCGTGTTCCTTGTTTGCAGAAAGCTTTTGACCGTGCATACAAGGTCCAAGATCTGCTTGGGTTGGCTGGGGCTCTCCATCCTGCCTGTGTTGGCTCCCATCTCCTGTGAAAACAGGATGCTGAGAGGTGGCGGGTCATGTCGTCTTTCTGCCATAATGACACAGGAGCCGCGGCAAGCGCTGGGTGCATCTGCCTCCCCCTTACCTTGGAGGGGGGTATTTTTCATCCTTCTTTCTCTCCTTTGCTATCTACTTGCAGATCTTCATAAATGCGTGTGTGATAGTTGACTATGGCAAGCTTCCTACTGGCAAAGCCCTCCTGAGGAACCTGCATAAAGGCTACAACAATGTGCAGCTCAACTTCGGCTCCAAGAACACACACTGTGTAGTCAAGGGGCCGTTCACTGAGCTGCAGGCCTTTTGCAGAGACCTGCTGGGCAGCCTGAACCTCAAGAGCCAAGCTGCTGGGGAGATCCTCCTGCCAGGTTCTAGCCATGTGGCCAAAGAGACCAGAATGCATGATCCCCAGCAAAAGCCTGACTCTGCTGAGTCAGCACGAGACACAGCAAAGCTCCCAAATTGGGACCAGGCATGTGAAGAGGCAGGTACAGCCTCATCGCCTTGGGGACCTATGGGTGGGAAAGCTGTGGAACAGTTGGAGGACTTTTCCCTAGCAATGGACTCAGACATTTACTTGTACATGCAGAGGTTCTGTGCTGCTGAGTACCAAGGTGTGCTACAGCAGCATCGTGTGGATGTGGTGGATGTCAGCAGCGATGGCATCGCCATGCTGTACCTCCAACCTGCTGCAGGGATGCCTGGGGACATGGATGCCTTGCGAGAGGCCTGCTTGGCCTTGCAGGAGCTTTACCAGCAGCTGGAGGTGAGCTTGTGCAAGGAGAAGATCACCAAGGGAGGACTGGGTATGGACAGCCAGGCTCTCAGGGCTCTGACATGTGAGCTGCAGAAGCTGTATCCCCAGTTGCTCTGCCATGAGGATGTGAAGCAGCTTTATCTTATTGGAAACCTCGTTGATGTGTCCCATGCCAAGCAGTATCTTCAGGATTTCAGCACCAGAGGAGGTGCTGCACAAGTGGTTCCCATGGTCAGCAGCTCCCTGCCCTCACAGCCAGCAACCTCCCACACCACAGAGAATACACTGCACAAGCCCAAGGAGCCTGCAGGCACCTCAGCCTCAAGGCTCAGCCCAGGCAGGCCAGAGCTGAGAGGTGAGCTCAAGCTAGCTGCCAACTTCGGCACTCTGAAAGCTGACAAGTCTCAGGACTCCCCACCGGTGGGGCAAGCACCACCTTCTGGAAAACACCCACCACAAATAGATGCTCTAGGTCCAAGTGACCCAACAGCACTGACCCAGCAGTACCAGCCTGGTGTCTCTACAGCAGGTGTGGATTTGGGGTCAGCAGCAGTGTCTCAGCAGAAGGACCCTAAAGAATGGGACCAGCTGAAAGGAGGTGCCAGGCTTACAAGACACAAGGCTCTGTCTGCCTTTGGGGGCAAAGAAAACAGCACTTCACAGCACCCTGGGGACTCTAAAGGCCCAGGTCCCATCAAGCACCACTCCCTTGCTGGCACATCTAGTGCCTTTGACACAACAAGGACCTCTAAACCTTCTGAATCCAAGCCTCTTCTGCGACGTTCCAGCAGCTTCTGCCTGCCAAGAACAAAGGAAAATGAGAAGCTGCAGGACACGGTCCGGGCAGGCAGTGAGGGTGGAAGGGCGAGAGAAGAAATGAGCCTGGACTCTCTGCAGTGGTCTTACCTGAAAGACGTTCACCGCGCTGCTGTTGATGAGCTGTGCAGGGATGGGGGGGTGCAGCTCTCGGAGCATCATGCTGGGGACTGCACCGTGCTGATGCTACAGGCAGAGGACAGGGACAAGCTTTTCCAGGCAAAATGGAAAGTGGAATCTCTCGTGCAGAAGTGTCCTGACCTTGTGTGTCAGAGAGTGAGCTACTCGGAGCTTGCTGTAGATGGTCCAGATGACAGTGCCCTGAGCGAGCTGTGCAACCTCTTGCGAGGAAACTCCTTCAAGGTTGGCCTCAGCAAAGAGAAGTACAACCTATACCTTGCCTGCCCCAAGGAGATGCTGCCCGGAGTGACTGAGGCCTTCGAAGTGTTTTCTTTCAGGAGGCTCCGTGCCCTGAAGTCTTCATCCTTGTCTCCAGGACCAGAGAGCACAGGGTACTCTAGTGTTGTCCAGCCAAGCAGGAGCCAGGACAAGGTGCTGGGTGCAGCCCTTTCTGGCAGCCTGGAGTCCCTACAGATGGACCTGCAGGACCTGAGCATTAACGATAAAGCAGAGTTCACGGATGCGCTCCGGGCTTTCCAGCTGCCAGAGGCTAAGAGGTCCCCCAACCTTTGGGGGCTCCAGCACACACTGGGGCAGGAGAAGGCCAATGACCATGTTGATTCTGGGGCTGAGCAAGGAGGAAGCGACCTTCTGAGCCCTGGTGTGGTGGATAAGTCAAGTCCCACTGGTCTGAGGGAGTCCCAGGAGCAGCTAAGGACCAAACTGGCTGTGGGGGAGCCGGACACTGCACGGCTGAGGCAGGTTTTGCCGGACAGGTTCCAGTTTGCAAGAGACAACAGCAGAGGAGGCCACGGCGAGGTGATGGGACGGCTGTGCTCCCCGGTGCGTGCAGCGGATGGGGCTCCTCACTCCCTGCCCGCCCGGCTGTGCAGGCCCACGGAGGCTGCAGCCCTGGCCCCAGCCAGGGCTCTGCTCCCCGCAGGCAGTAGCAGTGCGCAGGAGAGGCAGACAAGAGGCCCCAGCCTGGGACAGGAAAGCAGCATGACCCCCCTGGGCCGGTGCGATGCCTGCCACGGCTCAGGCATGACCTGCCAGGCGCCCTGCGGTCACTCGCTGTGCAGGACGTGCTTCGCAGGGGACAGTGCGCAGCCGCCCTGCTGCAGCTCCTCCGCGCTATCCCCGGGCTGCAGGATCTCGGGGACGTTCCAGATCTCCTCCCTGTCTCAGAGTCTGCCGGGCTACTACCGAGACCCAACGCTCCAGGTTGCCTACATCATCCCTGACGGTGTGCAAGGGGTAGGTACCACCACTGAGGCTTCCCCAGCCCACTGCAGGACATGCGATGGCTTCTGCGTGCTTGACATGCAGTGTGGCTGGGGTGGGATGGGGGGGCGTGTGGCAGAGGGAGAAGGGCAGCTCCAGCTCCATGCCCCACATGCAAAGCAACAGAGGTGTTGAACCACGGCTCTGCTCCAGGTTTGGGAGCAGCTCGCTGTAGCCTCTGCTTTTAGTTCCAAGTCAGTAGCAGGCCACGAGGCCACAAGCTGGCCAGAATGTCAGATGCCAGCTCCGAGGCACAGCAGTCAGGTGGTTGTTTAAAACGTTTTCTTCCTGTTCCAAGGTTGGTGACCCCCACCCAGGACAGCCTTACAAAGGGGGGCATTTCTGTGCCTTCCTGCCAGACAACAGGGAAGGGCAGAAGACAGCAGTGCTTCTGAAGAAAGCATTTGATTGTGGGCTGACATTTCACATCAAGTCCTGCAATGGAGAGGAAAGAGTGACATGGGGCCTTATCCCACACAAAACCTCCTGGAATGGGGGCAAAGCCAGGTATGACCCAGCTCGTCCCAAGTTTCCAGGTGTGGGGTTTTCTAGTAGCAATTAAAGGAGGAGAACCATGGGCTTCAGCTGAACACATCCTGGTGTGAGCGGCTCTTGCAGGCTCCCACAGCAGCAGAGCTGGTGGCTCCCTTTGCTTCAGCTTGCGGGGTCTGGCAGACCAGCTCTGGCCTCCTCCAGCTGGAGCTAAAGCCCTTGCCCATCCCACACCCCTAAACTCCCTATGGATGAGAATTCTGGGCCCTGTTCACTTGCAGCTTCTCTGCCTTTCCCTGTGTCTCTGGAGCCAGCCCTGGATGCGAGCTGTGACTTCCACTCCCAGCCCCGCTGAATGCACGGGGCAAAAATAGACTGTGCTCCCCTCTTCCTGTACTGGAAGGAACAGGAAGGTTCTGGAAGGTGGTTTTAGCACCATCAGCAGGATTCACACCGCTTCCCTCTCTGCCCCACAGGAACGGTTATCCGGATGCCCTGTATCTCCGTGAGGTTTGCGCTGTACTGAAGAAACTGGGCATTGCATGAGCCTCCCCGTGCAGCAGCCACAGCTCCTGCCTTGCTTCACCTTCCTCTCCAGCTGACGCACGTGCGGCTTAACACAGGCAGCTCAAGAGAAAGCGAATGTTTGTCCAAGGAGCTCCTGTGGGCCCAGAGGCAGCCAGAAATTAGGTTAGTGACTGCAGCACCTCCATCCCTGCCCTCTGCAAGGCTCAGCATGGATCGGAGCTCCCCTGCAAGTCCCGGATGCGTGTCTTCAGCAGCCACTTATGCAGCTTGTGTCAGGCTGGGCCCTGGTGTGGCATTCAGCAGCACAACCCAAACCTGGGCAGGAGTCTGTGCCTCGTCCAGCCCCAGCATCTGGCCACTAGAGGCAAGTTCCAGCTAAGCCCCCACCAGAGCCTGGGCCAGAGCTGAGCTGAGCTGCCCTGGCGGATGGTTCAGTCCTCCAGCCCCTGCTCCGGGGCCAGCAGGAACCTGGCTGCTCTGCTGGGGGAGCACCGACAGCGCACGGGTGAGCTGCCTCCAGGAGAGCATAGAGACTGTCTCTGCCTGTACCTGGAGATACACAATAAATAACATTTATCCCCACATTTTTAGTGGCTGTTCATGCCTTGTTATCACCCCAGGCACCTACTTCAATCTCAACTGGCTACAGAGACAGCCAGACACAGAGTAAAGGGGAGAAAGCAGCTAATGGCTTGGTACACAAAAATAGCTGCTCTCTAGAACAGGGCATTCAAGCATCACTGCAACACTGGAGTAAACAAGGAGCAGTTCTCCTTAAGAGGAGAAGCATGTTTTCACCCTTGGGAAGCAAACTGACTGTGTCCACCTGATGCCTGCCTGCCTGGGGAAGGAGGAGGCAGAGCTGGGGCAGAGGGTTCATTCCAACAGCAGATTGAGCAGCAGACCATGGGGGGGTGGGTTGTTATGCTTTTAATTAACATTTGAAACACATAAGGCATATGGTAACATTAGACAGAAAAGCATTACACAGCATAGTCATGTAAACAGCATTGGCACAATTGCTTTCTGTCCAACTTGGTTACACGCACAAAGCGGAATACAAAGATTTGCCATGTGGCTGTAGGATGCATTTCACTCATGTCACACTCCAAATCAACACGACTCGGACAGCACAGACCAGACCGGATGGTGTGAGAGGCTCAGTCTAATGCATTTCACATCACGCTCGTGTAATACTTGCCAGTCAACTTTGCCATCACCAGGGCTTGGCACACTAGAGCCTTCATTAGACAACAGTGTGGGTTTACACCTCTGACAGCAGCTGTAGGTGGGTCAGGATCCTGCACCAGTTAAAGCCTGAGGCCCACAGTGCTTCTTACTCCCCCCGGTCAACCAATTCTAGTTTAATACCGTTGTCCAAAATGAAATGTACAGCTAAACTCCCTCCTCCAGCTCAAAAGTATTTGGCAGGGCTCACGCTCCTCTATGCAAACTGAAGCTGCAACACAGGTGAGCCCAAGAGAATCCAAAGAGTCAAAAACGTGACAGAAGCAGCCTGGTGGTAGCAAAGGGGTTGCATTTTGTCCCAGACCAGTCTAGGAAGGCGCCTGCAATAAGTGGCACCGCACAGGCACCCCTGTGCTGGGCAGCCACAGCGGGCAGGGCCAGGCACGCTGCTCCTGCCATGAGCTGTTCACTTGGACACCTCACCACAACCTTTGGATCAGGCAACCAGCAAGAGAAACACTAAATGGCACTTGTTAGAGCTGGAATGGCACCTGGCCTTTGAGCACAGGGAACACCCGTGTCCTCACTCTGCCCTAAACACTTAAGCAACAGTGAGTGGAATGATTTTGATCCTGGGGTTTTGTTTGGTTTTTGCTTTGGTCCTTAGTACACAAACCTGCTGGTTAACTTTATGGAGTTAAGACACTTGAAGTTGTTGTACATTGGTTCAATACTTCTCAGCCCATAAAACGTCCATTAAAAAAATAAGGTAAAAAAACCCCCAACCAAACCAACCCAAACTAAAAACAACCAACCACAACCAATAGAGGAGAGCACTGTCAGTGAGGCAGTGGAGAGCAAGGTTACACTTAATCTTGGCTTTCTGTAGAAAACACTGTTGCTACCAAGGGACACAAAACAGACAGTGCTAAACACTAACCAATAGTAACTGCTCAGCACTCTGGCCCTGATAAGGGCTTCAGGAATGTGTAGAGAGGACACATGAGCAACCACGGGAAGGGAGTCAGGAGCTGGGATTGGTTCCAGGGCAGCAGATAAAGCCTCGCTCAAGGACTGGCTGGAGCCGAGCAGCTGCCCTGGTGGACACAAGGGCTCTACTGAGCTCTTCTGGACTGGGGAGCACAGAACCACAGCCTGGAAAGGCTGTAACACATGGAAAGGGAGCGTCTTATCCACGGCAAGTCAGACTACACCACTAGTGTTCACAGAACAGAGCTAGCAAAAGTCATAACAGGTTTTTGGCAATACTTTGAAAGGCCAGAATGGAAAAGGCTCCAGTGACTTCCTAGTCCTTACAGGCATGTAGAAGAAGGCACCGAGATGCTGTTTTCTGAGGTGCAGCACAAGGCAGCGCGGCAGAGGTGTCCTATGGGAAGCTGCATCGGGAGGGACAGACTGCGAGAGCCTTTCTATGCTGCCTGATCCAAGAGCATCCAAGTAAGGCACTGAGCACGCGCTTGGCCGAGAGTAAAGCAAGGAGAGGATGTTACTGTGACACACAGTTGGATAGTGTTCCCCTTTACAAGCGTGCAGAACCTGAAGGTGTGCAGGGCTGTGCTGTGTGAGCACACTGCTCCTTCATCAAGGTGAAGTCCAGTTTCCCAGAGGAACAGGTCCAGACTTCCCATGCCAGCAATTTAGACAGTCCTCCTGTTGTCAGACCTGGTAAAGCAGCATTAGACACTGTTGGATTGAATCTAAATTAGCATGAGGGGGCAGCTTGAAAGGAGAAGCAGCAAGATTTCGGATTCAGAAAGGTTAAAAGTTGTGCTTGTGAGTTTCATTAGACCATGTTTGTGAAGTTCACGTATCGAGTGCAAGAGATGGACTGACAAGGATCTGTGACAGGCTCCATTCTCCTCTGAGCTCCAAGGGAATAGGGTTGTTCTAACAGCTCCCACCATGGCAGAGGCCAAACAAAACCCATGAAGCCTTCCCACCACAGCTCCTGTCATGCCCCCATGGTGGTGGGCAACAGGTACAAAGTGAGGAAGTTGGGGTCCTCAGGCAAGGGGGGCTACCACAGCTCAGATTTGACTGGGGTATAAATGGAGCCCTGCCAGAGAAGCATTCTGAGCTGGTCCTGCTTGGAGCAGAGGGCCTGCAGCCAAGGACTCTCCCCTCGGCTCAGGATGCATCCAAGGAAGCTCCTCAAGGTGAAAGCCCTCCCTTTGTTAGGTGAGTGACTGCACATTTTGGAGCACTGGCCATAAATCTTAAGAATTAATTCTTGAGTCAGAAGTGTAGTGACAAATCCATGTGATACCCCAAATCTGCAGGTGATGGAGCTTTAACTGAACAGCAGCTTTCATTTGGTCTCAAGGTATTGGTTCAGCAGCAGCAGAGCCAGGGCAGGACCCCCAGAGGCTGTGCCTATGCGCTGCTGAAGAACTGGGGCCTAAGCACCTGCAATACAAGACTGACAAACAGGAGCCCTGCTGGAGAATAGAGCTGGACCCTCTTCACCTGCACAGGAACCCCAGCCCTGCATGGTGCTGCTCTTGAGCATACGGGGTCCTTCGCCCTCTCTTTGGGGTTTGGGTAAGCAGGACTCTTGGTAGCAAAGGGTTTGCCACAATGGGCAGCTCTTCTTGGTGCCCTCAGGTTTACCTTTTCAAACCCAAAATGAAGCCTGAAAGCCTGCAGCACCTACAGTCCACGGCACAGCCTCAAAGCAGGCACAAACTGCACCCCCAGTCACTCCGGGCTGAAAACAGGGTCCAGCAGGAAGAACAAGCATCACCCAGGATGATAAGTGCTCACAGGACTGGGCTCGGCGCTCTGCACGGCTCCATTTCCAAATCCACGGAAGAAAGAAAAGACAAACTGGAGCTCTGGCCTGGGAGGAGCACCCCAGGCAGCTCCTGAACCCTCAGTGTTGGAAGAGAGCCCAAGAGTCCCATGACTTGCAGTTTCAGAGGAAGAGTCATCAAGCCCTGCCACAGCACTGAATCACGAGCTGAGAGCTGGTTCGAGTGGATACCTATCGAGCTAGCAAGAAGAGGATGGAAAGCACTATTTCAACTGCTCAAGAAGCCCAGGCCAAGAGGTTTGGCAGAGCTGGGCTGTCTACCATCTACAGCAGTAACCTGGCAATAGCTTCACTGAGCAGCACGCCTCAGAAGAGCCAGCCCAGGCTCCTGGGAAGCAGCTTACAGGACTGGTTCTTGCAAGTTACTTCCCAAACTGCAGCCCCTCCCCAGCGCACAACAGAAAACAAGCATTAAAGGGCTTGTTTTGTTCCCATCTTGCTAAAGTCTGATTCAACACTGCAGCCCTTAGAAACACAAACACGAGGGTGAACTTTAGCCTTAACAATACCAGCTTGGAGCCCAACATTAATAAAGCACAGAGCCAACATCAATTGTTCCAGTCATTTGAGACACAGTTGAGTCCTTATGGTCTCTAAAAATCAGACACAATTTAGATCTCCCTATACAGTTTGGAATCAGAAAATGGACAAGATCAACTTACCTATATTCTGTATTCAGACAGAATACACACAGAATATATCTGTCTGTATTCTGACACAGACCAGCCTGTCAGGTTATTGCTGACTGCAGAGAGAAGTGACTGCAAATGAAGTGCAAGATGCTCTAGACTTCAGAATGCCAGGATGGTTATTTACAAGGCAAAGACAACACGGCCTGTTATGAACTGACTGGTGTTAGAGGCCTACGAAAGCAGAGGGAAGAGTGTGGTTAGTGTAAAGAGAATAGCCAGTGCTAGAATGAAACTGGGGCAGCTCTGCTTTTGCTCTGGCTGTGGAGGAAACCTCCCAAGTCTGGCCCCTTCTGCTGAACAAATGACAGTGCAAATGCTTCAGCAGGACCAGGTTCTGTGGAGACGCTTGGCAGTTCCTACAGCACGTTGCACCTTGACTCTACAGTGATGGGCTGTGCAGTTGTTCACCACCAACTGCTGGCAGCTTCAGCTGCACTGCCAGGGAGGTTAGTTGGGAAATTCAGTAGAGAAACAAGTGAAATAAGCAGGCTTCAAACCAGACAGCGAGGGCAGGGGGTCAGTCACAATGAAAGCATGCAAACCTCAGCTGAACCTTAACCACGATGTTCTGGAAGCTACTGATCTGTCCATTTCCAGGTCCCAAAGAGATCGAGGAGTTAACCCACGAATTCACGATCTGCACACATCTCTTCTCCTTAGTTCTCTTCTTTTTTGGATTCTTCCTTGGGTGCTTCAGGAACCAGGATGACCTTTCCAACATTCTTCTTCTCTTGCATCTGCCTCATGGCATCTGCCACCTGGAAGCAACAGGAACCCTGTGAGACCCACACCCACCATGTACCGCCCTTCCTGGGTGCCTGGTCCACCCAGACTCATCCAGGGGCCATTCAGGGGCAGCTTTCCTGGCAGCCGAACTTTGGGGTGCTTCTGCACAGGAGCATTTTGGACAGAGTTGGGCAGCTCCCCCACTGTCCTTATGGATTCACACAGACCAACTGCAAGATGCAGAAGGATGCTCTGCAAACTGTGGAAGAGCGAAGTGGAGGTCTCCACAGTTTCCTTCCAGAGGGGAGTACTGCAGAAACCCAGCCAGCAGCCAGGACAGCGCTTCTACCATTACACACCCACAGAACAAACATGCACAGGGGTTTATTGTTACTATTTTTAAGTAAAACAGCACCTGGGTCAGGCCTGGATTCATCAGAGTTTTCCTTAAGCAATTGCACCAGACTAGTTCTCAGCTATTACAGCAACTGATGGTTACCAAGTCCTTTGCTCCACTGTGATAAGCCCTACCCAGGCAAAGGATTCTCAAGGGAAGAACCTGACTCTGCCTGCACACATCGATGCAACAGCACTGAACAGAGGAGAGCTGCTGAACACTGCCACTCCCTTCCAACATCCTCATTCTGCCTCACTGCCTGGGCTCTGTCTCCCTCGTGGAGGGGCAGCAGCAGCATTCCCAGCTGTCTGCTCCATTACAGGCTGCAGACTGAGGGCACTTTCCAGTCTGATGCATAACCCAGACCCTCTATGGGCTGCTGCTGCCCATGGAGCACAGCTGAGCACCTGCCCTATTCTATAGGGATGCTGTCTGGTGCTGTCCAGCTCTGTGCACTCGAGCAGAAGAGCCCAGCCCCTTTACTGCCCCTTAATATCTTAAAAAGAAAAAAAAGCACTGAATACCTGAGAAGAGATGGTTATTAAACATCTGCAACAGTTCAGCCCCCATGAACAAGGTGCTCACACTGAACCAGAGCTCACTGTGCAGAAAACACTCGCCCAGTAATTTCTGGGTGCTGCCAGCCTATATGTTAACTCAGACTCACCCGATCAAAAGGCCATACAGAGTCTATTTTGGGCTTGATTTTGCCTTGACGGTACAGGTTATCCAGCTTGGATATAACACTTCCAAGGAGCTCAAATTCTTCATCCATGGCTCCAAGGTCATAGCCACACACAGCCTTGTTATGATGTAGGAGCTGCAAGGCATTGATGCTGAACTGGTTCCACCAGGTTTTAGCCATAGCTATAAGGCTCTTCTTCTGCCCAGTGAGCACGTTTGCTACCCCTAAAAAGAAAGCAAGGCACAGATGAGCTGGAATGAACACAACCTAAGAGGCAGCAGGCACCCCATGGAACAGCTCAGAGTATAGGCAGGGCAACAGCTAATCAGAGTGATGGAGGACAGAGGCGAGAACTGGATCACATCAGGATCAGCCCATGTGACCTTCCATGGAAGCTGGAACCTGCCTCGGCCTCAGGGCATGCAGAACTTGGATCACAGGCACCCATATATTAGCAAAATACAGAACAACTCCTCTCCTGGGAGGGCAGTAGCAGCGCAGCTAGACTGGCAGAGGCAAGAGGGGGTTACAAGTCACATCCAGCCAGGCTGGCAGGACAGCACTCCCTTCTCCTACAGCCAGGCTTCCCCAGGGGAGCCACACGCTGCAGCAGCGGGGACAGCAGAAGCCATACACTGGTGCATGTGTCTGGAATCCCACTGGGGGTTGTGTGAGGGCTTTGTCTAGGGGACAAAATCACAGTGTTTCAGGGTTGGGGAATGGAGAGATAAGTATTCAGTAGCTTCAAACCTCATCACCCACACATCCTCTAGCAGAAAAGCAAGGCTCTATTAGTGCTGGGCATTAAGTCAGCCTGGACAAAGCAGCTGTGCCAGCATTCCTCCATGAGGACATTCCAGCTTCCCCTGCAGGCACCAGCTCGTACTCAGAGAGACATCTCACCAGGGGAGGGAAGAGCCTCAGAGCCTGTGAGCAGAGCTCTGGAAACACAGCACAAACCTCACACCCCTCAGGCAAAGCTCCCTAAAGACCTTTGTGAAACAGCAGCACTACAGACACAGCAGTGAGCAACAGGCACGGAGCACACGGAGCATCCCGTGCAGATCCACATCCATACTGCCACCACACGCTCCCCCTGGTGCAGGAGCAGGGGTTTGGGCACACACTGCTCACACTCACCATAAATGATGACTTTGCCCATCGGCTTCAGCAAGTTAAATGCTTTGGATGTATCAGATCCTCCGAGGGGGTCCAGGACAATGTCAACACCTAGAGGGAACCGAGAGTAACCAGGAGTTTCTTTGCACTTGAGAAAGATGCAGGACGGGTGTACGAGTCCTCCACCACCCAGTACCTTTGGGAGAGATTTTCCGGACCTCCTCTGCGTAATCCGTGGTTCTGTAGTCAATGGGGTGAGTGACTCCGCTGCTCCGGAGCGCGTCGTGCTTGGAGGCAGACGCTGTGCCAAAAATGGTGACGTTTTCTACAGTCTTGCACAGCTGGATGGCAGCAGTTCCCACACCACCTGAAAACCAGCGAGAAGGACTTAGAAGCAAACATCCCCAGTAGGCAGAAAAGCTGGCAGGATAGGTAAATTATCCCTGCTCCTACCGATGGCACAGCACCGGGAGGGGATGGAACAAAGACTTTGCTTGGGGCACGCTGATGCCTGTGGCACAATGGGGAAGACTGACCCCGGCTGCTGGGAAATGGCTTCAGTCCCACCCTGCTCTGGTCGCTTCCTCCCCCATGGCACCCTGTCAGAGGCTGCACACTGAAGCCAAGAGTCTCAGCATGGGCTGGCAAGAACTATTTACCTGCAGCCATGTGGAT
Organism: Strigops habroptila; assembly: GCF_004027225.2. Taxonomy (NCBI): domain Eukaryota; kingdom Metazoa; phylum Chordata; class Aves; order Psittaciformes; family Psittacidae; genus Strigops; species Strigops habroptila. Next base: position 2,109,019 of record NC_044295.2, read on the forward strand.
GAGGACACTTTGGTTGGGTCTCAGGTTTCCAAAGTCGAACAGGACCATGTAGGCAGTGATGTAGTTGACAGGAAGAGCAGCCGCTTCCTCGAAGCTCATCCCGGGAGGCATCAGGAAAGTCTGACGGGCTGGAACGTTCACCACTTCTTGCCAGAGCCCTGACTTAGCCAGGATCATCACCTTATCACCAACCTACAATCAAACAGAGGACAAGGCGGTCTGAAACAAGCCCAGGCTTGCAAAAGTCATCACACACCAGGACCAGGCACACGTGTGCCTGTGGGCACTGCAGCACTCCGCGCTCCACTCACCGGGCACCAACAACAGGGCAACTCCCACCATGGACCCACATGCGAAGGTTTCCTTCCACATTCGTGGAGTTTAAAAGGATGTTCACAAATGCGTTCAGGAATGGCACAGTCCCACTTTAGCCCAACATCCTACCAGTGCTCGCCACTAACAAGAACGTTCTGTGCAGAGAATCACACAATGGTTTGTGTTGGAAGGGACCTTAAAGCTCACCCAGTTCCAACCCCCTGCCACGGGCAGGGACACCTTCCACTAGAGCAGGTTGCTCCAAGCCCCTGTGTCCAACCTGGCCTTGAACACTGCCAGGGATGGGGCAGCCACAGCTTCTCTGGGCACCCTGTGCCAGCGCCTCAGCACCCTCACAGGGAAGAGCTTCTGCCTAAGAGCTCATCTCAATCTCCCCTCTGGCAGGTTAAAGCCATTCCCCTTGTCCTGTCCCTATAGGCCCCTGTCAAAGCCTCTCTCCAGCTTCCTTTAGGCTCACCGCCCCTTTGTCCCGGGGCTTTGTCTCCTGCCGGGGCTGCGCGGGCGGGACCGCGCCGGGCGCTGCGGGCGGGGAACCGCGCCCCCGCCGGCCGGGCCGGGGCTGCCGGGACCGGGACCTCGCGGGGCAGCCGGGACCGGGGCCGGGCGGGGCCGCACCTGCTGGGCGGCGGGGCGGGGCCACCGCAGTGCGGAGGGGCGAGCCGAGCCGAGCCGGGCGAGCCGAGCCGGACCGAACCGGGGCGACCGAACCGAGCCGAGCCGAGCCGCCCCGCCCCGCCCCGCCCCTCACCTGTCGGTCGCGGACGCCCTCGCCGAGGGCGCGGACGACGCCGGCGCACTCCATGCCGGGGCAGACGGGCGGCGACGGCAGGTCATACAGCCCCTGCCGCGCCAGCAGGTCCGCGAAATTGAGGCCGCAGGCGTGGACGCGCACCGAGACCTCGCCCGGCCCCGGGCTGCTGCAGCGCCGCAACTGCACCTTCAGCTTCTCGTAGCCGCCGAAGCCCGTCAGCACCAGCGCCCGGTGCTCGGCCGCTTCATCGCCGCCCGCGGGCGGCTCGGGGCCGGGGGCCGGCTCGGGGGCGGCGGCGGCGGCCGGGGCCGGTTCAGCGGACATGGCGGAGCGGAGCTGCGGGAGCGGATGCGGGCGCGGGGCGGTGGCGGGTGGCGAAAAGCCGGGGCCCGGCCGAGGGCGGGGCGGGGCGGGGCGTGCGGTTGTGCTGGTGGAGCCTTTCGAGCAGCTGAAGGGCTGGATTCCTCTGGGGACACCCGTTCAGCTGGAGCGGCGTCTGGCCGAGACACTGCCGCAATTACTGTAACGGCTGTCACTGGCAGGGAGGGTTAATAAACAGCTCTCTGCTGGTAGCCCTGAAATGGCTGCGTGTAGTGGACACGAGGCACGCACTGCTCACGGACAAGAGGGAGGAGTAGAGCTCCAGTCCGAAAGAGCTCTAGTAGAGCTTTGAAGTAGAGCTCTAGGAACTAAAGACAGATAAAGAAGGACGTGGAGCTGTTGGAGCGAGTCCAGAGGGGGCCACGGAGATGCTCCGAGAGCTGGAGCAGGGCCTCTAACAATCCCTCTCCTCTCAAGCAACCGAAAAAGAAACAGGCAGGAGATAACAAAGCCGTGGTGGGTCTGGAGGCAGCTGCCTGTGGGAGCTTGGCCTTTGCCCCAGGGCTCACTCAGGATGGACTCCAGCAGCGCCAAGCCCACAAAAGCCTCCCTTCGCCTGTCGAGGCAGCCTGGGTGCCCCTGGGCCAGAGGCTGACAGTGCCTTGATCTGCCTGCCTGGGTTTGTTGGGAACTCAAGAGAAAGAGTCCTCCTGCCTTTGTTCTGCCTTTGCCTCGCCTATGTTGGCAGTGTTGGGATGCACACAGATGAGATCTCACAGCTGCATCACACATACAAGAATGCTGTGCCTCCTGGATGACACCGTGCCTGTATCACAGTAAATTACATTTAGATTTGACAGGTAGAGCAGCAGGTAGAAGAAATATGACACAACCCCTCAAACGTACCTGCCACTCACAGCCACAGTTCCCTGCGCTGCTGTTTTGATCACAGAGACAATGGAGGTGATTGCCAAGTGGTAACTGATGCTCAGTGAACATGAGCCCTCATGGTGACAGCAGACTGAAGAAACCCTCCCAGCACAGCATGTCATTCCCACAGAGAACACTGCTGAGGATGCTTCAGCATCTTCCCCTGCACAAACCCAAGCTGTAGAGGCTGAGGATGTGCAGCACGAGTAAGCGGCTGGCGCGAGGCCAGTTTCCTGGTGTGCACAGAACAGCATCCCACCATGTCCTCCTCTGGAGGCAGGCACCTTTTCCACTGCGGTCCTTGGAGAAATCCTGTGAAATGACAATCCCTCTCCTTAACTTCAACCTTCCACCGCAGCATCAATAATTTACTGACAATGGCAGTCCCTAAATTACAGGCTTAGCACATCCACATGCTGTGCACCCATGAGGAGCTGATCATTTGGACAGCATGTCTTCCCTTGCTGAAAATGCACAAACTTCCCCTCAGTGTGCTCATTGTGGCTTTCAGGGACGAGGTAACCATAGGGCACGGTGCGTGTCTTGCAAGGAGAGATGGTTTTCTCTGCACCACAGAGAACTGCTGCAGCTCAAGGGTCGTGCCAGACGCACGGCATTCCCTGGGCTCACCCCAGGGATGTGGGCTGCTCTGCAAGGAAAAGCAAGTGTGGTGCTGAGACACAGCGGGGTGCTGAGCCCAAGAGCCTCACCCGCACCCAGCCCCTGCCGCTGCCACACAGTGCTGGGCTTGCTGGAAGGAAGACTTTGAAAAGAAAAGCCCAATTTGTGTTCGTGATATGCAATTCATGTGTGACATTAAATGGAAAAGAAGCTGAAGTTTTGAGAGTTCATTTCGGTTCATTTCCCACCCTCCACCACTCGCCATGTGAAAAAGAACTGCAAAACTGAAAATACTTCATTTTGACGAGTGGTTTCAAACACAAAGGTGGTGCAAATCACTCCTACTGCTGGAGAAGCTGTTCCCTCTGAGCCTCTCAGCTGGGGAGCAGCCGGGCTCCCCTGTAGCCCGCAGCAGCGGTGCTGGGAGCCGCTGGTGCTGGCAGAAGGGGCGCAATGGGCAGGATCATGCGCATCCTGCACTGCCTGCACCCAGAGCAAAGCCAGGGCAAGGCCAGCGCCGGCTGGAAGCTGCATTTCAAGTAGCTGGATGCAGTGTGGGAGGGGAGGCGTGTGACGAGGATGTTTCCACATGCAAGGGGACAGAATCAGAGAATCAGCCATTTCCCTCCTCCCACCCTGACCGTCTTTATTTGCCTTTGGTGCTGCCAGTCCCTGCCCCTCCGAGGAGCATCTCGCTCCCTGCGCAGGGATCAGTCTGCAGCCAAGCTCTGGAGTCCTCCAGACCCTCCCATGTCCCTTCAGCTGCTGCTAGGCCTGATGAATCCTAAGAAGTGTCCTAAGAACGGGGGGGAAGGGGGCCGCTCACCTCCAGAGGAGTGTTGCAGAGGCTCCAGGTCACTTTCTCCGTACAGAGAAATCCAGAGCCGTAATAGAGGTATTGTGCTTCCCGTACCACACGTGCTCCGACTGCAGTCCTGCCAGCAGAAGACTTGTCAGTTGAATGCCTCCTTGCTTTAATCCCTGAGATTGCTGAAGGATGCTGCTTGCATCTGATAGCATTTATGGACTCTTATAATGAGCTTCGGCTTGCTGAGATAAATTAATGTGCTCAGCCAGAGGTGTAAACTTCATTAATGGCAGCAGTGAGTCAGATCAGCGTTATTCTAGCACAGGATGTAAACAGGCTGGACACATGAAAGGGGATTTGACTGTTGGGTTTGTTTTTTTCTTTTTCTCTCTCTTTCTTTTAACCCTCTTAATTGCTGTTGATTTGTATCTTTTCTGCTGTGTGTTTTCAAACTCTACTGCTTTGCCACCTCTTCATCTTGCAGGGGAAACCATCAAATAACACAGCATTCGGGTCTGAATGATGTAACTGCTGAGTGTTAACAGCAACACGCTGCAGTTCTGCCTGGCACGTTTCTAGCTCTTTCACATATTTGACAAGTCAGACAAAAAGATACTTAAGACGAGATCTGATGGAAAAATTAAAGAGTGTCCCTTACTCCTGTCCCAGTTTACTGGCTTACCAGTGGAAATAAGATGTTGCAGTGGTTGCCAAGGACCAGACTTGGAGGCTCTATGCAGGCACAAGAACAAGATGTCAGAGGCTCCAGGTTTCAGGCTGTGGGTCCTTCAGTAAAGGTTGGCTTCCCCCAGTACATTTCTCTATTCCTGGTCCTGAGGATGTCTTTTAGTTTCTTTGTACAGGAAATAACACAAACGTAACACAAGAAAGTTAATTCCTGATGGCAATTAGAATCCCAGAGAGCATGGATCAGCAAGGGAGGGTCTAGCCACTGGAGAAGCGTTTTCAGGAGCAGACATGCGAGAGCCATCTGTCGCCTCACCAGACGTGGTGACAGTCACAGCACGTCTCTCTCTGCATCCTACCCGGAACATTTACACCGTGACTGGAGGTTGCCGAGATTCAGCAAGTGTCGCCTGCCAAAAGGTGCATTGCACCAAATGGAGCTCAGGGCTCGGCACTGACAGTGCCCCAAGTGGCTCCCAGCAAAAGGCGCTCGCAGCTGCTTTTGCTCCCTCGGGAAGCCCCATGTGGCTGGCAGGGTTGCAGAGGTCTGGAGTATTATATATTGATGTATAGAGCATTGTAATATATATTAATATATTTAATATATATTTTATGTATTGGGAGCAGCCCTGAGGAGAAGGACTGAGGAGAAGCTCCCCATGACCTGGTTTCAGTGTGCGCTTGAGCCCAGAACCCCCCATGTGCTGGGCTGCACCCCCAGAGCGTGAGCAGCAGGTCCGGGAGGGGATCCTGCCCCTCTGCTGTGCTCTGGGGAGCCCCCCCCCTGCAGTCCTGATCCAGCTCTGGGGCAGCAGCACAAGAGGGACGTGGAGCTGTTGGAGCGAGTCCAGAGGAGGCCATGGAGATGCTGTGAGGGCTGGAGCAGCTCTGCTCTGGAGCCAGGCTGACAGAGGCTGGGAATGCTTTTAACCTGCCAGAGGGGAGATTGAGATGAGCTCTGAGGCAGAAGCTCTTCCCTGTGAGGGTGCTGAGGCGCTGGCACAGGGTGCCCAGAGAAGCTGTGGCTGCCCCATCCCTGGCAGTGTTCAAGGCCAGGTTGGACACAGGGGCTTGGAGCAACCTGCTCTAGTGGAAGGTGTCCCTGCCCGGGGCAGGGGGGTGGAGCTGGATGAGCTTTAAGGTCCCTTCAACACAAACCATTCGAGATTTCTATGATTCACTACAGAGAGTTTCCTGCTTCCCCTGAAGCAGGGTCACAATAATCTGTTGGTTGGAAGCAAAACACTAATTCTGTTTGAGAAACATGGTGAAAAACTTTCCCAAGAAAGGGTGTTGTCCAGGGGAACAGCTTGTTCCAGGTGACAGCGATGGCCACCCAGCACTCCTTTACCCACAGTCACAAGCACAATGAACTTTTCTTTCTGTTTCTCCACAGAAAAGCTGAGCGACACACACACGCATACAAGAAGGCAAAAAACCCTACAGGGCTTTACAAAACATGACACTGTGCAGCACAAGCTTCTTTCCCTGGGGAAGGTGGAAGGAAACAAGCATGTGACAGTTACTCATCACATTGCTTAAGGCAAGACTGGGAGGCACGGAGATGTGGCAGGAATATGCACAGAAGGTGGAATCGACTGACAATAGTTTCCTGGCCCATATAATGCAGGAGTCAGACTGGGTGAGCTACACTACCCTGATCCCAGCGCAGCCTTATGCCTGTGTCTTGTCTGGTCTTGTCTTAGGTCTTGTCTGGTATGTGATGATAGGATGAATGTGGGGGGACTTGAATTCTCGTTTGACCAGCTGGATGTGCTCAGGACACACCTCCAGCCCCGCCTGCACTTGGCCCCAGGACACGGGGCAGCTCTGCCAAGTGCACACTGGCCGAGGCTGATGTGTCCCAGCAGAAAGCAAAGCAGTGCTGGAAGCCACAGAGTGCCTGCATGGCCCCATGCCCTGCCCCGTGTCCCTGGGTGTTCCTCATCCCGGCTCCACACGCAGCGCCAGTATTTATACATGAAAAGTGACTGTGATTTCCACAGAAACAAACTGCTCCCTCAGTCCATTAATAAATCTAGTTTCACTGCCAAAACATTTCAGTGTGCATTTCTCCAGACTTGCTTTGTCTTTATTGCCTCTGTTTTTACTGCATTTTGTGGCAGCTTGTCTCTGGCAAATGAAAGTTTGGTCGAGGTAAATCTTCCTGCAGCGTGGCCAGCGAAGCACCAGCAGTAACTACAGGAGCCTTTGCTTTCTCAATGATTCTACTTTAAATGGCTGGCTGTGATTTCCAGCCCCACTGTCTGTACTTTGGGGGATGGAAGGCACAGGGTGATGCTCTCTCTGCACAAAGCCATGAGCCAGGCCTCGGCTGGTGCAGCCTCCGCACGGACCCTCGCCAGCGTCGGGATCACGGACACCGGCTGAAGCTCGTGTAGAGCCGGACAAAATGCCGACAGTTCTCGTTCTGCCAAACTCCTCGGGGGAACGAGCCCCTTTCCTTGGGCACTGCCACAGTGGGAAGACCCCGGCAGGACGGGGCAACTCCCGCGCAGGGACCGGAGCGATCGCGGCCCCTCGGCCGCCGCTGTGCCCGCGCCGTGCCCGCGCCGTGCCCGCCTGCACCCCTCGGCAGCACGGTGCTGGGGGGCCGGGGCCGGTGCGCGCCGGTCGGGGCCTCCGCGGTGCGGTGGGACGTGCAGGACGGCAGCAGCCCTCGACGGGGCCGTGCCCGACCCCCGGCTCTGGCCCCCGCGCCGTGCATGGGGGGGGCTGCGGAGGGCGGAGGGCGACGGGAGGCGGCGCATCCCTGCCCAGCGCCGGCTCCGCTCCGCGCCTGGTTGGTGCCGCCGGGGCCGGGGGCGCGGCCAGGCCGGGGCCGTCCCGGTAAAGCGGCGGCGCGGGCAGCGCGGCCCCGCACCATGGAGGGGCACCTGGCGCGCTGCAAGATCGTGGTGGTGGGGGACACGCAGTGCGGCAAGACCGCGCTGCTGCACGTCTTCGCCAAGGACTGCTACCCCGAGGTGTGCGCGGCCGGGCGGGCGCGGCGGGGCCGGGCTCGGTTTGGCTCGGTTTGGCTCGGCTGGGCTCACCTCTGCTCACCTCTGCTCTCCCTCCGTCCCCCCAGAGCTACGTGCCCACCGTCTTCGAGAACTACACGGCCAGCTTCGAGATCGACAAGCAGCGCACCGAGCTCAACATGTGGGACACCTCAGGTGAGCCGGGGGCTGCGCGGGGGGGGCGCGGCGGGACCGGGACAGGGTCTCCCCCTCTCTGAGCTCCAGCAGCCTGCGAGCCCCCGCCTGGGGCACGGGCAGCCCCCGCCGCAGTGCTGGGGAGGCTCCGGTGCCGCATTCGCGGCGGAGCGGCCCCATCTGTGTCCGCGCAGGGATGCACCGAGTGGGGGGCGAGGAGCGGGCGAGGTGCAGCCCGAAGAGAGCCCTCGCCGTGGGGAGGAAGGCGCTGCCCTTCATTGCCCTCTGTCGCGGAGCCCCTGGGGTTCTTTGCCGGTTTTTGGTTTGGTTTGGTTGTGCCTCTTCGTGTCCTCTTGTGATTCTGCTTGAAGCCTTAGTCAGATCAGCCTCAGCCCATCGGGAGCCTTCCCAAACTTCATGCTGCTTTGTACGGAGGTGCAAATTCATCAAATCACACAATGCTTTGGGTTGGAAGGGACCTTAAAGCTCTTCCAGTTCCAACCCCCTGCCACGGGCAGGGCCACCTTCCGAAAGAGCAGGTTGCCCCAAGCCCCTCTGTCCAACCTGGCCTTGAACACTGCCAGGGATGGGGCAAGGGAGTCGCAAAGAAAGTGCCTGATGCAAAGCTAATAAAAATGCTGGCATCCAGCAAAGTTCACGTGCACTTTTTGATTTACCTCTGCCAAGCTTTTTAGGCTGCTCTGTATACATGGTGCAGCTGAATGCTGTGCTGTGGTGTACGTACATCAGAGACTTGCTGATGCTCTTTCCCTGTGACAAATGAAGTCCTCTCAGTGTCCAATAGCAACAGCAAATTAAAACGTGACCTAGGACTTTCTTTGCTCTTGTACCCTCAAATTCCTTGCTGTGATTTTACATCTCTGAAATTACAGCTGTAGAATATGCACAGCTTTACCTAGAGTATTGGCTTTACTGAAGCTTGGACTAGCTCTAACATGTAAAATGTGTTTGAGCCTGCTCTGGGGCTTCCTGACCCACAAGATCTTGCTTTTGCTGCTTTTTATTCCCTGAAAAGGGGTCTTTTGCTTTGCCCACATGATATGTGCTGGGATTTGAGCCACAAAGATGCTGGCTCTTAGGGCAGCTTTTGGTGCTGGTGCTGTGGATGAAGCATTGGCTCCCGGCATTTCACTGGGAGCTGTGCCTGAAGCGCAGAACAGTGGCTGCAACTCGGGAGTCATTGCATGGTGGATGGTGCTGGGCTGATGTGTCTGCATGAGGTCCCATGGGAACAGCAAAGCCACCCTGGTCCCCCCAGGGCCTTCCTGCGGAAGCTGGAGCTGCTCCAGTGGGGTGAGTGCTATCGGGGTGCATGGGAGTGAGGGTGACCCCGTGTGACACCTGCAGCGCGGTGCCCCGTGGCTGTGGGGACTTCTGCAGCCTGCCAACGGGGCTGCGTGGAGTATCTGTGTTAGAGTGGCTTTGCTCCAAGTGTCTATTTGACCTGAAAAACTTCCCCTTTTGAGCGTGTGGAAGCACGTGTGGTGCCTTGTCTGCTTTTTAGGAATTCTCCAGAATGTTTGGCTTTGATCTTACAAATGTCAAAAGAAAAGGACGTGATAAAAAGTCTTTAAAGCTGTGTATAAGTATCTGATACCTGCACCTGATGCTGTCACATTCATTTCTACAAAATTCAGAAAAAGGCATGTTTGTTTATCTCTACAGCCAAGACAAAATAGACTTTGATTCTTTCTCCCTTCTCCTTATGAAAAAATGTAAGACCTTTTTAACAGCTTTGTTGTAGAGTTTCCCAGATATGTTCCTCTCTGTTGCAGCTTTGATTTGAAGTACATAAGAGCTAGTTCTTCAATAAACGGTCCTGCAAAGCAATACACAGCAATTCCCCCTCATAATCAAACCGCCGTTTTTAGCTGTAGACTGCAAGCTGCTGTTGATACCCTTTGGAGACACTTGTGAACAGGAGCTTTGGTAAAAGAACTTTGGCACAACAGCGAAGCAGCTGAGCTGAAGAGCTTGAGAGGAGCTCATTGCCCTCCTCGTGCAGGATGACAGGCGCTGGGGTGCACTTTCCCTTGTCCCTGTGCTACCTCCTGTCTGTTTTAAGCATTGCACACAGGGGCATATTGTTCATGATAAATTCCATCCCAGCAAGAGCGGGAAGGGAGGTGCTGGGAAACTGCTCCCTCCTCCTGTCAGGATCACCCTGGTTTAATTGTTTTATGTTAAACACTTGCCCTCTCTTAGCTGAGTGACTGGAGCTGAAGGTCTCCTCCAGAAACCAGACCTGGGCAGAGGAGCTGGCTATGAGTTAATTCATTGAAGTTGCTCCTGTCCCATAGTTGTGGAAGTGGTTGAAAGCTCTGGAAGCTGTGCAGGGTGAGCTGAGCATCATCCAGCAGCAGTGCAGGGCAAGGACAGGCTGCCTGGAAAACTCGCTTTCTTGTGACCAAGAGTAGCCATGGCCTGCCTGGAGTCCTGCTGATGGTCCCTGTACAAACAGGAATGTTGTCTGCTCCCTGGGGCTGATAGAGCTGTGTTGGAAAATGCACCTTTCAGGCTGAATGTGCCCCTTCTGCTAAGTGGCAAATGCGGGTTCTGACATTAGCAGCTGCCAGGCAGTAAATCTTGTTAGATAAATGCTGCCATAGGGTGGACAGAAGTGATGGAGAACTGAATGGCTCCCAAATGGCTCTGTTTTCCTTTAAAAGCCATATAGGGTGGATAGGATTCTGGCTCTGAGCCTTACAGAGGACACGGTGCTTTGTTGCTCCTCCTGCTCCCGCTCTGGCAAATTCTTTCTTTGTTGCCTGTTGGCCAAATGTGCTCAGTGCAGAAGCTGCACGGTGCTGGTATCTTGTGGCAGGGTGAAACTCCTGTTTGACAGGATGCCTGATGGCTTGGGACCGCTGTTCCCAAAGGGCTGGGTGCCTCCCAGACCCGCAGTGCTGGTGTCCCAGCCCTGTCAGGAAGGGCTTTCTTCCTCGCGGCCAGGTGGAAGGAGGGCGGATGGTTTTGATCACTAGCGATGCTTTACAAGGAGTAGGCGAGTTTCATTTCCGTGCTTCAGAGGTGTGAAAGGGAGAGCAGCTACCAGTAGGTGTGCACTGGGCGGGTAGGTTTTCCTCAGCCATGCAGTACCTGTGTTCCCTGTGGGATCGGGGAGTGTCCGGGGGTCTGTCCGGCTGGAGCGGAGCTGCTGCGGTGCTCAGCAGGTCTCCAGTGCTCCTGAGCTCCCTCCTTCCCAGGGACCAGCCCTTGATGCTTTCCCAGGGTGACTCAGGCATTGCTCATGGATGTGCTGCCATAGCTCCAGGCTGACCCGATGCCTCGTGGGGGAGAGATGGGCATGGTCAGGGTGCTACAGCACCAGTGCCGGCAGGCCTGAGGCTTTGCCCTCTACCTGGGTGGGGGTTTGCTTTGTTTCTAATAGTAATGGGAGGGAAGCTGCTCTCTGCATGGCAGCCTGGGCTTGATTCTGTGCTTTCGGTTCATGGCCCTTTATGCCCAGAAGCTCTTGTCCACCTTCTGTGTCTGTGGCTTCAAAGTGCAGGGAGGCAGAGCAGTGATGTGACCTGAGGCCATTTAGCTGCCTTGCTGGTGCAGATCCCGATGCAGAGTAGAGCTGCCTGGTTCTGGTAGGGGCATCTGTGCCAGTGGCTCGGGGGGGACCAGGCCTGGCATTGTGCTTTGCATATGACTGTTGTTGCCTTAGAAAGCCGCTGGAGAGGCCATTCCTGTCCTTTTGTGGACCAGCAGGATGCATTGCTGCCGAGAGCGTCTACCATAGCCTGTGCCACTGCGAAGATCAGTGCCCATGGGTTCAGCAGTGCTGCCTTGCTCCCCTCTGTGCTGCAGCTCACAATAGGGGACTTGCACGGCTGCCAGGCCTTTGCCAGACCTTCTGTCTCTCAAGCAGATGTGCTTTCAAGACAAGAATAACACTGTGAGTTGCAAATCCCCCTCCACCTCCCTCTTTGCCTGTACTCAGCAAACAGTCTGCCTTCGTATGGCCCGTGTGGGAACCTACAGACTGTGATAACAGATCCTTCTTTAGGGGAACTACCCAGGAATGTTGATTAGATTAGAGCTGAAAGGGGCCGAGTTTAGTGATGGCATCTCCATGGATGCTGAGGCTGTGCCTGGATTCCCAGCGTGCGGCTCCGGGATTGCCATGGCTGCCTCTTCCAATGTGCAAGAGCAAGTTCTCTCTTGGGAAAGAGTTCAATGCCGCTTGCGCTCTGAGGCAGAGAAAAAATGCGGAGCTGCCCTTTCCATACCAAAATAGCTCCTCCCATGCTCCGGGTTGAGGCTGGGAGCCCGAAACCAGCATACTTCTGTTCTGCCTCAGCACAAATACATAGTTAAACCTAAAAATATGTGCAGCTGGGTCACATTCTCAGGCGGGTCAGTAACCACTCACAAGTTTAAGGAGTTGCAGCAGAAGAAGCAGTAGCAATGCTTCTGCTGGAGTGGGTGGAGGATGCGCCTGAGAAGACAGGACAGGCCAGTCCTCAGGCATGGAGCGTGGCTCAGGTGCTCCTGCACTGCCTTGCACAAGGGGAGCATCGTCCTTTCTCCCTTATGGATGTGGGAGGCTTGGCCTCCATGGGGTATCCTAGGAGTCATGGGAGCGGCTGAGGAGCGGTGCCATAGTGTCAACCCGCAGGCAGGGATGGGCTGTCTGTGGGGTGGGTTTGCAGCCCCTTGCCCGCAGCATGGAGCTGATCCGTACTCTCCCATGGACAAGGACAGTGCTGCTGTGCTCTCCCCCTTCCTTCTGTCAGCCTGGCTGCCCTGTGGCTCCCGTGCAGCTCCTGATGCTGCTTTAACACTGATTTAATGCATGTTTAGGGCAAGTGGAAGTTCCTTATCAAGGCGGTCACATAGAGAGACTTACAGAAACTCCCTGGAGCAGTACAGTCCCGCCCTGGCCTCTGCCTGTGCTGACTTGCCTTTCCAATAGCCTTCACCCCGCGTGGTGCCAGGGATGCTCCTCCTGCCCCACCAAACTGTGCCAGTGTGCTTTGGGATGGCAGGAGGCTTTGTGGGAGCGGATAGTTGTGAAGGAGCTGGGCAGCATCCCCCCTGCCCCACGTGGAGTGAGGACACGGGCGCAGCTTTCCTCGTGCCCCACATTCTGAAGATAACATCTCCACTTGGTTAAACTTCACCAATGCACAGGCCCAGCCTTTGCTGTGGGGAGAAGCCTTATCTGGTAGCCGAGCAGTCAGGGAGGGGTCTGCTGCTTACGCACTGCAAACCTGGAGTGTGCAACCTTGCATAAAGATAATTGTGTTCGTGCAGCCCTTGGATGAGTTCCCCAAAGCCAAAGCGTGCATTGGTTGTGCTGAGCAGCTCTTGCTTCAGTCACACATTTTCTAGATGCTTGCTTGCTCCATGTCATGGAATAACTTCCTTCTTCCCTACACTTGAGGGGTTTGCAGGGATGTTGTACAAGAGAAATGCTGTGGTCCAGCCATGAGAGAAGCTTGTACACGTCCCGGGGCCAATGGATGTGCCATGTTTGGTGTCCTTTGGAAGCCTGCACTAGGGGCAGTTGCAGTTCCCTCTGCTACTCTCTCCCTCCCTCCAGCTTTGCTGGGTGCCTTTCTTTGGGCTCACTGCAGCCAGAGCCTGTCACTGCCAGTGTCTCTGTCACCAGTGCTTTGGTGTTTTAATTCCTGTCTCTGGCACTTGTCACTCTTCCAAGCTGGACTCTAATGAGCACTGTATCAGTGTCACAAATGTGTTTTAGATCAGTGGGATCTGCATTATCCTCCCCTTCCAGACAATAATGAGCCAGGGAGGAATGGGGATCTTTAACCTGCCTCTGAGCCCTGGCTGAGCTGGGACCTGCAGGGTGCTCAGCAATATTGCAGCAGTTTATCAATCTTCAAACAAAGAAACCTTCTGATTTTCTTTCCAAAGAGAGGGTCTGATTTCACGCTGAGGATAAAGTCAGCCTCTGAACTCGGGGTGGTTCAGATCTTTGTCTCCCTGATGTGCATCTATTGCAGTCTGGAAGGCTGCAATGGCTTGTTTCTTGGTCTGCTGTTTATAGAGTCCATCAGCACTGATGACAGAGGGAATGAGGAGGGCATTTGCATATCCTGGTCTGTCATGTGCCAGGCATGCAGAGCCATTCTCTTTCAAACATTGCCTTCTGCCTTTGTAAAGGCAACTAAAGCGTTCACTGCAGGGCCCTGTATCCGCAGCGCTGTCCATGCCTGTGGGCCATGGAGAGCTGCTTGTCAGCTTGAGTAAAAGGATCACGGAAGAAAAATGTCTTTCATAGTCTGTCCCCAGTAGGATAAAGGGACTGGGCATGACCTTTGGGGCTGTTTAACTCTGATCTCCAGTGTTCCCTGGGGCTGAATTCCTCTTCACCCTCTGCTGTAGACTCTGCCATTGTTTCCCTGCGCTGATTTCCCCTTTTCTAGCAGTGGGAAGTATTTTCGGATGACTCTGTGCCCTCTGGTTGCATCTGCAGAGGAAGTGGGAGCTCTGGAGTGTCCTGGATGTCTCGGAACAGCAGCTGAGATTCCTGCGGGCTCACCATGGGGACTGGCCTCTCTGTACTGGGCTGGCCAGGGTCTGTGCCTGCACTGGGGAGCCCTGGAGCTCAGCTCCTTGCTGGGGCTGGGTGAAGGATGGGGGCACCCACCAGAAGCTGTAGCCCCTTCCCCAGCAGCAGCTTCTGCACCGCTGCAGCCCCATCAGGAGCAGCGGGGTGGGTTGTTCCTGCCCTGGGAATTGCACGGAGATCTCGTTTTCTGTCTTAATGGTGTGGTATAAATGAAATATGTTGTTGTTATTATTAACACCTTCATCATCATCTGCCTTGGCAGAGGAATGACTAATTGTGGAAGCCACTATGTTCATTGATGCGTCATGTAATATTAACCAGGTCTGGAGCACTCAGATGTGGAAAGTGTGCAGTGATTGAATGTGAGCATCCTCCTCCCACACCAGTGCTCTGCTGCAGCTGCCCAGCCTGGGGAGATGGGAACGGGGCTCAGAGTTGTGCCTCTGCATGCAGGGCCTTTGCTTCTGGTAAGCAGTTGCTCGGATAAATTTCTCTTGCAACTAAAAAGCTGTGAATTCAGCTTCAGAAAGCCCTGCCTAACCTCAGGAAGCCCTGAGCATATGTGCTGGTGCTCTGCAGCTCCGAAGGACCTGAGCCCTGACTTGGCAAGCGCTGTAGGGCCACGTGGCTGGTGAAGCTCAGTGAAGGGTGATTTAGACCCATGGCAGGGGAGGAGATAGTCTTGTGTCTGATGCTGGCTGAGAGGTGGTGCAGGCTTCTTGCCATGCATGGGGAGAGGATACCAAGAGAGCTGCACCTTGGTTCTGCAAAGACCTGGCTGAGCTGGCAGTGGGATTTGTCTAGCAAAGAAGGCAACCTGTATAGTCTGTGAAGCCACTGCTCCAGGCATCGCTGTGCAGGGAGGTAACCTGGAGCTCTTTGGGCTTGTTGATGCAGCACTTCACAAAGCTGGGATGGATTTCTGCTTCATTCTGTGAAGGAAGCTCTTGGCTGTCCCTGCAGAAAGCAGCATGTGTCACAGCATCACTGGGTCTGTGGGGAGAGTTCACAGTGAGTCCTCCAAGGCAAGTGCAATGCTGAGAAACGTAGGTCTTGGCAGTACTCGTCTCTGTTCCAAGCCAGAGCTGGCTGGGGCTGCAGGAGCCCCTCATGGAGCAGAGCATGGCTCTGCATGCGTATTTGCTTTCCTGGTTCGTAATATGCTATTGTTGGAAGGAGGGTGCCCATGGGAGGAGGCTCATTATCTCTCAGGACAGCTAATAAGGAACAAATGTAGATTAACACTGTGCTGGTAGAGATGAAACAGCACGTTTCAGTCCCCTGCCCAAGAGTGGCATCTCTGAGTGGCAGTGCCAGGCATTGAGGGGCTGCCAGCTCATGGGGAAGAAGAGCTGCTCCTGGTGCACCCGCCCTGAATTTCAGACTACAACTGCGTGGGTTTTATGTTTAAGCTGGTTTTTGGTTGCTCCAATTTAATCACAAACAGATGCACATAGGGCCTGCTTCTTGCAAACCTGGGTGCCAAGTGGGAGAATGACTCATGCAGTAAAGGAAGGCTGGATCTCGGGTTCCTGTGTGTTCGGAAGTGCCTCTGCAGGGTCTTGCTGGAGGATCTGAGATGTGTCAAGTGCTCAGAAGCAATAAAACTGCAGACCTGGAGTTGAGGGCACTGAGTGAGGCCTTTGGAGGCTTTTTGTGTTTTGGGGTGGCTTTTTTTAGCTGTTGTACTCAATGAAAAAGTGACAGATGCAAAAAATAGAGGAATAAGCTCCCAGACAGAATTTCCTGATTCAGTAGAGACACAGAATCATTGAATCCCAGGTTGGATGCTGGCACCGTTCCTGGCACCGGGGTGGGGATGGCGGTGGCTCTGCAGGGTGACAGAGGGGCCTGGGCTGTGGGCTCTGTGCCGAGGAGCTGGCTGGCTGCTGAGGGAGCAGCAGGTTGCTATGATACAGTTTGCTGTGGCAATGTCTGTGCTGAATGGAGCCAGAACCACCTCTACAAAAGGAGCATTCCTGGGCTGGGAGGGGGCAGATTTATCTGCAGTGTTTATGTAAAGCCGAGGAGCTTCAGGGAAAGGATGTGTGTGGGAATGCTTTCCTGCAGCGTGCGCTGGGGCCCCTGTCTGGAGGCAGATCCCCTTATGTGTGTGGGGGAGAGGGCATGGCTCCGATAAAGGACTCAGCAAATCCAAGCATGCAGATCTGTGCTGGATCTCGCACCCCATCCGGTAAACCCACACCAGGCAGGAGACTGACAGCTCAGTTGAAAGGGGAGCTCAGCTCTACCAAGCTTGGTGCTGCCTCCAGGGGAGCTGGGTCACCTTGCTGTGCTGCAGGAGATGGGAGGCAGCAGCTCCCTGGTGCCAGCTCTGCCCGTCATGCTCGGGAGCAGCTTGAGCCTGAAGCGAGGTCAGAGATCGCCGTGCCTGGGATGCAGGGTCACCTCGCTGGGTACCAGCCTGCATCTCCTGTCGTCGGAGCCGGCCAGGGCGCCGCAGGGACTGGCTGCTTTCCATGCAGGGAACATGACTTTCCCTCTAGGAAGATGGCTGCACTCTGCAGAGGCCAGGGTCTGTTTCTTCTGTGCTGCATCCCAACTGCTTCTCTTCCCGGTGACTTTGCAGGGACAGAGACTCAGGCTGTGGCTCCTGATGTTGGGAGCAGGGGTTTGTGGGTGCCTTTTGCCTTTGCTCCTGTGGGCTGGCAGCAGCGTGGTGTCTGGAGATACCTGTAGCTGATTTTGTTGTTGATCCAAATGTCCTGGAGCCAGGCAGGGCTTGGGAAGACCTAACACAGCCCTCGGCCTGCCCTGTGCAGTCACGGCCAGGTCTGCCGCCCTGGCAGAGCCTTGCAGAGGTATCTGGGGTGTTTGCAGGGCACGTGGCATGCTTTGCTGTGCTTGTGGGACTGTACCCTGCTGTGCTGGATGCGGTTGTGAGCCCCTGTGCAGACAAGAGCCAGGGTCGGAGCTCCTGTGGAGGATCAGCCTGTTCTGCTCTCGTGCTTATCCCAGGAACATCAGCCACCATCATCCACACTTCATCAGGTGCTGGACTTCACCAAGGAGCCACCTGGCAGCTGGTGTGGCTGCTCCACCTCTTCCCAGGGTGGGAAAGTGCCTGGTCCGGGCATCCTGAGGGGCCGCGGCAGGAAGCGCATCCGGTTTCCTTGGCCTTGGGGTGGGTGATCCTTTGGGAGAAGCAGATTCAACAAGGACTCTGGTGTCTCTGCTTCCCCTCTGCATAAACAAACATCTGCTTCTCATCCCTCCAGGAAGTTTAAGCCCATTGTAAAGCCAAATATAAAACCGAATCAGCGTTCTTAAGTAGCAATGAACCGATTGCTCCATTGCTGTTTACTGAGGCATCTCCAGTTGCACACAGAACACACTTCGAACAACAACATTGTGTGGCAGTGACTTTTATGCCTGGAATGTTCATTGAAGGTGTGAGTGTGTGGCAGAAGCTGTGCAGGATTCAGGCTGGGCCTTCTGCCTGCTCAGTGAGAAATCCTGCAGAATACAGTCATCCTCTCCAATTTACAGCTTGTTCACCAAAACCTGGCACATCTTTTAAGTACCAAAAAGAATCTGTCTGACTTTTCCCAGCACAAATCCAGAGTACAAGGCAGTTCTTTTTATACTTGTCTTAAATTCTCACAATCTATGTGAGCAAGCTCTCGTGTATAAAGATAGCTAGAGAGGATAAAAAATAGCACAGCATTCCCTGTCTTCTCTCAGCTGGACTTTTCCACCATTAGCAGTGCAGCAACTGAATGACAATAGGGCACATACATACAATAGAAGTGGAGGAGAGGCATGTGCTCCTCTCCAGCCTCGCAGCCATTCCAAGCTCCCTGTTCTGCAGTGAGCCAGCATGCTCTGGCATCACAGCTCCATTGCTTTTTCCTTGCCAGATGTTTATTAGGGAGGGAGAGGGGTACAAAACTTGCCTGTATTTCCACTCTGCAAAGGGATAAATGGAAGAGCACAAAACCTTTGACTTCCACACCTAAACGAAGGGACCACATCCTCTGCTGAACCTCACGGTGTCTGGTCACTGGTTGGAAGTTTGGGTCAACATCCTCTGGCTCTGGCAGAGCAGGTTGCGCCATATGGCAGTGTCTGGCAGAGGGCTGGAGGTCCCAGCCTGCCTGCTCGGGTAATAGCACCAGTGGGGTGGGATGTTCTGCTCACACGCTGCTCCTCTCCTCAGGCTCGGCGTACTATGATAACGTCCGTCCCTTGGCCTACCCGGACTCGGATGCTGTGCTCATCTGCTTTGACATCAGCCGCCCAGAGACCCTCGACAGCGTGCTCAAGAAGGTGAGTGCTCGACGTGCTTCTGCCTGGTGAGATGGGTCCTCTGCAGCAGCACCTTCTCCCTGCTCCCTGGGACTGCCATCAGGGCTAAAAGCCTTGGCTGGAGTTAAGGTGTGGGTGATTAAAGTGAGGATGGTTGTGCTCACATGAGGATGGTCGGCTACTGCTGCTGATCCCTCCATGGTCTGTGCAGAAAGCAAGATATTTCCATTTGAAAGGAGCCCAGTGAATGGGAGCTTGCAGCATGGAGAGGGGGAGGTCTGTGTGTATGCACACATACAAATGTGTGGACAGAGAAATGTAGGGCATTTGTTCTGTTTTTCATGAAGACCTTGGAAAGTGTTGTACATCTCCTGTTAGCATAACCACCAATGAGTGTGCTCTGGATTGCTTGCAGCAGTTGAGAAGTGGCCCCTGGTGCTGTTTCCATGCAAGCGGAGAGATCAGTTTTTTGGCTGTCCCCTCAGTTCAGCGTCTGCACAGTAAAAAAGACAGCAATCACTTCCCTATAGGTTGACAGGAAGAAGAATGAGCTGTGGCACTGAATCTCAAGGCCATGAATGAATAAAATGAGATGGCACAGTGCCACTGGGATGGATGGCACATGGGGCCCTGAGCACTGTCTGCCCTGGCAGAGCTCAGTGGCCATGCTCTGCAGTAGCAGCTCAGAGTTTTCTACCCACAGGTTAGCACCTTCCAGCACAGCAGATACTTCCAGCCAGCAGGTCCCCACCAGCCTCCTGGCCACTCGCATCCCTTGGTCTGTCTGTACCCCACTTCCTCCCATGGAACCCAGGGAGCTGTGGTTTCGGTGAGCTCATGGCTGTGCAGCAAAGCTGCAGAGCACTCACTGGTGCTGTCTCCTTTCCCAGGGGTGAGTTTTGTCTGGCATCTCGTTTGTGAAGCTCTGAGACAACACGGTTGTGACAAGCACGACAGAACAGTGACCGCTGAGGCTGTTCTCCCCAGTGAGCCCCAGGCTGCTGGGCTGAGCGGCCACTGTCCGAACAAGTCGCATTGTACCAACTGCCCCCTTTGGCCTCTCCACATTTTACCAAACGTTGTGCTGAAGCAAGTGCCTCCTATTCAGTTGCTGGGAGGGCTGAGAAGTGGGTCTGTGTCTCAGAAGTGTCCTGGTGAGGGGACAAAGACCCTTCAGATAACTTGGTCAATGGCTCAGTGTTCGTTCCCGAAGCAGGGCCGGGGTACTGAGCGTGCTGGGTGGAAGGAGGCGTTTCATGTGGACTGAAAGAATTCACAGCTCAGCTTGGGAGTCAGCAGAATAATAATGCAAGCAAATCACTTGTACCTTAATGAGATGCAAACCCATCAATAATTAGCCGGGGCTGGCTTTTATTTATGTCTCTCTGCACACTCTTCATGTGAGTCCACACTGCTCAGTGCATGGTCTTCCCTGTGCAGCCTCACAGATGCTTTGAGTACTGTTAGGCAATGTCTTTTTGATACGGTGACTTAAAATAAAACCTAATTCACAGGGGATTTCTTAAGTGCCTCTGAGAAGATGCCTTATTTCCTTTGGTGCGGGCTTGCAGCCTATGGAGGTGAGGAAAATTCCTAAGACACTATGAAGTTGAAATGGGTTTTAGCTTTTGATATCAGGCGAAGAAGGAAAATAACACTCCCTATTCAAACCTCAGGCAAAAATGCTAATTCAGCAGAGGAAATCTTTATTATTATTGCTGCCCTGGTGGTGCCTGGGCTGCCTGTACAGCGTGTATACTTGAAGGGAAGGAGAATGTGAACAAGCAGCTCTTCGTTTCACACAAAGCAGGTTTTCGTGGGGTGGTGCCCTTGTTCTGACAAGTCTCCATAGCACAGCAAATCTTCTCGCTCCCTCAAGTGTCAATAATGTGAGAGGAGGGTCACACTTCTCTTCATAGACTATCATCACAGACAGCCCTGGCCTCTGCCTGGTAAGAACAGACCCTGTAGCTCAGTCCTTTTGAGAGTTTTCATCCTTCAGGTAAATGGGGGTGCTTGAATTCCTGCTCCAAAAGAACCACATCCTCCTCCTCTTGCGGCTGTGTTGGCTCTTGACACCAGAAGCTGTGCAGCCCATGTGCTGGGGATGTGTGTGAGTCCTGGTGGATGGAGGTCCCTGGCAGCAGGGAATTTGGGTTCATGGTGGAGATACTTGAGCCCATCTCCTGGTATTTTGCAGTTGCTTTGGTCTGATATTGGTTGAACGAAACTTGGGTCATTCTTGGCACTGCCTTTCCCCACCAGCTTATGGACACTGGGCTGTGGGCTTGGTTTTCTTTCCCCTTCTAATTGCCTAGGGCGTATGCTTAACCATCAGTTAGTGCAGCAGGAAATTGCTATTTCCAAGTGACATCTTTAGCTGGGGGTAATCTCCATTTATCATCTGCCTCCTCCTTTAGAAACAGTACATAAGTAACCAGGGTGTTGACAGGCTGATGGGGCTCTACGGGTCTGCCGTGGGGGAGGTCATAGGTGATGGGTTTATTTACTGCTGTGGACACTTAGCTGCAAATTGGACATTAACTTTTGGAGCTCCAAAAGGAACCGTTGGTGTGAAGGAAGTGGATGTTTGCCGTGGCCTTCTCCTGCCATTGCTTCAGTTCTCTATTTCCCTGGCTGTAATTACGCTCTGAATATCGTAATGTCTGTAACAGCAAATAATGTGTGCAGTGCAAAGAGCTCCCCGTGATCATGGCTCAGGAGGTCCGGTGAGGTTGACCTTTGCTGTCCCAGGTCTGGATGATGCTGTGCAGTAGGAACTGAAGGCACGGCTCTCTTGGCCTGTCCTGCACTCCAGGGCTGGGGGATCTTGGGTGGGGCTTTTGGCCTGGTTGAGAAGGGGCTGGGAGTGTTGAGCTGGGACCCTGAGGTTGCCGTTGTTGTTCCAACCTTGATGGTTTTACAGGCTGCCAAAACCAACGTTACTTGGAGGTGCCACTGGGCTCTTCAAGTGTCTCATCCCTGAGCACCTTTTCCCTCTTGTCTCCTCTGCAGTGGCAAGGGGAGACTCAGGAGTTCTGCCCCAACGCAAAGATCGTGCTGGTGGGCTGCAAGCTGGACATGCGGACGGACCTGAACACGCTGCGGGAGCTCTCCAAGCAGCGCCTCATCCCTGTCACGCATGAGCAGGTATGTTCAGGAGCCGCCCCGCTGGGACTGTGCTGCAGGACCTACTGGACAGGGAAGCTCAGCAGCAATGACCCACCATGGCGGGGTCTTAGTCTGAAGGTGATTTATATTGGCTCATGGATACTGAGCTGCTCATGCTTACAGCACTCCTCTCCAGCTCTGGCTGGCCTTAACCTATTCCTGATGCTCTGCACAACAGCCTCCTTGTTAGTAGCTGAGAAGTCTTCCCTCAGATGTGGTGGAGATGCCTGATTCGACAAGTTGGACTGGCTAAAGGGGAGTGTTGTGCTTCTGCAGCTCCTTCAGCTCTAAGTGATTCTCCTGTTGGGGCAACACTGCCAGGGAGGGGGGAACCACAGCCGGGGGGTCTGGGATGTGCTGCAGCCCCAGCGGTGTCTGCGGACTGGCTGCAGCCCCAGTTGTGTGGTGCATCGCAGGGTGGCTGTGCTCTGGGTTGCCCTGTGCCTGGCACAGCAGGTCCCAGATAACTGCCCTGGTGAGAGGGGTTGTCCAGTGCTGCAGGGCTGGCACCGCCTTGGTGACAAAGCACAAGTCACTCGGTAGCGCTGTCTGCTGGGGAGGCCACCCTCGTATCTGGTGCTCTCACAGCGCTTTACAGAGGTGATGAGCAAATACTGAGGGCTGTGCTGCGGTGCTCTGACAGGGCTGCCCAGTGAAAGGATGCTCTTGCAGAGTGCTGCTGTCCTAACCTGTTCCCTCTTCCTCCCGCTCCCTCCGGGTCGCAGGGCAGCGCGCTGGCGCGGCAGATCGGGGCAGTGGCCTATGCAGAGTGCTCCTCCAAGGTGTCTGAGAACAGCGTGCGGGATGTGTTCCATGTGACCACGCTCGCCTCGGTCAACAGGGTGCACAAGAACTTGAAGCGCAGCAACTCCAAACGGGGACTGAAGCGGGCGTCACAGATGCCCGGCAGGACGGACTTACTGAACGACACGGAGATCAGGAAAGACCGAGCCAAGAGCTGCTCCATCATGTGAAAAACAGGCTGTAAATAATGTGTGTATGTTGTCCATTTTGTACAGTAACTGGCTGAGACAAGGGCATGGCGCTGGCTGCGTTGCCAGCCTGCCTTTCCAAAGCCTTTCTCTCAAGTCCCTAGGGCTGAGCAAAGGTCCCAGCTGCAAATGGGGGTGCACAAGTTGCCCCCTACCATGGACTTCTGGGTTGGCTGCTGCTGTGTGGATTGCTTGGGGTGAAGGAACCACTTGGCAGAGGAGTATTCAGGTGCTGGAAGGTCTGTGGCTGGGTAAAATGGAGCAAAAGGGAGTGATCCTGTGTGTGTGCCACCCCTCCTGTTCCCATGGCCCAGCCTCTGTGCCTGTGTGCAGCTACACGCATAGCGTGGTGCTGTGGGCTGTGTGGGAGCTGGGCTGGAGGGTGGGAGATGGGTGGTGTTGCCAGCAGCAGAGTGCAATCAGGAGAAGGTGTTCTTGCACTCTTCCTTCAGAAGAGAATTGATGTTTGAGGTGGTGCTGCCTTCAGCTAGTCCGGACAGCAAGTCACTCTGGAAGGTGCAGGTCTGGGCCAGAGCTGGGAGGGATGGCGTCCTGGGAAGGAACCTTAGCCTGGCAAGACACATCAGTAGCCCACCTCCTGCTGTAGATAGGTGGCTCTTTTCACACTGTTTTAGGTACTTGAACTCCATTTGAAATGCAGCAGAATGGATCTGGCTCCAAGGGGGAGGCCTATCCCGGTAGCTGCATCCCGCGAATTGTGGTTCCCTTCAGCAAGCAAATGCCACTCAGGAGCTGATGTCCCCGCTGCTGACAGCCTGGTTACTCATCAGCCTGCTCCAGCCACGCTTCCGAGGCAGCAGACTGCAATAACCATCCACATCCTGCTCTCCACCCGTTCCCAGCTGCAGCTTGCGTTGCATGGTGCTGTGTTTGTCTGGTCCAGGTAACCAAAAGGATTACATGCGCATCCGCACCCTGTCTCCACCGTGGCTGTGGGAGGCAAGGTGCTCGTTCCCCTTCTGCCTGCTGGAAGCCTCCCACACCTCCCATTGCTTCCGCTGCTGTCCTCTCTAAATGCCTTTGACTACAGTGTTAGCCTTGACTTCATGTCACATAGACACTTTAGGAATAAAGAACCTGCTCCATTGCCAGGTCCAGCTGTGTCAGTGGGTTCAGAAAACAAATAAATCTTGTTGGGAAATGCACAGCTCTTGACTCTGCTCGTTTTTCATAGCCAAAACCAGGCATCCTCTCACAATGTCTTGCCGCCCAACTTCTGTTTGTGTCCTAATGCATCTCTCTAGCTCGTGAAATACACTCACACGTACACCTGAGAGAAGAACAGGACTTCGCTGCATGTATTCATTTGGGGGGCTGAAACACCTGCCTTGAATAACCTCTTACTCCCTCCTGAATCCTCAAACCCTGCGGAGCATTTGCAGGTTGTCTGTGCCAGATCCACCCGTCTGAGCTGCCCCTGTCCTCACTGGCAATAGCTGCAAGTGAAGGCAGCTTTTGACTTAACATTTTGTGTCTGCTCTCCCTCTCAGGTCTTAGACTTCAGCTGCAGCGTGGAGGTTATTTGGGGAATTGGAACAGCTGAGTTACCATTACAAGGAAAGCTTAAGCAGTGACTGAATGCTGCTGTGCTGGGTGCAGGTTGCAAGAGCATGAAAATGCCCATCTGCAGTCTGGGAGGGAAGAAACTGGGCGATGCTCTATGCCAAGAGCAGCCTTCGGCATCACCGCGCTTTCCTCTTACTCTGCAGAGCCTTGGCAAACATTAGTGAGCAAAGCCATGTCCCTGCCTGAACAGCAGCAACCAGTGGCTCACAAGTGTCACTACCAAGTGCTTTTAACTTGTGTGTATTTGTTCTCATCACCCCTGTGTAATATAATCACTGTGTTGTCTTTCTTTCCACGTAAGCACAGCAGTATTTGGCAAGCACATCTCCCTTTTTCCTATTATCTAGCACCTTTTAGGCTTTTGAATTTAATCTGGCAGTCTCTAAAAATGCAGTTTCTGGCCCACTGATCAGTTTAAACTCCCAGTGGCTCTATATTAACGTGTTAGCTCACGCTATAAGCAAATCTCCAGCAGCAGATAGCAGCTGTCAAGCCTGAGCTGTGCTGGGTGTAGGTATATGAAGGACTGGGCTGTGCTGCAGGAGGTGGCTGTAAGCCCCAGCGGGAGTCAGCTGGGTGCCTGTTCCCCTCCAACTCCTGCAAAGAGAGGGCTGGAGGCATGCAGGAGAACCAGCAAAGCCTGCAGAGGCACCGCCGCAGCAGAGGTAAGCAGGAGGGGCTATGGCTGAGGCGTGTGACAGACCAAACAGACCAGTTTGGCAGGGGAGAACACCCCATTTTCCCTGCACAGCGAGCTGGGAAGCAGCAGGGTTGAAGTGCCCGTCCTCCCGGCAGCACCATCCTCCTCTCCCTCCCTTTGGTGCTGTGCTGCTCTTCGTGCCGAGCTGGGCCCCAGCGGAGACAGGCTGGAGCAATGTCCTGGCAATGCCAGTGGGTTTTCTTGGGTCACTGGTGCAGGAAAGCAACACACCCCAGTGGTGCTTCCCTCACTGCTACTGCTGAGTTTCTGTCTGTACACTCAGCTTCCCAGGCTCCTGCTGCTCCAATGGCCCATGGGGATGGATTGCAGCAGCGTAAAGACACACGTCCCAGCAGCAGCTCTGGAAGAGCCAGTCAGAATTAATGGTAAGCAAAACCCCTCAAGAGACTAAATGAAATGAAACGGCCTCCAAGACCATTTATTGTTGAATATGTGAGCTGGATCCTCGAGCGTGTGAAGATGTTAAAGCTCATGGGGCTATACATCTTTTATCCTCAGTTCCCATCAGCAGGCTCATTTCTTGCAGGCATGTGAGCATTTCTGCTGCTGTTTGTGGCCCAAGTACAGAACCCAGGACAGCCAAAGGTATTTTAGGGTGCTGACCTCTAAGGAAAGTTGGAGCATTGCCATCCTGCTGTGCCAGTGCATTTACCACATCCACCTGTGGCTGCATGGTATCCAGAATCTCTCTAAATGCTTGGGGCATTTCCCATGTGCTGCTGGCAGCATCTTAACATGGGAGCAGAGCTTTCCTCATGCCTGCCTTAGGGGGATGATCACAGCTTTCACACTGCAGCCTGTCTTTTCACAGCCACTGACAAATGCAGAGAATGAAGGATGCTGATGGTCCTTCCAACCTAGAAGCAAGCAGTCAATTCTCTGCTGCTTCCATCTACAGTGCACCTAGTGCCAATATGCCTCTAGGTTGGAGGTATCAGGCAGGAGGAACGTGGAGCGGTGCAGAAGGGCTTCAAGCATCCCCAGTTTCTGTTTAGAGAGCTGTTTGTGCAGTGTTGGATGCTGTGCTATGTTGGATGCTGGGCTGGTGCAGGCACACGCAGCGAGAAGTGCTGCCGGGGCTGGAGGAAACACAATGCGTGTGTGGATCAAGCCTTGCAGGTCAGAAGCAGGGGGCTGCATGAACAACGTTCATTACAGGCAGGGGAATCTGCAGTGCCCACTCCCACATTCCTCCTTCCTCCAGCTGAGGAAGGAGGAATGAAACTCAACATCGCCTCTACAAAGAGGCAGCTGTATGATATATATTCCTTCTGCTTTCCATGAGACTCATTCAGGTGCCATCTCCCAGGCACATGCAGCACTCAGCACTGCAGGTGAGGCTGCAGCACCAGAACAGCAGCTGGGCTTTGGGCTTACATAAACATGACAGGATCTTTCTTGATAGCTTCTGGTTCTGGGAATTTATCCATTCTCTGCACTAGAAGGAAATGCTGTCGCTATCCCGCCCGCCCTCCTCAGCGCAGCTCACTAGCCGGAAGCCTGCGCTGGGAAAATGATGATACTGAAATGACAGTGATTTGTGCCCAGCTGCTTCTGGAACAGCCAAAAAAAGAGACTAGAAGGAGAAACAACATGGCAGCCAAATCGTGGGCAAACAAATGTGTGTTCCGCAGTGCAGGACCAGGGCTTGATGTGGACCTTGCTGGAGCAGAGCTAGACACAGAGATATACTGCTGCCATGGCTGAACTGAACCCAAACCATGCATCTGCCACACTCATGCACAACTCAGACAGCAACTGTTTGAAGCCGCCTTTGAAGGCTTGGCCTTGTGACTTCAGAGGATTGAATTCTGGGCAAAGGAGCGGCCCATCCCCTTCTCCCCCCCTCCTGTAAGGGCTGCTCTCCACAGTCACCATTCAGTGTGCAGCTTAATATGCTGGCACTCACTGCTCCACCAGCTTGCTTGACTATAAAGAGTATTTGGACTCCCACAGTGGTTCATTTAACCAGACTTTTCAAAGGAGTCCCGTTCCCTCTCCCTTACTCTCCTTCTCTTCAGAGGAATAAACAAAACAGGAAGCAAAATCAAAAGGAGGAGAGAAAAGGCAAAAAAAACCCCAAAACCCAAAATGAAGGAGCAGAGCCAGAGCCACAGACCAGACCAAACAAACCACTGTTGGGTCCCTTCTCCTCCGAACCAAGCCAGCAGCCTGCCTGGGAGTGTGGTGGGAGATATCTATATGTATAAGGGAGCAGATGGAAAAGTAGACAGTGGAAGTGATGGGTTTTTCCCTTTTCAGCATAGGAACAGCTCCAAGGAAGCTGCTGAAGTTAAAGGAAGGTAATTTTTGGATAAATAAAAGGCATCAGTGCACCTGCGTGCAGGATGTAGCACTGGCCCCCACTGCCTAGTGCTCAGAGTGCCCAGCACGGCGTTTCTACCAGCTACCACCAGGTAACTCAGTGCGTGATGACAACCTGGTCACCAGAGGCACAGAACACTCCATCCCACAGGCTGCAGCCAGGAGAAACGCACAAGGACCTAAGCTCAGAGCGTGCTGCCCTACAGATGCATGGGAGGCATCTTCCCACCTTCATCTGAGCACAAGAGGAGGATGCAGCAAGAGGAGGGCAGGAACTGCACTGCAGGCAACCTCCTGTGTCGGTGGGACTGGGTGTTAGCTTAGGGGACTGGGTACCCTCAGCTTCTGCATTGCTATCAGAGAGAATCAGGTCCCCCAAATGAATGACTTGAATCACTAACAGCTTCTGGTCTAAATCACAGCCTCGAGAGCTCTTGGTCAACTGGGAATGCTGGATCCTGTGAAAGCTGGCTCAAGCTTGCATGGTGTGAACTCTCAGCTCTCTCTGTGCTGCTGAATGCCAGCTCGACACCGTACCTCCCCATCCTGGCACAGTGCACATCTCCAGCGCACAGGCACAGGACAGGAGGAGCGGCTGCTCCAGAGCTCCCTGCAGGACAAGGGCCACACGAGGCATCCACACACACACGGGCTGCCTGTGGCAGATGAGTCAGCACAGAGAAGAGAGGAACAAAACCATGCAGATGGAAGAAGTGGAACTGACACATAAAAGACAAGTGAGGAGGACTCGAGGCCTCTAATTACTGCCTACAGAAAAATCTATGAGCAATACTGCCAGTGCAGGTGTCCTGCCTAGAAAAGCATTCTATATCCATAGGGTCTGATGAGCAGCTAGCTGAGTGGGGCAGACAGCCCCTTCAGTCTGCATCACGGCAGGAAACAGTCCGCTCCCGAGTGCGGTACCTTGGTAACCCTCCTAAAGCCCAGATCTGTCCCAGGAGAGCTCTGCACCAGCTGCTCCTGCAGGGATGGTGCCTCAGCTTCTGAGGAAGGATGCAGGCAGCAGGACCAGTAGCGATGCCCCACTGCAGGGTCTGGGGAAGGCGAGGTCTGACGCCAGGGCTGCACCATCCTGGGCTGGGCTCACGAGGGGTCACTCAAGCGACGGAGGCAAAGCAAAGGCACAAGAACTGGGACTCTCAGGTCCTGTGTGGTTTTGTGCCCTCCCTGGGTGGGGTTTTCCCACCTCGCTCATGTCTCCTGTGGCCTCAGGATCACTTGGCATTTGCCAGCTCTTGGCAGCAGTCTTGGTGCTCTGGCCAAAAGCAGCCTGGAGCAATCCCCCATGTTTTGGCACACTGGAGCACAGGTTTCCAGGAGGAATTTGGATACGAGTCCAAGCTGGGTTGGTGAGCACACAGGCATGCATTACTGAAACGTTAGACCCTCAGACAACTCTACCAGGCTGCTCATACCCTTTAGATGATCCTATCCCTACCTCAGCAACATTCTCCAGCTATTACGGAAGCAGATATTAAGCATGGGACTGGTTTCAGCTATTTTGTGCTCAGAGGAAGACCAGGATTAGAAAGAACACCAGGAGGTGCCACAGGGAGGAAGGCAAATGCATGAGGAGACAGCCTGGTGTGACGCTGCAGCAGAGCCATCGGGACTCTGGAGCAATGTCAGTGCTGCAGTTTGTGCCTGTCCATGGGTGGGAAGAGATGAACACAGGAACCTGGCACTGTGCTCAGCTCTGACCAGCACCATTGACCCCTCACAGTCATGGCAAATGGATAACGTGGGAAAGAGATGCCGGACGCAGAGAACGGATCAGAGGCCAGGAGAAGCACAGAGAAGACAGTGGGGTTCCTGCTGCTGCTTTGGTTTTCAGTGCTAAAAACCCCCATATCTGAGAAGTGACCGACAATCATTGATCTGAGGTGAAAATGGAATTGGAAGTGAACCACTTGTCTTTGCCATGTGTTTCCTCTGACCCCAGCTGATTTCTACAACTGTCACTTAATTAATCATCTTATTCCATTTCATCAATCAGCCCATTGTAATTCATTGAAATGTATGCATGCAAACTGGCAAATGCTTCTCTCGGGAAGGGCCTCAAGGGAACGTGCTGTCAGCAGCCGTGCTCTGGGAAGCTTGTTCCATTTATATAAAGGAATAAATACAAATGCTGGTGACTTCATGGCCTGAATATTAACACAGGTAATGAAACATGCTTGTTCTGCAGGTACCAGCATGCCAGGCCCTTGGCCTGAGGAGGCTCAAAACCAGAACCTCCTCGCTGAGCCTCTTGCTATTGTCTGTGCTGCATGAATGTATTCTTGGCCCTTGCTTTATCTCCACAGAGAAGTGGAAGGGAAGGCACAAAGGCAGATAGGAAAGATAACGATGTGCAAGGCACAGCTGAAATTGCCTCCTCCTTTTTGAGTCAGCTTGTTGATATCCAGGTAGTGGAACAAGCCTGGCCTCTTGCTCTGATATTGGAACCGAGACTGAAGAGAGGCTCCTGCATGGATACGTTACGACTGACTACTAGCAGTAGTCTAGAGCAGTCTCTAGCCCTCTTTGCAGTACATGAGGCTCTGTCTATGCTGCAGGCTGTTGAACCAGGCAGTGTTGCTGCAGTTGCATTTTCCTCCAGGCCCACTTAGGCACCTCTACACCACGCTGTGGTCTGTAACAGAGATGTCTCCAGCACCTCACCAGGCACCTCTGTCTCTGCTCCAGCAGTGCCTATGTCCCCAGTGCTCCCCGCAGTTAGCTCTAGGTCCAGCTACCCTGTGCATAGTTCATTTAGAGTTATGAGATTTACGATAGGTTTTGGATATTTCAGGGAAAGGAAAAGCTTTTTAAACAGTTGGCAAGACTCTTTGGCTCAAAACCATCTCTCAGGAGCACGTCTCTGTCCCATCACGAGCCCATTCAAGAGTTTCTACTTGAATTCAAGACCAAGTATGTCCAGGGCATGTTGTTGCAAGAGAAAGTTCACATATATCCCAGACATAGTGCTGAAATAGTTCCACTCAGTGGCTGTCCTTTCCCAGCCTTCTACTTCCATTTACAGGATCAGCCAGAGACACTTCATGTGGAGATGTTGGTTTCCAGATTTTACCAGTTGGAAGCATGACAAAGTGACCTTGTGCCTCCCTGCACGGTGACTCCCAGCACTGTGCCTCAGCCTTGCCTTTTTACAGCTGTTTTTGTTATAAACCTCTATAATTGTGGAGATCTAAAGAACCGCTCTGCAGGTTAGGTGTAAGTCCATGTCTTTACCTGTTCACCTGCAGAGGCTTTCCCCACACCCAGCCTGATTCCCAGCTCTTGGTTTTCATGTACAGCAGCAGGAAGCCTTGTACTTGCTCTGGGAGGGTGGCAGGGAAAAGCAACCCTGGGGTCTGGCTGCCAGAGTGAGCTGAAGATCAAGAAAGGGTCAGTGGTTTCTAGCGAGCTGCTTGGTGCTGAGCAGCAAAACAAGGAGCTGCCGCTGCACAGCGGAGCGGCTGCATTAGCATTGCCAGCACACACTTGCACAGATGCATGTCTGGTTGCTTGGCAAGGGTAGAGCCAGCTCAGCCTTCTCTCCCCTCCCCTGCAGCTCTCAAGAGGGGTGTTAACTGCAGGACACACCGCACAAAACTGCCCACAATTCAGTGACCAAAAATAAGATTGGGAATTAATTAATCATCCTGTGCTCAGCAGTTCTCAAGAATTGATGCTTTTCGAGCCTAAGTTGCTAATAGGCACAAATAGCACATCCTTTCAAATAGAGACGAACCTGAACAGATGAGTCTAATGTGTGTTTGACTTGAGAGCAACTGTACCAGTCTCCTCTAACTGTAACCTCCTGATAATACATTTAATATACAACAAAGAAAGGCACATAGCGCAGCTTGCACTGAAGCATCCCTGCACAAATCCTGGAGGGCCTGAACAGTGCTTTTGCAGTGTCAGGATCACAGCTGAGATTCTAAAGGAGAGACAGCAAATACCCAGAATAACACAGAGAGAGGAGGACAAAGCCCCTTCAGTGCCTAGCCCCAGCTTGCATCATCTGTCCTATGCAGCAGGTGAGCTCATGGGCATTTTCTACCATGATAGATCATTACAGATTATGCACAGAGTTTTTATTCATAATATCAGCAAAATAAAGCCAGACCCAAAATGAGACATTCCAGCAGATCCCCCACAATAATTATAGGTACACACTGAATATTTCTTTGATTTACCATTAGTTCTAGTAATGAGTCAGACAAGTGCTCTAATTGCATCCATGAATAAGCTACTTTCTTGTAAATGGCTTCAGATCCGCAAGGAAATAACTCTCTGTGTATGGATCCAAATGCAGAGGGAGGATTTTAAAGAGTAAACTACTTCCGCAAAAAGCTGTGCAGTAGCTGCTGCCACTCACCAGTGGTATTAGCACGTCAGGTACCAAAACATGCCCAACTGTACGGAATTCAAAGGAGCACTATTTCAACTTTAAGGAACCCACAGAAAAGCCACAGAATGAAGCTGTTAAAAGATACCCTTGTTGAGCAAGGGAAGAATGAGGGAGGTCTCTGTACAGCCCAGTCAGAGCAGCATCTGCTGTGGGAATCCCAGCCTTCCTTTGCCTCCTCCATATGTTAAATGGATTTGCCACCTTAATATTCCTTAAGAGCAAGCCTCAAAGCAGCCCATTTACAATGCGCAATGACTACAAGGCTCTGCTGGTAGATGCATTTCAAATCTCTACATTATAGCACAGAAGAGCAAGCCTCCCTTCACCTCCTTTCTGAGCAGAAGCTGCCATCCATAACCTAGCAGGAATGCAGAGGGTGTTCCCCAGCACCACCACCACTTACCTGTGTACCAAACATATAGATGAGGCTGTGCTGTGCCACCACCATCCTGCCCATTCAGGCTGCAGTGAAAACTGGCATCCTCCCGCAGCTGTGTTAAAGGGGGTTCTCAATTATACCCACCTGGAATTGCTTGACTTTTCCAGCGTATCAGTCTTCAACAAGCACATGCTGTGCAGGTACTTCCACCAGCTTTTGGCTGTGCTTGATCTCAGACACTGAGTAGCCAAGATCCAGGCTATATGGTTTTGATGAGCCTGCCAGGTGCTAGAGCTGTGATTCTTAGCCTGTAGAGCTGAAGGCTGGTGAAGGGAAGAACAGAAACCAGGCATAGCATAGCCAGGCATGACGCAAAATGTACTACCCAGAACCAGATGCTAAGGATTCTCAACAGCACCTTCAGGGGAAAAAGGGACGGGCTGCAGTGGCTGCAAGACAAAGCCATACAGTAAAGCGTTACTCTGATGCACCAGCTCCTACTGTTCCAGAAAAAGCATGGCCTGAACGTGGTGTCCATAATGAAGTACCAACCACGAAGGCTGGGTCATAGAATCCCAGACTGGTTTGTGTTGGAAGGGACCTTAAAGCTCCTCCAGTTCCAACCCCCTGCCACAGGCAGGGACACCTTCCACAGGCAGGGACACCTTCCACTAGAGCAGGTTGCTCCAAGCCCCTGTGTCCAACCTGGCCTTGAACACTGCCAGGGATGGGGCAGCCACAGTTTCTCTGGGCACCCTGTGCCAGCGCCTCAGCACCCTCACAGGGAAGAGCTTCTGCCCAAGAGCTCATCTCAGTCTCCCCTCTGGCAGGTTAAAGCCATTCCCCTTGGCCTGTCCCTACAGGCCCTTGTCCAAAGCCCCTCTCCAGGTTTCCTGGAGCCCCTTTAGGCACTGGAGCTGCTCTAAGGTCTCCCCTTCAGGAGCCTTCTCTTCTCCAGGCTGCCCCAGCCCAGCTCTCTCAGCCTGGCTCCAGAGCAGAGCTGCTCCAGCCCTCGCAGCAGCTCCATGGCCTCCTCTGGCCTTGCTCCAGCAGCTCCACGTCCTTCTTATGTCTGGGGCCTTTGCGTGCAACCGATTCCTCCTGCAGCAGGAGGGGGGATGTACACTGAACAGCAACAGAGCTCAGGTTCCTTGGAAGTTGACCCTGATCCAGAAAAGCTCCTGTTAATTTACAAAAGCAGAGCAGTTCTAATTACAGGTACAGTACCTGCCTGATGGCAAAGCCTCAGGCAAACCTCCAGCAAGCACCAACCTCTACTTTGTTTCTTCCTTCACTTTAGGGAACAGTATAAAAGGCACCTGCTGCTGACTAGGATAGTTTGTATGCAGCTGCTTTAACTACGCTTCTAGTCCTTTAGTGATGCTTGATTCTGCTACTTGTTACCCTGAGGTAACTACTGTAAAAGGCACAGCATGGCCTAGGCATGTCTCAAAAATGCATTCCCAGGGTAGGAAGCCTCTGAGGTGAAGTGTCATGAAGCTGCCCTTGCACATGAGCAAACAGGGAGGAATTGCAGCTTGATCCTCATGTACAAAATGGCATTTCCAATCCATAGAGTGGCTGTGAAGCACCGAGTGCTGGGCTTTGTTACTGAAGCTGGAAGTCAGCCTCGAGAAGTCAATGTGGGTTTGATCGACGCCACATCAGCTCCCCTTAAACCATCTGCTTCTCTGGAAGCATGTCCCTCCTTTAGCTGGCTATCTGCTTAGTCAAACCTTTCCCCTTCAGTCACATTTTATATGAGACACGGATTACTCCAGGAGTCCACAGATGACAGTTGCTTTATCAGAAACAGGGTTTCCACTGCTCCAGCCACCTCCAAGGAGGAAGGGCAACATTCCAGGCATCATTCCAACAACAACAAAACAACCCCTCAACCACTGTGGGCTCTAGAGATAAGAGGAGCATCACTCTGAAGGTGAGGCTGGTTTAATAGCCTCAATAGTTCACCGTCACACAGAAGCAAACAGTGAGGTAGGGCAGCTGAGCAAATGCTTCCAGCACTTACACTACCAGTAGCAATGCCTCATTAAGAAAACATTTGCTTCCACTTGGCAACTGCAGGACACTTGATAACACATTTGCTTCTCAGGTCAATGGAAATTACAGTTCTGATTCCAGCCCCGAAATTGTAATTTACATTTTTGGCCTCCTCCAGTCAACCCCCACTTGCAGGAGGCTGACTCCAGCTACGTTTCATATACACCTCATTGCAGAGACTGAGCGCTTCACATCACAAACTGAATAAACAAGGAAAATACTTTCCAAGCTTGTTTTATTTCCTTCGAGCATTCCAGTATTTCTCAACAGACTTTCTATACTTCCCAAGACAAGCCAGCAGCATTCCAGCACTGAACAATTCTCTGAACTTAGCCACATTTTTCTTTAAACAACAACTGTCTCAAAACAGGTTCTCTTTCTGCTTTGAAGCCCAAGATTATCTGTGAGGTGAATTGCTTGGCAACAGAAACAAGCAATGTATTTTCCTCCATAAAAAAAGCAAATTATTTTCTTTGCAGCCTCATTTTTCAGGCAGGGACTATTAGAAGTAGCTTCTTATAGGGCTTATTATAGGTCACTGGGATACTAAAGTGCATCTGTTCGTTATCTTTCCATTGGTGCCAAATACACTTCTCAGAAATGACTTCTCAGCCAACCAACACTGGTATAGGCTGGTGGTTTTAAGGATTAACTTATGTTGAGAATCAAGTGCTGGTTTTTCTGTACTTGGTGATACTTTTCCTGGTTAGGACAAGTTGGCACTTTTCTATACAACAGGAGAGCTTGCTTTGTATAGTTTTCAACACAACTATAATCCACGGCCTAAGATTAACCAGGCTGATGCATTAGTAATCACAAAACAGTATTCCATTGTATCTGTATACACCCTTATTCAGGGTTTTTATGCAAAATGAAAAGATGGAGGTTACTTGGCAGCGGAAGTATGGTTTAATTCAAGCCCTGAGACCAATATTACTCTTTTAAATGACTGTTTCCAAGATGTCCTCAAGTGAAAAACAGGAACTTGCTGCAGTGGTAAATAATACATGACCATTTCTCTGAGGAGGCCATGTTCTACAGTCTCTAACTTTTCAAATTTGTTTTCCACTAATTTAAGGGACTATTTTGAAATTGGAAACGTTAATCTTTAAAGAACGGTGGGTAATTCCATCTTTATATGGTAATGCTGTTTAAGTAACTTTATTGTTAATACAAATGTAGTTATCTTACTCTGAACAAGACCATTATAAACACATAATCTCTGCATAAGTGACTTCAAAATTTCCAGTCCTTAAATAATTACCAAGCCATCAGCACTGATGAGAATTTCTGAGCAATGGAAGAAGTGCAGCTCAGCCTTAGGACACAAGGTAAGCATCAAACTCCTGGCGCTCATAGCAAGCAACACTGTCTAGTACCCACTCGCGAGTCACCATGGCAACATTGTTCTTTTGCTGGATTGCTGTAAGACAAAGACACAAACCATAAACCTGTTATCAGTGAGTCAAAGCAAGCTGAAGGTAAGCTTACTGATGTCTTTCAGATTAAGCTATTTGCTTTCTCTTTGGCATTTTAAAGGCCTTGATAAAAAAATCCCCCAAGTCTCAAACCAGTGCTGTGGCACTACTTCTGTTAACAACGCAGGTAATAGCGCTGCTCCAAAAAGAGTAGCTGTTGGGCAAATGGTGAGGCAGGAAGATGTGAACACCACGGAATAAACACCAAAAGCAGAGTGCAGCCCTTACTATCCTTTCATTGAGGACTGCTGACAGAGCTTCAGGTCCTGTCTGCTCAAGCATACTGAGTATGTGACAAGCAACAAGTCTCATGGAGAGAAGCAACAGAAAATCACTGAAGTGCTCCCAGCCTGTGCTTCACCAGTTCAGGATCTTTTTCTTTGTTTTCTCATTTTGCCCAGTGCCATGGAAATAGCTGTTGGTTTTACATCATCCTCTTGCTCCTCTTTTTTGTTGAGCTTCACTGTAGCCTAACTAGCTCCCATTCACCCCGTAACTCCCACTGTCTCATGCAGAAGTCACTCTGGAACACTTGTACTGGCAAAGTCTGAGGGTTTCTCTGGAGCATTTTGATTTAAAAAAATAGAAAAAACTAAGAAAAATAAAAAGGCAGAGCTACCCCTGCACTGGAGCTCCATGGCCTTTCCAGACCAAGAGAATCTTGTCCTGTTTGAGGCTTTCTCCTAGATCTTACCAGTCCTCCAAGGGCACGCTTCCACCTTTTAGAAACTATTGCCAATGACAAAAGCTTCTGTAAGGGTGCTGCTGAGCCAAGAACAGGATTTGCCTGCCAGGCTACCTTAACACCTATCTGTTGCTGATTCTTGAGATAATACACCTTGTTCTTCCAGAGTTTTCCAAGACATACCTCCATCTCCAGATGCAGTAGGATTTTATTTCGATTCCTCTCTAAACCTCTCTGATGTTTAACTACTAAAAGGGCTGAGGTGACGAAGACACTCAATGTGCACCATAAAACAGTCCATGACAGTTGTTTTACCTCTATAATCTGTGTTTTCCATCCAAGCATCTGGCTGCACAACCACGACAGCAGTGGAATTCTAGGATTGCAAGATAGGAAAATACAAATGCTGCTGTTATCTGTCTGTCATTAAATGACTCTCACACCCATCTGCAGAGAGTGATAACCGGGCTAACTCTGCTTCAGTGCATCACTTCAGAGAGGACTCAAGAATTGGTAGTCAAGGGAGAAAGATGCAAGTTCCTAAGAATTGTCTGTGATTTCTCTGGGATTTCTGTGGCTAAGCACTGAAGGCTTCTTGTGCTGGAAAGTGAGGCTCAGTGCTGGTTTCAACAGAGAGTGCTCTGATCAGTTTTCTACTCCAAGGTAGCACACACACAACTATAGACTCTCCACTCTGCCAAGTGTAACATTCAGTAACACTTACTGTGGGGTGTGTGAACAGATGAAGCTGCTTCACCACAGAGGCACCACAAAGCTCCACCATCCATTCTAGGTGTTCTGAAGAAATCAGATAAGCAGTCTATTACTTCAGTGTTTTATATCACATTGAAACTGATACTATTCCCTAAGCCCTCAGGTCTTTGTTCCAGGATATAAATGATCATAATTTGAAAGAAATTTAAGCCTTAGTAGAGAAAAAGTCCTTTCAGGCTCTAGCCTGCTGAGGAACATCAACTCACTCTCTTCCCTCACCCTCTAGTCAGGACTAAACAAAACCAAACCCCCGAAGCAGCACACCAGCACATGCACAAACCAAAGAAAGTCACTAACAATTTATTTCCTCTTATCCTAAGGGTGTAAGACATGAAATTCAAATTCAAACCCAGAAGTTAGAACTGCAATTCTCTCTCATTAACAAAAGTAGTCAAAGTGTTTAATTTCACCAATTTGTTGAACTGATAGGGAAGAAGAGAAATAAGACTCTCAAGTCTAAGAGCCAGAACTGATGATCACTGCAGCAGGTGAAAGCACTGCATCCTCTGTAGTAATTACTGTAAATGTCAAGAGATGTGAGGATATTTCACCCAGTCAAAAATGAAGTTAGATGGGACAAATCAGAAAGGAACTGCTGAATAAGCTACAAAAATGGGAAGAGAGGTACAAATATTTTTAAATAACAAAGTTTGGGCTTAAATTTCCAAGTTTAACAAAAAGAAGCTTTTGCTTTGTATAGAAACATGGGGCTTTGTTGTGTGTTTCGGTTTTAACATCTGCTTCTAGACAGAAAATTACACCGAGGATGTGCCAACTGCTACAAAAGTGAATCTTAGGTAGGTTTTGCTAGAAAAATGTTTACTAAGACAGAGGAGAAAAAAATGCTCAAATACAAGTGTTCAGCAGCATGTAAAGCAACTGCCAGGCAGCGTGATATTAATGCTGTCCCTTCATTGCTAGAGAGAAACTACATAAAAGGCCTGTTTTGAAATAAGAGTGAAATTGCCAGAGCAGTTCTCTGAGGACAGCCAAATAGAAGAGAACACTGTTTGCATTCTCCCTGGGGATAGAACTAGGTAAAGTTCTTCACCTCTACCTCATGGAGGTGTTTTGAAAATGTCAGAGTAAGAGGGACAAAAGCATCCAAGAAGAGGTCAAATATAAATCTCTGGTGA
The DNA here is from genome assembly GCF_004027225.2 of Strigops habroptila. Lineage (NCBI taxonomy): Eukaryota > Metazoa > Chordata > Aves > Psittaciformes > Psittacidae > Strigops > Strigops habroptila. The sequence goes on from NC_044295.2 coordinate 2,147,200, forward strand.
ACGGCCACACCCCCCCTCCAAATATTTGTCATACTAAGAGTTTAATTCCATTCGACTGACACACCTGTAGTCATATCAGTGAAAGGGCCATAGCAGCAGATCTCAAAGTCTTTAAAGATCTGGAAAACAAGGAACATGTTAACAGAGTACATATGGCGTCTTTGAAGGACAACACTTCACATACTTGTTTCATTGCACTTCTAGGACTGGTTATCAAGCTATCACTGTTTTACAAAGTAGATCTGAAGCTCTTTGTAACCTACAAAACTTCACCAGTCCTGTCCCCCCCCCCCATCTTTTGCTATCCCATACCATAGCCACATATCTGGAACAGTCACAGCAGGACAGGGTCTTCATCCCCAACACGGTCATACCTTTTCAGTCAGAGACTGCCTAGCCCTCTTAGGACCTTGGTGGTTTCTCCCATTGATTACATCTCCTCTAACTTCAAAGTTCTCCTGGAACATAATGAACAAAAAGTTTGGTGTTCATTATAATTAGAATCGAATCTATGATCTATGGTAACTGGAGGCTCTTCTCTTTGCTTCAAGCACTGTGAGAGTGTATGACAGTGTGTCCCATGTTCTAGCATTCCCAGTCAATGCTGTAGCAACTCTTCCCTTTCACCCAAGCACAGGAGGGCTTTTAATACTCCTTCCTAGGGCCTTTTTGGGGCCAAGGCTTTTCTTCACCCTTGGCTTGACAAAAGGGCATATGGATTTTCTACCAGAAAGTGGCATACCTGCTCATTAGGTACGTGAAATCCATCCTGTGCCACTATGACCTTCTCCAAAAATATATACTAGAGAATGAAAATCCAAATACTACCCAGGAATACAAAAATCCACCTAAGTCAGGGTTATAGTAAATAAGCCATTACTACCAGGAGAGGTAGTAAATGCTGGAACGAGTTTTCAGTAGTTGGGTATTTTGAAGTTTAAAAATAAACCAAAACTATGTATGTAGCTCTGTCCCAACAGTATTTCCTTTAACAAACAATAGATCTTTTCCTCTAGGCTGTCATCCATCAATGGCAGTAGAAACACTCAGGAAAAAATATGCCTAACTTGTTCCAAAAACTGTTAGGGACCCATTATACCTTCAGTAACAATGAATACACATAGCCCAAGCGTGGCTTTTGGACTTAGCATTTGGTAAGGTTTACAAAGCCAAATTTCCATATATTAAATGTTTAGACAATATCTGAGGTTACTTAATAGGTCTCTCAATGTGACAGCATTAGACATTTGAGATTCCACTCTTAAGCTAAAAGACTTACCTCATTCAATACCCTTCCTTCTTCAAAAGACTGAATTACCCCTAAAGAAAAAGATCAGAACAAGTCATTTTATCCAGCAAAATTGTTCTTCCACTACCCATAGTATGATTTTAAAGTATTTAGATAATATTTAAAGTATTTATAAAGCCCTGCAACATGAAGAGACATGAAGAGATCTTTTTTTTCTTTTCTGGAACAAGTGAAGAGCACATTTGTTGCTAGAAGGGCAGAGACCATTGAGTTCCAAACCAAGTTATACTTACACTGATAACTAACAACCCATTTTCTTCCTGCAATACCCAGGAAGTACTTCAGTGTCCGTTCACACACCAGCTCCTTATCTGCAGAGTAAACAAGAGGAAGAGCTCTTTCAGTCTGCCAGTAGTGGAAAAAACCCCAAAACACCTCAGGTTATTTGTAGCTAAAAGCATAAGTTTTTTGCTAAGTGCAGCAGGAAAATAACAAGAGCATCCATGGAAACACTCCCAAATTCTCGTGTCCTGATTCTACTGAACAGGAGACGAATGGAAGCAAATCATATGCACAACTTCTGAACTCTGTTTTTAGTCATTCAGCAAAGACAAGAGGTAAAACAAGCACAAATACTAGTCAAGACAGAGGACAGCAACAGTAGGACCCAGCGCGAATGTCGGCAGGAACTTTTAGATGACTAGCCATGTAAGATCATCTTTTACTCTACCAGAACAGGCACAGCTTCAAAAGGCAGTTTATCCTATCTGAATTTGTATGAAGACAGAACCATATACCTCTCCAAAAACACATGGCCATACACTTCCTGAAGAAAAGGGCAAAAATTGAGTCCATAGATTTGGAGTCACTGGAATTTTTGGCTCCTTTTCTATGTTGGTTTTCAAAAGCAAGAAAGGCTTATGTGACAGATTGTATCCAAATATGAGCCAGCTACAAGTGCTTCTATGACACAAAATACAAGCACAGCATACAACATTCCCACATCCAGATTTGGCTCAAAATATCTTGCTTTTTAAGAAAACATTGGTTAAAAGCTATGCCTAGATGCAGCAATATGGTAACTTCATTTTCCTGATGAATGTTACGCTTTGCTCGTCAACATAACGCTGGTTCTGAATACATTTGTCAAATGTGCAACTGTAGTATTGTATCAAGTTCCTCCCAACTCCTAATAATAGGATTCTTGAGCTCTACCACAAAGCAAAACCCAACTTAAGTACCTTAACTAAGCACACAAATAATAGTTAGGATGAAATAGTAGTGCTGCTTTGTTCCTATGGAAGCATGCCTTCACTATCAGCTACCAGCAGTTATACACACAGCGAAGTCCCACTTCCAGTTTTCTGTTTCTATTGAAACAATACCTTCTCCTCAAGCTTACTCAGAGGTACTGCTGAGCAGTCCTACTTGTTGGTTAGCCTAGAGTTAACATTCTAGATAGTGTGTAAATCCACGATTTGTTCACATAGCTCCCAACAAACCTGTTTTCATTATGACGTGGGTGGTTCCTTCAGTAACGTGATTAGATAAAGTGCTCTGAGTTTTTCTCACAAACTTCTGGACCACCAACTGAAAATTAGTAAAGAAAATAAATAGCAAAACAGATTAAAAAAACCCCAACAACGCCAGTTTATTGGAGTACAACATAGTAAGAGTTACTTTAAAGTCCTGATTTATTTGTGCTGGTAGACAGAACATACATTTCTTTAAAAGTCAGTAACTTCGGCACCATTCAAAGGGCTAAAGTAAAGAGCTCTGGGTCAGTAGTTTCTAAACCAAAAGCCATATCCTCCTGGAAATGGAGGTTTCTTAATGAAAGAGGTTTATTAGCAACTCAGAATTGATTAATTACAAAAACTCTCACTTTGGACCAGAATTTGAGTATGAAGCAGCATCTGAAGCAGCATCTGAGAACATTCAGGGAACCAACCAAAGCCCCCTCCCTTCCAAGCCCCAGGGCTTTCTAGAAATAAAATCTTCTTCCTTTGGAATAACAGGATTTTCCCATAGAAAGTCATTTTAAAAGTTCAAATTTCACTAAGCTGAATAGTGCCATTTACAGGAAGCATTCTTCAGATTTTTAGGAGTGAAAAAGTTTGACCTGAGTTGCTGTATTACTAATCTGCAGGTCCTGTAAGATTAGTTTCCATTATACTTTGATCTCTTTATGTTGAGGACTATATTAGGAATGATTAACAAGTGATCTCAAACTTCTGGAATATACTTACATATTCACTTTGACTCAGGCCTGATGCCACAATTGACATTGCTTTCCTGTTAGTCACAACTGGACTTGTAAGATTTTCTTTCCCAGCTGTATTGTGCAGAACAGATAGAGGAAAACACACGTTTCTCTTTGACTTGCTTTCTTGGGCACGGCTTTTATTAGCTTTCTGAGTCACTACAGGACTATTTGTTGCTTCTGCAGTTCGAGGGTTAAGTAGTCTTACAGAGGAGGAAGAGTTATTTGGACTCCTGGTCACATTTCCAGAGAGATTTGATAAGACAGATGCACTGTTTAACCTGGTCCCACATTTCTGCTCATCTCTGTTTTCTGAAGGAAAAGAGAAATTACTCCTTGAAACAATTCTGTCCTCCTTGTAGTCATGGGGGAAGGCTGTTGCTCTGCCTTGAAGTTTAAATGCTGCAGTCACTTCCTCTCCTTGTGAGTGGATTACTTCACCTTTGCCTCTATCATTACTTTTGCCTGATCTATAGCTGAGACAATACCTGTGAAACTTTTAGTAGTGTATCTGTCAAGCAGTACTAATTCATATTTGAGAGGGAGAATCACTCCCATTACTGTCCAAATGTTGTCCAGCACCATCCTGATGGGCAGCTACAGTTGGGCTACTAAACAAAACCAACTAAACAAGAACTAACATATTTTTAAATTGAGCAGGAATATATAAATTATAATCCTTGATTTACAAGAAAAAGTTCTATCTTGCTGGTATAGAAAAACAAAGCAAGCAGGAAAAAGCAGAAATCAAAATGCATTGGATCCATCTTCATTGTTACCTGCTGCAAGCTGATGCTGACTATGCTCCTGCACCGCTTCCTGCACAGGTTTTGTCTGCTCCGAAGCAGCTTTGCTCTGTAGAGCACTGCCACACTGAAGAACTGGCTCCAAATCTGGCCTCTTTAACACACGGCGTTTAGAAGATGGAAGCAACAATTCTGGAGACCTTCAGAGAGGGAAATTGCTTTTAATAGTTTTTTGTTGTTATACTCTTTTAAGCATCATAGCTGAGTTATCGCAACAGCTCAAAAACCACCTATTTCAAGATTTCCTCCCCCCCCCGGCTTTTGTTAAACTACAAGATTATAAATAACACCCCCCTCCCCAACACTGCAAAGGAAACCCAAACCACTGACCTTTCTTTCCCTAGCTCTTTGATTTTACTGTTGACAGAATCACTTGGCAAGACAGAGAAATCATTGGCTGAAAATCCCTTTGGATTGCTGCATCTGTGATCTTCAAAATTGACTTCCGAGGTTGACTCTGACCCTTGAAGAAAAATAATTCTTAAATAAGCAAAATAAAAGCAACAGTTCTGAGTTGTTCTGGTAAGAAATCAAACCTTCTCTAAAAATCACTCTCCAGATTTGCTTCAGAGAGGCAAGAGTCCCGAAACAGAAAGCTACACAAAGTACTGAGCCACGTGAAGCAGGCTAACAACTAAATCTTCTTTCATTTATTAAAGCACCTCCAAAACTAAGATGCCAGCTTCATATTATGTGGCAAATGTAGGCTATAAAATAGGCCAAAGGCAAATTTACACTATTTGGTGTAGTTTATAAATAACTCAACACATTCCCATCTCTCTGTTCACAAGCAGTGGAGGCATTTATTTGCTAGCTAAAAGATGCCTGTAATTTGTATCAAACCATCAAGAACTCTGATCACAACTGTTTGTGAGAAAGCTAGGAAAGGTTTTCACTGCTCTTTACCTCCTTGTCTCATTTGTTCCATTCCAGGTGTTCCTTCGCTACTGGAATGTGGCAGTTCCCCAGGGATAGGTAAAAATTCACAGTCCTGACTTCCATGCTGCTTCAGCACTGCCTCAAGTACAGCCATTTCTTGCTGAAGTTTCTTTAGGTTATTTTGCATAATATTCTTCTCCTGCAAAGGATACACAAGATGCCATCATTCGGGAAAGCCCCAAAGACTGTTTAAAAAGAATAAAATCTTTCATCCTCGTTTCATTACTTTCTCTCTCAAAAATTCCAATACCCTCTATTAAAAACATGCCATATACACCTCCTCATGAAAGCAGCTCAGGGCTTCAGAGGATCCTTTTAAAAACCTAAAACCTTCACCCTATAGGATAAAGCAGCTACCACAGCACTGGATACATTCCTAGCTCCAGCAGTGGCACCATGTGGAGCTTCCTTGTTACTGAATCAATAAAATAACCTCAACCAAATAGAAAACCCCCATCACACAACAAACCTAAAAGCTCCCCACTGACCCACACAGCCACTATTCCATCCAGCCCAGGCATAGCATAGAATCCCTATCGATGAAGCTACATCAGGGAGCAATGTCCTGCCAGTTGACCACATTTTGCATTGATGCAGTAAACAGAAGAACCACCCACAAAGCACAAGAAGGAAATTCAACCTTCTTTGACATACATTATACCCCACAGGGCTGTTAATGTTGAACAGGCAGATCTGGCACAAGACCTACCTTGAAGTTACAGAGGAACTCCCTCCACCAAACAAAAACCTCCCAAAACCAAACCACTCAACAATGCCCCCCCCTCACCCAACACAAACTAGTTTTAGAATTTAGTGCAAAACCTCCCTTACCTGTGTAGTAAGGATTTCACCCTGAGAGAATGGTTCACATGAATCCTCTACATTACTTGTTTCACTGTCATATGCAGATGCTTCACCTTGAAGAACACAGAAGAAAAATCTTAGTTAAAAAACCCAACCCAACAATCATGGCTCTTACCACACAGCCCTTGTAGCCAACTCTTAACTATCATGACAAAGTGCCAAGTTTTGAAAACACTAACTTAGAATCACAGATCTACTTTAACTGAACATTTCAAAGAATATCATGTCACACATATGGCAAAGTAAATAGAACTCCAAGTGTTTCAATAGCAATGAGAGAGTCCCAGCTATTTATGAAAGCTGTAAGAAGGTCAAAATAAGCACTACAGAGTCCTAGAGCCAATTTCAACAAACATTTTAACTGAGGGAATGACTTAGTGGGCTTCATGACTATTACACTGCAGGAAGAAATTGGCATTTCACACAAACATCAGTTCCCAGCCAGACTCAGCCTGCTCTCCAGTGCCCACTCTGGTCATTTTTGCTCTGAACAAAGAATGTTGGAAGAACTTAATTTTCAGGAAATAACCCCCTGAGGGTTTTTTTGTTGATTGTTCAGGGCTGACACACTCTGTTAAAAGAGCAAACATCACACAAACACAGAGCAAAGCTCCTGTCAAACACCTAGGTGCAATGACATGACACACACAGCTGCAGAGATAGAAATCTTGGTTTGTACCTAGGTTTGCTGCCATGTTTTGGTCTTCTTGGCACTCATCTTTGGAGCTAGTTTTGCTTCTCTTCAGCCCTCCACTACAACTGTGGAAAATTTCTTTACTCTCTTTCACATTGCTCACTTGTTTAGATGTATGAGCTTGTATTAAAGGCAACTTGAGCTCTTGTGCTCCTCCAACTGGTTCTTCAAACGTGCTGGACTGGGAAGAAAATAAGTTGACAGAGCATTCAGAGTCCTGGCTTGGGGAAACATACTCATTGCTTAGGGCAGCTTCAGGCATTTTCTGCATGTTATAGTCCTCATGGCTCCTAGTGTGAGACAACGTGATGGGACTCACTGAAGCCTCTACCACAGACGCTGCTTGTTTACTGCTCTGCAAAGGTGTGCTCACTGATTTGCCAAATATTAATGCCTGAAAACATGGTAAATCTTCATCCTCACTAGATTCTTCATCTGAAGATTGCAGTTTCCGTGCTTTTCTTCGAGGTCTTTGAATATGTTGAGATCCTGGCTTAGAAATACCATTTCTATTGTGTAGTTCTTGCTCCAGAGCATTGTCACCTCTTTTTGCAAACACAGCAGATCTCTCTCTCCTATGAGTTGCAGAAAAGCTGATGTTCTCTCCACTATCATCATCAGAGCACAGTAAGCCATCAGGGGTCTCAGACAAACCTGTAAGATCACTATTCCCTTTACAAGATTCTTCTGGAGCTTCTATACCTGAACACTTGGACACCCCTGTGCTGGCAGCTTGGCTTGCTCCTTCTTCATGCCCCTTCACTGGTTCGCTTTCTCTTTTGCTACTTTTTTCCCCAGTGACTTCACAGCTGAATCCAGCAGCCCTTTGCTGACAAGGTGAAGGACAGATCATTGAGCCAGACTGAAAAGGTTCTATTGGTCCTTTGTCATCAACAACTTTGGCCTTTCCTGCTTGACTGTTCTCTGAATTGAAGCATATTTCATCGTCTGTGTTTATATCAGTTCTTGTATCAGCCGGAACACTTTGCCTTCTATTTCTTTTAACTGGATTCCGTCTCAACTTGCTTTCTATTCCTGTGTCAGTTGACAATGTCTTTTCCTTCCCTTGCTCTCCTTGCAATCTGTTTTTGTCTTCAGTCCCAGCAGTGCCCATCCTTATGGGTGTCAGATTCCCTTGATTTGCAACCTGTGAAACATCTTTCTCTTCCTCATAAACCCTACTCAATCTTTCAGCAGCTGTTTTCTCTCCTTTTAGGTTTTGTGGTTTTATATACTTGCTCTGCTTATTTTCTACCTGATCAGCACATGGTACCTTTGAAGTTTCAGAAGCAGCATCTTTTACTGCACACACCTTCACGGGAACGGGATGAAGGCTGAATGACAGGCGTTTTGAATGCCTGAATACATTTCGCAGACACTGTGTGTCTAACTCGCTATCTTCAGCTTCCTTGGTCAATTCCAAAACACTTTCAGCCACTGGCAACTTCTCAGTTCTCAAGTCCCCTGGAACACTTGGTGTATCGTGTCCACTATCCTGGGGAAAAGCAGTACATGATTCAGTCATCTCTTCAGTCGGGTGGGAAGCAGTTTGCACAACAGCTGTTGGAGGAAACTGTAGGAGGAGAGGGCTACCTTGGATTTCACCTTCTTGAGAACCTGTATCAGGCACAAAGGAACTACAAATTGAATGCTGACATGAAGATGTATGACTAAAGAGAGTCCTGTCAATTTCTGCATTATCAGATGAATTCTTTAGACTAATCTGTATTTCATTTGCTTCCAGATCACCACCCTTCAGATTAGCAAGTGGTTTGGAACTCGACATACCCCAGGGCTCACCCAGGTCTTTGCATTCAGAAGTGTGAACTAACGCATTCGTTTGGACTCCAAAGCCAGCCCTTTCATGATCACTGACATACTTTCTTGCTCCCTTCATTTCAACTCCTTTTCCTGTTTCTTTTGTCATTTCTTCAGAAAGCAACTGAAGCCTCCTGCTGCGCCTGACTTGTCTTTGCTCAGAATCAGCTTTCCTGGGTTCTTCACTGCTTGGGTAGCTATCGATCTGTGGCTCAGCTGGGTCAGCAGAACCAGAGCTTCTATCTGCTACTAACTGCAGGGCACACATGGATCTAGTGGAACGCCTGCATCTTTTTGCTGCAGAACTTTTCTTAGTGCTTTTCTGATCACAGCCACTCAGTTCCAGCTCCCCAGCACAGTGCTTCCCAGGCACCTTTTCAGTAGCTTTTTTCCATATGGATCCTCCCCGTTCCTCAAGTTCTGCCAGTGTATTATCCTCTCGATTTGCAGAGAGGCGACTCGCACTAACAGCAGAACTTTCATCACATCTTTTCTTTTCAGCATCTCCAGTATGAGGGTACCCATCTGCTTCTTCTGTATCTTTTTTCCTGATGAAATCCTCAGGTTGCAGGACACGGGGAATCCTCCTTTTTCGTTTTAGACTGTCTTTGCTGGAACGATCCAAGCACTTATCAGCAGCCACATCTTCCTTTTTCGCAGGAGGTAAAATGTCTCTGAAGATAACAGGGGGATTTGATTTCCTCTCTCTCTTATACGTTTTCCCAAAGATTTTGTCTTTGATGCTATCTGCTGTTTGTTTTGACCATCTCTCATTTCTTTCAAGCACTGCAATTTCTACAGAATCCACCATAGGGTCAGTCTTCTCTGAAATACAGGAATCTTTATCTGATAAACATGCATCTCCTTCCCGTGAAAGGTCAGCTGCTCCAGCAGAATCATCCTGGGAAGAACTGGAAGAGAGAATCTCATTGCTTTTTGAAAACCATTCATTGACTTTCTGAATGCTTCTCTTCAGCCTCTTCCTAGAGACTGGATTCAGGGCACAGTGAAGTGGCTCTGGCTGAAGTTTCTCCAGAGGAAGTTCTTTTTCGTGGGAAGAATCATGCTCAGGTTCACCCATTTCCACAGCTTCCGCGCTTTGTGCAACATCTATTTCCTTGCTTTTATCCAACCTGCTCTCTGAGCTATCTTTTAAGTCAAACTCTTCGCTTTTCCTCGTGCACTGAGTTTGCTCTGCATCCATTTCTTCTGTGCTCTTAAAGAAAGATGCGTCCCCACTCCTTAAGGGACTGGCATTACCTATGGTGTCACACTGCTCTGTGAGGAGGTCTCCAGCAAGAACACTGAAAGGAGAACTCTGGTATTCAGTCATATTCACTCGTCTAGGTTGGGCACATTCAGTGATGTTCCGAGTGCTTTTCTTGCTCAAGACTTCCTTTGAGGAATCACCTTCACCTGAAGATTTATAGGTATTAGAAATTATTAAGCCCTATTTTAAATGCAGAGGCACAAGAACACACTTAATGGCTACTTTGTTTTAAAAGAACTGTTCTTATTTCCCCCAAACCAGAATATTATGCTGCACTCCCTCTAGAGAAAGGATGAACATACATTCATCCAACTTCTTACGTGAATTACCAGACAGTATTAAAAGGCATAATATGGCTTATGGAGAAGAGAGTAAATTTTGCACTTCGATCTAGTTGCTTCCCCCCAGCTTCTGTTCCTGTGCATATACTTAAAATATTCACATTTCAGGTATTTAGTCTACAGGTACAGTCTTGTATTATACTGTCACTAGCTGCAGGCATCACCAAAATTACAACAGGCAAGACTGCAAGTACACGTATTTAATAATGTGAAATCAAAATGTTAATTTGTGGTCTTTTCTTTCAAGCTTAATCATTTTTGTCACCAAAATAATGAACACACCTATGACATTCGGTAGAATTACTTCTTCAGCACCCAGCTTGTCATGCTGTGCATTGCAAGAATATTCATTCCCCATCTCAGCACTCAGTTCTTCTAACTTCTCTTGAGCTGAAATCTGAAGTGCTGCTTTGTCTTCTAACCTGTTGAGAAGGGAAATCTACTTTTGTTACAGAGAAAGAAACAACAGACGTAATAGATGATACTTAATCTTCCCTTTTTGCTCTCTGAAATGGTTTTTGGAGAAGCCAGGCTGCATGACTGACACTCGCCACAACTAGATCCCTTCAAAGTTTTGGGTCATTTCTTGGAAAGATCCTCTCCCCTTCTTGAATGTAACATTGACGCTCTAAAGCATAGCACATGCTCTTCTCCTGAACATCTAATGTCTGAGTGAGCAATAAAACATTTAGAAAAGAGCTTTAAAGCATATTATATGACAAACTGGGAGTCAGCCCCCCATTCTGCCCTGGTGCCCCTGAAGTTGAAAATCACTTGTTTAGTTTAAGAATGCTCTTAGTCCTGTGCTAAGAAATGAAAACATAGGAATGAGACTACATCTCTAGAAAATATGAATTCCTAAATCACTTTTACTTACCCAGTAACGCTTGACTGTTTAAAAACCTCTTCAGACGAATCAGAGCCTAAAAACAAATCAGCTGTTACTCTGGTTGAAATGATCTGGAGAAAGACGACTTGCCACATTCAGTGGTTACCTTAGTTCCTTCTAGAGGCAGATGCTTGCAACTTTGATCAGACAAATCAAGTTAAATTGTACAGTATTTTAACCTCATGATAATAATTTCTACATATAACTATTCACATGCCTCCAGCATAAAATTGTTTAGAGTGACTGGCAACGGAGCGCTACGAAGGGTGAGTTAGCGAAGAGTGAGTTTTCAACTTCTCAATTTCTACATGAAATAGACACTAGTATTTAGAATTTTGAACTGGAAGCCAGAGCAATATATTCAAATATCTGTCTCGGGTCCTCCAATTGATGGTGACAGAAGCAATAAGGAAGAGAGAGGCAATGAACACTGGCTGTTAAAAGGAGCAGTTCCTTCCCTAAAGGAACAGGGAGAGAATGAACTATACACAGCAGTTTCTCACAGGAGTCAGCACCAGCTGGGAGAGACAGAAAGGAAATATTCTTTCCTCAATTAGATTTCAGGTTTACTCCTGGTTATTAACTAGAGCCTCAAGAACTGGTGACAAAGCTTAATATTCTTTAGACGACAATAGTTATCATTAGTTATAACAACTTTCTTCACATCTGTAAGCATCTTCTCTTCTTTGGATCTTGTACACTGAGCCTTAAAGGTTTACTACAGCAGCATTATTTCCTACAGTGGAATAAATTATGGAAAAAGCCCTTTGATGTACCAACTTGGAATTGTCATCGTTTGTCCCTTTGTTCTTATTTTGGGTGTTAAGGAGAAATACGTGTTTATAAAGGCCTCATGACCTTTCCTTACTTTGCAGGCATTATACATACACTCAACTAGTGTAAATCAACAACAGCTCTTACCAAACTCTATGTAAATCCCTTTTTGAGAGCCACATTTCTGGGGTTTGTTTCTTGGGGACCGCCTTTTGACCCTACTATCTGTCAGCTGTGTATCCACGTTAGCTTCCTGCTGACAGGAGAATAGAAAGGAATAGTTAGTTATAACAGTAGGTTGTTCCCATGAAATAAGTGGTAGTTAAACTACAGCAGGAGGGGCTGATATATATGAACTAAGTATTTAAATTGGCAGTTTCTATACAAAAATCCAATACCTGTAACTTATTGGACCAATATCAGTAATGAAATGTGTTAACAGGAACAATTAACACGCATTTAACAGCTCAAATCATGAAGTTTTATCTTACTTAACATTCTATTCAGCATTAAGCAGCTGAGACCAGAAACCAATGTACCATGAAAAAACTCCTTCCTAAAGCAATCACACTGGGTTGGTAGTGGCTTAAGAAGTCTTAAGACATAGTCATGGTCTTACCACCGAAAAGCCTACTAATATTTACAGAGCTCCTTGAATAGGACTATGAAAAAGGTTTGGGTAACAGAATATTTTCTGGTGATATTATCTTTAAGTTCAGGTCATTTCATGCAAAAAACCTTTAAAAGTAGCTTAGGAAGACAAAAATATTTAGATGTCCTTGTCTGAAATAATATTCAAGTCAAAGAGTGATCTGAAAGCAAAGCAAATTCTCCTATTCCATTCATTTATGTACATGCATATATACACATTCTACATAAACCACTACAAAATCCACAAAAAATTGGGGAAAAAATAATACCAAAGTGCAGTTTTCTTGTCCATTTTCTTTAGCACTTTTCCTGTTCCTGAAGCCCTTACTTTGGATGACAGAACCCTCTTTGCACAGGAACTCAGCACCAGTGGCTTCTGTAGACGGTTTAGGAAAGTGACGACTGTTTAAAACTGGAAAATGTCAACAGGAAATAAAAAGCAAAAATATTTCCTTACAGTGAGCATGACAACAGGTATTATATAGTAATCAAACAGTCTTAAATAGACCAGATGCAGCCAGAATATATACAGCTAAAGTACAATTATCAGAGAAAGAAAACTGATTGAATTGGTGGTCTGATTGTTCTTTAGGAGTTCAAGTATTAAGTAAAATCTTGATCTTGCCATAAGAATCTTGCCAACCAGTTTTGCTTCTATGGATAATCCAGCTAGAACAGGATCTAACACTGGTCATTTTAGAATGACTGAACAAGTTGAAAAGATTTGGAAAGTCTCTTTTTTACAGTGTAACATACTAATGAAAAACCAAACCCCACAACCCATGACTTGCCCCAATAGTGTCTTGAAAACACGAAGTTGGAGAGGGACTTTGGATAAGGGCCTGTAGGGACAGGCCAAGGGGAATGGCTTTAACCTGCCCGAGGGGAGATTGAGATGAGCTCTGAGGCAGAAGCTCTTCCCTGTGAGGGTGCTGAGGCGCTGGCACAGGGTGCCCAGAGAAGCTGTGGCTGCCCCATCCCTGGCAGTGTTCAAGGCCAGGTTGGACACAGGGGCTTGGAGCAACCTGCTCTAGTGGAAGGTGTCCCTGCCCGGGGCAGGGGGTTGAGGCTGGATGAGCTTTAAGGCCCCTTCAACCCAAACCAGTCTGGGATTCTATGATTATCAAGAGCAGGACTTTGCCACTCAGTTATAAAGATTATTTGATACACATATATTTCAGGAAGTGAGAATAAGATTGGTCAGAGTCATCAGATGCACAGTAAAAACCGTTTACACTGTTCAAGAGATTATTGTAGGAAAATTGTGGAAACTTAATGGAAATTATGCTTCTACATCCAAGAAAAAAGCTTTTGACCATTCTTCCCATATTGCGAACTGCACAGGAAATTAAATACCCTGCAAATAATTATACAACTTACACTCTACTCCAGTGTCAAGCTCAAACGCATGGATAGTTTCCAACAATCCTTCAATTAGTTGCTTAAATCTGGAATTTTCTTTCAGGCTTCTGAAATAACATCACCACAGAAGTTGTTTTAAGACCAATGTATGGTAACAGTCCTCCTAGAATTTTAGCTGAACAAATAAGGAGTAAAACTCCAAAGTGGAAAAGGAGACAATGAGAAATTGCTGCCAAGGAATACCAACGCAGTTCCCCAAAACAGCTCTTACTGTAGGAGCTGAAACTATCACAAAATGAAGATGTCACAGTTTTCCTCATGTAGGTTTAGCACAAAGAAACCAGTTGTAACGACTCAATAGTAACACAGTCTATCCTTGAGAGTGCAAACATTTGCTAAGAACAGTGTCTTCACCTGCAATCACTTGAAGCAGGTTTATACTGGGAGAAGGCACAAAGAGTTACTCCTTTAGAAGTTACCAGCTACCTTAAGAAAACTCATCTTTTCCTGTTTATTTCAGTCATTTTTAGGACAACAGTTAACTTTTCCTTTGAGTTCAAAGTTCTTATCCTCAAGCCCACTTGCAAAGGTGAAGTTACCTTTTGGTAACTTCAGTCTTACACAGTGGACACTCTGTCACACCTTTCTTCTTTCTGCTGAGGAGTTTGAACATGCAGAACCTGGGGAAAAAAGAATAATCATGATGGTAACAAAAGGGAAGAATTTCATTTGTTTTAAACCCGAGCCTAGGCATACAGCACTTAGGAGAAACCCTTCATTATCAAGTTGAATGCCTGGATTCTTGTTCTGGTGTTCTGATGAACAGATCAGTTGTGTTTGACACATGTAAAACTGCAGTTATTTCTCATTCAGAATGGATTTTCCCCCTCGAATTGCTACACATTAGCATTAAACAAAAGAAATCTATTTAGAGAATAAGAACAGATGGACCAAGCACGGCCATTGCAAGCTTCCAATCCTACCTGCAGAATATGTGATCGCACTTTGTGGAGACTGGCTCTTTTATCATTTCCAAGCTACAAAGAGAAAAATGAAGGAAAACAAGAGCACAAAGTTACATATAAACCAGGAGCAACAAAATAAGGTTCAGAAATACAGTCACTTGCCTGATCTTAAGAAAAAAAAAAAATCATGGTGGGGAAAAGGAGTAGGACACATTTGACAGTTTTTCATTTGAGACCCAGGTATGGTAACAAATATTGTTATTATGGGATATACACAAATCTACCAGCTCTTCCCAGTCTTTGTCTGCCACTGGCAAAAAGACTGCATCGTCTTAAACTGCCAGCAGGGCAAAATATGAGCAAAATCCAGGTTGTGTCTTGCACTTCCCCACTTGACCCTTACAAAACATCACTATACTGAGCCTTAACTTTCAATTCTCTTTGTTTTCTGATGACCCATAAATCTTCCAAAGCATTTGGAAAGAGAGAGAGAGAAAACAAAAAGTGTCAAACTATAGTAACACAGATTCACATTACTCTCCTGGCATACCATATTGGGCACTCCAAGTTCTTCTGCATAGCTGAAAGCACATTTTGCACATCTCCAACAGCAATCACTGAGAAGTCCATCTTTCACAGCCAAAAATACTCTGCGGAAAAGAAGGAAACAGCTTTGTTTCTGATCTGTTTCACACATGAACCACGTTTTCTCCTGTCTGACTCTCCTATAACATGCTAATAAACACTGAATACTTTGCTGCTATTTCTTGAGCGAGGCTTTACAGATTCGGTGGAGTTCTTGCTCTGAATGTTTACGGTTAAAACCTGTCAGGTCTCTTGCAGTCGAAGAGGCAAACGGAAAGGGTTCCCAGAAGCAGAGACTCAGCAAACACACACGAGCAGAGCAGCAAGACCCCAAAGCTTTCCATGTGGAAAAGGATGCAGCAGACATGCTCGTGAAAGAACCCCGAGAACCGCCTCCCCTGAGCAGCGCAAGCGAGACCCTACCGCGAGTACCGCAAGTCCTGAATACAAAGAAAACCCGCTTGACCTCTACGCGGCGGCAGCTCAGGACGGGCCCCGCGGCGCGGCCTGTCTGCACGCCCAAACGAAGGGGCCGCACTCCGGCCGCCACCGCCCCTCCGCGGCAGGGAGAGCCGGGCGCTGCCGGCGCGGCCCAGCGGGGCGCTGCCGAGGCCGAGGCAAGAGCAAGCGCCAGCCGCCCCCCGGAGCCACTCCGCCGCCCGCCTCAGGAGCATCGCATTTCGCGCCCTTTCCGCCACTCCGTGACGCCACAACACCTGAACAGCCAATCCCGCAACGAGCTCACCGCACGTGGTGCCAAAACATCCTCTTATTAGCTCCTTCCCGCCAGAGGGGCGGGGCGGAGCGGGGCAGCGCAAAGCTGATTGGCTCAGCAGCTGCCGCTCTACCCCGCCGCAGGTACTTCATCGCAGTGCGCAGGGGCTGGCGCGCTGCATTGTGGGAACCGCGGCACCGCCTCGGAAGTGCGTGTCCCCCCCTCCCTCTGTGCGCTCCCGGGTCTGTTTGTTGTTGTGGTCCTGCGGCGCCTGGCCCCGCCCTCTCCCCGCCTACCAGCCAATCAGAGCGCTGAGCGGCATGACTGGCAGGCGGGACAGCCATTAGCGTGGCGCGGAGGGCGTGGGGCTGGCAGCGCTCGGGCCGCCATGTTAGGGTCGTCGGGCCGGCGGGCAGCGCGTCGCTGGGCGGCCCGCG
Source organism: Strigops habroptila (assembly GCF_004027225.2). Lineage (NCBI taxonomy): Eukaryota > Metazoa > Chordata > Aves > Psittaciformes > Psittacidae > Strigops > Strigops habroptila. Next base: position 2,163,822 of record NC_044295.2, read on the forward strand.
AGCGCGGCATGGAGCCGCAGGTGGAGCTCCGCGTCACCTCCCGCGGCGACACCCGCAGCTTCCTCGTGTCCGACCCGGAGCGCACGACGTGGGCTGACGTGGAGGCCATGGTGAGTGCGCCGCGGCCGTGCGAGCCGGGAGCCTGAGCGCCGCTCCGGGGGCCCAGCGCCTTCGCTCTCGGCTGCTAGAGCCACGTCCCCCGTTCCGCAGGCTCTTACAGCTGGTGTTTGTTCTGCTGCGGCCTCAGTTTTGCTCTTGGTGTTAACAGTAACTTTCGTGTCTGTTACGTACGCGGAGTGTTTTGGAAAGCCTGTTTTGGGTAAAGCTCTTTATGGGTCGCTTGGCTTTTTCCCTGCGAGCTGTGGCGTTAGCTGTGTGCTTTGCTCTTTTCCACAGTTATGGGTTCTTGGCATTGTACCCCTATAAAGTACAGTTTAGTCTTCTTATCTCCCATTTACGGAAGTAGACGTGGTGGAATAACACTCTTCTGTTACTTAGAGACCACTTTCCGGAGGATTCTCTGTGCTCTCTGGGGTACTGAGTCACTGATACAGTTTTGGTTTCTTGCTTCCTGGTGCCTTGTGTGTGCTTATCTGGAAATAACTGTTAGTGGGTCATGTGTGCATGGACAGTTGCTTATGGAGGTCTCGGTCTTGCATTTGGTATATTGAAGAGCTTTTGTTTGGTTGTATTTCTAGTGTTATTTAGTGAAAAGGCCTGTATTGGCTGAGGTTGTGATTGCGTAATAAGGATTCCCTTGGTTATAATGAAGCTGCAGCGGTTGAATAGTTGCACCTGAAGAGATCTTGGCAGTGTTTTGTTTTCTGTCTTTCAGTTCTTTTTATTTAGCTAACATGTTCCATTTCCTCGTAGGAGGTTCTTGCGTGGTGAATTACTCATTCAAACTTTGAGCTGCATCATTGTCACTCATAGTATTTCACTCTTCTAGAAGAGGTGCTAGTTCAGGCTTAAATATGTGCTGGCAAATAGACCCTGCAGGAATAGCTGAGCTGGTCAGAGCCCTGCTTGTAGATTGCTCTGTAAGCAAAGTGGTGCTCTTTAGATTGAGGGTGTGTTTGCTCAAGGTGTGGTGTTCCGTGGCAATAATGTCTCTCTAACCAAGCTGGTACCTTGGGGTGTCGCTGCGCTTTGCTGTGTGAATTACTGTTCCAAGGTAGGAGCAGTTAAACTGCTTCCTATGTTTTAATATGTTATTGAATATGTCTGTTGTTTCTAAGGGATAACCTGATCTCTGGTTCTACTTTGAGTTTCAGGGGAACAGTCTGTGGTACTAGGCAATGTAGATACAGACCAGGGTTTCTTCTTGACAAGCTGCACTCCCAAATTAATTTGGGATGTGTCACTGGAAGAACCTGTGTGTAGCACATTCATTGCAGAATGTACGTAGCTTTGGCATTGTGAAGTGCTATGTAAGCCCCAACCATCCGCTGCCTTCTAAGGCTGTTGGTGTTCTGATGTGAGGCCCAGGCGAGCAGAATAGGTCTCAAATATATCAGGTGTTCAGAGAGAGTTTCTGTCAAGGAAAGTCCAGCTTGGTAGGTAAATGATAACCAAATGCACGTGAGCCTCAAAGGCTGTTATTCAACATAGAGGGGAAAGTGTGCTTTTGTTTATGGCTCATTTGAGACTGATCACCTGTGTGAGCTGCTCTCTTGGTGCTTTCTAATGTAAAAGTTAGGCTTTGGTGATTGTTGGCTTTTGGCATGACTGAGTTCCTAACCCCACACTTGCCCTGTTGGAATGGGAAGTTTGTTACTGTTTATTTTGGGGTAAACATTAACTGGGAAAGGGGAATCATGAAAGAAACAAAGCTTTTTCTTTTCATTATAGAAGTTAGTCAAGGTTGGAGGCACTGGGGGAGTTGTGCAGCTCCAGAAGGGGTTTTGTGGGACAGTATTTATTTCAACAGAGAAACCAAAGGGAGGTCTGGAAGGGTTAAAGCATTAATCATGATTAACTGAGAACATCTGTAGTCCTGCCTCATTGTGTCTCACTGTGGTTTTGTCCTCCTTTTTCCTTACAGGTTAAAGTTTCATTTGACCTGGACAACATTCAGATCAAATACATTGATGAGGACAATGATGAGGTAAAATACCTGCCACTCCACCCTCCCAGCAGGTCTGCCAAGATATGACTGGTGTGAATCTTCCTGCTTATCCTCTTGATAATTTGTAGTGTGTCCTTCAGGAGTGTATCTTATGCATCAGAGGTGGGGTTTTTTGCCCCTTCAATAAGAAAATAGCTGTTAGTCTTGTGGTTTCACTCATAATGTAGCAGACTTACTTTAAAATACATTTTAGAAGCTACTGCCTTTCTTTTTTCACCCCATAGAAACAGCCAGTGATTCGGTGTGCTCTGGGGGAGAGATGCTTCTGTTGGGGACTTCTTCTTTTTCATTTGATGAGAATAAAGTAGTTGTAGCTGTGCTTACAGCCAGGGGAAAGCCCTCTCTCTTCAGTATATGCTCTTGCCTCTGAAAAATGTAGGTCCCCCGTCATGAGCATCTGTTCAGCTCAGTGATTTGGTGCACTCAAATCCGCTGCTTGTTTTATGCAAATGCTGTAATCTCCAAGCAGATTACTGACTCGTAAAACAAATTGGTTACTTCTGCTTGTCTTCGTTGAGTAACTTCCTGCTTGGCATAACCTTACCCTTTCATATTCTTTCTGGTTATGTAAAGAAGAATGTAGCTCTCCAACAGAATGTAACTTTTGTGAACTCTGTGTTCCATTACTTGGTTTGTAGCTCTGCTAAATTGCAGAGAGGGGATCTGTGTTTTTATGTCTTTTCCCCCAAAGGGGAAATGTCAAGATACTTCCAGCAACACTTCAGGGAAAGATTATCCCCTTATTTTCCAGCCTGTATCCATATAGAAATATAGATGCATCTGTTAAAGATGTTTTTAAAATACTAATAGGGTGAATCATGCAATGCTGTAGTGATGAAATAGCTTCTTGTAGTAGTAACTTCTGTGTGCAGAATGGATAAATGAGCACCTGTAGATGATGGGTTTGGCTTGTGTCTAAATCATGAAACACTTCACTGTTCTTTTGGGCATTAAAAGTCACTGGGTCCCCCCTCTGTGTACTCGTATAGCGGTACCAGTGCAGCTTACTGCCAGTAGATGAGATCACACTTGTTCTGGCTGCTAGTAGGTGCAGAGCCTTTGCTTAGTGCACAGATGGAATGAAGAACATGCTCTGCTCCAGAACACCACAGTGTTGGTGAATGACTAAAGGTGGCAGCAGTAACAAATACCTGAAGGAGTGAGGATTTTAGTCAGATTAAAAAAAAACCCCCATTTATTCTGAAAGCATGTTAATGTTCAGAGAATTGCAGAAATGCATCAGTGGCTATTATTGTTATTTCTCTTGGCAGGTCTCTGTGAACAGCAAAGGTGAGCTGCTGCTTTACTGAGGTGAAATTGGTAACCAGACTCCAACTGTTGTTCATGTTTCTGGAGAAGCAGTTGGGAAGGCTTCCTTTTTGATTTCTGGGTTTTGTGTATGCTTGGGCATCAAATCCTTCCTGAAGGAAGGAGGTTTCAATCCATAGGAACAAATTGGAAATGACTGAATTAATGGAATGTTAAGTCTCTTGGTTGTTAGAACATGTTTGCTTGTTGCTGTATGTACAACTTTCAGTAGCGCTAGTAAAAGAATTTACAAAAGGTATGGGAGATGCTCCTTAATGTAAGGGTCCCTAAATACTGTGTGCTAAACTTGCATCTGCTGCTTGAGACAGGGAAAACTCACACTTCTTTCTCTGTTTCTTTAGAGGAATACGAAGAAGCTCTGAAGGTAAATGCTCTTTTTGACTCTTTAGTTTTTGGTTTCCAGTATATTCATCCTTTTGGAATTGGTTAATTTTCCGTAGACAGAAGAATTGGTTTCCTTTAAATTTCAACTGTGCTATATTAATGCTTTCAGCACTTTGCTCATGGTCTTTCAAAATCTAATAATTTCAAAATAATCATAAATTAAAACTTGCTGGAAGTTCCTGGGCAGAATGTCTGCTGTTTGCTGCTCATCTGAGCAGCTTTATTGTAGAGTGAAAAAGTCCTGCAGAATATCTGCATGCTCATCCTTTTGCTTATGATCAACTTCTTAATCAGCATCTTGGTAACCTTTAAGAAAGGCAGAACAGAACATGACACATCAGCTGATGGGCCTTGGCATTTCACTGGGTGTTCCTTTGGTTTGGGTGTCTTTCACCAACCTCTCCAGTGTAGTGTAGTGCTGTATTTTACAGGATTTTGTATGTTGGTTGTAAATGCACTAAATCTGGTGGGTTTCTGTACTGTTGATTTAGATTGCAGTTAAACAAGGAAATCAACTTCAGATGAATGTGTATGAAGAAAACTCTTCTCTGAAAGGAGTTTCATATTCTCGTTCTTTGCAACCACATGAAAAAACTGGAACAGGAAAGTTGGCACCTCCTAAAGATGAGAAGAACCTTCCTTCGCACTATTCCGTGCTAGCTCAGGGGTTAGAGAAAGACTTCAAAAGTGAACAGGAGCTGGCAGCTCAGGTAGGAGGCAGAGCTGGATTATATATGCATTAAAACAAAGAATTCATAAGTGTAATTCACTTTATAGACTGATTGTCATCTTTACCCATGCATGAAACCTCTGAGTTCGGACGCTGGTCTTCATTTTCAGCTACCTGCACCCATTGTAGCTTGTAAAATTGTTTGAGTGTCTTCAAGAAGATATTTTGATGCTGCATTTAGAAACATAGATTCTCTCATGTTGACCATTCTTAAGTATTTTGATAAACAAAGCAGTTGCTCTCCTGAAGCCCTGATTGCCTGGTAACTTCTGGTTGGCTTGGTTTCTTTGGCTTTGATGCAGAATTACACTTAAATGCTAACAATGCAGAACTCTTTCAGAAGAATGTCAGGGGTTTTGTGTTGCTTTCCCACTGTTTTCCAAATAACTTGAGATCTTTTTTTTTGTGAAGCTACTTGAGAGCTGTTTCCAAGCGTTTGATGTGCTGGGGTGAGGGGTTTTGCAGCTTTGCATACTTAAGGTTGGTGACTTATTTTTGTGGGTTTTCTTTCCCCAGCAAAAGTTAAATCACACTAGAACAGAAAGAACAAATGAAGAACCTCCAGGGTGGTTTACTAGCTACCTGGAAACAGTAAGTGTATTTTCTCCTGAATTTAGTGTTCTTAAAGGAATACATAGGAGGCTGTGGGTGGAAAAGATCCCTGTGATGCCATCTGATCACACTTGCTCTCAGTACTTGTGACTAGGAATCTTAAAGGGCATTTAGGCATTTAATCCTTTAGTTTTTGTGGTAATAAATGGATTCTGAACTGCTTTATGGTTTATGTATTGGGAGACTTGGAACAACATAATCTAACTTTTGAGACTGCGTAGGTGGATCTCATCCCTGACTACTTTGTCTCCAGTTTAGGGAACAAGTAGTTAAGGAAACCGTTGAGAAGCTGGAGCAGAAGCTATATGAGAAGCTTGTTCAACAGAATCAGCCTCCAGATTTTCCTGAGAGCACTGTTGCAGCAGAACCTCCAGTGTCAGAGAGCCAGTCGGGGGACGGCAGCCAGTGTGACTGGCTCATCTCCTGCTGCAACTGCCAGGCCCGGATCGTCGGAGTTCGTTACCAGTGCAGGTAGGATATGGTGAGAGATGGGAGTGTGGGAAACCTGACATGGGATTGAGTCTGAGAAGCTATCTTGGTGTTGTAGACTTCTAGATTTCTAAGCTGCAGCATACTGTACATCTCAGAACGTGTAATATGTGTCTCAAAGAGCTTATGTGCTCTGTGGTGACTAGACCTTATCTGTGTAAGAACAAGATTAATACTATTTTGAGAATGTGATTGTTAAAGTGGGAGAACTTTATAACACTTGCTATATTCTCAAACACTCACTAGTACCTTTTTTGCATATAACATGCAGTAATGGTAAAGGAAAGTGTTCTGTTCAGTTAACTAAACAGAAAAGCAAACATAAAAAAGGGCAAAACTTACATCCACCAGTCTACAATAGTCCATTAGTTCTGTCAGTCAGTGAGGCTAAGGCAGGTCATGCCTCTCTTTAATGATCTCACTGTCAGTTTAATAATATGAAATAGGTTCTGACAAGTGTCTTAAGTGAGGTGTCAAAAGTGAGGTTTTATTTGAACGAGGCAGTTGCTGCAGAGGTCAGCACTTTAGGACTAGGCAGCAGCAGTGTCTGGAATGCCAGCAGGAGGTTTTCTTTGCATGTTTGTTTTTCTTGCTGGCAGGAAATGCCAGTCTGTTTTTCACCAGTCCTGCAGAACCAATCTGCTTTGCATCCCTGAATGCTACAGTTGATTTATCCTCTCTGTTTTCAGAAGTATCATGCTGTTTCTGGCATTGGATTTCAGTATAATGTTTTATCCTTTATAGCAACAATTGTTAGTCACTTGTGCTAAAGGAAGCATTGATTTTTTTCGATGTGTATTTGAGAAGGAAGTGGGAACTGTGGTGCAGTTTTGCCAGGAAGAGAGATCTATATATTCCAGATGGCTCCAAATATTGATATATAAGTGAGAAAACCAGCTTCTGTTTCCCTCAGGCACTGCTTCCAATGGTAGCATGATACAGAGTTGTTTCCCTGCAGAAATTTAAGGCTTAATTATCCTTCAGTGTCTTTTTCTGTGCATTAATTCTTCGCCTCTTGGTAACCTTCTGCATCTTCTGCTTTGCAGCCTTTGCCCAGCCTACAATATCTGTGAACAGTGTGAAGGAGGAACATATGCACATGATCCTAATCATGTCTTGCTGAAGCTGCGAAGACCTGTGCTATGTGTTGCTGAGAATTACAGCCTTGCAGAGTTCTCCCCTCGCCTGCCTGCTACTCTGGAGCAAGTTAGGTAAATGGTGACACCTCTCAACACCTGACAAGATTATCGTGGTAGCAAAGTGGGGTTGATGTTCAGCTTTAGTTCAGATTTAGTGATAACAAGGAATGGAAATGGTACTTGGACTTTATTGTGAGTAGCTAAAAATAGCTGTATACTTATACATGGCCTAAGTCATGAATCTTACAGCATTGTTAATAACAAAGTAGAAAAGACAGAATGTTGTCATAGGTGGGCAGCAAACTTTGAGAGCTTGCTTTTCCTTTGAGTTTACTTTTATCTGCCTTTAAGTTTGTTCTTTCTCTGAAGCCATTCAAAATATCTTCACAAGCAGCTATGAAGATGTTCTCTTAAAATCATCTGGTATCCAGTCTAGAAGCATGAGGCATTTCCTGAAGTGTTCCCTTGGAGTCTAAAGCTGTGTTGGCTAGAGCTGAATTCTAATCAGCTTAATGTATTGTAACCAGGTGGCTTATTCTCTCTGCAGGCTCCAGAAACAGATGGACAAAAGATTTCTGAAGGCAGAAAAGCAAAGATTACGAGCAGAGAAGAAACAGCGAAAAGCAGAGGTCCGAGAGCTGAAAAAGCAGCTCAAATTGCACAGGAAAATTCATCTGTGGAACTCTGTCCATGTACTGGAGACGAGTGGCTCACCGACTCTGAAATCTGAGAGTCTCCAACCTAACACCTTCCAGTAAGAGATGTTGTTAGCTGAGCATTTCTTGGTTGTGCTGTCTGACCTTTTGTGATGAGACCAATTTAAAGTAACAGCAGGAGCTTATGTGAAAGTGCCATTTGTCAGTAGACCCTGTGAGAATTTTGTCTCGGTGGAATTGGCAAGGTGGAGTGTTCTTACTGGTTTTACATGGGAGCAGAGTAGGAGAAGAAAAAACCCAACTGATGGTTTTAACCAGAAACCTTTTAATAACCAACTGATGGTTATTACCAGAAATGTACATCTCGATACAGACTTAGGAGCAAGAGGAGTGCCTGGGAATACAGCCAGGCATGTGCATATGGTGTAAGGGAATGTTACTGTCAGTCTGTCTTTCTGCTGTATTGTCTTTCCATGAAGTCAAGTACCTGGTGTGTGCTCATGTGCAGTAATCTTAGTTGCTTTTTCTGTGATCTTAGGCTGAGGCTCATGAGCAGCCTTTGCATTTTCCATCCCCTTTGGTTTTATGAATGTACAGCTGTAAAACTGTGTTTAGACTTCAGATGAAAACAGCAGCTGAAGTGTTAGAATTTTGCTACACTTCTAAAGACAGCAGAAGGAATCGAGCTAAATGGCCTCCTCTGGTCTTAGCCAGTGGAATAGCTGAATGGCTTGCTCAGTTTTGGTGTATTTTCTGTTTGTTTCCTCCCCCAGTCCCAGGAGCCCTACTCAACCCTTCCAAGCAGTTGTCCCAACACTAAGTGCAGTATTTGTGGATGAGAACTTGCCAGATGGGACTCACTTGAAACCAGGAACCAAGTTTATCAAACACTGGCGAATGAAGAATACTGGCAGTGTGGAATGGAGCTCAGACACGAAGGTATCCTGCCTTGCAGAAGAGGAGCTTTGAGTGCTCCTTCCTGCCCAGTACGTAGAGAAGCTTGTGAAGTTAACTTTTGCTTTTCCTGTTGTATATTTCAGCTGAAACTTATGTGGGGAAACCTGACCTTGGCATCTTCTGAAAAAAAAGATGTGTTGGTGCCATCCCTTCCCTCAGGACAAGTAGGAACTGTTTCAGTTGAGTTCGTAGCTCCTAATATAGAAGGAACTTACACCTCTCACTGGAGATTGTCACACAGAGGGGAACAGTTTGGGCCCAGGATCTGGTGCAGTATTGTTGTGGATCCCTCCCCAGCTACTGAATGTCTAGAAAGCAATGGGAAGGATTCTGACTCCTGCCAGAAGGACGAAGCTTCCGGCACCAAAAAGGCAAGTAGCTCATCCAGTGTTTGCGGCAGTTCTGAATTGCCTGGGAGAAGGAGCAATGTATCTTGTTCAGTGCAGTGGCTTAGTGTCCTTAGCTATATTGATTTCCAGGGGATTCTCTTAGCTGTTTGCTTCTAACTTGTATCTTTAATAGAAAAGAAGCAGAGCTTCTATTGCATATGTAAGTTCTTTTTGACAGGCAAGGGGTTAGTTATCAGTCTGTTGTAGCTATTTGTCTAGTTCTTTGACTGATCTGAAACACTGCAGGATTTCTCTTTGTGTTAGGTCTTGTCCTTTTGGTTCTAAAATGAGTTGAATTAAATATCTTGTGTTCTTATACACAAAATTCAGGCTTTACATTTCATGTAACTCTTTCATTTGCTGCATGAGGTGCTTCCGGGACATCATTGGTTTTTTGCTTTTGCAGGATGCTTCCTTTAAGACAGAAGCAGGTGCTCAAGCGATGGGTGAAATCATGCAGCAGGTTGAAATACCTCTGCCAACCATTCCTTTAAAGGTCAAAAATCTGCCAAGTGAGAGAGAATTTTATATCCCATCTGTTGACCTCCTCACTGCACAGGTAAAGTGCTAAAACTCATGTTATATATAAAAGCACCTTGGGCTTGATCTCTGGGTACATAAACATCTGTAAGAACAAAACCTCTTCTGAACTCTAAAAGAGGCACTGTATTTTCAGGAAGTATATATTACATTTGATGTTGCAGAACTGCTTTCAGATTGGTATCTGTCCCTTCCACATAGTGACAGTCCCAGACTGAGATTCTCAAAATGAGTCAGTGGGGTCTTTCTCTGGCCCCTGACAAAGGAGGGGCTCCTCGTTCCCCTGATTTGTGCACAGTGTTCTATGATGTGGATGTATGTTAGGGGAAAACTGCCCTATCTGAGATCATGGAAGTAACAAAGCAAGCTCTTTGTAGGTTAATGGGATTTGCTGCTGGGAAGTACAGTGTAGGATTTCCTTTCAGGGTTTGCTGGTGAAAACTCTGGTGTTTCTTTTCACAGGACTTGTTATCCTTTGAGCTGTTGGACATTAATATTGTGCAGGAGTTGGAGCGAGTGCCACACAATACTCCTGTTGGTAAGGTTCTCATAGTCTCCATGCTGTCCAGCACACACAGCTGTGCATTGTAGTTTTCAGCCTTGGCTTGTTTTCAACTTCACATTCCCAAGACCAGAAGATTCCAGAGCTTGAAGGCTGACATTTTCTTTGCTCACCCAGTGCCAGTGTACTGCAAAGTTACTGGTTAACTAAATGATCTTGTGTAAGATAGCTGGGGTTCTTCTGTCTTGGAAGAATATCCCTTAAAAAAGGATAACTTCTTACAAGGTTGTCTCCTGGAGGAAGGAAGATTCCTACTCCCTTTTCTCCTTTTGTTTTTCAGACATGACTCCCTGCATGTCCCCTTTGCCACATGATAGCCCCTTGGTGGAGAAACCTGGCTTAGGTCAGATAGAGGAGGAGAACGAGGGGAGTGGATTTAAACCAGTGCCTGGTAAGCAGTAGTCATGGGGAGCTTGGGGGTGAGGGGAGGAGGATGTTGTCACTTGTGTGCAGTCAGCAGACAGTGGCTAAAAAGAACTCCAACTCCTTCTGTGGAGAAACAAAGCAGTTGTTTGCCTCATAAACCTGTGGTCTGATGCCGCTCTCTGATTGTAGAGGTTGGAGCATAACACAGAATTTGGAAATCCAAATGCTTCTCTTTGTTTGTCTAACCACTACAACTGTTGGGAGAATGAACAGTTTGTCCTTTATAGAGTAGGTTACACTCAAACATGCTGAGTGTAGCCCCCATGCTTCTCAATCACTTTCACATTCAACTTGAACTGAATTCCAAAATCTTTCCGTTTTTGAAAAGCATGAACACAGAGTTGGTGTTAGCCTTGGTGAGCTAAAAAATCCTTCTTGCACTTGACATTTCCTTGAAGTGGTATTGCAATAATCTGTTGTTTGCCTTTGGAAGGAGTGAGGGAAGCCTGCTTTCCTGCAGATACTTGTCTAGTGAAAGCAAAAGCTGAACATCCATTGAGCCAGGAGGAAGGGGAAGAAGACATGAGTGGGACTCAGTTTGTCTGTGAAACTGTCATTCGTTCCCTAACCCTGGATGCTGCACCTGACCACAAGCCCCCCCAAAAGAAGAAAGTCCTCCAGAGTAAGTTCTGTCTCAGCTCCCTTCTGGGGCTTTACTTTTGTGCAGTCAGCCATTGGCCACAAACAGCTCTGCAGTGCAGGTGGTGATATTGCTTTGCTTTTCCTGCTTGTTTTATTAGACTCTTCACAAACACTGCAAGACACCTTCAGCTGTAATACAATAAATGAAGAATCCTCTAGGATCAAAACTAATTCCACTTTCAAAAAGGAAGCAAAGATTCATCAGTCAGAGACAGTGACAGAAAATGGCTGTGGTAAGTACAATAGGTTTGAATTTAAGATAAAGCTGAAAAAAGGGCCAGACAAAAAAAATGAGGTCTAAAACCATCTGACACTGTTCTAGGACATCAGGAAATGGGGGTCAGTACTTGGAACAAGCAGCTGGTTTAACTGCTGCTTAAAAAAACCAGTGAAATTGAGACACAGCTTCCAGTCAGGCATTCAGATGCGTGCTGGTGTGTTAAGCATGGCTGGTGCTTCTGTACTTTGTACTTGCGCTTAAAGTCAGTGCTTTGAAGTGTTTGTGATGGAATTTTGGAGCTGAAAACTGCTGTTCTCAGTGTAGCTCTCACTCCTGTTTTTGTTGTAAGCATCGATAGCAGCAGCATATCTGCACAGGCTTAACAGTAAGATCTATTAGTCTTTAACACTACAGACAAAGAAAATGACCCCATTGACACCAGCAGCAAAGGTTTACAGTTGTTCTTGAATACTTGCCTCTTATTTCCAGGGCAATACTGACCTTGTGCTAGCCATACAAAATGTACAATTGTTAATTCTCCCCATTGCTGCTTTGTTTTTCTTTCTCCTGTTAGGAGACCTACCACTGCCTGATGAGAGAGCAGGCCCCTGTAGTGATACTGGCAATTCTGAGGAAGTTGATGATAAAGATGATATCCAAAGTCAAGGCTCCTCTGCTTCATCAGAGGATTATATCATTATTCTCCCTGAGTGCTTTGACACCAGCCGTCCCTTAGGGGAGTCTATGTATAGTTCAGCTCTTTCCCAGCCCAGTTTGGAGACGACAGGAGAACCTCAAACAGGAGCAGAGAATCCAGAAGGGGGAAGCCAGCCGCAGATCCACAGTGTCAGTGATATGGTGACAACTTCACAAACACTGCCTGTTGAACCATTAACCCCAGAGGTTGCAGACACCTTAACCCAGACACAAAGGTATGCTTCTTGGACAAGAACAAAATGGTTATGTTAATGTTGCTGTAGAGTCTGCAAGTGGTGTGCTCAAGTTCAGTGTCCAAACAGAAATAGTTGTAACAGACGTTTTATCTCATACATGAGTGAGCATCCTAAATCCTGCATCTTTTTATTCAGCCTGTACTCAGTGCCGAGGTGAGGCAGTTTGTCTGTTGCTCTTGACTTACCTGCCTGTCTACGTGTAGAATGAAAGTAGTAAAAGGAATTTTTCTGCCTTGTGTTCTCAGGAATCTTGCATCTCCTCAGGATCACATCTTCCAAGAACCAAGCATACCAGCTGCAGAGAATCTCTCCTCCACTCATAATCAAATAAGAGAAGGTATTAACAGTACTTTATGAAGGGTGCATCCTATTGTTATCTCCTATTCCTTATGTCTAGTATTGCATTTGGTACATTGTTTAGTCTTGAGGAGAGCAAAAATCTACCAAGTAATGATTGTTTTTTCTCTGGGTGTTGACATTTTACTATATAGAGGATTTGAATAAAGAATGAATTGGTTTTGTGGGTCAGTGAAGAGTACCTGTTCGTTAGGAATGGTTGGATGGGACTCAGAAGTATTTGTAGATACCTGGAAGATTACCTCGCTCTGGAACTAATGAGCTGTGTATTTAATCTGCTGTTACAATCACTGAGAGCTCAGGTTTGTCTCATGTTGAAGTAAATACCCACCGACTTACCAGCCAAGTGACTTCTGAAACTCTTTTGCTTGTTTCGACTGCAGTGAGAATGCAGTTAGTGTCTGGATAACTAAATGTGAAAGTATTAATTTTGGATTGAATACCACTCCTTTCCATTCATCTACATATTGTGTCTCTTCAGCTTCTCCTTTACTGGACATGTTGATAATATGTTTTCTTCCTCTTCCAGAGCCCAGTGGTGAAGACAGTTATGGACCAGGATCTTCTGGATTTCTAACTACTAAACGGAAGTGCTCAGAATACCCAAGGTAATGAAGCTGAAGCTGTGACTTCACAAATGCTGTTTTAAACTGAGAACTGCTAAATTAGGCACCTAGGAAAAAGTACTGGCTGATGGGTTTCATTTGGTGTTTTCCAGAGAGTCCTCCCTTCTTTAAGGAAACCTGCTGAATTACAGGATACTGTATTGTCATAAGATCTTGGTGTCTACTTAGACACAAGTATGAAGGATGTAGAGCTGGCAGGAAGAAGTGTATAAAGAGGTCAAGCCCGAGCCCTTCTAAAAGTCTGTGGGCTTTTTCTGGAATATCTTGGGATTCTTAAAATAGAGATTTTATAAATAATTTCTATTAAGCATTGTAAGATACTGACACTGGAGGAGTAAGACAAAACATTGAGGGGAATAGTAAGTGACTTGAAGCTACTCTGACCTGAATGGATGTGTCACATAGATCAGTTCCCAAACAGCAGTAATTCCTCTGGATCATAGGTTTTTCTCTCCTCAAGAACTTGCATTTCACATGGAACATATACTTGGCTTTACTGACCCTAAAGTCATGGCTGATTTCTTTCTCTGCAGATACCCTCAAGGAAGCAGCATTGCAGGAGAACTCGTTAAAGGTGCTTTGTCGGTTGCTGCTTCTGCCTACAAAGCTTTGTTTGCTGGACCACCCATTATAGAACAGGTAAGTCTAGGGTTTATGCTAGGGGAGTTTCATGGAATGCCAACTTTATAGGTGCATGTTTCATAAACGTATTGAGATCATATATAGGACTTCATGCAACAATAGAATATTCAGCTCAATGGCATCCCTTTGAAGTGTGCTGCTTCATGAGGAGGCAGGGAAATCCGTACCATGGGGACGTGTCTCTTAGAGCCTCGTGGAAGAGTAGTAATTCACCTTTTTGTAATGAACAGTGAATATTAACAGCTTAATTGTGGACAAAAGGGCCTCTGTGCCTTAGTTATATTCCAGTATTATGCTTCAAATGGCAAAAATTCTCTTTTTATAGCTGATCTTCCTTTTGTTTCCAGCAGCCTGCAGCTACAGAAGAGCACACTGCCACTCTTCTGTCCAGCCTCTGTGAGATGGGGTTCTGTGACAGGCAGTTAAACCTCCGACTGTTGAAGAAACACAACAATAACATGGTTCAAGTGGTAACTGAATTGCTTCAGCTCGGGAACAGTGACTGGTACAGTGGTAGGTGCTGAACCTTCCTGGTGGAGGGAGGAGTCATCTTCATTGAGTAAACTCTCCCAGAACACCACAGCAGTAGCAGGCTGTGCCTCAGCTGCGTTCTCTTTGGAGCTGTGACTACAATTTTGGCTTTTCTTTGAGCTTTTGACTTCTTGTTTTTCTCATGGAGATGTCAAACAGTGCTTGTCACAGCATCTTAGGAATTGGAGACCAGAATTTCACCTTTGATTTGGACCTCACAGTTAGACCTCATGAGTAGTCTTATAAGTCTCTTAATTTCATACCAAATCCTTTTATCAGGGAATCCCGTAGAATTACTTAAACTTCCACCTAGATGAGAACTTCCTCTCTTACCACGTTTAAGATGTTTCTTTTTAGGCAGCTGGAAACTTGTTTTGTTGACTTTTAACAAGCTTTGGACTAGGAACCAATGTAAAATGCTGCTGTAAAATGTAGTCTTGCCTAATTTACAAGAGATGCCCACAACTAGCAAGTTGTTTCTTCTGATATGATTTAGTGATTGATTTGTCCAATGCATGATAGTAATGTGACAGACTTAAACCTTACAAATGATTCTAGAGAACAAAGTTGCTCATACACAAAAGCCATCTTAAACCATCAAACAACTTCTGGAAGGTCTGAAAGTGGAATCACTGTTGGCCTGAGAATACCAGAATGTAGCAGCATGAAGCAGGAGAGTGAATTTACCAGCAGCAATTGAACCAGCTCTAATACTGATAGCACAAAGTGTATCTCTTAGGGGGAAATACAGCCTAATAATGCAATGTTTTGTTAAAATGGAATGTGAGGGAAGGAAAGGCCTTTGGAAGAATCTTTACAGGCTGCTTGTAGAAACATTGAAAACCTTTCTTTCAGTATAGTGCAAACCTCTCATTGTGCTTAGTACCACATAGACGAATTGAGGGAAGTGTAGAAACCCAGACCTGAACTGGAGTACAAGTTGTGGTGATGTTTAGGAGCAGGAGGAGTGCTTGAGGTAGGGACTGTGTGACTTGCGTTTCAGTTTGAACAAGCCGTTAACCGAAGCAGTTTTATGGGTGCAGTATCCTGTGATGGTTCTCGTTGCTCCTGTGCTTCCACAGATGTGTCTGTAGGATCCATTTTGCTCACAAGATTTTGGCTTAGATGCCCATGTTTAATTTGGAACTCTAAGAATTCCTTTCTAAATGTGTTGAGATTTGATTCTGAAGAATCACGAGAGACCAGCAACATACACTGCTGTGCAGTGGTGTATCTGGAGGTAACTCCTCAGTCTGGTCCCGCTGGAGGTGACAGCAGTGTTGGCTACGTTCTTTTCAAGCAGGCTTTTCCTTGCTGCAGGAAGAGACCATTGATCCTAAACTACTTTGTATTACTGCTACTTCGAATCAAGGTGTTCCTGTTGTGTCACACTGTAGCTGAAGCACTGTCAGGATTGTGACTGACCAGGTGATCAGTAGTAGTAATTTTTTAAAAGACATAATACCCTTAGAGATAAGAGATGATTGAAATAAGTGAAGAAAATAAAATGTATCATACCATTTTTGTTTTAAACCTATTTTTATAGATTGTGGGGGAGATACTCTTAAATGTTTATTTTGAAATACAGTAGAACTATTTTGCAGTGTTTCCCATCTCTGTACACCAGTACGACTGTCTGCTGGCACCAGGTAAAGATCATTCTGTAACTCAGAACTGCTGATGTTTTTCTCACCTGCACTTACGCATACTGTTTGCTGCCTACTCGAGAATGAGGAGGAGGAAGGATGTGGAGGAAGAGCAGTAGCTGGTGATGTTTTGAAGTGTGGAGTGGTTATCTGCTTTGATCTGGAGTGCCCAGCAGGACACGTGCTCTTTCTGTGTGTACCTTCATACTTGGACTGATGAAGTGCTCTGTGTATGAATGAAACACTAAAGCCTTTGGGGAGGAACACTTCATGGCAGAATGAAATGTGAAGTGTGAAATGCTGTTTTCCCTAGGTTAATTTTTAGTAGGGTTTAGATAATGAATGCTCAGGCTTAAGATAGAGATATCTCTGTTGGCTTTGTATATTTTGTTAATGGATGCATGGTATAATTTATAATATATTCTATAGCGCAGATGTGATCTCTGTATCTTATTTGGGGTGAGCGCCTTAAAAGTCAACTGTGGTGAGAGGGGAGCAGGGACAGGGCAGCTTTTCCTCTGCCCTTACACCAGCCCTCTTGGCCTGTGGGCTTGGCCCAGGCAGGGGTGGTGGCCAGAGTGCTTGGAAGCCCATGTCCTCTTGCTGTGGCTGCTGTACTGCTCAGTGATGGAGCAGCTTCTTACTCAGTGGGATCTGGGCACGGAGGGAAATGGGAGACTTCGTGGGAGAAGGCATTAAGGGAAGACAGAGAGCTGTGACCAGAAGGAATGAAGCTCATCAAGTTCAGCAAGGTCCTGCCCCTTGGTCGGGGGCAATCTCCAGCACGGACACAAGTTGGGGCAGACTGGATGGAGCAGCCCTGAGGAGAAGGACTTGGGGTGTTGGGTGAGGAGAAGCTCCCCATGACCCGGCTTTAGTGTGTGCTTGAGCCCAGAACACCCCCCCGTGTGCTGGGCTGCACGCCCAGAGCGTGCAGCAGGTCCGGGAGGGGATTCTGCCCCTCTGCTGCGCTCTGGGGAGACCCCCCCTGCAGTCCTGATCCAGCTCGGGGGCAACAGCACAAGAGGGACGTGGAGCTGCTGGAGCGAGGCCAGAGGAGGCCATGGGGCTGCTCTGGGGGCTGCAGCTCCATCCGCCCAGCTGCGGCCAGCTGCGCCCCGCCACAACCACAGAGCCGGCGGCACCGACAGTCCCCGCCCACTCGTCGTCGCTATGGTCAGCGCGCGTGCGCGTCCCCTCCGCGCTTCCGCCGCGGGCCGGATGCGGAAGTGCGGCGGAGCCATGGCGGAGCTGGCGGCGGCGGAGGAGCTCGCTCAGCTCGAGTACCTGTCGCTCGTGTCCAAGGTGTGCACGGAGCTGGACAATCACCTGGGCATCAACGACAAGGACCTGGGTGAGCGGCCATCGCCGTGGCGCGGTGCTGGGCCGGGGCTGCCGGAGCCGCTTTGCGAAGGGGCTTTTCGGATTCGCGAAGAAAAGGGTTGTTTTTCCTCCCCCAAATCTATCGTGAGGGTGATAAAACGCCTCGCTCGGGGCTGCCGCGGCAGGAGGGGATCCGCTGCCGGTGCGAGCAGCGCTGCGGCTGCCCCGGGTGTCGGTAGAGCTGCGGAACAGCTTCTGCCCCAACGCGAAGCACTTACACGGCCTCGTAATTACTTCTCCTCGTTTCCTTCCTGTGTTTTCCTTGCAGCCGAGTTTGTGATAAGTCTCGCAGAGAAAAATACCACCTTTGACACGTTTAAAGCAGTTCTTCTGAAGAATGGCGCTGAGTTCACTGTGAGTGAGAGCTGAACGTTACTTACGCATTCTTCTTGGCCTGGTTTATCTCATAAAGCTGCTCGTTTTAAAGAGAGAGGCGGGAGGAGGATTAGTGCCTGTTTGTTGTTGTTTTCAAGTGGGAAAACTCCTATTTAGCAGTTGAGGATTCCTGCCCCAGCCAGGCCCCCCCTCCCTCCTGTTTAAAAGCTCCTATAGTCTTTACAAAGGGTTCTGCTCGTCTCCTTGAGCATATAAATACGGAAAAGCAACTTCTCATGAAGGTAAATGTTGCTGTAAGTCTTTGTATAATATATGACTTCCTCAGGAATAAGCGTAGTTGGATTAAATAGGTGATTACGAAGGTGATTTAAAGTAGAAAGGTCACTTAAATGGAATTATCAGAATAGTTTTCAGATTGAACTTATTCCATGTTTTTAGGATGTGTCCAGTGAATTTTTCAGTGGTGCTGATAACCCTCAGTGGTGCTTTCTCAGAACAGAAGCCAGTTTTGCAGTCGTGCTTTGGACTAAAGTATTTTATTTCATTTCTCAGGATTCCCTTATTAGTAACTTGCTTCGTCTCATCCAGACCATGCGGCCCCCACCAAAATCCTCTACGAGCAAAGGTATGGAAAACCAGAACTCTTGGTGGGCTTCTAGTTTTTGGCCATGCTTGGGGCAACTGGTGTAGTTATTGTTGTAGGCTTGCAAGGCTTTGTATCTTACTGCGGAGTGGGAGGCTCTCTGTTGTTAGCAGCAGTTTAGCAAAGCTGTTTAGGCTCTAAACCCACCCTGAGTGCACTGTTCAAAGTATTCCTGTCTTTCACAGATTCACTGTGAGACAGAAGGCTCAAGCTCTTCTGTTTTGGTTTTTCTTTTCTCAGTCTCGGAGGCAGTTGTCAAACCCAAGTCGGAGAAGGAAAAGCTGAAGGAATTGTTTCCAGCTCTTTGCAGGCCAGACAATCCCAATATCAGGGTAAGGTCATGATTTCACATTTCTTTGGTATATGAAAACATTATTCATGAGGCTGTTGCTCTTAGTTTCAAGTTGTCTCAGTTTTTTTTCCCCGTTAACGTGTCTTTTGCTGGTGCATGGAGAGAAGTGGGCTGTGAGGAATGAAATGTAGAAGAGGCAGAAGGTTGATATTATTGCTTATAGTTCCCAAGAATGGCTGTTCCAGCAATTGCCACGTGGATGCTATTTTGCAGGATATCTGGAAGATGAGGCTCTTGTGACATGGAAGTTGTAGCCTGGCCTTTCTTATATGGTGCTCAAACTAATGATGGATTACAAACTACATACACATTTTTGGCCATTCAAATGCTCCGAGGGATTTGCATGTTATATTTCTGCAATAATTTGATGTATTGAAGCAAAGCTTTTTGTATAAAAGCAGAATTGTCTCAATGTTGTGGCTTTACTTCTTTTTTTCCCCTAGAACATGTATTATGTCCGATCTTTTTTCCTCTTACATGCCTTCTAAATAGACCATGTGCATGGTTATTCCTTCTGTAGACTGATTATCAGCCTTCTAACAGACCAGTTCTCTGTTCTCACAGACTATGCTGGATGAAGATGATGTGAAAGTGGCAGCTGATGCACTTAAAGAACTTGAAGCTCTGATGCCCAGCGCGGACAGAGAGGGCAAGCAGAGGAGCAGTGACCACCGGTAGGTTTCTAGCATGTGTCTGGGGAGTGGGTGTTGGTGGTTGGGGTTTCCTGCTCGCTCTGTTCTTCTGTGGAATTTCACTGCAGATACGTTCTGTTTGCTTCTCAGGGCAAAGAAGAAGAGGAGGAGCCGGAGTCGCAGCAGGGACAGGAGGCGCAGGCACAGATCTCGCTCTAGGTCTCGTTCTAGGACTCGGGATAGGAACAGGGGAAAATCCAGATATCGGTCAAGGAGCAGAAGTTGGAGTCCAAGTAGGGACCGTAAAGATCGAGACAGATATCTTGAGAAGAGCAATGAGAGATGGAGAGACAAACACATTGACCGTCCCCCACCTGAGGAGCCTTCCATTGGAGACATCTATAATGGCAAAGTCACAAGTATAATGCAGTTTGGATGTTTTGTGCAACTGGAAGGACTAAGGTACTTTCTGATGTTTATAATAAATCTGGTACTATTCCATCCGAGTTCCTTTCCCTGTTAGCATCTTAGAGGTTCTAAGGCTGCAGTAGGGAATGCTGGGGTTGATGCCAAGATGAAGGTTTGTTTCTCTCAGCAGAGAACGTTCTTACAGAAACCAGTTTATGAACATCAACAATCAGTTGACAACAGAATATTTTAATGTAGACTCTGAATGATCTGCAGGATTGTCAGTAATAGTTTATGGCATCTCAGGCCCCTCTGCTTCACCTGCAGGAAGCGTTGGGAGGGCTTGGTCCACATCTCAGAGCTTCGGAGAGAAGGACGTGTTGCCAATGTTGCTGATGTGGTGAGCAAAGGACAAAGAGTGAAAGTCAAAGTCTTATCCTTTACTGGATCCAAAACCAGCCTGAGCATGAAGGTATGGAGGGCGTTCTGTAGTGCTTATAATACAGTTTGTGGTGCCAGAATTTTTAAAGATTATGCCTCTTTTTGCCATTTTTTTACTCTTTTTGATGAAAACTAGGGCATAACCCCTCAAGGACTAGTTAAAAGACATGGAGCTACTCTTCCATATTTGTGGCTTATTACTTCTTATTCATTTCCTGGAGCATCTTGTGATGTAATGTTCCTAACAAGTTTTTGACTTGATGTGGTAGCTAAGTGACAGGGCAAACCTCAAGTTGCTGTGTTTGTCTTCCTTTTCCAGTATGAGCAAAGCATTTTGTTTTAAATGAATTCACTGTCATTGCTGAGGTAGAGCACAGTGTTCCAGGCCATGGGGTGTACTTGCCTCACAGGGCCAGCTGGAAGAAAAAGGTGCAAACCAGCATTTTCTGTGTATGGGCTGTTGTTGGCAGTAGTCTCTCTGAGAAATGTCCTCGACTTTTCATCTTGTGTTAGGGGAAGCACCAATGTTAAAAGATAAGGAGAAGTGTGGTATAGATGGAGCTGATTGATCAATCTGATGTAGGATGTTGATCAAGACACTGGGGAAGACTTGAACCCAAACCGGAGGAGAAACCTGGTTGGAGAAACCAACGAAGAAACATCTATGAGAAACCCAGACAGACCCAGTCACCTGTCCCTGGTGAACGCCCCGGAGGTGGAGGACGACAGCCTCGAGCGGAAGCGCCTCACCCGCATTTCAGACCCAGAGAAATGGGAAATAAAACAGGTGTGTTCTTGTATTCAGAGAGTCTCAGAATGGTTTGGGTTGAAAAGACGTCAAAGCTCACGCAGTTCCAACCCTCTGCCACGGGCAGGGACACCTTCCACTAGAGCAGGTTGCTCCAAGCCCCTGTGTCCAACCTGGCCTTGAACACTGCCAGGGATGGGGCAGCCACAGCTTCTCTGGGCACCCTGTGCCAGCGCCTCAGCACCCTCACAGGGAAGAGCTTCTGCCTCAGAGCTCATCTCAATCTCCCCTCTGGCAGGTTAAAGCCATTCCCGTTGTCCTGTCCCTACAGGCCCTTGTCCAAAGCCCCTCTCCACGTTTCGTGTAGCCCCTTTAGGCACTGGAGCTGCTCTGAGGTCTCCCCTTCAGGAGCCTTCTCTTCTCCAGGCTGCCCCAGCCCAGCTCTCTCAGCCTGGCTCCAGAGCAGAGCTGCGCCAGCCCTTGGACCATTCCTTTGTTCTGCAGTCACAACATTTCCTTGTTCCTGTTTTACAAATCTTCTAATTGCATTAGAACTGAGACCTCATAGGCATGAGTTGTGTTTGTTCATGGGGACAAATTCATGTTATTTTTATTCTGTTCCCAGATGATTGCAGCTAATGTGCTTTCCAAGGAAGAGTTTCCTGACTTTGATGAGGAGACTGGGATCCTTCCTAAAGTTGATGATGAAGAAGGTACCATTTCCAAGTAGTCTTCTTGTTGTTGTAAATTCCTTGTGTTCTGGATGTGTTTTGATTCAGAAAGAGAGAATGATATAAGTGGATTTGAAGGATCTCAATTTGCTGTGGTCTTAAGCATCTGGAACTAGGGTTGCTCTAGCCTTATTATTAGTGCCATTTGGATGTGCCCTATCTGCGCATTCTTATTTGTGGCACTTCCACAGATTTCCTAAGTACATCATATCCCAGAATGCCCAGGAAGCGTGGTTTGAGGAGGTACTTTTATGTACCTGAAAGAAAATGTTTAACTTCTCTATAAAAATTGTCACTTGGATTTCAGATGAGGACCTGGAGATTGAGTTAGTTGAGGAAGAGCCACCCTTCCTTCGAGGTCATACTAAACAGAGCATGGATATGAGTCCTATCAAAATAGTAAAGGTAAGAGATAGCCAGGACTAAACCAAATGTACTTGATTTAATTAAATATTTGGGAATTTAAGAACGAGTTTTTCACCTGGACATCACTGAGAGCCCTGAAAAACATGGTCACTGAACTTGAAGATCCTTTCTTTACTTACAAAGCTGGTTTCTTACTTAACTAGTTGACAGTGAAGTGAAATAATAGAACCAAAATGCACGTTATCCTGCAGCAGCAACCATTGCACATAAGTGTGTTAGAACATTCTTTCTCTGCTGTGCTTTTTCTTACCTTGTGAAAGTAGAAGGTGGTAGAGAAATACTTATTTTTCATTGGCTGTGCCAATAATCCTTCTGACTGACAGTGTAGGGGTGCTCCATGTTAGTCATAACCATGGAAGTTCATGAGACTGGGCTAATGGAAATCTCCTGGAAGTTAAATAGATAAAAAGTTAACATCTTTTAAAGCTTCTGTAGGCCAGTGATGACAGAGAATTGAAGTTGAAGGAGTGTGTGAGGGAGTGCTTGAAATCTTAGCTTTTTTTCTTGCTTTCCAGAATCCAGATGGTTCCTTGTCCCAGGCTGCAATGATGCAGAGCGCTTTAGCTAAAGAAAGGCGAGAACTTAAACAAGCCCAGAGAGAAGCAGAGATGGATTCTATCCCCATGGGGCTCAACACACACTGGGTGGATCCTCTCCCTGATGGTATGTCTGAACATGTGGAAGTGTGAACTGCGCTGTGGTTGTGACAGTTGAACAACCCAGGAGAATTGTCTTGATGCTGTGTTTGTCTCCCTCACTTTTCAAGTGAGGCAAAGAAGAAATGCTTTTCCACTGAAGTGGAAAGGGAAGTGTCAAGGGAAATACACAGGTGTATCCTGCTATGCATGAAAGATGTGCTGGATGGTGAAGCATTTTTTTTACATGGAAATAAACGTAATAGTGGGGGTATACATGTAGGAACTTAAATACTTAAACCCACAAGTATAGAAGGCGTGAGTGATGGATAATAAGAGCAGGATCATCAGGGTCTCTGCTATGCGAACCTAGATGTAATGGTGAAATTATTTCTTTTCTAGTGGATGGAAGACAAATAGCTGCAAACATGCGAGGTATTGGAATGATGCCCAATGATATCCCAGAGTGGAAGAAACATGCATTTGGTGGCAACAAAGCTTCTTATGGTAAGAAGACCCAACTTTCCATCATTGAGCAGAGAGAGAGTCTCCCAATCTTCAGACTGAAGGAGCAGCTGATACAAGTAAGGCTCTTGAAACAGCATTCTTGTTTGAGCAAGCAGTAATATCAGATATTCTTGGTTTGGCTTGTTGTCAGGTGAAGAGCCAGTTGATCATTTTAAGCGCAGAGCTGTAGTTTGGAATAATTGTTTTAAAGGATTATATATCTGCATATTTTAATAAACATCCATATATTTATTGACTGAGGTCAAAACTGAAACTAGCATCATGCTGGCAAGGGATGAGCGAGCTGAGTGGTTAAGCAAGTTTGCTGACTTGATCAGTAAGAGCATGTGTGTGATTTTTGTCTGGGTCAGCAGCAGGTCTCAGTCTAGTCCCACATACACTGTGTTGAGTTGGTTTGGTTTTTGTTCATAAATTTGACAAGTGTGTTTCTTATGACCTTTTCTAGGCTGTGCATGACAACCAGATTCTGATTGTTATTGGAGAGACAGGATCTGGGAAAACAACCCAGATCACCCAGTACCTGGCGGAGGCGGGGTATACGTCAAGAGGAAAGATTGGATGTACTCAGCCTCGCAGAGTGGCTGCGATGTCTGTTGCGAAGAGGGTGTCAGAGGAATTTGGTTGCTGCTTGGGACAAGAGGTGAATTTCTATGCTGAAGATCATGTCAAAATAAGCATGAGGAGAAGCAGGAAAAATCAATACTAGAGCTAGTTTGGTTGTCTGCCCATGTAGGTTGTACAGTGAGCTTTAAGAATAATCAAACTGGGCATTAATGGTACTAAGAGCTTAATTCTGGAGCTTCACTTTCTGTGCAACTCTTCTTTCTAGGTTGGCTACACCATTCGATTTGAAGACTGCACCAGCCCTGAAACTGTTATCAAATACATGACAGATGGCATGTTATTGAGGGAGTGCTTGATAGATCCTGATCTGACCCAGTATGCCATTATCATGCTGGATGAAGCCCATGAGAGGACCATACACACAGATGTGCTCTTTGGACTCCTGAAGAAGGTAATGCAGCATTTGATATTTATTGCTTCGGTGTCCTCTTTGTGCTATGTATGAGCTCACAGGAAAAGGCAAAGTCACACAAGTCAGGTTCGTTCCTGTGCTCTAAGAGTCTCTTCTGAACCAAAGCAAATGCTCGAAAGGGTTTGTAGTCCAAACTTCCATAAGATGAGCCTCTGTGTGAAGACACAGCAAGCAAAATTCAACAGAAACAGTGAGAATTGGCAGTCGGGATGCTCACAGTGATGGATGAGCAGAGGAGTGTTCTTGCTTTGCTTTTCCTTGTCTGACAAAGACTTTCTGCAATAGGTGCTGCTAAGAAAGGTTTGAAATGTCACCTTAGCGGGTGATTTGTTTTGAAATTCTGGATACTGGAGTGACCTGTCCCTCTACTCAGACCCTAAACCTGCTTTTACTGGTCATATTTGTCTGGCTTAAGTGCTATATGTTAATAGTCCCAAGGGCAATAAATGACTTGAGAACGTTCTGTGCCGCTACAGACAGTGCAGAAGCGGCAGGACATGAAGCTGATCGTGACATCGGCAACGTTGGATGCTGTCAAGTTCTCTCAGTATTTCTACGAAGCGCCGATCTTCACCATTCCTGGCAGAACATACCCAGTAGAAATCCTGTACACAAAAGAGCCAGAGACAGATTATTTGGATGCCAGTTTGATTACAGTAATGCAGATCCACTTGACAGAGCCACCAGGTGAGTGGAGAAGGGTCTAGGGTTTATTGGTGATTCAAAGACACTAATTCCTGTGAGCAAGGTCTGTCTTTAAGTCATGGATCATGTATTAGTAATGTGAGAAAAATGCTCTCAGCACCATCCTCTATTGTTTGAAAATACAGTAACTAAAATGCTGAGAAAGTTGGGTGAAAGACTGAAGTATGTTGCTTCTGGCTAAGAGTTGTTGCCTAAGGGCTAGCAAAAGTTGGGGATCCTCTGCTTTGAATGGAAAAGGTGAGGGATGGCAATGTGGTCATGCAGGAGTTGTACTGAACAGTATTGATTCTGTGGATGTTGTAATTTACTTCCTGTGTAGGTGACATTTTGGTGTTTCTGACTGGTCAGGAAGAGATTGACACTGCCTGTGAGATCCTCTATGAGAGGATGAAATCTCTAGGACCTGATGTTCCAGAGTTAATTATCCTACCAGTCTATTCAGCTTTACCCAGTGAAATGCAAACCAGGATCTTTGACCCTGCCCCACCAGGAAGCAGAAAGGTAAGTTCAGCTTGGTGTGGCTTCAGTTTCTGTTGACAGGTTTTAATAGTGGGATGTATTACACTGCTAATCTTTTTTGTACTTCTGATTCTGTTAGTTACAGCTTTAGACAAAATCGTGTAGTTTTGGAGAAAAGGTGGCTTATATGTAGCTTAGAGCATGTTTTTGCATATTTATAGGCATGTGTACGTGCCTATACATGTTCTCGAAGCCTTTGAAATGTATATAGAAACATCTGGTGCAGCAAATCTCTGTGTAATGTTCTCAGTCTGCTTTTTAATTCTGCATTTAAAGGATATTAACTTTAGTGAAATCTAAATGCAGTTCCTGTTGGATGGATGTAAATTTCCTAGCAAACAGTGAATAACTAGAGATACATTCTCTAGTAGATTCTTCTCTCAATACGGACTGTGTTTTGAGTGATAGGCAGGAATTCTCCCTGAAGTCAGTGCAATGTGCCCACAAACTTATAAGCATCTTCTGCTTGGTTTTAATTATGGATTAGATCGTGCTTTTTCCCATATTACACAAATCAAAACCAAATGTGGATATACTTAAAACCTGTCCTCCTTTGATTGTAGGTAACGCTTCTTTCTTTTCTGCTGTGAACACATTTCTCCTCTAGATGATAAATGACAGTAGCTGCACTTACAACAAGCTGTTCATATCATGTAAATGGGTTAAGTTGAGCAGCGAGGTTGGCTTGGCAACCAGACACGGAACTGCTGCTGAGTCACACTGTTGTTTGCAGGTTGTCATCGCCACTAATATCGCTGAGACGTCTTTGACTATTGATGGAATATATTATGTTGTTGATCCTGGCTTTGTGAAGCAGAAGGTTTATAACTCCAAGACTGGAATTGACCAGCTGGTGGTTACACCAATCTCACAGGCAGGCATTCTGTGTTTGATTTCTTCATCCTTTTTAACCCTGCTGGTAATGTGTATCATGATGAAATGGCATCCAGGGACATGGAAGCAAAGTGAGGCAGTGACAAAACCCCGTATTTGATAACTATCTGAGATTCCTTCAGGCTGTGCCTAAGGAATACGTACTTTCCTGGCTTGTATTGGGTATCTCTTCCTATTAATACAAGTAAAATTGTGAATAGTTGATCACTTTATTTGACTTGTATTCACCTGGGCCTGTTTGCTCACTGAGATGCCTTGTTCCCTTTAGGCTCAAGCAAAGCAGCGAGCAGGAAGGGCTGGGAGAACAGGACCAGGAAAATGCTATAGGCTATATACAGAGCGTGCTTATCGAGATGAAATGCTAACCACCAACGTGCCTGAAATCCAGAGAACAAATTTGGCCAGTACAGTACTTTCTTTGAAGGTGGGTATTTCACCAGCTTGTAGCGAGCCAATGTGATCGTAAGCATTTCAAGAAACAATTGTCTGCCTCGCTGTTGGATGGTGGTGTGTCTGTGGCTGGAGTTTCCTGTCTTCCTTCTCAGTGTTTTAACTTGCGTTTTCTCCACTCCCTCTGCTCAGGCTATGGGAATCAATGATTTGCTCTCCTTTGACTTTATGGATGCTCCCCCAATGGAAACTCTCATAACTGCCATGGAGCAGCTGTACACCCTGGGAGCTCTGGATGATGAGGGACTGCTCACTCGACTCGGGCGCAGGGTAGGCAACAGAGAATACTTCTTAGCACTGTCTGGGTTGCAAATGACATTCAGGGGGTGACATGAGAGTAGTTGTCTAAGGACTTGCCTAGCACTGTTGGTTTCCTTTTCCTGTTATTCTCCTGTGTTTTACTGGTAGCTTTTCACTTACCCTAGTTAATGTACCTTCTGCTTTTTAAGGAACAGCTATTATTTCTCCTTATTCATAGGATTACCTTTATTAATATCTAAAAATTTCCTGTAAGTATTGGGATATTCTTGGGATAGTGAATATAGACAAATAATTTGCTTCATGTTGAGTAAAGTTATTCCGAGTAAAGCACACTGCTTTGGAAAGGAAGCATGGAAGAAAGGGCGAGTGCTCTCCTTTGAACTGAAGTTTTTCCAAGATGTTGCAGGGTATCTTGAAACAGCTTTCTTGCAGATGGCAGAATTCCCCTTGGAGCCTATGCTGTGTAAGATGTTGATCATGTCTGTACATCTGGGATGCAGTGAAGAGATGTTGACAATAGTCTCCATGCTGTCTGTACAGAACGTGTTCTACAGGCCAAAGGTAAGGAACCAGCGGTGTTACTGTTAGGGTGGGTTTTCTGTGCCTGCCTCAGAGTGAGCATATTTGACACAATAAACCTGTAGCTTTGTTAGGAAGTCTCACATTCTCTTTTGTATTGGCCAGTAGACACATACAACCTTAAACCAACTCAGTTCCATCTCTGGAGTTCAGAATGCCCTGGTAATTTTCAGATATACACAGAATGTATTTCATCATGGCTATCCTACTCTATGCTGATGTCTTTAAGCTAGCAAGCAGCAGCCTATGCTGTGGTAGGATTCCTCAACAGCAGATTATAATGGATTCTTCTTGAATCCATTATTTCTTCATTATGATGAACTGCTACAGTTCAGTCTAACTTCCATTTTGATCTGGGTAGCTGCAGTGTTTGATGTTATTTCTGCACATTGGAGAAGTGGGAAGAGGTGGGTAGGTCAGCAGGGTCAGAGCTGCTGCTTCAGCTCCTTTGTTGATGAGTAACTGAGGTTGCTTTTAGAGTGGTGAAAAACTAACTCGTTCAGTGCATGCATATACTTCCTACTGTATGCAGGAGCCATTTAGGTTCTTTGTCTTCTCTGGTCACCCTCTGGTCACTCCCTTGTCACCCATGGCAGAGACTTTAGGAGAGTCTACTGGGGTCTCCCTTTGGCAAGATCAGTTCTGGGCTTTCCTTTCATACAGACATGGGTTTGGCTTAGTGAGAGCCAGTCACCTTTAGATTCTCATCACTTGGTCCTTAGTCACTCACCACTCCAAATTTTGTGTTGTCTTTTTAGTGTTACATCGTCTGTTTCTTGGTAGACTTAAAATGTCATGGTATGAGTGACAAGGAGCCCATGTCCTTCATGTTGCACAAGGGTTGTCTCTATGCTGATTGGTAACTATTTTATGTGTTAGGATAAACAAGCACTTGCTGATCAAAAGAAAGCCAAGTTCCATCAGACAGAAGGCGACCACCTCACCCTGCTGGCTGTCTACAATTCCTGGAAGAATAATAAGTTTTCAAATCCCTGGTGCTATGAAAACTTTATCCAGGCCCGATCCTTACGCAGAGCGCAGGACATCCGCAAGCAGATGCTGGGCATTATGGACAGGTGAGCATGGCAAGAAGGACACGTGGTGACTTTGCTTTCTTGGTGGTCCTACATTGTGGTAGCTAAACAGAATTTGCTGATCTGACATTGGGAGCTGCACCCAGACCTGAAGAACTCTAATTTTCTTTCTAACTCTTGTCTGGCAGGCACAAGCTGGATGTGGTATCCTGTGGGAAGGCAACAGTTCGGGTCCAGAAAGCCATCTGTAGTGGCTTCTTCCGAAATGCAGCGAAGAAGGATCCCCAGGAAGGTTATCGGACACTTATCGATCAACAAGTAGTCTATATCCACCCATCCAGTGCTCTCTTCAACAGGCAGCCAGAATGGTAAGGAAGGCAGTGTCATGTCATTTTCTATTTCAGTTTAGACTTTGTAAGTTAAAAGCTTGTGGTGTGCACTACTTGTACTACCCCACTACTTGTGGGGTGCATTCAAAGTATAGGCTGCTGCTTTCTCAGCAATGAGCAGAGTAAGAAAAGTTGCTTTTAGCTCTTTCTGCGGTTAAAATTAGTGCCTGTGCAGAGGTGAGATGGACTTTTTGAGCCAAGGACAGGCCTGAAGCCTGCAGTTCTGTGTTTCTTTTTGTGGAAGTGAGTTTAAAACACTGGGTGTTAGGGAGGGGGTGGAGGAGGAAGTTGTTTTCAGTGGAATGAAGTAGTTCTGTACTGAAGAGCAGTTGTGAAGTAGGAGAAGAGAAAGAAGAGCGCTTCTGGATTCCTGTGTTGGAGCTTAAGGAGCCTTATGCTGAAGGAGGGTGAAAGGGAGGTAAAGGGACAAGCTGAGGTACTCCAGCCATTGCCTTCTCTCTCGTTTGAAAAAGCTGGTTTCCAAAGTTGCTGTCCCTCTTCCCAGGGTGGTGTATCATGAACTGGTGCTGACCACCAAGGAATATATGCGTGAAGTGACAACTATTGATCCTCGCTGGCTGGTGGAATTTGCACCAGCTTTCTTCAAGGTTTCTGATCCAACCAAGCTGAGCAAGCAGAAGAAGCAGCAGCGACTGGAACCCCTCTACAACCGCTACGAGGAGCCCAATGCCTGGAGGATATCACGTGCATTCAGGCGGCGATGAGCCTGCTTCTCTCAGGGACACCCACTGGGTTTGTATGTGTGGGACTGTGACTTCTGCACTGGCGCAGAGAGTCTTGAGAGAAAGGCCCTTCAGTTGAAGCTTGATTCCAACATGAACAGGAAATAAGTCTTTTCAGAGCAAAAGCACAAGGGGGCGATGTGTGCTTGTGTCAGCTGCCCCTTGGGTTCCACAGCTACATGGCAAATGTCCTGGGTCTTCTCGGTGTTCTGAAACGGTTCTTGAACCGTTGTTCCTTGGTCATTCTCCTTTTAAGAGAGAAACCCCAAGACTCTGCAATCCAGGCGCGGAGCTGAACAACAGCAAAAGGATAATGAGTAGAAAATAGTTGTTCTCCAGCCTGTGTTCTGAATGAGCAGAAAAATATGGTCTGGAATAGTTTCTTTACCCTGTGAAAAGGGATTTATTTCTACTCGCACCCCTGTGCAGTGGCTGGTTTGGGGGAGCTGCTTGTTCTCCATTTTTCCTATTTTATGCATTTTCCTATTCATTGTAACTGTCTTTTATGCAAGCCATCTGTGGTGAGAGATTTAGTATCTGTGGCTTTGGGATAAGGCAGAAAGGATCTCTTGAAACCCAGCTAGGGTGTCAGTCATACTTGGCCAATGGCACAGGTCAGACTGCAGGTCTTATCCTTCATCACCCTCTCCTGTGTGCTGAAGGCTGATGTATTGGGCAGTAATTAACCACATCCCCTCTGTAGCACAGCTCGCTCTGTGAGCATAAGTGCTTACAGATGTCTTGCCTTTCTCTACAGTGTGTCATGTGTTTTATTTCCACTTGCAGTGTTTGGTGACATCACAACTGCTGGGTTTTGGACTAGAATGTGCTCTTAGAGCTCACATGTCTATAAAACATTGTGTAACAGTTCCTTGGTTAAAAAGAAGTTGACTGTCCAGTGTGTGCTGTGTCTGCTGCAGCAGCTGTGAATTACTGTTTCTGTTGAAGCAGATGAAACTTCTTTGACTGCAGAGCTGCAGATTTCACCCAATCTTTATTTTTGTCCTTTTCTTTCCAAAGCTGGGATATTTGCTAAAATCGTTGAAACGAGTAGATTCTACACTCTGTGGATTTGAAGAATGTTTCACACTGACAAGTAGCTTGATTGGAAACCTGTGTACAGAGGTGGGCAGGGACGCTGTATATACTGGTTTATTATGTTGTATAAATGCCCTGAGCATTTACATTTACAGCCCATGCTGTTAGAGCTCCATAAACTTCAATAGAATTAGAAAGCTGGGGATGTCATTCTGTTTGGGGAGGTGTGAATCTGAACGGATGGAGCACACAGTCTTTGTCTCAATCTCTATGGCTGCTGTCCATGTGTCATCTGGTTGTCACAAGCACCACACTCACAGCAGAATAACTCACGTGTTCCTGTGTACCTGCACGCACCTCAAACACCCACTGTTTGCCTTTAATACAAGAAGGAAAAGGACTCTGGGTGGTGCTGCCCTTGCCCCTGGCTCCGGGGCTGTTTCCCTGATGCAAGGTGCAGCCAGAGGTGACATGTTCCATTGTGATCCTTCAGTCCTGGCTGTAGGACTGGTTCTGTATTTCTGGAACTCCGGTGTGGTTCAGAAGTAAATGAGCATCCCTGAGCTCTGTGCATGAGCTACCCAAAGCTGTAAGCTGGGGCCGAGGAGCCAGGCAAAGCAAGCTCAGAAGGCAAGGGAGGACTAAGCTAGCCAGGGGCCGAATGAAGTTGCACTTGGCCAAAGACATAAACCAATTTATTAATTACAGTATTTTTTACACTCATAAATAGTAAAGGCAGTTTATACCAATGGAAGGGTTCCCCTTCACCCTCACTTTGGGGACACCAGAGGAAGTGCTTGGCAGGGTAGGAGGGACGGGAGCTGCCAGAACACCAAGTCTGGACTGCAGCAGGCACGCAAAGGCATCGGCAGAGAAGGCTGCCCTGAGTACCTGGCCTCAGGCACGGAGAGCTGCCTTTCCTGGCCCTCACGCCCAGGGACAAGGCTGAGAGGGTTGGCATTAGCCATGCAGGGGAGAGGCTACGGGGGAAATGAGGCTTTCAATCAATATACAGGATTTCCTCTACAAGGCTGGATTGGTAATGCTCTGGATTCAGCAGCTGCTGCAATCCTGGCCAGTGCCTCTGGCCACCCTGCTCAGATAGCCCTGGCATAAAGTGTTATGAGCAAGGAGGTGACGAGGCAGGACTATACATGTACAGGACACGTATGCCCCATCCCTACAAAGCAGTTCACAGGGAAGGTGTATGATCTGTGACTGCTGTGTTGCAGCCATCCTGCAACGAAGGCAAGGCTGGCCTTATGGAGGTGAGTCCATGCAGGTCAGAGACAGCCCTTACTGAGGGCAGGTTATACAGAGGTTCAGTACATGTGTAGGAGGAATGGAGTCAGCAGTAGCATCCTTGTATCTGTAACAGAGCCCAGGTGATGGCCCTAGGCTCGATATGCTGCAGAAGGTGCAGCTCTGCTGCTCGGGAGATGTCTGCTTCACTGAGCCCAAGCCCCATCCTGACAAATAGGGGAGGGTCTTACCACAACCACACAAGACCCCTGTTAGGTGCTTACCCACCCATGTACCTGAACCCTTTTCCTGACCAAAGCAGGTATTCATAGTTTAGTGCCACCCCAGGCTGGCCTGGAAAACTGCTTATACTGATTGAACACTAACCAGACTTCTACTATACACAAGCAAGGGTGGCAGAGCGTGCTCCCAGCAGTGCTAGTACGTGTAGCCCTTGCTGTAAAGCTGTGGAGGGAGGCTCCCAAGGTCTGGCAGATAAGGGGCATTCTCATCCAGGTGCGATAGAGGCACCGTGTCCTCCTCACTGACCTGCCGGTCCAACTCTGCCCTCAGCGCTGGCCGCTGGTTATCGGGGAAGGCCAGAGAGAACAAGGCTTCGGGCTCACACACGAACTTGTACACGTAGCGCTCCCCGGCCACCTGCAGGGGAGAGACGGGATGAACGCTGCAGGCACACGGGCAGCGCCGGGCAGTGCTCCTCAGCACCAGGGAGGTTTGCAAAACCTCTGTCCGCTCCAGCACGTTGCCCTGGGACGTGTCAGAGTTGTAAAGTTCTCCTGGTGCTGTCGTTCTGCTTGCTCTGGGCTCCCTTGGAACAGCTCTTGGGCAATGGGATGCTGTCCAGATAGCAACAGCATCCACAGACCCTGACTGGTCTGCACTGTGATGTGATTACACTCACAGCTATCCTCTCCAGTGCTCTGGAGCTGGAAGAGACCATCCCTGCCACATAGGACCAGCCCCCAAGCAGCCTTTTGCTCACCAACTGCAAGTCTGATTATACGTCCTTGCAGCTGCATAAATGCCAACTCCTGACTGAAGACATATACAGAAAAAGAAAGAAATCATTATTCCCCTTTGCTTTATTTCCCATACATTACCTAAATTCAGCTCCTTTACACATTCCTCATTTAACTGCTGCAAGGAGAAATTATAGGGAAAGAAAGCTCAGGATGCCTGGCTAGCTCAAGTACATCCTGTACCTGTAAGATTTCCTACCTCAAACATGAGAAGTGTCATTAAAGGCATAAAACCTCCATCTGTTTGCAAACTGACCTTCTGCATGATGCCTTTCTCATAGTAGTAGCGAAGGGATCGGCTCAGCTTGTCATAGTTCATGGCTGGACGGTTCTTTTGGATACCCCACAGCCTGGCTACCTGTAGAATAAAGCATCCAAGTGCATGAATGTCCCCATGAATGAACCCAACCCAAGGGCCAAAGAACATTATCCAGCTGATTCTCTTTTGAGGAATGGTACCACAACACAAACACACAATAATAGATTCAAACAACAATAATTTAGCAGCTTTTCAACAAGAAGAGTAAAACTCAAACTGAAGAACCCTGTATCATGAGAGTCATTCTCCTTCCCACTATAGAGCTCATTTGCTGTCAGCACCTGGCTTGCTGCAGGGTCGAGCAAATACCTCTGGCAGGCAGGAGCCTTCCCAGGGCAGAGGGAAAACCACTTGGGAATTTCCAGCCTCAGAAACAATGGCTGCTTCCCTTGAGCCTGTAGAGAAGCTAAATGGTTTAATGGTTTCACCTCTTCTGGCTCAATGAGCTTGAACTCCATCCCTCTACCAGTCCAGGCAATGAAGTGGGAATTGGTTGGATCATCTAATAAAGCCACAAGGAATTGCCAGAGCTGGAGAGATCCCCGTCGCTGGTAGGGGGGTCCTTCCCGGTACCCTCCGGCTTCCTGCTTGATGTCTCCTGCTGAGAACAAAGCGGGTGTTGCTCAGGTAACACTGCAAAGGCAGGTGCAAAACACAAAGAACATTTCACAAGTGGAATATTCCAGTTCAAGCTCAACAGAGCAGCCGATTCAGCAGCAGCTCTGCCACGAGGAGCTCTGGTGAACCTCGCAATTAAGCTACTTATGGTAGAAGGCTTTTTTGCTGCTAAAAAAGCTCAAGAAATGGGATCTCCCAAAGGCAGGTCTGAACCCCAGCTACCACCTCTGCAGGAACACAGTGTAACCAGCTATGCAGACAGTGCATAAGTGGCTGGCAAAGATGCTGGATAACCCCATCTGACACCCAAATGCCGAGCCATTGTTTTCCAACCTTCAAATTTTTCTGGAACAACACAGACGTCATCAGTGAAGGACCTCATCTGCTTGTCATAGCTGCAGCCTGAAAGAGGAAGCAACACAGGCAGTTGTAGACAAAGAGAGGGTAGTACCAGAAGGCAATGCAATGCAGGGAAAAGACAACAGTCACTGAGGTTCTTACCTAATGTATCTTCTGTATTTGAATGGCTTGGGTAACTCTCCACATTTACATACATGGAAGGGCAGCCAGGAACATCTACAGAGCAAGTAATAAACTCGTGTCATTAAAAAGCACAGGAGCAGAAGGAGCTTGATCTCAGAGGCAGGCAGGTAAGTGCCGCTTTCCAACCAACGTCCTCTTAAGGTCCTCCTAAAAGGTTAGTGGCAGACTGATAACGTTCTATGTCTCAGCCATCCCACCACAAGTTCATCTTCATCACGCTTCCAAGCATGAATTCCAGGAGTATTCTGGAATATATTATTCCAGTATACTGGAACACTATTCGGTAGTACTATCCTATGATGTCCTTCAGAGGAGGCAGGATCAGTCACCCATACACCACTCCATACAAAACCTTGGGCAATGGGCTGTTTGTATGACACCTCTCCCTCATTTTAATGTAAGATAATCGCACACTCTGCTGCTGTTTCCACAAGTGAGAAGGCATTACATTTCCCCAGGGGTGCTATGATCATCTTAATGGAGAGCAGCAGCATCTGAAGGTTTCCTACAGCCAGCGCCTCACAACTGTGATTGCAGATGTCTTCAGTCTCTCTGGCTTTTTCACACCAGATTCTCACAAACAGCTCAGGAAGCATAAAGGGAAGAATAGCCTGACTCTGAAAACAAGCAGCAAGTCTGCTCATGGTCTCTGTGCAGCTGCCTGAGCACTGCAGGTCATATCTTCTGTATCTTGTGCTTTCCGAAACTTGGTTTTCTGTTTCAAACCTATTTTTCATTCCCACCTGAAACGTAAGCTGTAACTGGGAGCTTGGGAAAGATTTACCTTCCATTTCCCTCAGACTCCTGTGTACAGCTATTGCTTGCAGCAGATATTTTGCTGATGCTAAGGGCAGAGGCTGCTCTGGGCTGACAGACCGGGTGTTATTGCAGTCATAAACTACTCTCACAAAAAGCATTCTTCTGGGTTTGCGCATTTTCTTCCCTTGTCTGGACAGAAAGACCTGGTGAAAGTGTAATATCAGCATAGCCACAGTGGTGGATTCTGTACCCTCACAGGAGCTTTTGACTTATCTACTTAGTTCTGCTAAAGGAAACAGTTCAAAATGTCCATTAAAATACCAGGAGACCAGAAGTAACATTCTCTCTGGAAGAGGGTGTTGTGATGTCAGGGTAGCAAGTTTTTGGACAGGTCTGCTGAAGACATAAGACTTATCCCTTGTGGAAGGATAAGAGGATCACCTACTCTGGTGTCTAAAGAGATGTTTCCACAATTATAACCCTCTTTCTCTTGTGCTCAGCTCGTTTCCCAGACCACACATATGCCTGAAGATGCTGTAGTAGCATTCTAAAGCCATCAGTGATGGATGTTCACCCAGGAGGTTACTCAGCCCTGCTGATGCCTGGTTCTTCCTACCTGAGTCGTACATATAGTCCACCTGCTCCTGCTTGATCATCAGAGCTGCTGGGTACTGGCGGCTGCTGCCCATCTGGCTGCCTTGCTCATACCGCAGGTCCTGGTACTCCCGCTTGAGGCCCTGATGAGGGTACGGGAGGCAGGGCTCAGACATCTGGCGCTGGTAGGCAATAGGGTCTTCCTGGGCTATGCCCTGCGAGGAGGGGAAGGAACGGCACATCTCCACAGGTGGCTGGTACACAGAGCTAGAAGAGGGGAGAGGACATGGGCTGGCTGCTTGCTTGGCCCTCTGATCTTGGCCCTGGTGCAGGGCTGGTTGAGGGACAGAAACTTTCTCAGCCTCAGCCTGTTACAAGGGCTGTAGGAGCTGTATGTGTGGCTGGGGCAAGGAAGGGACCCTAATGAAAGATGTTTCCAAGGGCAGCTACACAGCCCATCATCTGCAGAACCTGACAGGCTTACACTTCTAGACTTCTTCAAACCCAAGGCAGCAGTGGTGGCTCCCAGGCACTTTGAATGGCTGGAAACTGAGCACTTTAATCTGGATGCTGCAGCCCCTCCTCCCCGAACCACCAAGGAGGACAACCCTTCTTCCCAATGGCTGCCTCCTCCTGGCAGTAACTCACCTGTTTTCGTTGGGGTATCCACAGCTGGATGTGGGATGTGGTGGCCCCGCAGGGGTGAGGAAGCTTCTGTCCTGTCTTGGGAACTGTTGAAATGGTGACTGTATTGGGGTTCCTGGGTTGGGAGACTTGATTCCAACTTGTCTTGGTTGATCATAGGCACTGGGGTCAGTCAAACAGATATTGGAGCATTACAGTTCTCTGAGAAGGACCTGTGGCAGCAGCACAGGCAGACATGCTGTCCCTCTGTGCTGCCACCCAGGCCACAAAACTCCCAGCATACACTCCTTCCTTTCCGATCACTGGTTGCCCCCATGCAGAACAGCAATAACCCTTCAAACAGAGCACTGGATGTGTCAGTACTGAAGAACCCATATTATAACTCAGGCAAGCAGCTGGGACTGTGGGCAACGGTGTCAGGGATCTCCTTGCGGGGCAGGGTTTGGAAGGCAATGGGGAAGGAAAGGCACGTGATAGATGCTCTCAGCATCAGGATAGCTGAAGAACAGCGCCAGGGAAGAGAAAAAAGAGGTGAGCCCAGATCTACCCTACACAGGTCTGCACTATCCAGTGCAGTAAATGGAAGTATGAGCAGGCTGCCATGAGCTGACCCACTGGCTCATTTGTATTGCAGCACATGTGCACTGCCCTTACCCAGCAGACAGACCAGATTGTTGTCATAACACCTCATTATTAGATGATGCAGTAGTGCTTGATTTCAGAGCAGCTCCTGCCTCTCCCCTGTGCAAGCTGTGTTACCTGGTGTAAAGGCACTGCTCGCCATTGTGGTACTGGAATGGCTGCTTATGGGTGCAGGACAGCGCGGGGTCTGAGGAGGGACTCTGCGGCTCCTGTTTAATCTTAGCAGGAGGACTGTGAAAAGCTACTGTGGGGAGAGAAATGAAAGATCAGGTTGACACTTTTCTTGGTTATGGAGAGATAAATATGCTTGTATTTATATTTATCAGCCAGGAAGAAGTCAGTTGAGATTCCATCACCTTGTCCTTGTTCGGCTGGCTCAGAGGAACACCACCACGCACAAGTGTTTGCTGGAGCCGCCTGAGCTCTGCCCTCAGTTTAGTAGGATTTGTATGATACACCAACCTTACAAGAGCAAATCTAAGGTACTGTTAACATGCTCTGTGATAATCCAGGCAGTCTGGAAAGGATTTGAAGTGGGTATTTCCTGGGACAGACATTTTGCACATACTCTTATTTTTAACCCCATAAAAGCCAAGTTTTGGTTTGCATCAAGCAATATGCTCTTTCACTGGCATCCCTGGTGAGCATGTCTTGTGAGTAGCATTACCACGTGGCATTCAATTATAATGCACTAGTATAATACCCTGATGGTATTGTTTGTCCAGTAGATAATAAATGTCGGGGTTTTGTAGACACAGCTAAAAACCTGAAGGTTTTCTGAGGGAAAATCCTACTGCCTGCATTGCATTCTATTACAGGCTGTCACTGGGCTAACTTGCTCACAAGTAGTGGTTTCAGAAGCACGCCACTAATTTAGATAGCTAAAACCCCTTTTCCAGAGGAACTGCATCAGTGTTAAAGCACAGTAAAACCAGAAGTCTGACTTCCATGTCCTTGCTTTCACTATGATATCCCTCAAAGTTGGAAGAGCATCTTCCACCCCTCTCAGTATCTAATGTCATTAATCGTACCAGGTTAATACTAGTGCTTCCCAGGCAGGAGGCTGCCACACGGGCACTTTGCAGCTACCTGGGTAACTTCCAAATGCAGGTTTCCCTGTGCTGAATCTCTTCTGTGCTGATGGTCCAACACCCCTGGATGTGGGGCTGGGGGAACCCCTGAACTGCTCTGCTCAGCCAAAACATCAGTGACAACCCAGGCACAAAGGAAAAGGCTTTCTTTGCATTTTCAGCACAGTGGTTCATGGTTGTGGCCTAATGCAAACAAGAAGGGATAATTCTGGGCTGGTTAGAATTTCATGAATAACAAATGCGGGTTGCAGTTTACAGCACCAGGAAGTAGGATGTGAGTATTGTTACTTTTTATGCTTGATTAAATCCAGCAGGGAGCAAAACTGCCTTCAGTAGTTCCTCAGAAAAGCTTATCCTGGTCGAAGGACACAGTAAAGCATCTTCTACCTTTGCCTCTGGGCTCTGCTGATGCTGTTAGGAGGTCGCTGACACGTAGGAAGGAAAGAAAAGTGACCCCAGAAAGGTACATAAGGTTTAGGCTGGTTTTTCGAACAAGGGAAAAATCTCCCTCCACATCAAACCTGTGAACTCTTCATAAGCTACAGTCCTTCTTCACGAGCTCCCTCACACCTCTTCAAGCTGACACGATGCTGCTCACAAAGACTGGGATGTTCAGAGCCGTGAGGACAGTTTTCAGGATGGAAAGAAACATCCTCATCTGTTGATCCCTCATCTTTTTGCTAAGTTTGTTTCGGGGCTGACCTGAACTGTGTGTGCACCAGCCAGCCTCAAGCCAGTTCTCCCTTACATAAAGGACACATTGTCCCTTCAGAAGTGCTACTGCACTGGGAAGGCTGGAGAAATGTCTCCTGCTGTCTCTCTGCACAGGAGATTAAGGCCACTTTCTATTGCAAACACCCCTCTCTGGAATTAATTTTCTCAGCAAGAGGGGGAAAACCTGACTTCTTTTGCCTGCCTTTCGTTTCAGCCTGTGCCAGAGTAGCCCATCCTTATGCCCTGCCAGCACCCAAAGGGATCCAGCCAGCTTGACAGGAGCAATATAAATAAATGAATCCATAAGATACTGGAGCCTCAGATTGTGGCTGCTTCTGAGGGACAAGTGGCTCCCACGGCCACTCCTGGGGCTGCCATCAATCATCAGTCCTGGCACTAACAGCTCTTGGCACTGCCCAAGCTGCTGGCAGGTGAGTGCTGACCCAGTGGTCCTGCCTTGGGCTGGATTCTGTACCCCAGACATGACCCCCCTGCATCAGTGCCAACACCCCAGGCCCAGGCAAGAGTCGAAAGAGAAAAGGGTCTTTCTATGCTTGAGGCAGCCATTCCCCTTCTGTCTGCAGCAGCTCTTTCCAGTGGATGGTGTAAGCAGATATATAGAACCCATCTAAAAGTGCCAATGTGTCAACTGAGTCTGATGGGGGGGGAGCAGGGATGGACAAAACTAAACTGCTCTGCTCAGTACACTGCACTCCATTGAAGTGTCAAGAAGCTGGCTGTGCTAGGAGCAGCCAATTCTTTCCGGCCCCTATTAGCTGGAACAGGCTATTGCATTACAACCGGCTTATTCATTCATTCAGAGTGAAACATTGGACCGGCCCCTCTCCTCAGTTCTGGGCCAAAAAGAGGAAGAAACAAGATACATGACTCAGAGAGCAAACCCAGCTGTGCTGCAGGGCCAGTGGGAGGAAAGCAGAAAGAGCTGCATGGTCATTGTGTGGAAGGTTCCTGTACTTATACTTGGACCTGTGCAACATTCAGCTCCTTTGTAACGTGAAGTGCTTTGACCAGTTCTCAGAGCACACATTTATGGTACAGTTTCCCCACTTCTGTGCGAACACATGCAATCTGTTCATAAGAACAGAGAGCAAGCAAGCCAGCCAGCCCACCTCCAGGGATACTATGTCCCCATGCTGGGGCGGGCAGCAGAGAGGACCACTGTCTCACAGAGGCCATGCTGGCAGCAGATGCTCAGGCAGGGACCACGCAGGTGAGTAGAGCCCCCCAAAAGCACCTGCAGGGGACACAGCACCATAATTCCATGCATAGTCTGATTTATTTTGCTTTGGGTGGAGGAATAGCACAAATCTAACATTTGATCATCACAGTGATGCATTTTCTCACCTATTCACACCTACACCTAAATATTCACATCTACACCAACTGAAATACATATCTGTTGAAACCATTCAGCATAAGGGACTGTGCAGCTACTACCACACAA
The DNA here is from genome assembly GCF_004027225.2 of Strigops habroptila. Lineage (NCBI taxonomy): Eukaryota > Metazoa > Chordata > Aves > Psittaciformes > Psittacidae > Strigops > Strigops habroptila. The sequence goes on from NC_044295.2 coordinate 2,204,363, forward strand.
AGATACTTTTGCATTGTGCAAAAGTGGACAGTTAGCATGGGGCTTTTGTCACCATCACAACAATCTACTCCATAGCAATGCAGAAACAAAATGAGCACTTTAGCCCCAATGCCTGTGTGTTGCATTTATGGATTTGGTTGAAGTGTATCCTGCCCTTCTCCCCTGAGATGTGTGATCACCCCCATGCTACTTACAGTTTTCTGAATGAAAGTCAGGCACAAATTGCTCATCACTGTCTGGAACCTGAGCTGCCAGGGGAGGGAGAGAGGGAGAGAATTAGATTTGGCACTTTGTATGGTATAATTAACAGTAAGGCAGAATTAAGCCTATGCAGGAAAGATCTGAGCTTTCTGCTGGAATGCGCTTTAGTGGCTAAGGTGAGTTTCCCTTTGGGATTAATGAATACAGTTCTTTCGCCTGCAGATTTGCCCCTTAATAGCCTGCCAGCCTCCTTCTCTCTTACCTTGGAAATAAGGACAGCGGCAAGTTTATTAGCTCAGGGTTCACAATTTTCATTAGAAACAAACCACGTAGGGATTTTTAAGCATTTAGCATAGGAAAAGCAACAACCAACTAATAAATTTGGAAAGGCTATGCCAAAGTGATGAGCAGAACAGGAAACATCGATGCCTCCATGCACAATCTTTTCAGGAGCTCCAGAAGCAATGGGTACCTTGGCACTGGTGGGATAGTGCCAAGTAAATCAGCAGGAGAACATTTCAGAAGAACAAAAAGAATATCTGGTTGCATGAAGAGGAAATGATGAGTAGTATGTATAATGTTAATAGTATGTGTGGGTTTGCAATGGGAAACGTTGGTGTAGTCAAAGAAGAGCTGACAGCAACCAGCTGCTCTTTCCCCCAGAATCAGTGCACTAAAACTCATTTCAAGGCATCTGCCCTATGGACAGCATTGTTAGAACAAGTCCAAGAATAACAGCAAGGTCTGAGGTATTTGAATATGTCAAAGATTGTCTAACAAAGACATCTGAAAATCTGCAGAGGCCTCATTCCCTGTGGAACAGCCGATCTGACTGGAACAAGTTGTTGCTGAATGCGGTGAGCAGGGAAACAGTTAAGAGCATTAGCACAGAATCAGAGAATGGTTTGGGTTGGAAGGGACCTTAAAGCTCATCCAATTCCAAACCCCTTCCATGGGCAGGGACACCTTCCACTAGAGCAGGTGGCTTCAGTCCACCTCCTGAGCAGTGCTCCATTACCCAGAGACAGCAATTAATGCGGTAAAGAACTGAGCTTTGGGGTGTGCGCCCTGGGAGAATGTGGGGAGAACCTTAACCATAACACACGTTGTGTTAGAATATTTTATTACTTCTAACAATTACTTTTCCATCCCTTTTGCTGCAGGGGAGAGCCTGCAGCAGATTGATATTTCACAAAACCTCTCACAAACCGTTGCTGAAAGAAATGCTGCTGCTGGTACAGAACAGACCAACCGAGAGTTTGTGATCTTGCAGAGTGCACTCCCTCAGCTCTAAAGCAAAGGTGACGTAGTGAAAGTAAAGGGACACGGACAATGGAAACCCACTAATCTCAGTCACTTGCTAAGCTAGAAAAGACATGCCAAAAATAAACCTTGGGGAATAACACCGCATTAACAACAGGCAGGGGATTCGAATGGCTGGAGTGAGAGCGCACAGCCCTGCTGCTGCACAGTGCTACTTGCAGTCCTGTAGTAGAAGGCTACAGGGCCAAGTTGCCAGGAGAACATACATATTTTCATATTATCATAGAATGATTTTGGTTGGAAGGGACCTTAAAGATGATCTAGTTCCAACCCACAATATTCATTATCTACTTCATATAGCTGCAAGAGATAGACATATTCTTGTTCTGCCCGAACCTGCATCTACACTTAAAGTTATATATATATATTTCTTCTTATATTCTAAGAACATGCAATAGGGTTTGCATGAACATTTACTAACCATGTATAGCAGCAGGTTTCCTCTTTCTGTGCAGTGCTATGAGACCACGTGTGACCTTCCCTTCACCCCAGGGTACTTGTGAATTCATTCTACAAACACGCTGCTACTGACAAATGTACTGTAAGAGATTCTATGCAAATTCTTTAGATTAGTGAGCTAAAAATATTATCAAACATTAGAAATCAGTTCTGAAGCAAACTTATCTTCTCAGCAACTCCAGATTATTGAACAGTTAAGAGAAACCCGCCTCAAGGATGTGTGCACATTAGGAGATCTAGGACATGAGCAGCAATGGATTTTTCAGCCCTGATGCAAGTCAGGTGAGTGTTTCAACCCTGAACATACTCCAGGTGATTCCTCTTGCATCTTTCCAACCCTCCCAGTCCTGAACGCTGCCTGATCAGCATCATTTCAGATTGACATGAACAAAAAATCTCTGACTTTGGGTTTTTTTTCCCCTTAATCTTTCTTAGTTCACAAAAACCTTTTTGGAGACTTAAAACCCCTTTTTCATAGGATTGTTCTTTCATTGTGGTATAATGAGGGGAAATAACTCTGTTCAAAATGCCATGTGTATTTTTATATTATTACTGTGAAAAATTTGTTAAGTACCTATCTCACAACAAGCACATTTCTATTTATCAGTTCTGTGCTTGACGATCTGGTTTGAATGTTGATTAATCAAATCAAAATCGATCATTCGTAGTACTGGAATCAGAGCAAATTCAGTGCACTGTGTAAAAATGGTTTCACTTGGAATTCATGAGACTTCCTGGGATTTGAAATTTGCTCTTTCTTAAAGTCAAAAGGCAAAACAATTTAGACACCGAGCTGAGCAGTGTGTAAATTCCAGGAAGGTCCCTTCAAAGAGTTATCTTAAAAAATTTAAATTAAAAAAAAAAAAAAGAAATAAATTAAGAGAAGAATTTTGTGCCCCAATTTAAAAAAAGAATTTATTGTTTGTGTAAGAAAATATCAACGTTCTGGCAACCAACAAAGATAAACTGAGAGAGGAGATTTAGATTAGACCTGAGGCAGAAGCTCTTCCCTGTGAGGGTGCTGAGGCGCTGGCACAGAGTGCCCAGAGAAGCTGTGGCTTCCCCATCCCTGGCAGTGTTCAAGGCCAGGTTGGACACAGGGGCTTGGAGCAACCTGCTCTAGCAGAAGGTGTCCCTGCCCGTGGCAGGGAGTTGGAACTGGGGGAGCTTTGATGTCCCTTCCAACCCAAACCGTTTATGAAATTAGCATGAAATCGAACCAGTTACAAGTAGCCTGAAGCGAAAATTGTAACCAGGGAAATAAGTGGCCAACTGCCAAGTTCCATTCACCAGCAAACACCCGGCACCATAGTGCGATTCACGCGTCTTCGTTCGCACAAGCCAGAGGCTGGCAAGTCTGAATAAAGCGCTGACAGCCTGAAGCCGGGCAAACGGAGCACAAGAGCGGCAAGAGACAGACAGAAGGGAGCGAGGGAAGCACCTACCTTCTGTCAGCCAGGTCTCCTGGAGCCTGCCCAAGTCCTGGAAGAGCTCTGCGCGGAAAGCGAGAGGTTTCCTCAGCGGAGTGCTGGGGAGGGACTGCAGAACCGGGCGGCGGGGGACCCGCTCCTCGCCCAGTCGCCTTCACCTTCACTGTCACCATCCCCTCCCGCGCCCCCTTACCTTCCGAATCCTGCGCCGGCGGCAAGCCCGGATCTCCGGCTCTCTTCCCAACGCCCATCAGAGCTCCGCCGGGAGCCGCCTGGCCCGGAGGCTGCTGCGGGAGGAGCGGATCAGAGTGGGGTACCCGTCCGGAGCGGGGCCGACCCCGAGCCTCTACCCGCGACCCTCCCGCTCACCTGCGGGAGCGTGAACGGCACCCGCTGGTCCAGGTATCCCTTCATCCCGCCGCCCGTGCACCGCCTCCGCGGGGCTGCCGGCTCTCGGCGGGTCCCCAGGGAGGGCGCAGGGGGAGGCTCTCTGCGGGCCGGTCTGCTCCCTGCCTATCGCGCTCTGCGGCCGGCCGGGAGGCAGCGCGCTCGGCACGGTTCCCCCGCGCTCCCGCCGTCCGCGGGAGGCGGCGATCGCGCCGCGGCTGCCGAAACTTGAGCTGCGAGGCGGGAACGAGCCCGTCAGCTCCAGCCGGGACGAGCCCCCCCGTCCGGGACAGCGGCCCCCGCCCCGGCCGGTCCCGGTCCCGGTGCCCGTCCCTCACCGGCGGCGCCTCGCGGCCCACGCGGAGCCCGGCGCGGCCCCGCCCCCCTGGGCCGTCAGGCCGCTGCGGGGCCGGGGGCGGCCTCCCATTGGCCCATCGCCGCGCTCGCGGCCGCGGCTCGCCCACTCCTTTGTTCCAGTGAATTTGTGAATGAAGCTGAGGGCTGGGGCACGCCAGCCAATCCGTGCTCCCGCTGGCCCTGGTGTCGTGAACAGTGGGCGGAGTTTAGCCTTCAGGGCCAATCGGAGCTCAGCACTCTGGCATTCATTCAATGACGAAGCTCCCATTCATAAAAAAACCTCTCGAAGTTCATTGATGAAAGGCTGCAAAGGCGCTCCAGCTATGCCTGTGGTGAGTGGCAGAGCTGTGCTTAGCCTGCCCTTCCAGGCACCCACCCAGCGTAGCACACGATCGGGCTTGCCCTTTCTCACGCACACTGCAGCCATTTCAAAGCTGTCTTCAGGTACATTCAGTTCTGTTCTTGGGGAAGTAACCGAACTTTCAACAAGATACAGAGGGGAAAAAATCTCACTCGTGCCTTTGGAATGAAAATAAAGCAAGCCCTGGCTACCAAAATCAGTTTTACTCTTGCCAATGTTGAGGGACAAGAACTTAAAAGCAAAATCTCGTCCTGGAATTTGCACAGCAGAAAAGCGGGTTTGCTCTTGTGCATACCAGTGCATCCTGCCATTCTTTCACATTCCTCCTTTAAGTCCCATGGTCACATTTAATATTTATTGATCCTATTTATCCTACAAAAAATACCAGAAACAGTTGGGACCTGGTGATGAGAAAATAATCATTCATGGAACGTTATCTCCTGACAGGGAACTAGATACTCAAGAGAAAAAGAAGGAAAGGGGAAAGTTATCCCCAAGGCTAAATGGGGCTGTACCTTTTTGACATTTTCTCTATAGCTGACACCACTAACCTGACAGACTGATGTGCTTGCTATGAAAGGGATGTCTGTTATGCAGAATAACACCTGTAAGGACCTAGTCAATATATATTTTGATCTTTCTAGCAGGCTCCAGCCCCAGCATTCCCAGGGCCCCTGCTCCGTCAGGAAACCCAACTGAAAAACAGTCCTGACCGGTCTGTGGCAACAGAATGAAAACGTGCTCTCAGGAAGTTTACATCCAGATGCACATACAAGAGATCTATCACATGACTGGCACAGCTGGTATTGATGATGAGTTATGTATCAAAGGTGAAACTGATGCTGCTGATCACGAGCAAGGCTGGTCTCTGATTTATCTCTTGATGACAACAATGGCCTTGGGGGTTGAATCATGTTTTAAATTGGTTTGTCTGTGTACTTCTTTCTGTGTCCTGCCCTTTTTTTGGTGGTCTCTGTGAATTCTTTCTTCTGCTTTCATAAAACTGGAATAATACAAATATTGTTGGTTAATGACTTGGAGGATGAAGTGTTTATAAACAGGGTATGAGAAAAGAGAGAAAGCTGAGATTCCTGCGAAAGCTGCTGACGTCAAATGAGGGAATATTCAGGATGGGCAAAAGGTTAGTAAAAGTTACAGATGGCAAATTATGTCGCTTCTTTGGTACTTTCTCCTCTGTTCCTCATGAGCTTGTTGTGCAAATATGTCATGTTTGTTTTCAAAGGCTGACTAATGAGTTGTGGGAATATGATTCTGGAGTTTCTCTTTGCAGGCTCAGCAATTAACGGTCAGGGTGATTAATTGCCTTCTATTATATTTTTTCTTAAAGTATAGAGTGTGGGAAGGGTTCAGAAGTGATGCAGAAACTAGAGGGGAACCAATTCCTTCTTAAGAGGGATTAGCAATAGGTTTATTCTAACACTGTAATCCACACTGCCTAAAATGGTTCTTCCCTGGGTTTACAGCTTATTTTTCTTAGTTACCAATTGAGCTGTGTGTCTAATCCCTCTCCCCCTCTTGTGTCCACTCCCAAGGTTTAACTCTTTCCATCTATGGTACTGGTTTGAGGAAACCCAGTCCTGAATTTCCAATGCACCCCAGGCTGCACCAGCTATGGTTAGTGTAATATAAAGCTGCCAGTGATAGATCTTGACAGAAAGAGGAACAAATGGCAAATGTTCTAGAAAGTGACAATGTGAAAGCTAAAAACCCCCAAACCTCTCTGTGCTGTAGAATGGAGCATGAACAGACCTGCAGCTTTTCTAAAAGTAACACTAAAGAAACAGCGGGGTGAAGAACTTGGGTTTCTTAACATCAGGCATGAAACCAGCCTGGCCGCTCTGTTACACAGAAACAGAAAATGTGAGTTCTCACTTGACAACTTGCAGGCTACTCTGCAATCCACTTCCTAATGTGTCTACCATGTAGTATTTTGGGGTACTGTAGCTGTTCTTGATGATCTAGTTTAGTAGAAGTAGTTTCGGGGCAACATGACAAGAGATTTCCAGTAGCCCATAGAACTCTGCTTATGAGACTTGCCATGCTTTTAATATCAAGGTGATTTTCTATAGGGAAGGTAGTCCCAGTATGCAAGGAAGTGTCTGGGTGGGTTTCTTGCATCTTTGTGGCTGTCTGAGACGTAACACAGAGACTCTGGAGAAAGCAGTTCTCTATAAGGTCTTGTGAATAAACTGCCCCTTTTAGGTATTCATGCCAGCTACTTTTTGTAATGCTCTGAATGAGAGAAGATGGCTCCGGCACTTTGTCTGCAGGAAGGAAGCAATTAGATTATTAGCACTTTGAGAAATTAAATTATGTAAGTTATGGCAGAATAAGTTTAGCAAAATGTTATAATGTAAGAAAACAATTAAAAAGAGTTATATAAGGGTGGGTGGCTGCTTTATTGTGATAGAGTGAGCAGTTAATTGATTGTCATCTTGCTATAATGTACCAGGGTGGTTGTGAGAGCAAATAGAGAAATATCTGCTCAGGATGTATGGAGATGAAGTGCCAAGAAAGGGTCTTGTAGGGAGATGGGAGTGAGCAGCAGTCTGCTACCCTCAATTCCTTTTCCCTGTATCCTGTGAAGACACATGAAGTACAAAGAAATTCCCTGTCATTCTCTTTAACTTCCAAGACCTGATGCTGCGATATTACATTTAGCTCTTCTCATGGCAGTTGGGAGACATTTGTGTGACTATAGGGATGATCAGAGATAAATAGACATGACTGGAATAAGGTGCCGCATTCAACAAGTAGAGGATTTTGTCAGCAACACTTGGCCATGCAGCTTACTTGCTTTCCTGAAATGAAGGACAAAAGCAGCTGAGGTAGTAAAGAGGTGCTAGTAGTTACCAGGCACTCAATCAAGGCAGGAGAGAGGAACCCAGACTTCGCTTGTAGGTGTGCAGAGCCAGGGTACCGAAACAAGACACGTAGTTTTTAGCAGGTACTAGCAACTTATCCCATTATGGTTAAAGTAACCGCCAATAAAACCTAATCAATGAAATCCCTTTTAAGTTGGCTGGATCAGTGACCCAGAAAATAGCTCCCCTGCAGAAAAGGAAATGATAGTCTATAAAGTGAGAAGTCAATGGGAAAAATCTATTAAAGCGAGTGAGCTATAAGGAGACCTTTGGTGTTAACTGAAACCTTTTGGAAAGAAGCCACAAAACTCACAGCAGCCTTTTAACCCTCCGAATGCTGTCATGCCAGGAAAGGGCCATCTGTGCTGCTGCAGCCCAGGAGAGGGCACTGCAGGCAGCCCCGCGCCCACCTGCCTCATTCCCCCGTTAGCAGGAGGTGGCTTTGGGGTGGAAAGGGCTGGAGCAGGAATACCGGAACAGGAATACCGGGGCAATGGGTCAGGCTTTTAGGCTTAGCTGCGGAGTTCTCAGCAGGGAATTGCAGAGTCCCAGGCAGTGGGAGTGGTAATGCCGAGCACTGGTCTAGTGACAGGCTCATCTTGCAGGACTTGGAACTACTTTCTCTCCTTGTCAAACTGTCAGTTCACAGCATACCTATAGTTATCGGTCATCCTTTTTTGTGCCAAAGAAGTCAGCCAGAACCCTGGTAATCAGCGAGGCATCTTGAGCCTAGGATAGGACAGAAGAGGAATCTGAGGGACCCAAGAAATCCATTCCTCACAGGATTCTTTGGTCCCCAAAGCAGGTTCTGTTGTCCAGCTTTAGATGGTATTGATTGTTAAGACTAGAAGACAAAAAACAGTATCCCTGCCTTGCTACTGCCTCTTCTCAGGAAATTGCTCTGTTATGTCAGAAACTAAACAGGGATCTGACAGTCCTGGGAACATAATGAAATTAGACCAAAACTTTGCAAAGCATCTTGAAAGAAGCTATTAGCATGGATCTCCTGAAAATTGAATCACCGGGTTTGTGCTGTGCATGAAATTCCAGCCAAGATTAACTGGGCTCAATTAACTTGTAAAATATTCTTACAAAGTGCTAGATCATCTGCCATCCCCATTCATTATATAGAGATGAAGGGAAATTCAGTGATGCAAAATAAGTCAGGTATGTAGGAAAATTCGTTATCCAGAGATAACTCTCGATCAATCAGTACAGGCTTTATTCTTGCACATGAATCACTGTAAAGAAGCCAAGAACATCCACGTGGAAGCAGAAGTATCAGTCAAACCTGTTCCCACAGTTTCAATTTTAAAAGTATTGCAAGTAAAACAAGCAAATCTGCCCGCTGGGACATGAAGCCCCTTTTGCTTTTCTCTTGACTTGCTGCCTCTGACTTTTTTATTACATGTAAGCAGAAAGGGGGAGCGGGGAGGGGAGAAAGCTTGTAAACACCAGGAGATTGAGTGGAAACCATGTGTAACCTCTGCTCTTCTTAAAAGCTGTAAGAAAAATGCATAGAATTACAATTTGAGAAAACTTATTTTCTGAAGAAGCTGCCTTGGGACTGGGAGGTCATAGAGCTGAAGGAGCTGAGATTTGAATTCGTGTAGTAACCATTGTGTTAAACCCCCATATTCTGAAAGGCTGAAAAGAGGACTCTGCTCTATCAGGTATTTAGCTTGTTTTCTTTGTAAAATGTTTAGTGCTGGTGTTGGGCCAAGCGGGCTTCATAGGGGGAACTTGGTGCTTGGTGAGAGGAAGAAGCGAGTCATTCATTTACAGCACAACACATTTTCTGAATGAAACCCCTGATGGGATGGGGTTCATGCTGCTTTGCCAGACAAACCAGTGTATGGCATCCTGAAACCTAAAGATATACAAACGGAATGTGTTTTCGATGAAATTAATTTTAAATTAGCTCTTTAAAAGCCATTTTAAGTCAGCACAGATGTGCCTGAAAGCTGTTGAAGTTATAGAGTACAGGGCCTGGCAATGCTAATGTCTGACATTAGCAACACAGAAGACCACTAGGTTGCTTTGAACCTTCACTTCATACACACTTCCCCCTTATTCCTTGGTGTTTAACCCTTTTACATACTTGGACAAAGGAAAAATGCTTCTTTGGCTTTAAAAGGCTTCCAGTTACAGTGGGGTCAGGAGTGGTGGTTCCTGTGAAATGCTGAATCAACTTCTCCCATCTGCCTCTCTGAGCTGTAGTGCCCTGACCATTCCAGTATTGATGCATCCCAGTCTTTCAACAGCAGCTGAGGCTCAGAGGTGCCGTGGTTCTCTCTCAACTTGTGGCATCTGTGCTGGTCTGAAAAGTGAAGCTATAGTATGCCTCGATCCTGAAGAACAAGCCTCTCCATACTGTCCTTGTCTCGGTGTGTCAGAGGTCTTTGTGGAAAGGGACACTGCATTGTGCCTTATGAAGAAAGACAGTTCAGAGCAGGCAATAAACAAATCCACACACTAACCTGTGAATCCCAGAAGCTTTTGCAGCCTGGGAGTACACCCTTGCTCTTCTGACACAAATCAGGTAGGAGCAGGGAGTAGCTGACCCATGTTCTTTTCAATGTCTGTATGGTAAACACTTCCTATCTTGGGTGCAGCACAGGATATACCAGTTGAGATGGTGCTTGACTTGTTGGGGTGGACAGAAAGGAATATTTTGGACCACTGCTTAATCCTGTTTTGCTCTCCCTTTAGCATCTGTAGTCACCCCAGATCATCTTCCCCTCCTTACAGTGAAGGAACTTTGTGTTCTTTTAGTGAAGGTGTCTCTTTCAGCAAACCCTATGCATTGCAGAACCTCCTGAGCAAAGACAACCCCCTGTGGCTAATCTTATTTACTCCAGCAAAGGATGAAGTGATTAATGAGGCCAGAACATATTTTTTTCTCCCCAGGATCCACAAGAGAGGCACAGCTGAATAAATACCCCATGTTATTGCAGTCTGCTTGGTTGGGAGTTAAACTGCAGGTAGCAAAGAGCACTGCCAAATGTAGTTACTGCCACACTCTGCATCCACTGACAGCTTTGCAGATGATAGCGAGTCAGAAAGATTTATAAGGATGAAGTTACATTCCTAGCTTTCCCTGTGCTGCAACTGGAGCACTCGGCTTCCACTGGGAGCAGAATGTGACTCAGTCTTATGTTCTTTTTGCTCCTTCAGCATGTGCCTTTAGATGAAGCCACTGAGATATAGCATAGATTATTCAATGTAGGCTGCTTTTTTTGCATTGTCAGTCATCTCTGCCCTTATAAAGCATTTTGCGCCATAACCCCATCCCCTCCATAGTGATAATTCATTTTCTAAGAAGCTTTATATGTTTTGGGCTCATATCCCTGTGGAATAGTATGCAAAGACCCTCCTACGGGATAGGAAGGCAAAGGGTTAATGCTCTTTCCTTTTAGCCAGCAGGTGAAGGTATGCATAAACAAGATTGGGTTGAATAAGAAGCACAGGGTCCTACAGAGACTTCTTCCAACCACCAATTCTGGGCTTGCAACCACTTTTCTTTCTTCGCTTCCATTCCTCTGTCATTGGTGTCATGCTCAGCATATAGAGTTGGGGGAAGAAGGAAGGAGTGGGATGTACGGGGGGATGGTGTTTGTCTTCCCAAGTAAGCGTGATAGGTGATGGAGCCCTGCTTTCCTGGAGATGGCAGAACACCAGCCTGCCAATGGGAAGTGGTGAAGGAATTCCTTGTTTTTCTTTGTTTGCATGTGCAGCTTTTGCTTTACTTATTAAACTGTCTTTATCCCAACCCATGAGTTTTCTCACTTTTACCCTTCTGATTCTCTCCCCATCCCACTGAAGGGGGAGTGAGTGAGTGGCTGCATGCGGCTTAGTTGCCAGTTGGATTTAAACCATGACAAATGGAGATTAAAGAACTAATCCAAAACAATGCAAAAGGCACAGCACAGCCCTTGGGTCTCAGTAATAACACAGTCAGGAGACAACTGCTTCCTTTCTGGTCTTTTAGAAAAGCAGTACACAGAAGGCTGATTTCCAGGTTACAGACTCAATATACCACGTATTTCCAGACCTTTGCAGAATGCATTAAGGTTAAAACTTGCGCTGATGTCTGGAGGAATCTTGAGCAGAAGATGGAGTAATTTGAATGGCATTCCATAGAGTTTACAAAACCTGGTCATTGTCAGTCTTGCACCTTTGTTCTGTGACATGACAAGGCATAGCCATTTGTGGTTGCTCTAGTGGCAATGCTGTATATTTGCTGAAATAAGACATTTCCAGGATTGATTGTAAGATTTGGGCTTCTTGCTGGGCTTTCCAAGCTTGTTAAAGTACCTTTTGGTATTGGAGGGCAAAAGGGTATGCCTTTGTGTTCAGGCACTGGTTTCACTGGGCTCATGAATAGCTGCATCTTGCATGATTAAGAGCAGTATGCACAGTGAGCAAGAAAAATCGTAACAAGGAAAGTAAACACCAGTGAATTCTTTCCAAAGAAAATCAGTGTTGAATGAACCCATTTTCATGTTATATTTAACTTCTGAAGTGTGTTAAAGTACCTTGGACTTGAAAATCAAGTAACTCTTCTGTAATCCTTTTCAAAACCCTACAGAGAAAAGAAGGATGTTGATTTAAGATATCCAGCAAAAGGCAGGGGGGACCTGCTGAAGGCTCCTGCTGTTTAGGGTCATGGGTTACCTTGCACAGCCTGCTGACTTGGGATCAGCTCAACGTTCTTCAGATGAAAAAGCATTTGACACTATTTTTCAGTGAGCCTGACTTGCTAACATGTGCTGTCTGAGTGAACACAGGGACACTGGAGACACTTTAGCCAGGACAAATCCCACCTCCCTCTGAAATTCCCAATTTTTCCTGTCAGACTCCAGACAGATGAAATTTTCTTGGCAGAGACCCGTTCCTGGCAACATCTTTCCTCTAAATCGTAAATCAGGACTTGAAGGTGAACTGATTGACGGTGTGGGGAGAGAAGGTGCCTGCTTTATAGATCAAATACATCCTCATCTGCCCCCTACTCTGCATTCTCCCTTAGGTCTTACCTGTGCTAGTTCTCATTTTCTGGAAACTCCCAATCTTAATTTGATTCCAACTGTTGCTGAGCCCAGTCAATGCTGTTGGTGGGATGATAGTGTCAGGAGTCAGTACATTCCTCAGATCATAAATCATCTCAACCTGACCCCTATTAACTACAGTCCCTGGATTTCATTTCTTTTGGTTTTTACCAGCCATAACAAATTAGGTCATTCTGTGTCAGTGAGACACTGAAGCAGACACCATTGGGAAAGTCACAGGGCACTGTGATCCAGTGATGTTGTGGGAGGAGATGGAATGGATCCTATCTTCCTATTGCTTTCTAAATAGGGGCCATGGGATACTTGGCAGTAGAGTTACAGGATTTTCATAAGGACGCAGAGAAATGTTTCTTTAAGTTTTATTTCCATTTTGGTCACATAGAGAATGAGGCAATCTTTGACACCTGGGGTTACCTATCTTGCATGAAATGATTTAGTTGTACCTGTCCAAGCTCTGTGCAAAAATCCAGCCAACCAGTCAAACACATCATGAACTCGGATGTCCCTTATAGACATCTGAATTGTCTTTCCCTGTTGAAGACTCCTGCATTTTTATGTAACACACTGCAAAGACTACATGGGGCTTATTTAAGAGACTATGCCCCAGCTTGCTTAGGGGCTGCCTGGCTGGTGAGGTGATGGTTGATAGATCTCAGCTTTGAGAGATTCCTCTGCACTAGTACAGCACCACTTAGCAGGATTCACTGTTCTGTGGAATAAGAACTTTGAGCTCAGTGCAACCCAGAAATGCACCAGGTGTGGAAAGGGTGCTGAATCCATCATTCCAGAGGCTGAGATTTATACCTGGGATCTGAACAGGAAAATCTAAATGGCTTTGTTGTACTTCAGTATGCTGTATTACCAATAATGTCTATCTTGTTCATTTAATATGAGGTCATAAAAGTGCAGGAACAATAAAATAATGGTGAATAATCAGAAATTCCACCCCTATGGAAGGGCAATCAGAGCAGTTCTCTGAGTACAGCAGGAGAAATTTCCTAGATCCCTTCTCCTTTCAGATTATGAGGTAAGTTATTTAGTACTGCAAGAAATGCACTCTCCACATCAGCAGCCAGTTTTACACCTGAAGAAGAAAGCATATTCTTTTCATTTCCAATCAAAATTACCTGCCTTTAAAACCCTATTGTATACCATTGCCTGCTTCTGAATAATGTAGTTTATATTTGTGAATCCTCATACCATTAAATGCAATGAGCTCATCCTTTTTCTTGGCATCATCTCATCTTGATTCTGGCAGAGGTACAATGAAACTACAGCAGGGAGAGGAGCTCATTTTTCTCCTAAAAATAATGCTGGTCAAGTTGGCCTTAGCAACTGTGAAGGAAAGTGAAAATTCAAGCCAAGTTTCATATTTGAAGTTATACATATATTCCAAACCCAACACTATTACCCTTGTTTTCCAAATGGTGAGTTATATTCTTTACGTATGTAAAAGGTGTCAAAGCAACTGCAACTAGAATAGAAGAGTTCAGTTCAGGGCTGACTAGAAGTTAAAGCATATTATTAAGGGCATGGTCCAGATGCTGCTGAAACACTGTCAGATATCGACCACCACTCTAGGAATCCTATTGCAGTGTTTGACCACTCTTTTGGTAAAGAAGTGTTTTCTAATGTCAGGTGTGAACCTCCCCTGATGCAGCTTTGAACCATTCCCAGGCATCCTGTCCCTGGATCCCGGAGAGGAGAGATCAACACCTCTCTCTCAACATCCTCTCCTCAGTAAGCTCTATAGAGAGCAATGAGATCACCCATCAGCATCCTCATCTCCAAAGTAGACAAGACCAAAGTCCTCAGCCGCTGCTCATAGGACGCACCTTCCTGCCCTGTCACCAGCTTTGTTGCCCTCCTCTGGGCAGTTCTAGCACCCTAACACTGGGGCCCAGAACCTACCTGACGAGGCCCCCAGACACCTCAGTTCCTTTGCACTGGACAAGTCCTCGCTCTACAGTTAGAAAAGGAAGGAGGGTGCATAGCACTGCTTTTGCTTGCTTTGTGATACTTACCTATTCTAAATGACAAAATGCCTTTGAGACAAGGCCTGCTCTGTGCTGAGCACTGTGAATCTCTGATCTTAACTAGTATCTTATGGTGCTACAAAATAAATGACTTAGAATGTTTTCCACTGAGTTTGTTTCCCTTTTGGCTTTCTTGGGCTTTATGAACAACTCTGCTAGAACGGGGAGGTTTGTTCTCTAAGAAATCTTGCAAAATCACAAGAAGAATTTAGTTATTGCAGTAAAAGGATCTTTTTTCTCACACACATTCATCTGATGTTTGAATGGTTGGAAATGTCTTCTTAGTATGTGCATTAGCGGCTTCCTGCCTGCAGTGTAAAGGACTCCGAGCATTCACAGGATGTTAAACAGATTCATAATGGAACCTAACAGTATAAACATGTCTTCAGTGCAGACAGGAATGCCACAAACCCTTATGCTGTATAATGTAAAACATACCCCAGTTGTGTCTGTGTTCTCTTCTGCAAATAAACAAGGCAGAGATGTGCCTGAAATGTTTCCTTGAGACAGACAATTTCTCATCTCATTAGTTCATTCTCTAATACATTTATTTTTTAAAGTGATACTTTAAAGAACTTTGTAACTTTGCTCTAACTCAGTCCAGCAGCAAGAAGCTGGACACGAGTCCATGCTGCTAATCCTTTTAAACAAGAAGCCTTATTTTGCACTTTTCCTTGGTAGAATGCATAGTGTTGGATATATACGTATCCAGAATTTCCTTTTCAATTAACTTCAGACAGAAACAATTGTGAATTATTAGCATGGAGAATTATACTTCTCTTCCTTGGAAAAGAACTTCCTGGCCAGACTTGTTAGTGACCCTGCTACTGGGACCAGAGGTCTGCCCCCCTCGCTATAGCTGAGGAAAGTGGATGGAGCAGTGAAATTAGACTGATAGACTTTCTTTTTCTGAATGGGAAACTGTGCCCAGATCCTCATCAGTTACATCACTTTTCTTGATCATCTCTTGTGAAAGAAACATAGAATAGAAAGGGCTGATGTGTAGAAAAGGGTTAAAATCTAGAAATACAGAATGAGCATGACCGAGGGAGCTTTGAAAAATGTTTTACTCTTCAGAAAGGAAAGAAACATGACTCAAACCTCCATGGGATGAAGTCACCATCCTCTCTGTTACTCACTCCAGCTATCTCCTTGCAATCTGTTCCCAAAGGAGCTTCCAGACAACCGGCTGCTTACCCTTGTGTAAAAGTTATTTAAAATATATATATATGTAGTGTAGAGGGAGGGAATAGTGGTGGAAAAGTCTGGTCCTGTGCAAAAATCCTTCCTTCGTGTAGAAATGCAAACAATGTGGCACGGGGCAGGGGGAAGAAGCTGTAGAGCTCTGCAGACAGCTGCCCATACCCAGGACTGCAGTGGAAATTGCCCCATCATAATTCACAAATACAGCCTGAAAGGTGATAGCCTGGTGCTGAGATTATTTTACGGCCACACCAGGCAAGTTCTAGTCAGACAGAAGCCCTTCTACTGTAATCACTGGAAGAAAATGGATTTCCTGTCCATCTGCCTGGAAGTGCTGCATGGATTCAGTGTTCAGAGCCCAGTCACTAACACAGACATATAATATTTCTTGAAGGGGCTGTACACTTTCCTCAAGGGAAGGGAATTATCCAAAATATGAGATAGTGGCTGATGAAATTTAATCTGAGCACTGTTAGAGGTGGGGGGAGAAAGTCTGGTAACTGACAAACTGTGTCTGTTCTGTAAGCTGCCCTGATCCGCTGTGTGTGCTTGTCTCTGTGCGTAGGAAATTCTCCTGGAAGTGGGATTTGTAAGCTTTGCTCGTGTAGAACACGACCCATTCAGAGTCTCTGGCTGTGAAATGTTTGCTAAAAGGGCTCTTTTGTTTTCCAGACAGTGTGAACTGCAGGGTTTGGTTCGTTAATCACAGCATGCGCCCCTGTCATTAGCACTGTACATGGTGGGGTTTCAGGGCTCTCCTCATTAGCTCATGACAGAGTGGAGTTTGGAGGAGAAACGAGCACTCTCAGTAGCTGTCAAGCACCCCACCTCTGCACTGTGGGTGCAGCTGGGTTTCCTGCAGCACCCTGTGTCCAGTGGGGATGTGTGCCAAGCAGGGAGCAGTATGACATCTCTGTGCCCCCAGACCTGTTTCGTCTGTGAATGGGAAGAATTGACTTGTGTCCCAGTGGCTGGGGTATGAAAGACTGTTGAAAGGTGGAAGCATAGGAGCTCTTGGCTAGGAGGGGAGGAAGTTTTGGGGGAGATAAAGGAGCTCAGGTGGAGTTCTGGCCAAGTCTATGGCTTTTGTGTGGGTAGTAACGGTTCACTCTCCCTAAAAATCTAATCATTGCTAACCACAAGCTCATAACTTCCACTACTCTCTGTAAAGCTACAGCAGTTGCATGTGAGCTCAGCAGCAGGCACAATGCCTTAGGTGAGTGTTTTGCATGTCTCCACAGCGTCCTACACATGCGAATTCTCAAGCTGCCCATAGACCAGTGTGTTATGTAAAACACATGTGATGCTCCCTGACTCATGGCAGCAGCTCTGGGGACCCTTAGGAGGCAGCAGGACTTTCAATGGGGTTTTTTCTGTGTAAAATGCTGGGAAATCTCTGCTCGTTCTTCCCGAGATTTCCAGCTGAACACTTCTCCAGCTTCCACAGAAGTATGTTTCTCTGCCATCTGGTGTGTGTTAACCTTTGCACTCCTTAACAAAACATTAGGCTTTTCTAGCCATGTGATAAGGTGTATCCAGTGAAAAGAGAAAAATGGTAGGCTAGCTTTATTTCCACATTACATTGACAGAGTCTGTTTCTACAGCAGAGCAGCAACTCAGGAGGGAGTAATGTTTGGTGTCACTCCCCTAGACCCTGGAGGACATTATTGTGCTTGCTCTTAGGAGCTAGAAAGCGAGAGATTTGAATTCTGAAATAAACTGCAGGATTTCATGGTTGGAAAGAAGGAAACACCAACCAAGGGAGTTGGAGGGCAGCACTCCTGCATGACTGGGCCATACATACGTGTGTCTGTATGCAGACTCAACCCATGTGCCAAGGATTTTTCCCTTTTTTTCCACATAGATCATATATACAGACAACACTCAGTAGCTATAGAGCATCTGTTGTCAGAATTGCTGCATCATTTGGGGATTTTTTTAGTGTAAGACACCTGCTTCTATCAGCTAGGTCTGGAAAAAGACATCTATTACTCCTGGATATGGAAATAGCAGTGTCACAATTGCTTGTATAGGGGCTGTTGGATCTGACAATAAAGGCTAGGATATTCTGAACTATATGGGATATCTAGACAGACTACCTGGGGCATCTGCATTATCTCCTAACATTGCACAGCTAATCAAAGTGCCTCTAGAAAGCATAGCTTGCTTGTATCTTTTCAGTGCACACGTATAGTTGGCTATTGCATGTTTGCCTGTGTTTATCATTTAAGCTGAGAACTCAGACAAGGCTCTTCCAGCAGTGTTTACAGTGTCAGTGTCCTGAGGCATAACCATAAACTGTGTGTTCTGTTGAAGCTGGCACCGTTTCATCCAACACCACCCAACTTGATGACAAAGGACATGCAGGAGCCAAGTATGCAACAGCTGAAACAGTAACCCTCTGCAACTAAACATTTAGATTGTGTC
The DNA here is from genome assembly GCF_004027225.2 of Strigops habroptila. Lineage (NCBI taxonomy): Eukaryota > Metazoa > Chordata > Aves > Psittaciformes > Psittacidae > Strigops > Strigops habroptila. The sequence goes on from NC_044295.2 coordinate 2,222,501, forward strand.
TTGGCCAAGATGTACACTGAAACAAAGTCAGACAGAACACAGCCATATCCTGTGTGGGACTCCTCTCCATCTTGTGGCTGTCTTGTCAGGCCTGATCCAGATCATTTCCTGCCACAGGAGTTTGGGCTAGCATTGTTGGTGCATCTTCAGAGACCCACCTTACCATAGCAATAAACAGATAGAGGCTGCCAGCACAGAGAGTAACACTGACTAATGAGGAGAGGCCAGGCTGTGGGATTCCTACCCTCGATTCAGGTAACTCCTCTTGAAAGCGTCTCTTTACGCTCCAGACAGTTGAAACAAGGTGCTGCAATGCTCTCTAGGAGTTGCAGGTCACAAGGAAGGGTTGAACCACCACTTTAACTGCTTTTCTCTGAAGAACTCCAAGCGATTTTTAGTGAGAAGGGGATTTCTTTGTGAAATGCATTCTGCATTTTACTTTTTTTTTTTTTTGACAAATTGCTCCTCCAGGTTATTAAATATAGAAAAAGCAGCACCCAGGTTTTCTCACAAGTTCCTTTCATAATTAGCATTCTTTTATTTATTTTGTGACTACTCTGCACTATCTGATCGCACAGTATGGAGTTCTTGGGAATGTGTCAAAGTAGCATGAAGTGCATATTTTTGTGTTTATACATATATCCCCGTTCCCTGTGGGCTATTTGCACTGGCCTCCCATGGGCAGAAAGTCTTGCTTTTTTGCCTGCATGTGCTACCTGGGAAGACTTGACAGCCCTTTCTGATGTTGTGTGGATGATTCTGTGCTCAGATTATGTATTGAGAAGCAGGCATGGGAAGTGCTGCTGAACATCCCCAGGTTATCACTTCCCTTCTGTGAGGAACAAAAAGTCTCGTGTGTGTTTCTGTGGCAAATAATTGCAGGTCAGAGATTTTGCTCCCAGACAACAGACTTTGCCTGAAAGATTCTTGGCACCGCAGGTTCAGAGGTCAAATGCTTTCATGTCAGGAGTGAAATGTTTCAGCACAAAACAAAAGTCTTAGAATTAAGCAGATGGTTTCATGCAGAAACTGCCTAAGCATAAAATGGTCTCACAGGTGACTCGTACCTTACTCCTCAAAAGCGAGAGCAAGAGCTGTTTAGGAGCTGTAGTTATAGGTGCAGACTGAGATCCCATTGATTAGCTTTTAAGTGAATTAGGATGCAATATACTACCATTGACAGCTTCCTTGGAAGGGGAGGTTTATAAGCCTTCTTTCTGTGTGAGGAGCTGATCTTGATTTATGTTGGTAGCCAGGAACCCAAAAGTTTTCATCACAAAATAAGCTGTTCCTGCAGCTTGCAAACTTTCTAACCACGATGGGGAGGAAGCAGTGAGGTGATGTACAGTGTTCAATTAGTTAGCTTAAAAGCTTACAAGGAAATAAGTAACAAAGAACTACCCCACAGTGTTCTGTGTTCTTCGAGATGAGGGTAGAATGTCTGAGCTTGCACCAGAGTTCTTTACAAAACCAGCTTTCTTCAGTGTTTGCCAAGACCTAAACTAGTGAATTTAGTCAGAAGCTTAATCACAAGGCACCAAGGTTTAAGCAGAGCCATTTAGACCAATAGTCATTTTCTGCTCTTAAAGTTACAGTAAACTGTAGCTTATTCTCATCTGTGCATAGGCAGATCTTTAACCAACTAGTTTTATGTAACCTGAACAGTGGGGTTATTAACCTTTTCTTAACATCAGTTTTGTAACCCAAGTAACAGTGCTCTGTCATAGTACACTTCAGCTTATTGCTGCTGGAGTAACTGGGATCCGGCCATAACTTCCTGTCTGCAAGATCTCCCATGGAAGTACCATGCCAGTCACACACAAATGACCTGGGAGGAAACGGAGGGTAGTGTTCCCCTTGTCTGAAGACACGTGGGTAGCTCAGAGAGAGGCCATGAATACTTCTCATCATTTTAACTGATTATTAAATGCAACATTCATTTAAGCTTATGGTGACAAAGTGCATGGTTTTTTGCAGAGAAGCAGGCGGCCTTTTCAGGGTTAACAGTGCTTAAATATCTGTCTGAGAAGTAATGGGAATACCCCTCTGTGAATACACTCACAGGATTTGCATCCGTGCTGTGGTCACAGTGTAGGTTGTGTAGGCCCTGTGAAACATCAGTGATGCAGTTTCTCCTCCCTCCCGCCTCTCAAGGGCTATGTTGGTCACATAATTGTACATTTCTTAAATCCGGATACTGATTTAGTAGATGGTAAGTAATGAGTGTAAATCCACATAATGCCCAGATTAGCAGATGGTTTAATACGTAACTAAACTATACACATGTACATGTTTATTCGGAGGCAAGTTTTGTCTCCAATGAAAAATGAAACAAGAATTTGTAGAGAGTAAACTCAGTTAAATCATTACCAATAATATTTTTCTGCTTCTCCTGACAATCCTGAATTCACAAAGAAAACTGTGGGTTTCCAGAGAGATTCCATGAATCTGAAAGAAATGCAGCACTAAAAAGGAGTTTTCCTTTAGTTAAATAGATTTAAATGTTGAAAACAAAACAGTGACAGGTATTGTGCTGAGGGTTTCACTTCTGCTGTACCTGCTGAGACATTTGGTTATGATTGTCAGTATTTGGTTTATTGGAAAAAATATTTGCAATTAAGATTCACAATTTAATTTCAGGATTTACAGTAAGCTTGGAAGAATTCTCCCTCTCCAGATTGCTGCCATCTACAGGGCACTTCTCTTGAACCCTCAATGTGAAAGCCATCTCTTCTGAAAGTGGTAAGCAGATTTCTGCATATCTAGATTTGGGCTCATTTTTATGTTGTAATCTCACTACCTACATACAGGTGTTCAATTCGATTTGCAAGAAAAATCAGTGACTACGGAAGCATTTATTTCTTTTAAAAAAAGGCGTGAGGAAAATGTACCTTGTCAAGTCCAAATGCAGAATGAATAGGTGTGACCAGGGAAAGGCACAGCTGCATTATCACTCACTGACTGACAGCCTGTATCTTCTGAGCATTTGAGAGCCTAGACAACATGATGCCTGGTTTATATTCAGTGTTTGTTAGCTTTTATTATGAGGACACATTTGTGGTAGTAAGATAATCATGCCCTTCCTTTGGCTTTTTTCTGTTGTGTTCTTTCACTGCCTGTGTAGCGTCATCTACCTTTTAAAGACTCGGGGCTGCAGGTTTTGCAGGTGAGATCATCTCATGGTGTAGCTGAACCAGAGCAGTGTTGCATCCACTTTCTGATCAGTAACTTTCTCCGTGCTTCTCTCTCATTGCTGCAAGGACTAGTCAGAGCTGGGGGAGGCAGCAGAGTCCACATCTTCTGTGTCATGTTCATGTGGGGACACTTGTTGCCCACCTTTAACACGTTTCCACTTCATCCTTCTGTTTTGAAACCATACTTTGACCTGACCGATAAAAAGGAAATAATTACTTATAGCCTCAATCTCAGCTGTATAAACAGACCTATGCATACATGCGTGCATTCATAGACATAGATGTTTTGTGGAATTCTACAAGAAAAGGTGAAAGGAACCTCACAAGTTGAGGTAATCCATCTCTCTAACAAAGGCAGGGACAACTCTTTCTGAATTGTTCCAGGCAAATATTTTGCTGGGACCCGCAAAGATAGTACAAATGCTTTGCCTAGAATCTGTCCTTATGTCAACTAGAAGTGTCAATCCAATGGGCACAGTGCATCTAATGTCTGCTAACATTAGTCCACCCAATCTAATGCTTCAGGAATTGTACTTTGAATAGTATTGAGCAACTCCTAAATTGTCTACTAAGCTTTGATAAGGAAACTCTGAGATCACAATGAGAGAAGAGAAATATCTCTCCAGAACTCTGCAATTTTGTCTTTCTTTATCCCCTCAAAACACTTTCTGACCCAGGAAGAATGCATGTATCAAACATATATCATTCTAATAACTTCATCGTAATTGCAGTCTAAGGTGATATCCATATTCCATCTGAAAGCCTTGACATACCAGTATATACTAATGAGTGTGGTAAACAACATCTTGGTAGATAGCAGTTATTCCCACATGCATCTCTAGTTAGATAAACAGGATTACATTTATTGACTACTTACAGAAACTTGTAACAAATGTGTTTTAAAAGAATGTGGAGACACTGTATTAAAATTCCTCTGTGCCATTGCAAAAGTACACCCTCAAGTAACATGTCTGCTTTAGCTTTAGGGAGAAATTATGGGGGAAGAAGAAGCTGGGGAGGCAGGGGTTCATGAATTACTTGTCTCTCGGTGAGATCCAGATTCACAGCTATCTCATATCTCCTGAGCCTTGTCAAGTAGTTATGGTGGGCAAATTCAGCTTCCAGCTCCCGTAGCTGCTCCTTTGTGAAAGCTGTCCTTTCCTTCCGGGATTTGCTGCTTGGTTCTGCCTTGTTGCTTGAATTCTGGTTTTCTAAGAGGCAAACACATATGTTGTGTCATTTAAAGGTGCATGGGTCTGTGTGAACATGTGTATTGAGGAGGTCTGATCTAAACTACTAATTGAAGTGCTCAGTGGAGGTTCTAAGAAGTTTGTATGAGCCCCCTCAAGCTCAGCATGGCTTATCACTGCTGTCAGCCTTGGGACAGCACAGAATTAGGAAAGGGCGTGTTGTCAGAACTGCAGAAGCGCCTGCCTGGGTCCGTGAGGTCAGAAATGAACAGCTATGGGAAGGAAGCTCTGATTCCTTGCTGTCATTGCATCAAAATAGTTTCCTTCTCCACGTTGTAACTTGCACGCCTTATATCCATACTATCACTCTCCCTTGATCTACCATGCCACAGGCAGCAATGCTAGCACTTTTTGTATTGTTTCTGTATTGTTTCATTCACATAAAGCTGTCAGAATTCTATGATGTATTATATTACTATATTTGGAGGTCTGAGAACTTCAAGTACATCATAACACCAGTACAATTTAGGACAGGTCAGACAAACTTGGTTGAAGTTCTATCTGCAAATGTTAATGGCTGTGGATGGACAGCAGAGGCAGCTGTAAAAGCCAACACAAGGTTAACTTGTACCTTCAGGTCACTTGGTGAGCCTGTGAAGTCAAGACTGAATATGGCATCTGAATAACTGAAGTCTGTAGAGGAGGGGAAGGTTGTGTGCATGTTTATCCACAAGTACTTGTAGTAGATGCAACTGTTGTTATTGCCATAAGAAAGCCATTCTGTGAATGTGTTCACTATATCCATGATTCAAAGAAAGTTTTAAAGATTAACAAGCTTTTTTCTTATTTTTACAACATTCTGCTAATTTGTCTGAGAAATGTGTTTATTTTAGTCTGCTCTCAGAATACTCTGCAAAGAGCCATGTTCCAAGATCCTCACTGTGTGTCTTGTAACAACTAGGGTCTTCACAAGAATCAGCGGGTTTTGCATGCGCTAGTACAGATCATGGTAATGCTGTATCTATATTGCGGCTCAGGGAAAGTTGTGGTGGATAAGACACCAACTAAAAGGAAATAGTTTGTTTTGTAGGTTTTGTCTTCAACTGATTTCAAGATATTTTTCTTTGCTAGCCCAGTCTTTTGGGAGAAGATTCTGGGTATCTAGATTTATCTAAAGAAGTTAAGACAAATTCTCAAGAGGAGAGAAAAGACTTGTCTTCCACTTAGAATAACCAGTCAGTATGTGCTATGTCCAGCTGCAGTTCCGGAATGGCTGTAAAAGTGAACGAAAGCACAATGAAATAGCTCATACTTTCCCCTTTTATTTTGTCTGGGGACAGAAGGAAGGAAAAGCTTGCAGGCGGGATATCAAATAATTCTGTCTGCTGTCCAGTAAGCAAGGAAAGGAGTGAAATGAAAAGCCATGGACTCCCCTTTGGGATGTTTTCATTGTTCTGCATTCGCCCAAGTAACAACGGGTACAGACAGCACCACTTGCTAGAGGGCAGGAAACGCCAGACCTTTCAGTGATGTCATTGCTTACAGCTCCCCTGTAAGGAAAAGTGTATGGGACAGCAGCAAGTATGACAAGAAACTGTGAGGTTGCTGATAATAGAGAATAGAAGGAACATTTGTCTTCTACTTATAACAGGGAGATGTGCATTGAAATCAGTCTTTTCAAGAATAAGGCTATCCCTCTAATCTGTGTATACCAAAATCATCTTTTTCCTATGACTAGCAAATGCTTTAATAGAAGTATCACTCCTATTATTTATTTTCTTCAACTTCTTCGCATTTGTGTTTTGAGAAATTTTTGCCATAAAGACATTTTTTCTATAGAAATGAACTTAAATTCTGCAAAGCTGGGTTTCTAAAGAAAAAAAACACCCAGATAACTGAGGAGAGTAAGGTAGATTCTGGGCATAGAGGTTTGCAATATTAGTTATTTTATGGTTCCCTGACAGCCTGTTTGATTTGGAAGACAACAGAGATTAGGACTAAGTGTGGGACAGAGAGAGCACAAAATACAAGCTTGTTGTTTAAATTACAAACTGGAGAAATGAAAGGTGAGTTAGAGGTTGCTGTTCTGTAGCCAACCCATAAAACCTATAAATAAATAAATCAATCAATCTTTTATCACTGTGTTCTCTACTGGTAAAATGGGGATACTGGAAAATGTATCCACTGCCCCTTCATAGCAGTGCTGTGGCAGAAAGCACACTCTAGCTTGTAAATGAATACCATAGCAAATGAATGCATATAAGCATATTAATTTTTAACAGCTTCCTTAGGAGAAAGCAATTTTATGCATATTTCACATATCTCCATTTGAGACAGCAGCAAATCAGAGGTTTCCATAACTATGAAATGATTGCCTGTTACTCTGTAGAATGCGTTTTGCTAGTTAGGATGACACAATGAAAATTATCTACATTTTCTGCCTTGCTGGACATTGTCCTGATGGGGAAATTTTTTGTAGGTCATCTTTTGAGTTTAAAAACATTGATTATTTAGACTAAACAATTCCTCTCTAAAGGGAGACTTTGCATCTCGTACTTCTTACTATAAACTGAGATGTCAAAATCCTGCTATAACATTTCCAGCTAGTACAGGCAGCTCAAGGTGAGGGATCTTTGCTCTTTGACTGCCATTTTCTTATGCTTGGACAAATGGCAGGTATGCAATCTATAACTCCCCATCCTAGGACTTTCAGCTCAGTGTATACATGCCATGTGATTCCTGTTTAGTTACAGCAAATGTGCATTGTGCTGGGGAATAAAATGCCTGGTTCAGTAAAGAAGATCTGCAGGAGCGGAATGCAAAAACCAGAGGTCATCAAAGAATAAGCCATTTAGTTTCAACGTTGTTATTGTGTAAGCTTCCCCAGTCAAGAATTACAAAGTGTTTTCCTCATCAGCTTTATTTCTTAATTCCTGATCTTACAGGTGCTCTCATTCTATAGCCTCTCTATCCCACAACCCTGATTTCATATCACCTACCTGAGTTCTCCTTTTTTCTTTTAGATGACTTTTTCTCAGTCTCATTTGTAGTATTTACTGGTACCTCATCATCTTCATTCATACCCCCTGCTGCACTCACTAGATTTGGGCTGCTGCCTTCTGGCTTCCCAGAACCCAAGGCCAGTCCTGGGTTTAGTCGTCTTCTGGCCTCAGTTGCTGCAAAATGCCAGTCAGAGTGCTGGAAAGAGGGATGCTGCTCCACAAATGTCCGCTCCTCCTGTGGGAAGCTGTGGGGAGCAGTCACCAGGCAGGAGGTTGAGAAATCAGGATAAGTAGTAAAATCTGACTTTTGATGGAAGGAGAATGGCGCTGGTGGGTAGTGGTTCAGCCCTGAGGCTGTGGTGACATCCATGTGGGTGCTCCGCAGGCACCCCCAGAGTGGGGCAGGAGGTTGTGGACTGCGCATGCAGCTGCTGCTGGTGGGATCCATTTGCTTCCAATCCTGTTCACACACCAGTGCTGGTGACTGATTATAGCTCAGGCTTCAAAATCGGCAAAGGAGCAGAGGGGAAATCTTCCAAACTTTACAGAACAGATTTCATCCCTAAACAACAGGTTCTTTGTGGGTTTTGTGCTGTTGCAGAATTGTTACTTTGGGAACTCTTCTGAATGTCTTCATTGTCCTGACTGCAGAACAGTAACCAGGTCTCGGCAGTGATTGCTCTGAACTGCTTCCCAAGGCCTGGAGCTTGCTTCCTCCTGAAGTGCTGGACATGAGTGAAACACTTTTAAACACCGTGCTGGGGAGAGAGCGACGAGTTTGTGAAGTGAAATGTGAGAGAGGGGAGGGAGGGGTTAATGTACATACACCCAGTTCCTCCAACCAAAGCAAAGCAGCAACTATTAATCATCCGAAACCTTATATGCACATCTAATGGGATTTGCAGATGGAGCCTTTTAAAGAAACAATGTCTGTATTTTTTTTTTTTTTAAGGGAAAGAGCAGCACACAAAAAAGGCTTTAATGTTCCCCTCTGACACTATGAAGTTATTTTTATTGCACTGTTAACAAAAACCCCCAAGTCTCGGCTTTGGAAAAAGCCCTAACACAGAATTCAACAGACACCAACTAAAGTGGGAAATAAAGGTCAGAAAGGTTTTCACTGATTAGAGACAGTTTAAGGCCCAATCCGAAGTTTAAAATAGTATTAAACCTGGCTTTGTGCACACACTCAAGGTTTTGAGTGAATTTGTTTTGTTAGCTTTGTAACACATGTATTTGCTGGGAGCTGGAGTTTGCTGCCAGTGGCAGTTATTCTTCCTGTATTCTACTTTCTAGGGAATTTTCAATATGCCACCCCTTTCTGCACGGAAATCTGCTTTTATGCCAATGGAAGATATGTTTTTCATCATTTGTTGAAAGTTTTATGGTTTTTCCTAACAGAAAGCAGATTCTTAGACCCTAGAGCTATCACAGTTGAAAATACATTAACAGAGAATCTGTTCCCAATCCCTTTTTCACAGCAATGTGGTAGCGGGGAATGACCAAACTCCTGCTATGCCAGTGTTGCTGCAGCTTCTCTCAAGGTGGTTCTCCATGTTTTTAATGACAATTCACCTGCACATGTGTTCCATGTCTCCATAATCTGCTTGCAGCCATTCCCAATACTTACTCCACTAGGCCTTGCTATATGTTGTGTGCTCATCTTTCCCTTCTCCCACCATTTGTGCTGGGTTTTGTGGTCTCTCACACGCACAGACACTTAGCAGATGGACACAGAGCCTTCATTTATCACAGGGGCTTCAGTGACACTTCTTTGCTTGGCTTCTGTATAATTCAGAATTGTAACATTTAAAGGAATTTGGTGGAGTTAGGGGAGAGTTGTGCTTATCCTGATGTATCTGTTGGTTCTTAGAGATTGGCCTAAGAAATCAAGTGTGTTTAATCCAGATCTTTCTGATAAAGAAAACCATATCCTATCACATGAATCTTGGCTTTCCTGCAAAATACGAAATATCTGATACCTGATTAATCCTCTAGGAAAAACTCGCCTGAATATGTAAATCTGTTGCTGTATTGTGTTAGAGAATAAACAGCAAAACCTATTTCCTACTCATTGGCAGGTGGAAATCTCCTGGACAGCTCTTTTTCTCAAAGACCAGTTTATAATGAATTTAGGAATACTTCAAATGTTCCAGCATTGAAGTCAGTCCAGAACGTCTTGTCAATGCAGAGCATTTCATTTACAGTCTGTGTGTGTGTTGTTATATGTATAACACTTGTTAACACAGGTTATTGGGGGTTTGTATGAACTCAAGCCTAGGTCTGTTGTTGTTCAGTCCTACTTTCAGACTACAAAATGATCTAGCTAGTTATGCAAACATTTATGTCCTTGCACATATACTTGTCGGGGGTGATAGAAGGGAAGGGAAGATTGCCCCTTAGGCTAGCGTTCACTTCAGCCAGGGCCAGCTTTAGGATCTCATCTGGGAATCTCCATGACTTCTGAGCAGAGGTCTATCTGTAGGGCATGACTCAATTCCTGCACATCATTTTGCCTTCCAAACTTCTTGGACCCTGTTTTCCCAATAGAGCTTTCTCTGTTATTCCTCTAACTTCAGATGTGGGAAAAGGAGATGGCATTCCCTTCCCAAATGTGAGAACCCTTGGGTCTTGCAATCACTCCAGCACCCTCCACAGCTGGCGCTGTCGCTCAGCGCTCAGCAGGGGCCTGTTTGACCTCTGCATCTTCCTGACACTTCATTCCTGAAAGAAGAAAGAACAACAATCCTTCCCTCCTGCTAAATCCCATTTGTTGTTTGAGGCAGCCACCTTTAACCTTTGTAAAGTCAACATCTCTTCAGTCAAGCACTGTGTTGGGTAGGGAAAAATGGCATGGGTGGAGATCAGTTGTTGTGATGAATGCTCCCATAGCAAGCTGAAGGCTGGAAAGTGGAGTTTTATCTCTGAGCTTTCTATCAGCTCATTCTTTGACTCCCCCAGGAAAGCACATCTGAGCTCTGGCCCACGCTGAGACCCTGCATAGTGATTTGCATAACTTCATGAGGGTGAAATGACAAAACTTGTGCCATGGCTTCACCTCTTTTTTCCTGGCAAGGCAATGTTACTTCTCAATAAAGACAGACCTGGCTAACATCATCCCACCTGAATGTGGTCTCTTCGAAATCACCTTCCCGCTTGTGCCAGTTCTTGGAACACAGGAGCTCTGTGGGGCAGGAGCCCTGGTCTCTGCTTCTGCTGCACCTGACTCAATACAATTGTCTGGTGCTTTTGCACCTCAAATCCAACATGATTTCTTAGGTGGCAGATTTTACTCTGTTTGCAAGGCAAAGGGAGACTTTGCCTCACAACACTGAGACACTGGCTGGATGCTTGTCTTGTCGGAAGTTTAAGGAAACTTTACACACATCATGGAGAAGCCCTAGGCACCAGGGTCCCCTTTAAATTGTATGAGCTACTGAATTGCAAATTAACAGCAGCCTTCATTAGAAAAGAACCTTTTGTTTTTAATAAATCCGAAGCAATGCCAGCCTATGACCTGCCATGCGTGCAACTGAAGTAACTGGGAGACTTTTCCTCCATGAGAGTGCTGGACCAAGGGTAGGGAATTCCTTGTATATGGAAGAACCTTAATTATTAACTCTATTGTCATTTTAGCACTGATGAAAGGAAGCTGGAGAACAACCAACAGCCAATACTAAATTCAGGAAGCTGCTGCTTAGTTGCAGAAGTTAAAGATGGAAACAGTTTATTGGGTTACTTACTCTCCTTACAGGTAGGGGTGTATTATTTTTCTCTACTAGACATTTCCATAGAATCCCAGACTGGTTTGGGTTGGAAAGGGCCTTAAAGCTCCTCCAGTTCCAACCCCCTGCCATGGGCAGGGACACCTTCCACTAGAGCAGGTTGCTCCAAGCCCCTGTGCCCAACCTGGCCTTGAACACTGCCAGGGATGGGGCAGCCACAGCTTCTCTGGGCACCCTGTGCCAGTGCTATTTTTGAGGATATTGCCCAGACCTGAGCAACTGTCACAGTTTCAGTACTTCCACTTTCCCTTTGGGAAGACAATTCTTCACTCTTTCTTTATGTTTAGACTCAGCTGTCACTTTCACTGACTCCATCTCATTATTCGGAGTGACAACATGTTGGCACTGTGCAGGTGGAGAGCAATTATTCAAGCATGTTTTAAAAGTCTGTGTTATCTGTGTTAAGCCATCTTAAACACAAGCCAGATGTATTTCAGACTTTTAATATTTCCTCTAAGTCAATCACTGTAGCCTCTTAAGCATGTTTCTGGTGCTTTGAATTCTCTCCCAGCTGCAGTGCTAGGAATTAACATTCACCAGCACCAAGCTGAGATTGTTGGTACAGTTTCTCTCAGTGAAGAAGGGAGAATAATCTCTGAAGGAAACTGCAGATCATGAAGCCCAGTTTCCAACAGATGATGTGTGAGATGTTGTGTTCTCCTGTGCCAAATATTGTGTATCTGCTGAATAGCAGCATGGCCCTAAAGAATGAATGTGATGTGAGGCTAGAAGCCATTGCAACAAGACATTCAGAGATAGAGATGAAAAAACATTAATACTGCCGCATGAAGCTGCTGTATCAGCAAAGCCCCTGTGGTAAGTGCACTGTGTTACAAGATTACGCTCACTGGCATGGCAGATGCTCCTGGAGACAGTTCAATATTCCATTAGGAAGTCATCTTCTGTCACACAAAAGTCATTGCAATGTGAGGAAATATGTTGTTGCCTATTCACTGAGCTACTCCTCCTGAAGTCTTCTCATAAGTAGGGCTGGTCATTTGGCAATGTTGTATTTGTCCTGCTTTCAGGAGACTGTGCAGCTAAAATAATGTGTTGGCAGTGACAGGGAAGAGCGAGGACGGAGTGCCTAAATAAAAGATTGGAGCTGGCGCTGGGTTTGCCTCATCTGCTGGGCAGTTTTTGCATGTTAAAGCAAGAATGGATCATAATACTCAACATCTCTGAAGTTCATTTTCAGGGGCATTTTGCAGGCTTGCTTCCTGAATAAGCTCTCTCTCTTAGCAGTATGGTTCCCTATAAGATTGGAGGGTGTTGGTATAACCTTTATTAGCTGACAGGAGTTGTGCAGTCAAACCATTGCGCAGAACTATGAGAAGTTGTTCTCCTTCCACAGTCTCATCTGGTATTTTAGTGAGCCCCAGTGTGTGACCAGCTCTGCCAATGAGGCGCTGGCATCACCACCACAAGGATTTCTAATTTAATGCTAATGTTTCTCTTAGCACTAAGTCAATATATCCGGTATTCATTAAATTTGATGGGTTTGCAGTAGTGAGAAAACCCTGTTTCAGGTACAGGAAACATCAAGATGTGTTCAGAGACACGTGATAATTTATGTTAGGACAGAAAGCAGTAGAACAGAAAGCAGAAGAACGAGGCAGCCAGCTTTAAGTTTGCAGGAATAGTAAACGGCAAAAACATCATCTGGCAACTACTCAATCACATCCCACAGTGCATAGTCTGTTGTTTTTCACACATTTTGTTTGAAAGATCATTTAGTTTTGTTGGGGTTTTTTTGTGTGGGTTTCTTTTTTGTGTGGTGTTTTGGTTTTTAAGCTGTTTTTATGCCTGTGTTTACTACAGGAAGATGTTTGGGTTTTAAGTGAAAGGTGTGATAGGAATTAATAGCGTATGATGGCAATCTTGGGTTAACAGGATTCAGTGGGTTTGCTTGCAGAACAACTAAGTTACATCTGCAATAATTACATTGAATAAATGAGCTCTATTTGTCTTACTAGTTCCCAGTTTGTTTTTCCCTGGTCCAGGATAAAACTAATACCCCTGTTTCTCTCACTGAAGTAGTTGCTAATTTATTTGCCCCTGTAAGTAGATTAGAAAGCTGATGATCAAAAACTGAAGTCTGCAGAAGACAAGTAAGCAACTAGCAATATGACTTGATATCTGGAGAAAGAACCTCTGTCAGAGAGACTCTGACAATGTTTTGTTCCTAAAACCTGGACAGGAAACCCTCAAACAAATTGGTGGTGCTGCCATCATTGCAACTGGGGAATTTGATGCAGTAAAATCTAGGGTAGGTAGAGGTGTGCACCTTCTTGTAGCTTGGATCTGTCTCCACCTATTTGGGATTTTCTTGTGCAATTTGTTTAAAACACTGCCTTTGGTTTCTATTTACTGTTAAAAAATAAATACAAATGAAAAATAGGTAGACATACATCCACGTCTTGAGACTTGGCAATTACAGGAGGCAAAGTGTGTTCAGTTGTTTCAGCAGCTGTGTGCTAAGCTGTGCAAAAGGAGAAAAGATCTTTGCCTACAAGTCTAGACACCAAATTCTGTATTCCTTGCTTGTCTGTCTCCTCTTTCAGATTCTTTTTCTGGATTTGAGGACCAGTGCCATGTAAATATGAGGAATATCCTTTCCTTGAAAGGTCATAAAAGCAAGCAGTGCCTCAACTACAACATTAATCCTTCAGGCAGGAAAGATCATTTGCCAATAACTTTGATAAATCATCCTTTTATCGTGAGTCCTGTCTACATTGTGCATGCTGTTGTGGCTAGTTCATGAAGAGCTGAATGTCCTGAACAAGGTCCAAGGCACCAGAAGCTTTCTATTAAATCCAGAGTACTTTTTAGGATCAGCAAAGGAACAGTTAAAGAACTTGATGGGCAAATAGTTCGAAAAATCCAGAATTAGCTCACCTTTTGGCAGACTGTAAAACTCATCTGTTGTTTTCATCAGACCACACAAAAGAAACAGGAACTGTGGCATCCCCAAGGAGCAGATAGGAACAGAACATTAAACCTTTTAAAACCATTTTTCTGGGTCTAAATTAACAAATCTACGCTCGTACCTTAGTGTGTGCTTCATGCATCTTGAAGTGGGACAGAGAGCAATGTTTTCATGTTGAGTTTTTGTTGTAATAAAAATCCCATTTGTTTCTGGACATCCCAGTCAATAGAGTTAACGGGGTTATCTGCCAAGTAATAAGCTTTGAAACCTCTTCAATGCCAAGACTTCTGCACTGCTTTTCTTGAGACTATGCTTTGCTGCTGCTTTTATCATGGCACTGTGTGATCCCTTTCACCGGGGCCAGCTGAACTAACTGCAATGAAATGAAAACTCTGGAAAAGATTTTCAGGAGAGCCAGGATTCATTGTTGTGCTGGGTGACTGTTATTGGCAATCAAATGATTTATTTTTTTTCAAAGTTGCCTAAATTAAAAACGTATTCTTCAAATTCTTAGTATTTTGAATATAGTCACAGGATGTTTCTAATTTTGAAGAGATCAGCATCAATTCTGCTATTAAAAGTCATAGAATCATAGACTGGTTTGTGTTGGAAGGGAGCTTAAAGCTCATCCAGTTCCAACCCCCTGCCACGGTCAAGGACACCTTCCGCTAGACCAGGTTGCTCCAAGCCCCGTCCAACCCGGCCTTGAATGTCTTATGGAATCTTTCATGTTAATTAAAGTTCAGTCGTTACCGTTTGTCATTGCGTTAGGAAATTCTGTTGAAACCATAGAACGCATTACAGCTACTGTATTATATCGCCTTACACCTTAGAGCTGGAGCAATGAGGATCTATTTCTGTTCAATTTAAACTCCCTTCTCCCCGTAATTTCTGCAGCGGAGGGATTCAGCATTAGTGGGTGAGTATTTCCCTCTAGTGGCAGCCTTTGGAAAAGCAACGAATCTGGGGCTTCCATTGAACTGAGCACCAATTCCAGAACTTTGGAAGTTCTGTGGCCCACGTAAAGACATTTACACTGATCAGAGCTTCAGCTGGAAATAAAGCCCCCGATGGATGCAGGTCGTGTCTGCTTGTGAGAGCAGAGGTTGTGTCCTGACCTTCCTCTCGATGATTTTTGTCTTTCGGCAAAGCTTGAACCATACTTTCTTTTTTTCCATTGCCTGGTAACCTCTCCTTCAAGAGGTTCTTTCCAAATGAGTGATTTCTAAATGAAATTCAGAGGAAGTGTCTTAAGTATAATGAAAAGACTGTTTTATTTTTCATATTTTTAGATTACCAGGTAGAAAACTGGGAGATACTGTAGGATCCTTCTACAGCCTTTCATCTCACATGGGAAAAGTGTGTTTGAAAGATACTAAGACTGGGGAAAAATGGGGATTTGATCATTTTTTTTGAGAATTCATTCTGAATTATCTGTTTTCCAATAGTGTTTGCAAGTCACTACCCCATCAGTGTAAGTGGAAATAAAATGCAGCGATTATAGACTTGGAGACTAGGTGTAGTCTAAAGCTTCCCGCATTCCCTGCTCAGTATCTACTTAGAAGCATGTAACACCACAAAGCCCTCATACCAACTGCTAGACATTCTTGTTTCTATAAAAACAATGTGGTTCATGAATTGGTACTTAAGACCTGTATTTTCATCTTGATTAGGGCACTGATCTGTGTTAAGATAAGAAACCTGGAGATGGGCTTTGGGCAAAGGCCTGTAGGAACAAGACAAGGGGAATGGCTTTAACCTGTCAGAGGGGAGATTGAGATGAGCTCTGAGGCAGAAGTTATTCCCTGTGAGGGTGCTGAGGCGCTGGCACAGGGTGCCCAGAGAAGCTGTGGCTGCCCCATCCCTGGCAGTGTTCAAGGCCAGGTTGGACACAGGGGCTTGGAGCAACCTGCTCTAGTGGAAGGTGTCCCTGCCCGTGGCAGGGGGTTGGAACTAGAGGAGCTTTGAAGTCCCTTCTAACAGAAACAATTCTATGATTAAATATTTTGGTTTTAATCAAACGAAATACTTAGAAGACAAGAATGCTTTAAACCTAGAGTGAGAAATCTACTCATGGTGTGCAAGATATGGATCATTACATATAGAAACTGTGAGTGCAGCATGCTTATGTTATATGATGCACCATAACACACATATATGTTGTCATTTTTCTATCAAACCTTCTTCCCTCCTGCCTTTTTTCATGGGCATGCCGATGACAAGTACAGTTTGCTTTGGAAAACAATTTACAAAGGTGAATTTGACATGTTGACTTTGCATAAAAGAGCATTTCAGAACATTCCTAAAGATACTTCAATTTCATGCCACGAGGTGGAGATGTCTACCTGCAAGTCTTCCTAAAACAGCCCTTCTTAACTGGAAAGTTGTAGCTAAGGTTTAAATGAAATGCTGACTTCCCCTCCCCTCCTTCCACTGAAAAATAAGTAAATAAAATGGAAGAAAAGTTTGCAGATGCTTTATCAAGAAGCTCCGTCATTCTTTTGTTTTTCACGTAAAAAAACCCCACTGCATTGTCGCAGCTTTCCAGTTGGGTGGATGTGAGCATTCCCCTGCCGTCTTGCAGTGTCTATACCATAGATCCATGGCAAGATTTGCTTGCATCACCTCCAGTCTGCAGTTGAGAGCTGGGGAGTGTGCTTTTAAATTGAGTGCTAAGGAAAACCAAGTGAGTCCACACCTAACCATATGAAGTGGTTAATAAATTCCCAGCTGGACCAATTCCTTTAGCAAAGGTCAATGCTTTAGTGTTCAGTTTAGCAAAATCAAACCAGTTCAGACACTAACGGCAAAGGGCGAGGGAAATCACAGCTTCAGACAAGACAATTATTCTGGGCTACTCAAAAGAGAAATGTGAAGACTTGTTTTTGCAACAGGAAAACAAGGGCAAGCTCAGGACCTGGCACACTTTAGGGCTCGTTGAGTCCTGTGTGGCTGTCGGGTCGAGGGCTTTCCACATACTTACTGAATTCATGCTCCTCTCTCCCTAACCACAACCTTTGCCTCGTGGCTGTATCCCCATTTGGTTTTATGTTTATAACTTATACATTCCAGGCCCCTCCAGCAAATTATAAGTGTGTTTGCCAGATTGTTGTCTGGGAGTAAAGGAAGAAGCTGGTTTTTTCTTGTCAATGGACTGTTGCTATTGTGGGAGAAATATGTCTGAGGAACAAAATCCATTGCTAGAAGGTGACCACGACAACCACTCCTGTGGTTCTTTGCTCGAAGACCAAAAAGCACTGTGGTTCCTGCTGTGAATCAGGATGTAACAGTTATGGTTTATGGAGAAAATAATTGATTTTTCACATTGTCTTGAGCACTACATGTCTTGCTCCTCTTAGTTCTATGTATGAAAAAGAAAATTAAGGTGTTTCTAGTGGATGGCTTATTTTTTAAAGTGTTAAGCAACTGGCTCCCCAAAAACCATGTAACTTTTAAGTGTACATAAGATCAGTGAAACTGAGGTGAAATTTGTTCACACACACACACTAACCATTCACATGCAGTGCCTGGCATGCCAAAGAAGCAGAAGTGCATAGAATAAAGATGCTACAGGGCAGTTTAGAACAAAAAACCTGTGTTACACCAGAGAAGGGCCACTAAGCAATTGCAGGAGATGGGCCAGAACAAGGAATGACTAAGGGCCAGTGCGTTGCAGTCAGCCACAAAGGAAATGAACCAATACTGAATTTGATAGAGGGAGGAGGATCCACCTCAGGCTGAATAAACCTGTTTAGCTCAAGCTAAGTTATTGTAATCTTTAGCCTTCATCTGGAAAGATGAAACAACCACACTCTGGGGTTCAAAGTTTCACCTCTTACAATAAAAAGCAAAAGCTTTTAAAAGCTTGGAGTGGAACTGAGTTTATTCTTACTCCTGCAGAATTTGCTGCAGATAAATTGCATCATATTGCATCAGATGTTGCCAAAGTGCTCTCAGTTTAATATCATATAATAAAGAACCATCTAATAGATGTATCTACTTCACAGTTGTTGCTATCGGTCCTCTTTGGGCAAAAGGGCAGAATTATTTTCCTCTTTGGGCAAAAGGGCAGAATTATTTAAGCCTGTCTATAAAAATGAAGATAAATGAGGCAGCATTAGCTATAGAGGCTGCTGTGAAGAGGTTACTTAGGCAAGGCTCTTTTCCTGAAGACATTTTCACATGAATGTCCCCAGACATTAGAGAATGTGTATTTTCTTTGGTTTTAAAGCTATCTTTGATTCCTAGGAGCTTCAGAAGAGAAGGAAAAGTAAATAGAAGTTTGGGTAACAAAAAGAAGATGCGAAACAATCCAAGTGCAGCTGCCTTCTGTAGTGTCAGAGACAGCCTGATAAAAGCCTCGTCTAAATCAGAACTTTGAATAGACTCCCAGTAAGGGATGTGAGCTTTCCAGGATGATGTTTGCTTCCCCAGAAGTGTTCTGCTCCTTCATAGGCAGTTGGAGGAATGTGGTGAAGGGCACAAATGTCTCTGAGGTTCTCCAAAGCGGGGACCCTCAGCAGTAGGTGCTAAGGAAGCCTTGTGTAATGAGCAGGGTACCATTTCTGGAAGGGTAGCGGCTGGATCTTTGTGCAGTCTTTCCCATTAGCAGCAGCCAGAAGGGTTCTCTGTGCACCCAGATTCATCTTCGAGAAAATTACTGTCCTTCCCAGGTTGGTTCTTGGGGTGTGGGTTTGGTTTGGTTTTGGGGGTTTTTTTACTTACAGAAAATGTACTGGCAGTTTCCATGCAAAGTTACCCCTGTGCTGACTCCTTCCTCACCCTTGCCCAGCAATCCCTTCTACCATAACTCCAGAGCAGGGATTCCCAGCCCACAAGCCCCCTCCTCATTGCCAAGGCAGTTTTCCCTGCTGGAATGGCTTCTGCGGTTGCCATGACAGTGACTAGCAGGATCATAACACAAAGGTGAGGAGCCTGCAAGTTGAAGGAGGCCTCATGTAGGGTTTGATTGATAGAAAAAGTGATTTTTAGCTTGGTAAGAAAGACTGTGAGCAGCTCTTCCACATGCCCCTTGCTGGGTTCCCAGGGCCCTAAGCCCTCTTGCAAATAAGGAGGTATTTGCCCAGAAGCTATGAGAACAGAAGCTTATCTAAAAAACCCAAGGAATTCTTCCATTTCTCTCTGAAGTGTTCCAAATTGCAAAAAAGAGCTAAAAATGGGACAAAAAGGAGCTACTGATCTATCCACTCTGGAGTATATATTATGCTACGACTGGCAGGTTTAAACACCCTGACGCTTGCGTCTTCCTGTATCTGCCATATATTTGGATCTGCTTACAAATCAGAGAACTCTCTTATTTTTGCCAAGAGTACCATGTTCATATATTAAAGGTTCTAGAATATCCTAAGGGCAGTTTTTTGGGGAGGACTTGGAGAAGGTACTTGTCTTTTGGCCAAACAGTCTTGTAGTTAACATTACTCGTTTAAAAGAGCTACAAGACTTCAGGCTGATGCCACAAAGTGTGTTTTGGTCTAATTCCCACAGCTGCTTCTTATCTGTATGTTTTTTAGGGGACTCCTAAAGCCACTGCTACTATATCTCCTGTAATTAACAAACCTGGTCCCTGTACGTAGTCAATAGACAATAGAAGGGGAAGGTTCAGTGGAAATGAAAAACCTTTGACTGCATTTTTATGACTATAATGGTCTAATTCTCAAATCAGCTGAATATGTGTCTCAATTGGAAGTCAGAATGTGTTTATATGTCTAACATAATATTCCCATTGCCAACTAGTGGACTTCCTAGAGAGAAAAAACAAAGGAAAATGTCGGAAGAAGTACGTTTATAACGCTTTCTTCATGCTTGTTAGTATTGTTTCAGGCCTGCAAGAATACCTCGGGTATTTAGGTCAGTGAACTGTGGAGAAAAAGTGTGGACAAGATACTTGTGTTATGCCTTGTGATTAAACAGATATTGAATATACAGCTGGAGTCAAGTTCTGAGTATATCGTAGTGATAATTCCTCTGTTTACCTGGAGTCAATCAGAACTCAGTTTCTAGCCATCAAGGACCCAAACAACTTGGGAAGGTGTGTGTTTTCATTAGAAAAGTTGAGGAACAGTGGACCTGAAAGTCAAAAGTAGACTTCCATATGGTGATTAAGTTGCCATACAGCTGGAAGCAGTTAATTTAGGACCACATTTGCTATGCATTGCCCCGATAGCTGGAACTAGATTGTCACAAGAGCTCAACACTCAACATAGAGGGATAGGCTGCTTTATCAAGTCCTCTCTTTTGCCACTAAAAGCTAATAGCAGTAGAAGACCTGGAAAACTTAGATGTCTGCTCTGTTCAGCTCTGTGACTACCAGCCTAATTCAAAGTAGGAAATGACCAAAATTAAACCCAAACTGACATTAAATTCACATTTCCAAATTGTTCCCAATTGAAAATAACTTGGCTAGATACAATTAGCAATTGCCACTTATTTCTTATGAACAAGTAGAATTCGAATTAGGCTGATGTGAGCCTCAGCTTCTCTCTCAGATTGGATTGGCAATGAAGGTACTACTTGTACTAGTAATTATGGTTTACCATGAAATTACTCTCCCCTCTCACCCCCCAAAGCCCCATCGAATTAGCCACAAGTGGGATTATATTTATCACTGTGCAGTAGAGACTTTGCAAATAAATACAACCAATTAGAAACCCACTCGGAGTGTGGGGCCAGCACAGTAATTAGGGCTCGAAGACAGAAAAATTTACTGGCATGTTTTGGGAAAAGCAATGTGCTTTCAAATGGAGGGGGGGCTGTTCTCTAGAAATTAATGTGTTTTTCCCCTTTTTAATGGCATGCTATCTGCTAAATGGTGCCTAAGGGAGCTCTTTCTTTCCATTTCACTTCGATGGTGGTTCCTGATCTTGCAAGGACTTCATAATATTGTGAGGAATGCAATTGAAGGATAGACCGTAGAACCTGGTGCATTCGGAATGGCATAGTAAATAATTCAATTACAATTATTGCTCAAGATGCTTGCCATTAAAGAGGAAAAGACTAAGGAAAACAAGAAATGCACTTAATTAGACTTACAGAATGAATAATCCCAAATATATTGCCCCAAGCAAGCTGTCAGCATAATGATTTGTCTCCCTGTCTGTAAAATATGACACGATCATTCTTCCCATTTCAGTAAGAACAATCTCCAGGGCAGGCAGCACAGAATAGAACATTTGGATCATGGTAATTCAAACTACCTGTTTCAGTTAGACAACTGAAAATATAGCCTCCAGCCCACACACTGTGGCCTGGCACAGAGCAGCACCCAGGGGTGAATGCAGCTGATGAGATTAATTTGTTGGGCCCTTACTTATCACCTACAGACTGAGGCTTTGTATATTCTGAGATCATTTCCTGCAGCATGCACAACATGCTATTTCAGCTTGGCTTCAGCCAAACAGGGCAATTTACTGCGGCCAGAAGGCGCCATAGTTACCACCGTATCACATTATTAAAATGCTCTCATAGTTAGTTCAGCCATTTGACCCCTGAGTATTAGTTCTACCACGGGCCTCTGCTAGGGATGGCATGTGACAGGTCTCTCTTTTTGGTCTGTCTTATGCCTGTCACTTTTTGTCCCTTTCACATTTAAATATGGGAAATTCACAAGCTCTGGGGCAGGATTTTCTTGTTTGCACTTACCTGTATTCAGTGTCTGTTTGATCATCTTCTTCATGTACTTGTTCTTCATTACAAATCTTCATGTAATAATGTATAGTTTGTGTGTGAAAATAGATATTATCCACTGCTACAGAAACTGTCCTGTCTGTAGGGTCACCCCCCACATGAAAGCAGTACAAGGAAAGAGCTGGAATACTTGGAGTGGCCAAACAGCCATATCCCACAATTTGCTTAACTGTTTTCCTGATGACAATGAAAGTGTGACCTGACTCATGCTGGAGGCTTTAACAAGTACTTCAATGAGTTGCAGCTTGATATGATTCTTTAAAGGCAGCCAGCACCCTTCTTCTGGAAGGAAGGTTTAGGCAGTTTCCAGCACTTCATACTGGCCTTCAACAGCCAAGAATGATGCAGCTCCTTCAAAGTCAGTCCAACACACCTGCAAAACCAAAAACCAAACCAGAGATGCTCCATCGTTTGCCTTCAGCAGGCACAGGAAGCCCTGTCTGCATCCACAGCTTAACATGAACATTTCTCACGATTCAGTTTATTGTACAGAGCAACCAGAGTTCAGTTTATTGGGTTTTTTCAACTTAAATAGTATTTGTGGGGCTCTTGCTTCATGTGTGCACGAGCCCCTGGCAAACAGTGCCCCTGGAGGTAGAGCTGCACCTCTAATGAACAGTTTAACTCCCCAAACGGTTGTGTTTGGCAGTGTGTTACTCTAGCTATGTCCAGCTTCTCATTCCAGTAGGAATTATCTTTCCTATAAAATGCCTCCAAGAATCAAAGCATTCAAACAGAGGACATTTTTCTGCTTGACTATTAGAAACAAAATCCTGTCTAGTATCCAGAACCATTCTGACTGTTTACATATACTGAACTACTGAGCATTTAGCTGTGTTATAGGAAATTAAGATATTGCTCTAATGCCTTTTGAAGTCAATGAAACAGCTTACACCACCATCATTATCTGACTGCAGCATTTTCCCACTATCAATGACCCATTTCTATGCACGTCTTTGCTTCTGAAACATTCTTCCTTGATGTGCATTTCAAATGTTGTAGTAAATGTCTTATTGTGAACTCTCTGCGGCAATATTAGCTGAGGTTGATTATCCACCAGGCTTGCGTGTGCGTCTGTTTTTGTTTTACATGATATAAATAGCTGCCCGGCCCTGAGAGCAAGATAAGATGCAAGTCTTTGAACTGCAGGAAGGACAACACGAGTGACTGACAGCAGATAACCCTGGAGACTGGTTGAGCCAACTTTAATTTATTTGTACAGCATGCATATGGCAGGGTCCTCACCTCCTCTTTTGGCAATGATAAATGACAAGATGTCAACAGTTATTAATTAAACTGCCTGGCATAGCAATGTACACCATGATAAGACCTAAGAAATTGCAGCATTCCTTCTATCCCATCATGAGAATGAGGCCCCTCCACTGTTCTCTGGCACAGCAGAGATTAGACTAAAGCATCAATATTCCAGTACAAGCTGGCTAC
Source organism: Strigops habroptila (assembly GCF_004027225.2). Lineage (NCBI taxonomy): Eukaryota > Metazoa > Chordata > Aves > Psittaciformes > Psittacidae > Strigops > Strigops habroptila. Next base: position 2,245,748 of record NC_044295.2, read on the forward strand.
CTAGTAACTGCCTGAACACAGGGCCCTATAAATTGAAATCCTCTCTCATGCGATGTCTGGTAATTAAACTGCAGGAAATGTTTCTCCTGTGTTTTTCCCACAGATTGTGCTACAACAACAGTTTCAGCCCCATGAACTATTAACCAATTATAAAGGGATTTTCTCTCTCTGCTTTAACTGAGGATCAAAGGCAAAAATATGTTGGCTTTTTTTTCTTACCAGATATTGTAATTTAAGCTACAAAACACGGAGCAGACACAGGACCTGAGGCTTTGCTCAGGCAAACAGAATGGACTCATGGCAGGGGAGTAACACCCATTCCAGCTTTTCTCATTTGACTTGCCAATATTCCAGCTGCTTTTCTTCCTTAAACAAATCCATTGTCCACGACTGCAATGCTTTTATCCTGTTCTGTTTTCATTTGTATCTTTCATATCTATATCCTTCATGTATGTCCTACTTGGAGCTAAGTACATCTACATACTGCTTGGACTCAGAACTTAATATATACCCAATTTCTCTTGGTTGCCGAATTAAGTCTTAGGATATTATTTAGAGCCCCTTCTGAATGTTACGTTGTGTAAGAATAACCTGCTGTGAATTCAGTTAGCTAATAGTGTGATGCTTTTTGCCTGCGTTTGCCACAGAAATGAAGTCAGTGAACACTCAGTGCTGTAAATAACAGTTATTGGTCATTATTATTTAAACAGGGCCAGGAGATGCTCCTTAAGCTTTCTGGTTCAGTGAGCTCAAACGCTACACACCTGATGGTCACAATGAGCTTCCAAGCATCCCAAAATAATGAAGAACTAGCTAAAACCCTTACATTCTAGACAGATAGCATTTCACCTTGGAGAAAGGGACATGTTTGAGGATACAGTGCTTGAATTCTGAAGTTCTGCCAGTTTTCTCAGTCAGGTTATCCTATACACTAATTCCTGTCACTGAACTATGCTCCCTGCCCATGGCAGGGGGTTAGAACTAGATGATCTTAAGGTCCTTTCCAACCCTAACTATTCTATGATTCTATGATTGAACGATGCATTTATCAGCACTTTTCACTCCACCAAGAACTATTGTTCTGTTCTTGTCGCAAGTTCAAGTCCAAAGAATTCAGATTGTCAGCTCTTGATGCCATATTAGAGATGTCAAGAACATGAATGTAGCCTTTAAAATTACGAGGCCTATTCTGGGGCCCTTGAGGAACCCGAACACCTCTGATTTGAAGCTTTGTTTCTTCAGAAGCCCATATTAATTGAGCAGCAGGCTGAAATTCCACATGCATTTCTGCAGGTCACTGCAAGCCTGCAATTGTCTGTCCTCTCTCCCCCTAAGTACTGAGTTCCTGATCATGCTCCTTTTGTTTCTACACGTGCAGAAACCCATCACAAGTGAAAGGTTTCTGGTTCCGAGCACACCCTTAATCTGAAGAACAATTTTGGGAGCAAACTATCACTCTTAAAATTAACTTGTCCTGTTAATTTGACTAGAAAAAAAAGCAGGCCCCACAAATAGCAAACTCCTCCCGATGGGAGAGCAATTACCTGAAATTAAGCCTTATTTCTGGTTATAAAAAACCAACCAAACCCAACCAAAACCAAGCAGAAAACAAACACAAAAAACAACCACCCAAAAAACACCCCCAAAACAACAGCAAAACAATAAAAGAAACCAACAACCACTCAATTCTAAAAGCATGCCGTGCAGACTGGAAGCATTAGAGTTAAATACTGGCCACTTTATAGGGAAAGGGAAGGAAATAGGCAGGAGGAAGGAAGAAGAGATTAGAGAATCTGACAGATGGAAATAGTCTCAGAGGAGCCACTATGTCCCAGGGCCTCTCCTAAGGGAAATTTTTATACCAAGGAATCTGGTAGCTTGAATGAAGAATGACATCACTTATTTATTTAGCCAGAGCTGAGCTATTTTCTTAAGACATTGAAATAGCCTCATGCCACAAGCATTAAATTGTTGGTGAATTGATCAAGAAGCTGGTTAATTTTGGGGCTTGATAACCACAAAAAAAATATACTTGTATTTCTTGGTTTGAGAGTATGTTTAAGTTGCCTAAAAAGCCATGAACAAGAAAGCCTGAGTCTGAAGGTTAATACTGCAATACAAACAGCCTGATGTGGAAGTCTTCAGTAGGGAGATAACATGACTTTGGCCTTGCAACAGTCAAGGACTTGGGGCTGCTTCCCTTTGGGATGAAAGCAATGGTATTGCCGTTGCGGACACCAAGCACAGATCAATGTTTCCACATCCTGGGTGCTATACAAATTCTTAAGAAAGGGATGATTTCAATGATTTCAATCTAAAGTGCCCCATCTGCATCAGTTAGAATCTGAGTAGCCAATATGTGGCAAAAAAAATTATTCACATCACGTACTGCCTCACCTCACCGGGCTAAAATGGGTGTTCATGGCATCAGCATGATCCAGTCAGGCCCTGGTATTACCAAGGAGAAGCAGGGCTGGGATTGCAAGCTTAGATACTGAAGTGTTCCAAATGACACCAAGCTGAGTGGTGTGGCCAATACTATAAAGGGAAGGGAGTTCAACAAGGCCAAGTGCAAGCTCCTGTACATGGATTGAGGCAAACCCAAACATGGTACAGGCTGGGCCATACAGGGATTGCGAGCAGCCCTGCAGAGAAGGGCTTGGGGGTATTAGTGGATGAAAAACTGAATATGAGCTGGCAATGGGTACTTGCCTCCCAGAAAGCCAATTGTGTCTTGGGCTGCATAAAAAGAAGTGTGAGCAGCAGGATTCTCCCCTTTTGCTGTGCTTTGGGAACAAAAGAGACATGTCCATCTGCTTGTGGAAAGGGAAACTGGAAAAACCTCAGTTCAGAACTGCCCTTTGCTGGCTCTGAGGCTGCAGGAGCAGTCGCTCTGTTCTGTAGAAATGAATAACATCAGCTGCACTCAAATTGGACTGGCTTTATTTTGAACTGTGAAGTATTTTACAGGCCATGACTTGTCTATCAAGGGCAGTTTTAGCGCATTCACATTTCAGGTTACAGCTCACAGTATGTTCAATCCAGACTCAAGTTCCATACAAATATGTTCTATCTTAATTTAAGACTTTTGAGCCTGTTTACTATAGAAAAGTTGTTTTGTGTGCTCATATACTGCACTAATTTGAGTGAAACATGCTAATTATAAGTTGATGTCATATGGCTAAAAACATACGTGTTTATTTCCTCTGTGTTTCACAATGCTGACTTCCTCAACCACATGTGCAGAACACATAATGTGTTTCCTGGGCTCACTGGATCAAGTTATGTCTTTTATTGTGCAATTTGTAATCAAAAAGTTGAACCTCATGCAAAATCTGTGGGGTCCTGTGGATACCTTGTGGCTGTTTGTGCTGCCTGGACGTTTGTCTTACACTGAATCTTAGCAGAAGTGTATTTTTGGCAGCAAAAGAAATGCAGTCAGCACACTCACTCTTGCGAGTGCATTGGAGAGAATCTGCCACGATTTGTTCTGTACAGGAGTGGGAAATGAAAATGGGTGACAAAGGGATGAATGCTTGAAGCCGGCTTGGAGAAATCATGAATCCTGCCTGAAAAAGAGCAACTGGATTGGTTTTTTGTGGGCTGCCCATTTTGACAGTTGCTCCGTTGCTGACAGGCAGCTCTTTACAGCCAAGTGAAGACAAATTCAGTGACCTGTTACTACTTATAGCTCAGCAGCACCTAAATTACATACTCATGTGCTATTTTATTGCAAAAATTATAGTGAAGAAATTCACTTTTGCCTGAAAAGTTTGTAGCCCTGAAGAAAAACTATTTAATGTCTCTGTAAAAGGAGAGCACAGCAGGTCTCTGACCATTGCCAAGCCCCTTAGGAGTATTTGTGTCTCTGAAAGAGCCTGTCCCATCTATGTCTTGTGTCCAGTAATGTTTCACTGATGGAAGGACAATCTATAAAGTCGCTCTGTTTTCAGTTATTCCCTCTGTGTACAGTATCAAGCTTTCTTCTTTGGAAAGAACTGGAAGTGTAGAGATTTGGTGTGAAAAACAAGCTGGAATTTCCTGCAGACGCTCACTCTCAAACCCCCAGTTAGAGACGGCATCTCCTCTGCACAGCACATCTCTTGAGCCATAATAATGCTTTCAGCAAACACCAACATAGATTATTAGACCAGTAAGTCTCTAAATTTCCTTTTTCTAGAGCCCTACTAAGACCTGTGAGTAATCTGTACTAATGTGAAGCTAAAATCATGTGCACCTTTATTAGAGGGGAGAGAAAATCAATGAATATGCAAACCCAAATGCTCTATTTGAAAAGAACCTGTGGTAAGAAGCCAGTGAGGAGCAAATGTAAACAGGATGGGCATTGAGAGGTAATACAGCAGTGCCTCAGGACTCCCTGGTCATTGGCATCCTTGTAAAAGCTTTTCTAACATGCAAAGAACCAATCTTTACACTGTAAGTCAGAAACCTGGAAAATTCTGAATGGCAGAAGGCACTTCTTGTGGAAGAGAGCTGTGTGCGGGGACCATTTGGGGCTTGGGGGTTGGTTTCTTTGGGTTTGGGTTTCTGTATTGTTTTGGTTGTTGAAAAGGATGTCTTTAAGGTGAACCATTTGGGAGAAAGATTTTAGTGGTTCACCTAAAGGCAGCAGGCCTTGTACTTCTGTCTGGCACCCAGCATGAAGTCCCATATAAAGGGGAGTAAGTGCTTTCACTGGTTTATCACAGCCAACACTTTAAAACCTATATTCTAGTAAGTTTAGGTGAGATTTAGGTGAGCCAGTGAGACTGTGGAATCACTTTGCAGAGGAACTGAACTGCTTTTCTTACTTAAGAAGCACTTGCAGATATTCACGCTGAGTTCTGCAAGTGAAGCCCTAAGTGCCAAATTCATAAAGTCAAATATAAGTCTGGGAAATGTTACCACAGGTTTGACAACTGTTTGTATTATGTTTTTATATGAAGTATCAAATAACTGTAGTGAAAAGACACCTTATCTACTGGCTGTCTTGATAAGGCTGTTCATCTTTATAGTTCTACTGAAAGATCTGCATGCTATGTGCAGTCCAGGCTCAGTTTTCCTTGACTTCATTGGGAAACGTCTTTGGTTCTTAAAGCCTATGGCCTTATAAATGAAAATGGGCATAGGTCTACAATATCAAACTATTAAACAGATGAACTGTTGCTTGGCACTTGCAAGGGGATTCCAAACTTCTTCCTTTTTCAGTGAGAGAAATCTGAAGCAATCAGATTTCAATCAAGAAATCTCAATGGACATTTCACAGACTTCTTGTTTTGTTTGGTGGCTCTATCAGGTTGGGAACATGTGAATCAGGAGATGGCACCAGGAGTAGGAGCAAAACTGAAATGGGCTGAGCTTTAATTCCCCAGGGGAAGTAGAAATGAGAATATTGAAAGAGTTGTGAGCTCCGCATCTGCCCAGGAAGGCTTTTTCCATGAGAAATGTCATGCCTTAGAGCAAGAAGTTCCAGGATGGAATTTCTTTAGAGCTGTGTAGATTATTGATTGAGAAGTAAAGACCCTGACACTCTATGACAGAAATGGGAGTCAACTCCCTGACTGTTCTGTAATTCTCCAGCTTTGCTGCAAATCAGCATTATGCTATAGTTGCAAATCAATGAGTCTTCCTGCAATTAATCATTGTTTCCACTTTATTAACACTGTATTTAAAATGAAAAAATAACAGCCTATTGTTTTTAAAGCAATTTTACTTCTCATTGTCTACAAGGAAAAAATCGTATAAATAATTTCTGAGGACAAAATAAATATGTAATTCACTCTGTGAACCAACACCTTTTCTCTCTAGGCTCTGGTCCCACATAAAATCTAGCAACATTGCAAACTTCCATAGTTTATATGATTTCAGCATAAATTCTACACAGAAAGTAAGAACAGTGAGGAACTGGCCTCATCCCAAACTGTGTTCATCTGACACTAAGCTTAGCACTTCTACAAGGTATATACAGCATGTGATGATTCACTTTCTAATAATATTCTTTATTGTAAAAACACAAAAGGAAAGTTGCTGTCAACTAAAGATTTACCAAAGTTGCACATACCAAGACTTTTCTAGAGGAATTAATGACTTTAAGATTAGCAGAGGCTCACTTTTAACCAGCATCTTACTCCCAGAACTTGGCTTACACAATCTTAACACTAGAAAGTGTGCGGCCAGATAACCCAAACTCTGCAGAATACACAATGTAAATTGATACATCTAAGGTGATACTAAAGTCAATTGTGCTCTAAGAAATAAGGAATAATCAGTATCTTTTATGTTCAATTCTACACATTGTCAGCCATTTATGGGACAAACATCAGTGAGGTTAAATGGTTTGAGAGCATCCACTTCATAAAGCTCCTCCACTTAGTAGAGTTTGTTTAATTGTTCCTAAACCAAATAATTGTCCCTAAACCAAACCTTACTGTGGCCTTTCGATACCTTTCGATACCCCCCTACAGGGGGCCTACAAGAAATCTGGAGAGGGACTTTTTACAAGGACATGTAGTGACAGGACAAGGGGAAATGGCTTCAAGCTGAAAGAGGGGAGATGTACATTAGATATTAGGACAAAAATCTTTGCTATGAGGGTGCTGAGGCGCTGGCACAGGGTGCCTAGAGAAGCTGTGGCTGCCCCATCCCTGGCAGCATTCAAGGCCAGGTTGGATGGGGCTTGGAGCAACCTGCTCTGGTGGAAGGTGTCCCTGCCCATGGCAGTGGATTGGAACTGGAGGAGCTTTAAGGTCCGTTCCAACTCAAACCATTCTATCTTTCTATGATTGTATGGTTTTAGTTGTCAAATCTCAGTTTTGAATCTGTTGATCCTACAGTCTTCTAATTAAAAGCATGAAATAGGTTTGTCACACTTTTGAGAACACAAGTGTCATTTGATTTTTGTGTTTTAGAGGAAACAACTGGGTCATGAGGGCATCTGACATCCCAACAATTTGACTTCAGGCACCATTACTGTTGAAATCCCTGCTATCGCTTTCTACAACTCAGTCAGAGAGTGGTAACTCTCCTGGTGCTTCCCTAATCTCATGCTTGTTCTGCACCATGGCACTTATAGAAGTGGGAAAAAGATTTCGGTGTTCTTTTCACATAGAGTAGGATGACTTTTAACAAAGCGTGATTGTCACCATAACAGCTTCACTTTCGTCCGCCTTCCTACTTGTACAAGCCACATGACCTCACATGAATCTCCTAGGTGTACCTCTCCTCTCAGACTGTATTTAGGTGTTGCTACCTCCAGCTCAGTTTATCTCATTCTCTTATCAGACCATAACTGCAACAATCTGATAGATTTTTCACTATGTGAGCCTTTGACCCAGCTTAGCAGAAGGAATTAGAACCTACTGCAGTCAGAACGTGATGCTGTGGCCTGTGAGTGCCAGTTGATGTCTTGTAAGATATCCAGAGCTGCTAGGCTGTATCACTTGGAGCCGCCTTCTAATAAGCATTTTCTAACTCATGCTGGTTAGATTTGCTGCTCCTTGCCCTGGAGAGACGGGGCTTCTTGTTCTTCTGAGGCCTGGCAGGTTCCTTCCCAAAGTCCTTCAGCTCGGACTGGTTGTGGTAGCGAGTGTAGCGCTTGCATTTGCAGGACGTGACAGCTCGGAATTTGTAAGTCCGAGTCTCTTCCTCGGGACAGGCCATCTGGATGCGCTGAGTGCGAGTGTGAGCAGGGATGCAGCGGTAATCCAGGGCATTCTGCCGCCACCACTTCCCTCTCCCAATTGAGTTGGGCAGGAGGTGCGAGGGGACGCACTGACCAGAGCACACCAGTTCCTTGATGGGCTTGATGCTGCGGCAGGGTCCCTCTGTGACATAGCGGGTGGTTCGCATTTCTCTGCAGCTGAAGTCAGAAGCATCTGCAAACAAGAAACACTTTAATTACTGACTCTTTTTCCTCCCACCCTTGAGAAAGCACTTTGGTGTTTGTGTTGCAGATACCCAGCTTGGAGCTAGATACAAGCTGGACATCCTGAATGGGAAGAGTATCTCCAGACTCACCCCTGCAGCTTTGGCATATTTGGCTACTTTAGTTATGAGACCCTTGAATAGCAATGTACAAATTGATGACTAAACTCCTTATCGCTGGGTAAATCCCATCTCAGGGTTGTGCATGTGGGCAGCAGAGCTTCCGAAGTGTAACCCCAGCAGCAGCGGTTACTTCATGGGAAATTTGGATGGGATTCTCCTGGCTTCATTTACTGGTGGGCAAAACCTCCCCCCACTGCTCTAGTTGAAGTCTATTGACTTCAGAGGTTGGCTCCAGTTTTAAATCTTCTGTGCAACAAGTAGGTGTTCCTTAAGTGATTTTCAATTACTATAGTGTGTGCCAGGAAACAACAGGTAACAACAGTGCTAAAGAATTCCCACTCTTCAGGCATCAGGTTTTCCATGTTTACTGCACTCTGTGATAATCCCACAGAGGCACCTTCTGGCTGATCAGGAACCTTATAGTGTTTTTTTCCCCTTTTCCTCAATGGATAGATACAGGCAAATGAAACATTAGGAATTACAAGAGCTTTTTAGCATTAAGGATTTAGAAGAACTTTCCAATTGTAGGGAATTGTAGGAAAAGACTTATTCTGAAGGCATCTGTTTTGACAAGTTACCTGCTTGACTAATTGATTTGTTTGGAGGGCACATACTTTGATTTCTGAAGAACTTCAGGACTTCACTGGATACAGTCACGTTAATGTTCTGCTCTTAGTCAAAAGGATAGTTTTAACTCAGGAACACTACTTGTGGTGCATATCCCCAAAGGTCATGTTACAAACAGAAGGCTAAGTCTGTCAGGCCCCTTCCCCTTGCTGTGCAACAAGGTGGTCCCTTCCTTAGTACATCAAAAGATAATTCTGACTCTATCCGTGATAGAACTATATTTGTACAGACATTTGTTTTTTCCTGTGAGGTTCACAACCAGCATTTTGAATGCTCAGGTTTGTATTTGTCAAAGTAGAGCTGATAAGATTTCATCTTTTAAAGGTTTTAAGGAATGCATTAATGAAATGAAGCAATCCTTGTCATAATGCTATGCCAAAAATCCGAATCCATGTGCATTTAGTCTAATCCTCCCAAGTTCCTTAAACATTTAAGAAAATGATGTCTATGTAAAAACTACTGCTCTTAATGGCATGTATTGTACCCCCATAGCACATAGGCACATGCAGTTCAATATGTGGGCATTTGCCTCGGTTAACTAGGTTTATTTTCTGGGCATATATGTCCTGTCCTCTGTGAGTGCAGATTCCACATACTGCAAAATATGGTCTGGTGCAAACTCATGTGTCCTGGGAAGGTCTAGCTGCTTTGGATCATTATTTTGATTCTTTGTGTTCAAGACATTAACATAAGAGGTAAGACCATTGCATATCTTGAATAACTGCCTAGGCTCCTTCACTCTCTCTTGCTTAAGTAAATGCACATACCAGTGGGACAGATTCCCCCCCACTGATGTCAGAGTAGTAAGAGGCTAAAGAATGAAGGTATTCAGCTGTAACAACACAACCGACCTGCCTTGACCTGGTGGTTGGTAGGGCTGCCCGTGAGCAGCAGACTGCTCCCCCCTTTTAGGGATTTAAGACCTTTCTAAAGTTACACTCTCAAAATCATTACTTCTTTTTTAAAATAGAGTTAATGCTATGAAAGCAGAAACCCAGAGTTCCCTTCCAGTTGTCCTGAGAAACAGAAGGCTAGCTCTGCAATGCACGATAGTGGAAACTGAAAGTCTGGCTTGTTGCTCTGTGTATTTGGTAGATAGATGTGCCAGTCTAGAGGTCCAAGGTTGTCCTGTTTGCCAGTAAGACACTTCTTTAAAACTACCTTTCTCTGTTTGGTGCCAACTCCTCGTCTTCCATCTCTCCTCTGATGCTTGTGTTTTGCATCATTGCAAATGTTATGTATTTGACTAAATGCAGTGCCAATGTATTTATGAACTATGTCAGTGCTGTTAAAGCAACCAAACTGATTCCAAGATTGCACACCTCTGCAAAATAAAGTTCCCTCCAATCCACTTGGGCAAGAATTGCCCTTGGGAGTGTTTTAACTGTCTGTAACAGCTTTTTTGGTTGCTGGGATGTGGCTAGAAATCTGGCTGTTGGCAAAGGATAGTGAGCAGCACACTTCTCTAGCTGAACACAACCTCTGGGTGCCATTTCTGCTGCGTGATCTTTGGCATCACTAGTGCGACTCTTTTTAAAGATTAAGAAATTATGTTATCTCCACTGCCAACCCACTGCCCCATCCTGACACCAGAGAGAGAAAGTTGATTTGTGATAGTTCCTCCCAGTGCTTGCAAGCACATAATACAGAAATCTAAGTAATATTTCCTGCAGGTTTTCTGTATTGGAGTTGTGTCTGCAGAGAGCAGATGAGCAAACCAGGAATGCCTATTGTAGCACCTAAAGATTGTTCAATAGATAGACCACTTTCTTCATCAGTAAATGCCAGTGCATCCCTTCTAATGTTTACATTGATCCTTCTTCTACAGTAGGTATTACTCCCTATCACTTACAGCATTAGGTCCACACCTCAAGTTTTGATTAAATATGTATACTAAATAAATAAGAATTATATAAGAACAAGTTTTCTTTCGCAAACTGTCTATTAGGGTTCAAAACAGTAATAATGCTGGTATTTTTCTTACCGTTAGGGTCTGGAGCTTGTTGTATGTGTCTTCCTCCATGCTTTGCCTGGTTCATTGTGTTGTTGTTGCTGAAAGTCTGCTCCATCGGTGTCTCTGTATTTTCAGTGATCTCAGGAATGATTTCTGTCGCATCATTTTTAAACACTTGCCACCCTTCCACAGACCGAAATGCCATTTGTGTCAAGACACAGACAGAGCACACAGCCCAAGAGATCTGCATGGTGGCAGCTCACAGATTAGCTTTTCAGCACCCTGACAGTCTCAGATCCCAGGCAAAGGCACATTATTCCCCTTTTTTAAATCCTTTTTAGAACCAAGCCAGCCAATGACTATGCAAAGTGGGAAGGGCCAGACAACAACTCATTCATCTCAGCTTTTGTCAGTGTTAAATAAAATGGGTGTGTGGGGGTGGGTTAGTGAACAATATTCTGCAACTTGTGTGTCAAAACTTCTCATATGTGTCCAGTTTTGTGCCTGGCAACAATGGTGACTGACAAGACCAGGATGAATCGTGAGCTGACGAGTCTCTCTGCAGTTTCTTTCTAACAATGGTATAATTAAAACCTGCCTCTACCTCCACATTGGCATGTTTGGCTATTGTCTTTTCCGAAGGTTTTTCAGACTTTGTATTTTTACTGTTGCTCTTCCCCTCCTGCCCCGGTACAAAGCAAGCAAATCTAAAGCTGTAGTTCAGTGTATACTGTTCTGCTTTTCAGTCTCTGCAGGCAAATTACTGGGGGTGGAGGTGTAGCTTTTTTTTTCCCCTTTACAAAACAAGGAGCTCTACATTTTGTTTCACAAATGTCCTGGAGGAACCAGGAAAGAGCTGCTTTGCAACATGAGAAGGGTTTTGTTTGGTTTTCCTTAAAAAATAAGCTACTTGGAATATGTCAGTTAGGGGAAACAGCCAGGATGTTGTACATCGTGCTTTTGGATGTGCTCTTTCTCATTGCATACTACTACTTCTGCTGACATTCTGCACAAGTGTTGAATATAGGACATCTGCTTATTTCAAACCCAAGAACAAGACCAGACTGATTTCCATTCATGATGCAACCAATAAAAAGAGGGAACTGGTGTCCCTCATGTCTGTTGCACCTCTGCCTGAGATGTATTCATGCATCATGTTTTAAAATTACATCTCTAGTATTCTTCTTCCTTGCAAAAATCAGATGCTAGTGGTGAGAGTTGCATCATTTCTTTGTTTGAGCTCACCATAACTACTGCAAGCAAAAACGTTTGTTTGAAGCAGTAGAGGGACACCCATGCCTGTTACTACAATGTCTGTCGCATACATCCTCACGAAAATACTTCATGTAGAAGAGATTCACTGTCTGACTTTCCCCTAATGCTACAAGACTCTTTACCTAAGGCTTGCATTCCATTCTGACGAATTCCCTGACCTGGGAAAATGGGTGTCACTGAAGTTAAAGTGAAGGTGCATTCTCCCTTGTGGTCACCTTGATGATAAATAATAGATTTCAACAGCAGCAATGACCTGAGTACATTTCACCTCTTCAGCCTAACATCTACACAGGCACAGCAGATGTGCTAGTGGTACTGAGTTTGATTAACTTTATCATACCTGTTCTGTATACAGTGGTCCTTTCCTAAGATAACAGCATCTGAAATTTATCATGACATGCTTCTCTCTGCCCAAAATGATAGATTAGCACTCTCAGAAGAGCCCTCCTTTCCAAATATTCCAAAGAATCTCTAAAACCAATTGTGCACTGTTGTATACAACTGTGTGCCCTCACTGTCTGTTCCCCTTTCTCCCTTCCCCCAGCCCACATTTTATGCATGCTACCATCTAAGAAATGACTCTGTTTTACGGAGGGATACAACATACTACTTTTGTCAGATAGGAATACCACCTTGTATTGGTATTCACCACCAGTGACCCCGTCCAAAGTGAGATCACAGCTTGTGGCACAACATACAGCTGAAAAGCACAACAGGAGAGCAGAAGAAAATGGAGTACTGGTAATCACTGAACCATTGCTACCTATTTACTCCCCTAGTTAAATGCCTTCAGAATTGTATGTATCTCTCAGCTTGGTTTCTGTTCATTTCTTTTCACTTAATGTCTGTGTAGTATTTCCAAAAGCTGTCATTGGCACTATAGGCCTACTACAGAGAACCACATTTACAGTAATCAATTGTCACATAAAACATAACATTTTTCTTGATGTAGCTTCTCTACGTACTTGAACAATCCCCTCTGTGGCGGTCTTAACACTTACCTGTATTGCCCACTGAGAGAAATAATACCTGAAAATCTATGAATGTGTGATAATCAGAAGTGCTCTTTAGCCTCTGGCTTCAAACTCCTTGTCCCCAGGCCAGGAGGGCAGCCTAATAGAAGCAAGAAAAGAATCCAAATCCTACAGACATTCTAAGAAGGAACCAGAAGTGTCAGGGGAGAAGGTACAAGGAACAAATTGGCATCATATATTTAGCCTGAATGTGTTGCTGCTGCTTTCTGGACTCAGACTTGTGTCCTGCTGTGCTTGCACTGCAACGCTGTACTCCTTACTATAAAGGCACGAACAGACAAACCAGTTTCTGAAATCAGTTCTGTCACTTGTAACACCTGGTGCTCACTGTGCACCCCCTCCTCTGCCCATACCTGGCCAAGGGGCTGTTTGGAATCCAGGCCGTAAGATACACGTGTGCAACTTAAGCTTTTAACTGTGGACGGCAGCTTATAATTTACACACTCCACAGGAATTGTTTCTGACATGTTCAAGAATAACTTATTTGCTTCTCAAACAGTTCTAAGCTGCTGCTAAGCCACTCTGGCCCAAGCAACTTTTATCTGTCTCATTGCTGAGTCACGTACTACCTTGTGAATCACTCGGAATGCTATGGGGTGTGATCTCCTCCAAGGAGCCAAGAATAAATGGAATCTTGGTGTTCTCCCAGCAGAGCCCAGCAAATGCACTGATAAATTATTCTGCTGGCTTGCCTTTTCCAGCAATAGCACAAGGAGTACGTTAGATTTACACAGGAGCATTGTTCAGGGATGGAACGATGACCATCTAGAGAAGAATAACAAGCCTACAGCTCCATCTGGTGAGTCAGCTAGCCAGGAAGCTTGGCATAGGTGGATTGAAATTACAAAACCCCACAATAGCTGAATTCATTTTCAGGATTTATTTGCAAAATGGAAGAAATGAACAGGACACTAATTCTCATGAACAAATCCTTAGAAGAGACCTCTCAGGTTTATTCTAGTTTTGGTTTTACTCACTGGCAAAGCCCAGAAAGTCATTTTAGAAGAAGCCTCTGTGCTGTACGGAGATTCCATGAGATAGTCCATCTGTGCTAGAAACATTCAGCTAGCAGAACTAGGATAAAAAAAGCGGGGGGGAGTTGTAGGTGAAAAACGTGGCCGATACTAACACAAGCTCAACAGCCAAAAATGGAATTACAATCCAACAGATAATAGCTGCTAGCCCTGCATTTGAATGCTATTCATTCTAAGTTTGAAACTTCATGGAATATTCACTTTTCAGTAGTGACATATTGCAACATTCTCTCATGCGTGTTCTGCCAATACCTGTGGTTCAGAGCTGCATGCTAGCTCCTACTCTTGTTGTCAGCATTGTAGTCTCAGCTGCAAGACCAAGGGATGAAGAAAGCACTCAGAAAACATGGGGTTTGCTTTGAATCTTAGTTTTTAGCTACGAACTTCTCTCCTGTGCTTATGGAAAGGCCAAGAAAGATTTAGTTCAGCCTGACTAGAAGGTGAATTTAGTTTTACATATATCATCATTTTATCTGTCTGGAGGCTCCTCTTTGTACCTTGCTATAAAATGCTAACAGCTTCTCACCTCCACTTTTCCCCCTCTCCAACTTCACTAACTCTTAAGCACAAAACCCCTAAGCTATTGCTTTTTCTTTCATTGTGCTGGATTTTACATGGTAGACATGTTTGTTCTATGATAGATGCATATCTTACAGAAACTTCATCCCTTCTCCAGAGTGCTATCTACCCAAGAAGCACCACGCTGCTCTTCAGGATAAACACATCACGCTATTTTAGCTATAACGAAGAGGTTTCAACTCCAAAAACGTAGTGTTGCAACAAATAGTGATTTGAAAAAATATCTTCCCCAATTAGCATGTTTGTAAGGAACATTTCACATTTCAGAAGGATAAAAAGGTGCATTTCTTCTAGTACTTTCTTGGATTCATATGAGCTGGAAAGTAAGTTTTCATTCCCATTTTATACAAACTTTCCTTCTACAATCAGAAAATGAGATTTAGAAGTATACAGCATATGACAATGGATTTGAGGCATACAAGCTCTTCTTGCCCAGCTAAAACAGGCAAGAAGAATTTGAAACATTACTGTACTCAAACAGCAAGATAAGACTAAAAGAGGCAGGCTATGGTCCATTAATGGAGCAGTGGACTGGCATTCTAAACTATTTTTAGCCTACTCTAAAAGCAGAGCTAGGAATGGTTTCATTACTGAGTCACCCACCAGTAACTCAAAATAGGACATACCATCTTACAGCTCAATAGTCAAATCAACTTATAGCACTGCCTTTTTCTCTCCATTTGTTTGTTAAATCATTTCTGTTACACTAAACTAAATGGGCCAGATTAGCACTGAAGTTGCCATTAGAAGTGAGCAGTGTCCTATGAATTCAAAGAATATCTCAAATATAAGAACAAATTCCTTTATGTCTTGATTTGTCAGGATTTCTTACAAAACCAGGTAAACACACTCCATTTTACTAGTGTTCTGGTTTCATCTGACAACTATCAGCCTTCTTACAATCTATGGAAGACTAACAAAAGTTTAATGCCTAATGCTTTCTTGGCTCTTTAATGGACTGGAATTTTTGACTTCTAAGTAACAGGTCAAAGACAAAGTACGTGCTTGTGAAGTTCCCTTTTTTTCCCTGTAGTGCAGATAGGTATTAGGAATCCATGGTGTGAGACAACATAAAAAGAGAAATTCTATGCCCACAGTAAAAGTTTTAAAAGCATGATTTATAAATAAGACTGCAGTATGGAAAAGTCAGTAGAGTGGAAAAGATAAGGCCAGTATTCCTATTCCCCAAGCTACACAGCATGGAATTAGTAACTGGGAATTCTGAAGAAGCTATTCACTTAATACTGATATAATGGGATCTAACAGTGTATGAGTATGTAATACTGATATATGGGTATGTAATTAGCCAATGAAACTAACTACTGCTCCTTACTACTGAACCATCCTGATTCAAAGCAAGCACTAAATTCTGACTGTAGGGAGATGAAAGGAAACATTATGGAGAGTGTTCCCCAGCTGTCCCTTTAAAGGACACATAAGAGAAAAGATTACTTGACTTGCCAGTTCCCATCCTGTGCAAGGAAACAGAAATAAGCCTGGTCTTCAACCAGAATACTCACTTTTGAATTTTAATGTCAAGGAAGTTATATAGCTATGCAGGATTCCCCCCCACCATTCCCACCCCCACCCCAAACCACACAACCCCAACAACCAGAAGCAAAACAATGTAGGTCCTTTGTGATTTTTGATTAGTGAACTGAACATACAAAACTAGATCCTGGCTTACATATGTTACTAATACAACAGTGTTTGTTTAAGATACTGTTAAGATTTCTAATCTAGAACCACATTAAAGTACAGATAAAAAGGGAACACATATCTCAAGTTCTGTTAGTTTAACCAACAATTCTGAGTTTGCAGAGATCCTTTGCATTAATATTGTGCTATAACTCCCAGGTACACATCTACACACCATCAGACATACTGTAAACAAGGCTCCCTCTCCTAACATTGCAATGACTCGTTTCAACTTCATGTCAAACAGAATGAAGACATCATTTATTTTAACAGAAAGGAAATGTTTCCTATTCAATGTGGTATGGAACAATGCTCATTTCTATTTAATCACACCATGCAAGCAATCCAAGAACTCCTGAGTGTACTTCTGCACACTGCTTTGTAGGCAGAGCTGTGCTGCCCTACTGGAAGTAATCTGCATATGTGGTCATTCCATCCTATGTTCATAAACAGTGAAAGGAAAGAAGGGAGAGAGACATTGTAATTCCACACAAGCCTCAGGAGCCATTATACTCTGATACTTAGGACTTTATCATACATCCAGTACAAGCACTCCTAAATATAAACCATTTTTTCTTCCTTGCTCAAGTTTCTTCCTCAACATTTGCTCTTGACTTTGTTTTCTAGTACAAGTTCAAAACAAAAATAAAAGAGCATTTAATATCAGACTATTTCATGTCACTCACCAGAGCAAGAGGTACAAATACTCTTGGAAATACAGTGTGCATCAAGATTGGGCTCTGAATGGCTTTACTACCACACACTGTGTATTGCATAAATCCACACTAAACACAACACTGCATACACTTCATTTTACAAGTGAGTGCTTCCGTGTATTTGTATATATGCTTCTGCACTCCTTGAAGCTCCTACACTCAAACCTTAGGCACTGTGTGCATGAAAAGAAGCTTTAGAAAATACAGTACTTCAATTCAGAGTGATCTGTTGGGGCTCTCAGAAAATGGTGCTCTGGTGGGATATAAGACAAGGCTTAAATGAATCACACCCAATGTCAATGCAAACCACACATGCTACAGAGTCTGCACAGGGGGCTCTGGCATACGTGCGAAGACAGCTGCTATCACTGGAGTTACCCCTCTAAAAACACCTCTTCATTGCAATAGCTCAGAATAGTGACACAATTTTGCGCCATCTTGAAAGACAGACCCAGAGTTTTAAAAAGATACTTTCACTAGACAAGAGCAGGAATTCTGTCTCCCTCACAGTAAATGACTGAGCTTGGTGCTTCGGGGTTGAGAATCTAAAGCATCTAAGACATCCTCTGAGAAACTTCAAAAAATACTAGAGTGCTTTGTTCTAGGGTTTCAGTTTGCCCTCCTTCACTAAGCGCTCATTGAGCTGGCAGAGCTGCCTTAGAAAGCCATCATTGGGGCCAATCTCTCGCTTCTGCCGGACCGTGATCAGTGCAGTCTTGACATCCATGTTCTGGCGAAGCATGAGGTAGGCAATGACCAGCGTAGGAGAACGGCTGTAGCCCTCACGGCAATGCACAAACACTTGTCCTGCAGGGAAGACAGGTCATAATTTGGGTTATTCTGGAATATATGTTTGAAAAGCAACATGAAATAGTTCGGATATAAAGCATATTAATATTTATGATTTATAGATGCTCCTCTCAAACCATTTAACCTCACTGATGTTTGTCCCGTTTTTCTCACAACAGCAGAGGGGGAGAATCACCTCTCGTGACCTGCTGGCCACACTCCTTTTGATGCAGCCCAGCACACCGGTGGCTGTCTTGGCTGCAAATGCACGCTGCAGGGTCATAGGGAGCTTCTTGTCAATTAACACCCCCAAGTCCTTCTCCTCAGGGCTGCTCTCAGTCCATTCTCCACCCACTATCATAACCATCAATAATAAAGCAGGCCACTGCTCCCTTTAGGAGATCTAACTCAATTTCATTGCTTCTCAGCTGCTTCCTCTTTGACCCGCTTTTCCAGACACAAAAATTTTCCCCTTTTCAAATGCAGTGGGATATACAGCCCCAGGCTACTCTCCAGAGTAAATCTGTTTCTGAGACAAGAGAACTGATGAACTATACACACACACTGGCATCATAACCACAACTTGTTTCGAACCACAGCAACAGAAAGCCTGTTACCACATTTGCCTTGAGCTGCAGAGGGTTCTTAGCTCAAGGCAAATTTCTCACCAGTAGCACATTACAATAGCTAAAACAATGCATTCTCAACAGTTCTTGAGAGCCTCTAGTGCTAAATTAGCAAGATTTAGAGATTCTTGATCATATACGTACAAGAGAATTGACGTCCCCTCTGCACGTGATCAGAAGCAGGAGGGTTTCTAGCTCTGTGAAAGGCAGTGTCTTAAGGGCTGCCCTTTAGAACTTCATGCAACTCGAAAGCTAAATGAAACTGAAGGGAAATACTACAGCATCCTTCTTCACTATCCTCTACATTTCAGCACCAAACAGAACTATCAAAGTGCAATAGCAAGTTAATCTTAAAACTGGCTCCACGATCACCCAGCTACAAAGTTCCTCTTTGTCTACCACTGTCAGAACACAGTGGCAGGCATGGTAGACAACGACTGAGACTGAAAGAATCAGCAAACAGAACTGCTACTGTAAATTCAGATTGCCTCTACAACCATTTAGATCAAATTGAGCCGAGACAGTCATGGCACTGTTAAACTCCTCTACTGCAAGCTGTTCCAGTGAGTTACAGTGCTCCACCAAACTGGAGGTAAAATTTCTCCATCTGTCAAAAGCAGATCACAGCTCGTGTACTCCCTTTGCCCATTTCAAAGAACTTAGAGAATTGAGGGAGTTCTTGTTCCTCCCTTTTCATGTTCAGTCATGAAGCAAGAAAGAAATTAGGCTTCTGTAGAAATAACTGGTATACTGAAACAGTCAGAACAAACACCATCTGGCCCACTGCACTATGTCCTGGGGTTTCTGCTCTGAGGAAACACACAGGAGAGAAATGTGGCAATCAACATTGCAAATCTCATCTCCAGCCTTCCTGCAATCCTATGGGAATAAAAAGGTCATCATCACATAAAATAATATAACGACTCAATGTACTACAAATTCTAAGGCCAATCTCTACCTTTACTGTACATCTGGAAAAGCCCCAGGTTGTGAGCAGTCTTCAGCAATGCATTACTTGTTATCACTTCTGCCTTTAGTTTGTAATTCCTAGTGTCCTAGAACAACTTCCAGGTCCTGACCTTTTTTCCTAAAATCGATTTTGCATGTGATCCACCACTTCTATGGAAAAATAAGGACACATCTTCCAAAAAAGGCACTATTACAGGACACAACAGCTTCAAAGTCACCTCTACAGTGACAGACTTCCATTTGCCATATGCTGGAGATCTACATGTACAGACAGAAGATTAAGATGTCTTATTGTGTATTCTGGTGTCTTTGATACAGAGCCTTGATCTGAATTCCTGACTTGGTTGTTCAGCTGATAATCTGAGCAAAGAGCCATTTTAAACAGTAAAATAAATTGCTAAGAAACATACACAGTACCCAGAAAACATGACAGAAAGATATTGCAGTCTGCCTTACCATCCTTCTGGGAAAGTGCTTTCTCAATAAAATCAGCTGCCTCCTCAAAATAGCGACTGAGGTTAAACTCTTGCGTATCATTAGCTTTAATCCCATGGTATCTGATGCCTGTGCCTTCATAGAACTCTGCATTGGTGTTCACATGCATGAACGACTTCCCCTCTGCTGCATTCAGAATATGGGTTATCCCCAGACGCTGCAGCTTCATAATGTTCTTGGCTATGAACCTGTATGATAAAAAGTGTCAAGAAAACAATTAGAACTTGGTGAATCATCTCAGTATTTATGATGTCCCCATAAGGTATTGATAACCAAAACCTTTGCTTTTTCTGTTAACAGATGCTAAATATACTGTGCCCAGAAGTGACCAGCTACAGATTATAAATTCACAGAAATATTTAGAGCCATGGTCATCAGCTGTGCATGAGAAAATGCTGCTTTCTTGGCTGACAACTGAACAGAGCACACATGAAACTTAATCTGTTAGACCTTAATATGGCATAAAATTCTAACTCTTTCTGAACATAAAATTCTGACCAGAGTAGGAAAAATCCTGCAGGTTACAGAAATCCCAATAGAATTAACCATTGTCTACACAAGCTAAATGAACATCTGGAGCGTTCCTTTTCTCCTAATGACTCTTCACCCCTTAAATTGTAGTGTAAGCAGATGAATCCTTATGCATGAGTGAAGCTCCTGCATTTTCTGCTGTCTGTGCCAAACAACTATGGCAATGAGACAAATATTTGTAAAGACTTCATTACCCAAACAAATGTTGACAGATTTTCCATCTGGCAGGACATCATCTGTGCCAGGGGACAAGTATCAGTGTCCGGGGAATCCTGCTTGCAACAAAAAAGTAAATCCTACAGTGCAAGGCCAAAACAAAATGTATTAATTCAGCTGTGAGTCCCTATTCTTAGTGGGGTGAGTACATAGTTTAAGTAATAGTATATAGATTGGTATATATCCAATACTGGTCAGGATCAATAGGAAATCATGTCGTGGAATTGTGATTGAATCTGGCAACAGAGACTGGCTCCCCTGGAGGCAAACTCATTCCCAGCAAAGGACTTTTGCAGATTTTATAGATTATTTTCTTACAGAGCTAGAGGTGAAAATGAGAGGATTTGTATGCCTTTTTTTTGGATCTCTCCATCCTTAACATTTCATTCCAGCTGCATTATGTTCAATGCTGAAATGCTAACTCCTCCAAATAGCAGAGATGCTAACATCAGGACAAGGGGTAATGGTTTTAAACTAAAAGAGGGGCGATTCACACTGGATGTGAGGAAAAAAGCCCCTCTCCAGCTTTCCTGTAGGCCCCTTTAGGTATTGGAAGGCTCACACATGCATCATCAACTGAGAAAAGTGCTACTGGGGAAACCTGAATGCTTTTCCCCATGAAAGCACTTTCATCAGAGCCATGTATCCCTCTGGCTCCTATTATGTGCATGAAGAATTAATTGAGATGAGTTTTTTAGGGCTTAGAGTGCATTCATTTCACCAATCACGGGGGGGGGGAAGGGGGGAGCGCTCCTGTTACAGTCTTGCTTCCTTTAGGTGATTTTCTCCATGGTTAAACCAAGATCTAATAGCTGTATGGCTACTTTGCTTGTTCTTCATGTTCCAGCATATTCCCCCAATCTGACATACAGTTACTACACCAGTGCTGTGAGTGGGCTTCCGCAAATACTGTGCATATACCTCGTGTCATCCTGTCTCCCCTCCCTCTTCTGTGTGAACAACCACCGCTTGTTAGCAAGAGTATGATAAAGTAGGAGCAGCAAAAAACCCAGTCCTGACACAACTGAGCAGCCACTTAATTAGTTTTAACTTTGTTTTGCTGTTATTTTAGCTTAGATTTCGGACTTCAACCGGGTACTGGACATTTTAGCAGGTGACATTTATGAGCCGTGCCTCGCCATCAGGAGCCCCCTGCAGCTCGGGCCTTGCAGACGCGGGGCTCCTGCTGACAGCGCCACAGCACTCGAGGCCCTCGGGCTGGCCAGCCCGGGCCAGGTTCCGCGCAGCAGCCCGAGGGCCTCCTCTGACCCGAGCTCCCGTTCAGGCGGCTCCTCGGTGAACACCCTGCCCCTCACGACCGTGCACGCCCCCACCGCGGCTCTGCGCTCAGCTGCCGGCACGGGCCCCTCCTCCGCCGCGGCCGGCCTCGCCTCTCGCGAGCCGCCCGCCTCGGCCCGGCGCACTCACGCGTTCCCCACGTGGATGCGCGGCACCACCTCGTTGCTGTGCGCGCTGGGGAGGCTGTAGCAGCCGCTCCCATTAGCCAGAAGGTCGTTCAGCTCCTCCACCGAGATCCGGTAATCGGACATGGCCGGGCCCGAGCCGATCCCCGCCGGCCAGCCGGAGCTCCCCCGGCGCAGCCACTCGTGCCCGCCCCGCTCCGCCCGCCCGCCGCCTGATAGGCGGAACTGCGTCAGGTGGTTCTGGCGGCGGCGCCCGGCATGGCCAGGCCTAAAAGAACGTGCGGTGCGCGCACTTGCTTCACTGCTCTGCGCGGCTTCGATAGCGCCGAACCGGCGGCTCCGCCGCTCTTCGGCCGCGGGCGGGCCCGAGCGGGGCGGGGAATGGACGCTGCAAGCCTCACCCTGAAGCTGCTTCTGATCGGAGACAGCGCCGTGGGGAAGTCCAGGTGCTGGCCGCGCGGGCCCGGCGGGGCAGAGCGCTCTCGGCAGCGCGCTGAGCTCTCGGGTTCTTTCCCCACAGCCTCCTGCTGCGGTTCACTGACGGCGCGTTTGAGCCGAGCCTGAAACCCACCATCGGTGAGCCGGGAATCCGCCGGGTTCCCCCCTCTTTCATCCGCCTCTTCAAGCAGGGGGCATTTCTGCTTGTTTTGGTTTGGATCCCATTGGCGAGAGGCAGCGGCGGGAGGCGGGACCGAGCGCAGGCAGGGACGGGGGGCACGGAGCCGGCTGCGAGGGCGGCATTCGCCGGTTCGTTCTTACAGGGCCTTCCTTCCGTTCTCCTACGTCTTAGGTGTTGATTTTAAAGTGAAGAAAATGGTGATAGACGGCCGTGCGGTGCAGCTTGCGATATGGGTAGGTTTTGGTTCAGGTAGGGATGGGTTCTGTTCTTGACAGATGCGAAAACTTCTACAGCTGCTTCTTGTGGCGCCCGCCCCCCGCTAAACTCTTCTACATGTTGAGATTGTGTTCTTATGATGCTAATGTGCACAGAATGTCTGTCATGACTGTACAACAGTAGCTGCGGACAGGCTTCATTCAAAACAACTCTAGATGCTTCATTGCTCTATGTTTGTGACATCAGTTCTGGTAGAGATCTTGACTGCATCTTCCTGCAGTTATACAAGTGGGTTTCTCACACCCTTTGTGAAGTGTTAGACTTGTGAAGATGTGGCCTTGCAGGAAAGGCAGGCACTTCATGCCTGTGTGACCCAGAAGTGCTCCCTGGACAGACAGCACTGAAGTCGAATAAACTGCAGAAAAGCAGTGTTCAGGGTGATGAATTACATGATTGCCTGTAGAGGCTGTGCAGCAACTCTGGGTATATTATACCAGAAACAGTCCAGATGCTTTATTTTGGTTAAAACTATTTAAAGGTCAGTTCAGATTTACTGGGTATAAAAGCGTCACATTTGTTCTTCTGAATGGGATGAAAGTACCCTAGAAGGATGAGATTGTGTGTGTATGGTCATAGGTATTTAAGAAAGAACACACCATTACCAACTAAGTAACGGGGACTACTGTAAAGACAGCAGAAACATGCCTTAGCCTGCTATTCACAACAGTAATAGAAATGCAAAAACTTGGATTATTTTCTTTTTTTCATTCACACTTTGTGTACAGAATGCAGAGCAAGAGTGGTAAAGTAACACTTGCTCTAGCCAGTGAGCATCAGTATTGGCTGTGTTCTGAATGCGCTGCACACAAATCAGTTGCTGAAAATCACAAAGATATGTTTGCCCTAATAATCATACAGGGGTGTGTCTCCTTGCTATGAAATCAAAAGCAAGGCCAGAACTTGCACAAGTTGTGTAACTGGAAAAGGCACTTTTGCAGCAGTCTGTAACAGCATCAGAAGCTGCTCATGGGGAGTGGCGGAAACCAGTGCAAAATTTTAGTGCATGTAGAGAGCATCAGAGTCAAAAAGAAGGTTCTGCTTTAGTGCCCATGTGTGCATTGATGTCTGATAATAGTCTCTTTAGCAACGATGAAACAAATGAAGTAACTATATTGCCAATTTTAGTTTCTTTTTTAACAAAGCAGTAGTATATTACGATATAGCTGTTAGTCTCTATTGCAGTCTGTACAGAAACTTAAATAAATTTCTTTGGTAAAACATATTCGTGTAATTCTTCTGCCGCCTTCTTGTTTGTTCTGAGAATTTTTGAACTTCTTGTTGCGCTTGGGAGCTATTGAAGATGGTGAGAGTGCATGTGCCATCCTGCAGTAACAACCAAATGAGACTACTGATTTAAAACTTCTTAACTGCTTAGAGTCTTGGCAAACTTGAAGTAGTTCTTTCTAACTGGATTCTCCTTTCCTGCTATGGGGGAGCAAAAGGAACTCTTTGGAACCACTATGTCTCCTTTCCTGCAGTGTCTCTCACTAGAAAACCAGTTATTCCTCACCTTGTTTTGTTCAGCTCATTATTAAGTGATAAAGCTTTGCTGCTTGGCTTGCAGCAATAACCTTTTGTGTATAACACTGGAGTCCTGTTAACTTTCATGTCTGTGCTCATCACTTTAATCTTCAGTGAAGTCCTTTCTATACTTTTCTGCCCCTCCTCATGTGTTTTCTGTTGCTGCTACTGTTTTCTGACTGCTTCCCTCATTCTGTTGTCGTATGGTTTCACATATCCTTATTGGTCAGGAAAAATTTAACTTTGTTTATCTGGAGTAGTTTAAAATACCTTTTTTGTTCTAAATACGTTTGATTTTGTGTGTGTGTGTTGTTGTCTTTTTTTTTTTTTCTTTTCCCCCTGTAGGATACAGCAGGCCAGGAGCGCTTTAGAACACTGACTCCCAGTTATTACCGAGGAGCTCAAGGGGTTGTTTTAGGTAGGAGGCATATGGAAGAAAAACATGATTCCAAAAAGTGTGGTCTTTGTTACTACGTACGTGCATAGCTTTGCAAAAAGAGGTTGTCTGAGAGAGTGAGAAGAACGATTGTGACTTTTACCACATCACTGCATCATTAACACAAACACAGAGTATGCAAAACCACTGGCAGGAAGTAATGCTGCTTCAAAACATTTTAACCTTAAAATACAGAGATGGCACACTGCAGGCTGGTGAGTGGGTGAGTTATCAGCTTTGTACTTACTGATTCAGGGAGTTTCTGGTAATCGGGCACATTGGGGTTTGTGTTGTTTTTTTTCCCCCCAGAAACTATTGATGTGATTACTGTAAGACATGAGGTTTGTAGCACAAGTAATGGATGCCTGGTCAGTCCCTTCAGTGTGACAACACCAATCAGGAAAAGAAGGGATTCTTGTTCTCAGGTTTTGGGAAGACTGAAGACCTTGCTCTACAAAATGTTCTTTCCAGCTGTGGTACAGCTTTTTAAACCTCAGTGATCAAATGAATGCGGTTATGAAGTTACCAGTGACCAAAAGTCACTTTTTACTACGAATCCATGTTTTTAGCAGCAGTGCAATGCCTGTAGTTACACAGGAAATGAGGTGACAAAATACCTGGTTTAAAATATCGTGTGGGCCAATTCAGAACTAGTAACAGGTACAAGATTACAACTGGTAAGTGCGATTTCCAGTCACAGATCTATTGCAGAGATGATTGTGTTCTGAAATCCTCAGTGATGTTGGGTGAGCCCAGCCAATGTGTTCCAGCTCTGGGAAGATGGTATCATTGATGCATCTTTCTGGAATTCCCTAATACTGCTTTTTGGGTGGCAGCAGTTAGCTAGGAGGGGCTAAGTTCTTCCATAATGAAGTAAAAAGTAAGTAATACCATGATTCTACAGCTGTTAAGCTCCTTCTCCTCTGTTACCAGTGTATGATGTTACAAGAAAAGACACATTCACAGGACTTGACAGCTGGCTGAATGAGCTGGAAATATATACCTCCAAAAACAGCACTGTGAAGATGTTAGTTGGCAATAAAACCGATAAGGTCAGTTTAGAAACGCATTCTCTTGCTCTCTTGCACTCTTCTTCTGATTTCTCAGTCATGATAGAGTATAAATATGAGATAAGTGCTGAAACTAACAAACCTGTTGTGTTAGGAGGTGATGCTGCTGTAACTGAGGAAGCTAGGCTGGGCAGACTCCACTTACTGTGTTGTTTTAGAAGCAGATCTTGTTAAAAGATTTGAATGGAAAATCACCTGGAGAGAGGCAGTTGAGAGATTCTGTTAAGGTAGTGTGAGGTTCTACCTAAAAACTGCTGTATCCCATTGCATGTAACTGCAGCGCAACAGCACAACTGCTGCTTGCTTTTTTGACTAGACTGTGTTTTAGACAGGGGGTGGGGAAGGAGAATTCAGCTCTTCAGATGGCTGTAGAGCATGTACCTGTGTAGGTGTGAGGTGCACTGGTTGCTGTATGTTTCTTGGGTGTTTCGACATATCTCAGGTGTCTATTGCATAATGACATGTTTCACTTTTGCTCTGCTACTACAAGAGGTTTCCTGTGGCTATCCTGAACTGAGTTCTCTTCTTCCCCCTTCCAAGTCTGCCAATTTTCAGATGTTTTGGTATGCCTTTTCAGCTATTAGACTTCTGAAACCTCCTTTCTGGCCTGTATCTTCCTCCTAGTTGATTGAGAAGATAGATACATGTTAATTTCCAACTGATTTGATGTTGCTACTGTTCAATTTGAGACCCTAACAGCCTGCCTAGCAGTAAGCATTCTGTAGAGTAGGAAAATCCTGATTACTACATGGTTTTAGAGACTTTTCAACAAAGCCTCACTTCTGCAGTGGTGCTTTTCCAGGGACTTCCTCAAAGTGGCAAGTTTGGCTTATTTTAGTCATGTTCTTCATTCATCTCTGCAGCCTGATCGTGAAGTAGAGAGAAAAGAAGGACTCCAGTTTGCTAGGAAACGCTCACTGCTTTTTATAGGTATGTAACTCCTGCCAAACCTTTGTATATTGCTGTTTAGTTTGGTATTGGAAAGGGTGAAGTGAAGCTTCTTGAAAATATTTCCAGAAGGAACTGAAATGCATAGGGCAAAACTCCTGTAATCTTTGATTCCTGGTTTAGTTATGGAGTAATTGTCTTGTAGCTTTACTATCACAACCTTAGAACAATTTCTCTTTCTCCATTATGGAGAGAATGTGGAGCTGTGGAATTGTTTTCATGTGATGCTTCAGACTGGGATGCATTTCTGTTTGTCTCATTCCATTTAAGTGTGCCTTCAAGAGAGAGTGGAGAGGAGGTTCAATCATTAGAAAACCTCATCTTTTCTCTGGTCTCAAAAGACCTTCTTACAAAGTGGAATTCTCTCTGGTTTTTTTCTTCACCCTCCACCAGAGACCAGCGCCAAGACACTGGATGGGGTGCAACATGCCTTTGAGGAACTAGCCATAAAGATCCTGCAGACCCCAGGTGTTTGGGATAGGAATGCAGAGAAGCAGCGAATGCAGCTAACGGGATCCGCAGCACAGCAGGATAAAAGCTTTTGTACTGCGTACTGTACACTCGCTTAGCTTCACAGGTGGCTGTTCTGCCTGAATGGAGAGGATTTTCTTGTTAAAGCAGGGTGGGAGCAGTGGTTCCAAGCACTAGTGTGTGCCTTGTTTGACCTGTCACCAGCTGAGTGGGTCTAAACCCCAAACTGATGAGCAAAATACTTTTTGTTCGTTAACAAAATGCTGTTTCTCTTTCCCTTCTGCACAAGGGAGATCTCCAGGAATTTCTCTGGTAACTGTCAGGTTTTTCACTATTAAGTCACAGTTCGGAAGAGTATCGTGCTCTTGCTGTATGGCATTCAACATGGACTCTTTCTGATATTCCTGCCTTGGCATTAAATAAGGTAGTATTCCATTTTGGAGGATTATTGAAAAGCTTCCCTTCCCCACAATGGCATGGGAGTCTTTTAGGCACCCAAGTTCCCTTAAATGTAGTTAACAGGAGCCACCTTGAGCACTTGTTTCCCTATTTCACATGGATTTAAGCGGTCAAAATTGCTACATGTCCCCAGATAGTAAGTTGAGTTACTACTTAAAGTGGTAGTGAAGAGGTGTATCTATTAACATTTGGCAGGAAAAAAACCCAACACAACATCTCCTGTGCATTGAAAATGTAAACTGAGGTGCTTGTAAGCAAGTGCCAGATCCAAAGAGAGTCTTTCATTACAGGATGTGAAGTCAGAACAGAAAAACTGCAGTTTCAAATACAGGAAGACCACTGTAGATGTTGACCAAGGCTCATCCTTCAATACTACAAACCATAAGAAAAGGAATATGAAAGACTCTGTACATTTTGGGCGTGAGCAAGGTAGGGGGAGGAGTTTCAGTTTAAGTAGTTTGACTTAGACCTTTTGGCACTACTGCCAAAGCAGGACTTGGAATTAAAGTAAATTTGCATTCAGATTGTCTTTAAAAATCTGTTCTCAAGCTTTTTTCTCCTTGCCAGGCATGGCTAATGCAGCAGGGACTCAGTACATTGGCAGGACTGGAATCATGTCCTCAGAACCACCATCTGCATGTACCCTCTTCCTATAATTTTAGTATAAATAGGAGCATTGAATGTGTTCTCTTCCTCCCCCTACAACTGAAGCTCATCTTGGCTACCTGCAATCTTTAGCATGTAATACAGAGCCTCTTACCATCCTTTATTTCAAACCTCATTAATGAAACAAATGTTTCTGCCAATATCTTGAGTTAGTATCTGCCTCTGTATATCCACACAGGTTATCTGCATACACTTAAAAAACATTAACTCACACTGAATATTTCAGTTAACTTTTAATAGCAAAGCTGTATCTTAATATCTTTTCAGTTCTTGTAACTTCAGGTGTAGCACTGTATGTCATTTGCCTTGCTTCTAAATGCAGATTTCTACTGTTAGACTATGTTAGATCATAAAACATACAGATTAATTTCTTTACTGCTAGTCATTTGGAATATTCTAAGATGTTAGAAGCAACCTTGCTATTAGTGAATTCTGACCCTTAAACAGTATCTTACCTGGTGTTCTTTAAATTTAATCTGTATCCTCTAAACATGTTTTTCTTGCCCACTATAAAAGATGCTTGTAATCTGCAATACAGATCTACAGTGAGCTCAACGTGCCCATTTCATAGTTTCATAAAACCACTTAGTTTGAAATGCTGCTATTTAAATAAAACATTATCCTCAGTTTTTCATAGGATGAAAGTATGTTTGTCACAAAATGTACTTGGCAGTGAGTCTCTCTTGTAAGCCACATTACACGGCTGGAGAGAGTTAATAGCGGAGTTGATGGGTCACCTTCATGTGAAGGAGTCCTTGTACGTTTGCTGAGGCTACCAGTCTCACACCAGATCTGTGCTGTCGAGCCAGAGCAGGTATCTGATAGTGAGAAGTGCTTGTTCTTGTAGCAATGGCAACCTCAATGCTTATAGGCAGGACAATGCATCAAAGGTGCCAGGGTATGTGTTTGGAGAAGATGGATATGGGTGACTACACAACTTCTTAGGCTAGAATTAATGTAGATTCAGCAAGACTTGTACGTAAGAAAAGTGCTTTTAATATGCAACATTGTTAGTTTTGCTAAATGCAGCGGAACAAGAATAACACCATATTGTTAAGAAGCAAGGAATGAGACCGGTGCACCCAAAGGTCTTGTTAAGGGGCATGGTACACAGGAAAGGTTAGTCCTCAGCAGGCAATGGAAAACAGGAACTAGTTTCAACTAACACATACCTGTACAATATTCAATTTTCAAATAAAGCCTAGGTGCGTCCAGAATCATCTCTCTGCCTTTTCTTAACATCCATCTAAAAATCCTGTATATTCAAATCTCCTGAAATACAGACAAAGTCCTCTTCACAGTTAAGATTTCTTCTTCAGGACTTGATGGAGCCAAGTAGAAGTCTTTAACTGATTTGGAACAAAGTCGTAAGTGCTGGAAGCATGATGATTTGGACCTGTTGCTCACTTACTTTGTAATTCAGCCTCCTCCTTTCATTGCCCGTTTTGGAGCTGCTATGTTGGTGTCAAGGTGGTATCCTATCAGGTGGCATCTGCAAAGATGTCTTGTAGAAAATAGGCTTCTTAAAAGTCCTGTTTTAAATCACATGCAGTTATTCTCATAGGCTAAAAAATGTCTCTGGGTTATGAGCTGCCTGGTCACACAGGTGTGTTCACAGGCGGTTTAACATTTGTCCTGTGTCAGTAGGAAGAGACTGGGATGAGCATACCTGTGCAAGACAACTGGGAGGCACTGGGAAATATGGGATTGACATAACCCCACCCAGCCACTAGAATACCTACAACTTACAGAACTGGCCTAGTTTTAGTGCCAAATTGGAAAGGATTTGCAACTAATGATCCTGAGTGAAGGGAAGCATTTTCTGCTGGCCTGACAGCCAACTGAACTTCTGAGTGACCAGTAATGGCGTGAGCACTCTCCAAAGGACATCCTTCCTTCCCTGAAGCACTGTGTTCTGTAGCCGTAGTAGATCCTGAAAAGTATCTTAACTCTTGCCCCAGAATTTGTGGCCAAAGGCTGGAGATTCCGCTGGTTGGTGTCCTAGCACTGCTTAAATGGTTTGGAAGCGTAGGATCCTTTGTGAAACTTTACTGTACAAAATGCACTATTTACAATCTAAAAGTCACTCCAATGTTTTACTGCGCGGTTTAGTCTGAGTGTTCACTTTTAAATGACATCTGCTGTTCAAGATTTTGATTCAGGAAGGCAGTGTCAGCTTCTGACTTTTAGTTTTTCCTGATACAGTCTGTATGTATTAACTTCTAGACAGACCAGTAGTTTTGAAGTGAATTTGACATAGTTCCCTTTTCTAATCCATATATTTACAAGACATTTTTATAGTGTCTTTGCCTTAAACAGATGATAACAAGCTATGACCTAACCCAGTTGACTGGTACCCAAAATGAATCCTTGTTTAGTTTCTCTAACACAGTTTTCAGCTGATTACAAGCACTCTGGAGATCTTCTTTCACCAGTATAGTGTCAATTAAATGGCCATACTGCTCTTCAATGAATGCTGCTGAATTAATAATTTCCTGCTGTTCTTCATCCTGCTAATCAACATGAGAAGATGGCATGAAATTTCGAGCATGTCTTTTTAGTTACCCAAAGTAATGACATTACACACTTCCAGTATTTCTGTACACATTTACACAGCACCAGTTTGCAGCCAGGTTAGGTTTGGTCCTTGTACGCCATCCATACGCTGCACTTTGCATGTACCTGATACACGGTGTCACTCTGGAGGTGCTGGAAGTAGGTGGCTGCCCTTACCATTTGATGGGACTGCTCATCAGGAAAGTAAAATGATTCTTAGTTTATCTGAGTTCAGTAGCAACTTCTCCTGCTGCAGCCCAAAGTGATGCACACAGATCCACAAGGAAGACGTGCCACTTTGCTTCATGTTGCTTATAGTCAAGTTTTACGGGAGTCAAATATCTCATTCTAAAGTTCCATCTTAGGACCCACTTAGCGCCCCACTCTGACTCTCACTGTCATGGAAGAAAGCTCTTCCACATCACAGAAATACTAGCCCAAATATTTCTTTCATATCTAGAAAGAAGAGATTAAAGTTGGAATACTTACAAGGGGAACTGAGATTTCTTCTGACATGGGAGACTTCAGGATGTGTTTCTTCTTTTCTGGAATGAGAGGCTTCACAAAGATAACATAAGGCTTAAACTCAGGAGTCCTCAAGTGCTTTACTGCCTGTGAACAGATATTTTTTGTTATCTGATGTTTTTTGTTATCTGTCAACAATCTACTCAAACTGAGTTCAACGGTTTCACTAGTACACACTGCAAAGTCCTGTGCACTATACATCTGAGCACAGTAATCTTTGGCTCTTCTAAAGAAAGGTTAATGTCAGTGTCCTGCCTAGTTTACAGGAGTACAAAAGCTTCCTGGAGCAGAGTTACAAAATCTGAATCAAAACGTCAAAGATTAACTCCCAGTATGGACGGATTAAGAGCAGGTATGCTGGCCCTGCTTACAATCCCAGTAATGCTTCAGAGACTGTAGGGATGAACAAGAACTAAATACCCATGCATGCTCTTGAGTATTCTCTCTAGGACTTGGAACAGGCTAGGAAGTGTTGCACATTTCTCCTATAGCAAGGGAAAAATCCCACAGTGAGAACCAATAAGAGAGTCATCAAGGCTGTATAACCGGACATCTAGGAGCTGGAAACCCTGCACTGCTTTCTCAAGAGCCCTATTCCACTTCGCTAGCAACCAGGCCACGCGTTAGAAACACAAGTTCCAAGGGCATCATTGTTCTTTGCAGGGCAAGTAGCCACAAATGGTGACCAGCATCAGTTACTCAAGCTGGCAGCCTAGTAAGAAATACTTGCTTTCTTTAAAATAAGCTGTAGAACTTACTTCAGGTACCACATCCACCAAACAAACCTTCTTTTTGGCCATCACGGACCGGATTGCCTCAAGACTGGTACCATACAGATTTTCCTTGTATTCTCCATGTTCCACAAATCTAGAAAGTCAATACATTTTTAAATACCATCCACAAAGAATATTGAACTTACAACCAGTAAGTCCAACCATTCCCCAGCACTGCCAAGGCCACCACTAACCCATGTCACTGAGGGCCTCATCTACATGGTTTGTGAACACTTGCAGGGACGGTGACTCCACCACTGCCCTGGGCAGCCTGTTCCAATGCCTGAGCACCCTCTGGGGAAGGAATTGTTCCTCATCTCCATCTAAACCTCCCGTGGCGCAGCTTGAGGCCGTTTCCTCTTGTCCTATCACAAGTTACTTGGGATAAGAAACCAACTCCACCTCACTACAACCTCCTGTCAGGCAGTTACAGAGAGCGATAAGGTTCCCCCTGAGCCTTCTCTTCTCCAGACTTCCCCCCCCCCAGGTCCCTCAGCCGTTCCTCATCACACTTGTGCTCCAAGCCCTGCACCAGCTCCATTGCCCTTCTCTGGCCCTGCTCCAGCACCTCAATGTCTCTCTTGTAGTGAGGGGCCCAGAACTGAGCTTGACCTCTGTTATTTCTAAATTGCTTTTCACTAAATTTCTGAGCTAACAGTACAGACTGAACAAAGAGCTTGTTACTTGGAAAGCTGAACCCTTCTAATGCAGTTAGTCCAACTTTACACCTGATCTTGGTATTCACATGATGTAAGATTTAACTAGCAATGGTTTTGAAATACAGTCAATTATGCCAGTATTTTAAAGATAACTCACTTGTTTTGCTGCACATCTGTCTCAAAGGATTGCTTAGAGACAAAGTTGTATTCTACTCCCTCTTTCTCATGACTTTTCTTTGACCTGGTTGTATCTAGAAGAGAATGGAAGCGAGACATGGGAGCCAGATCAGCCTTTGCAAACAACTGTATTTTCTCTGGTTGAGTTCCAATCATATTTTCATAACCTCAGACAAGGTAGCTGCACGCTGGCAAATTCAAACTAACACAAAATAGAAATCAAATTATAAGACCAAAAATGAAGCTGCTTTGCTCCCAAGCATGTTACAACTAACACAAAATTTTATTAGGAGGCATACTCCTTACACCTGGTAGAAGCAGTAGAGTATATCCTCTGGAGAACAGTATCTCTTAACTGTTCAGAATATTGGACTCATTTTCTTTGAAACTTTGAAAATAAAAAGAGGAAATATATAAAGTCCTATTATGTTGCCTCTGAATTTCGAGTAGAAATATCCCTGGCTGTTTTCCCACACGACTGTGAAACTTGCAGAATTCTGTGTGTCCCTTCCCTTTGATATCATAGTTTCTTTTAATAACTGGAGCAGGAGAAGCTTTGGGGAACATTCCATACTTCTGTGCTTGGTCATGAAAGTGATGTCTGCTATTTTTTTGTGTACCTGTTTAAATACAACTAAAAATTATGCCTGAGTTCTACTGCTGCCTGCCTGACAGACAGTTATTGAAATGTCTGAAGTCCCATGGAAGCAGTGCCCTCAAGTTTCATTTTTTGGATTGCAGAGGTAGCTCAATGGGGGATTCAAAGATTGATGGATTATTTGTGTAACCCTGGCCACAAAACCCCAGAGCAGGATTACTGCTTTCTCTCCCACTGTGACTGGCTTCTTAGCATACATACACTGACCAACAACTGAAAACCTTGTAAAACTTCTGACTTGGCTTATTTCTGTCTACTCCCCGCCCCCCCTTCCCTTTTTCCCCTCTCTTTAAAGTTTAGCTGGTGTGATATTCTAAAGAAAAATCATCCTCTTTTAAAGACATGGAAAGTTTGGGCTGAATCTCAAGTTACCAGTTTCTCACGAGTTCTTTTTGCAATTTACAATCTTGTTTTCTTCCTGTATTCAGCTGCTAATTTTTTTAATGGATACTTAGAAAATGCAATGTGTTCACTTGGGAAAACACACACAGAAAGTATCAACTGAGCTGACAGAATTCCAACGTGCCTATGTGCCAAGTTATGTCGTGATCTCTTCAGCTATTAAGGGCCAACATGGTATATCACGAGGTGAAAAATGATTTTAAGTGTTTCTGAAATATAATATAATCAATAGTCAAAACAAAAGCTGCCATTCAGCAATGCAGCTAGCATGACACTCTTAGAATTTATGGAATAAAGCAGTGACACACAAAAGCCAATCAATGTTACTCACGTGGAACTGCCACACCATACTCCTGCGGGTTCTCTGATACAACCTTCTGCTTGAGCTCACTTAATCTGGCCCCCAAGCAACCTAATAAAATAGAACCGACTGACAGATTCCTGTGTGGAATGTAATACTGCAAAGAGAATAAGTAAGATCAATTTCACACAAACAGTATGATACAGCAGCGTGCTTGAAGAAATCTGTGCATGAGAGACCTCAGGAGCAGCCACATTCTGCTTCGAAGAACATCATCAGAAACAAACTGAATCCTTGAATCCTTGGACAAACACTTGTCAGGCACCAAATCAGGAAATCTGTAGCCTTAGCAGTCATGTTTGAGTGAGAACCAATGGAAAATGAGTCACAAAAATGAGCATCATTATGTTTAGGGGGACTTAGTGAGCGTGGTTGAGTTTTGCCTTTTTCTTCGGTGTTTTTTGTGGGTTTTTTTAGTGTCATTTAAAATAAGAGAACTTCTGACCAAAACCAGAAAAGCCTTAAAAAAAAAAACCCCATCAGAACCAGAAAATCTAAAACTGAACACCTAACCTTTAGGTGTTTAGTTTTGGGTTCCTCTTGGAATGCTGGTGATAAGGGAAAAGGGAGATATATGAAAAATTCTGAACCAATTCTGAATCTTACCAATCAAAACCACCAGCCTCTGCTGTTCACCAGGCTGCTGCTGGTATTTTGTGACCTCTTCATAAGTCAGGAACTCTGCTGTGTCTGTCTGCTCCGCTTGCTTTCCTTCATTCAGATTGTTCTCCTTCTCTTTACGACTTAATCTAAAGCTCCTGCGTAAGCCAGCTGTAGAGAAAAACAAAAGGTATCTTCAACCATAGAATCATAGAATGGTTTGGGTTGGAAAGGACCTTAAGATCATCAAGTTCCAACCCCCTGCCATGGGCAGGGACGCCTCACACTAGACCATGTCACCCAAGGCTCTGTCCAACCTGGCCTTGAACACTGCCAGGGATGGAACATTTACCCCTTCTTTGGGCACCCTGTGCCAGCGCCTCACCACCCTCACAGTAAAGAACTTCTTCCTTGTATCTAACCTCAGCTTTCCCTGTTTCAGTTTAAACCCATCACCCCTTGTCCTGTTGCTACAGTCCCTGGTGAAGAGTCCCTCTCCAGCATCGTTGAAGAACCATGTCTCCACCTACCTAAATTTTCAAGCTTGTTCAGCCAGAAGTTACTCTGTCTTTGAATGAGTTTTTTAAAATAATCAAATCAGTGCCTATATGCTAATTATAGAGATGAAAAATTTGCATAGCGGGTAGAAAACCAAGCACCCAATCTATAATAAACCCCCCTTCATATCACTTTGAGTTGCCAAGTGTTGGCTATGCCAAAGTCCAATCTGCACAGAGCTAATCTAGTTTATGAACATCCGGGAAATTGACTCTCATGTGAATAACCCAGGGGTTATTTTTTCATGTGCTTTTCTCTTTTTCATTTCCTTTACGGGGCAAGAGCAATGCAGGGAAGAGGAAAGGAGAGGAAAAAGGGATTCTGGTTTCTCACCTATGTACTGGCCATTGAAATATCCTTCGCAGTCACAGTCTTCTGTAAATGAAAAAGCAGGAGCGGGGTGGGAGGAAAAAAGGAGAGTGAGATACCTTAAACAGGGCCTGCGACACGAGTCTGCTTTCTTGCTGAGGGAAGGAGAAGTTTTCTATCCTGCATTACAAGCACACGCTTTTCTAACACAAATATTAATGATAATAAAGAAAATGCCTTGCATGTATGTAAAATAAGATGTTAAAAATGTAAAATCTATGTTAAAAACCCCCAACCTACCCCTTCTCAAACTACAACCACCCCCAGGGCCCCTAAAAGTATGCAAAATAAAACATGCTACTTAGCTGCAAAAGACTATACTGCAATCCTCAAACAAATACCAAGTTTTTATATTTCCTGAAAGAGAGCTACCTGGCTTGTTAAAATATAGGCAACTGTGTGCTCCAAGATCCCCAGAACTCTCTCTACTCATTGTAAGGAGGAGCCACACGCAAATATATGTGCGGCTTAAACCTGTAACAAAATGCACCAAGCCAGGTCACTGCACCCAGGCATGTAATCAAGCAATGCCAACACTAACAGAAGACACTAGTAGCAATATACACCTCTCCAGGGCTAAGACCAGAGCTGTTATCTCTTGTTGAAGGTAGGCTCTAGTTTCACACTTGTGCTTCAATAAGCTATCCCAGCCATGGCCAGCTAATCATAGAGTATGTTCAGTACTGTCACAGATGTGGATGGAATACCAAGGGTTGGGAGTATTATTCTCAAGAAGCATGTGGAATGTGAAAGAAATCACAGCATGCAGAATTCAACTGAAAATACTTGCTATTTGGAAAGTTGATACAAGCTGCCTGAGCCCAACACAGGGGCTCATAAAGAAAATAACACAGAAAAAATAATAATGAAATGCTCATAATGAAAATCACATAGTTCTGAAAGCAGTTGCTTATAATGAAAGCACAGTCCAAATGAACAGTGAAGAAAAATCAGTTTGGATTGATACAGGTGCTCGAAAATGTTAAACTCCAATATTTCTTTATTCTTTTAAAAAAATACCAATACAAAGACTGCATTTAAGGTGCAACTCTTTCAGCCTCACTCAGAAACCCAGAATGTGCAAATGTATATCAGAAGACACAAATCTTTTCTCTCGAATCAGAAGTACATTTGGAAGTTATTATTACCTACATCATCAATCCAAATTAAATGAAATATTAACTCAGGAAGAAACTGCAGTTGGAACAAGCTCTATCCACTCTTCCCCTTGCTTGGGGGCTTATAGAGTGTTTTAGAAAATGCACTGGTCATTTATATTCATAGAGAAAATGAGTTAGGAGAGTACCTACCTTTATCAGAAGACTGATCATCTGTAGTTAGCATGAAAGGCAGAGTTGGGATGATATTAAAAGACTGACAAATGATTGAATAAAATAGAGGGAATGATTTGCTTAACAGGCTTTTCTATCTCAAAAGAAATGCACTGACGTACCCTTATCAACTAAAGACTTTTGTGCTAAAAGTCAATATTATAACCAGTTATCAGCTTCATTGTCTTGCGAGTGCCTGAGAAAAAGCCTAAGTAGCAATCCTCACTGCATGCTTCCTAACAATGAATGCAAGGGAAAACCATTTGGAAAAGCTTCATTAAAATAAGTAATGCTATTTTGATATTTGGTTGATCATCTTCCCTCCTCATTGTAGCATAAGAATACCTGTATCTTCTCATGAGATGTGCCATGTATGGCACATCTAAGTGACCAGAAAGTCACTTCTATTACTGAAGATGGACAATTTCCATATTCCTATTCTACGTGGCATTCCTAGCACAATGTCTGGCTTCAGAGAGTCACAGGGCTTCCCCACACATCAGTAACAGCCATGCTGAAGTACCCAAGAGCAACAGGAACATTATACGCTGGGATAATCCCGAATGTCTTCTGCCTTCCATCACTGACTCGTAATTCCATCACAAGTAGCATTTTTTGTGTGACTAATTCACTGACACATGTTTGAGAGCTGTAACTGAGAATCACTTTAAAGTCTACTTAAGACCAGGTCTGTTACGCTAAGGCTGAAATGCTCCGGTGATTTTTATTTGCACTTTATTTTCCTGTGAGCTTACAGTCAGTTCATGCATTGGGTTAATTCTGCAGCTTTCAAGTTTCAAACCATACAAAAAATGTGAACACTGGCAAATTTTAAAGCATCTAAACAATGTGTAAGGCCTCATGGTCTTGAAAGTAGGAAGAGACGGACAGCTGTGGTTTTGGGAAACAACAGACGCTAGTAACACTGAACAAAGCTCAAACCCAAATCCTCTCAAGTGGCAGCTTGTATCCATGCATGGCAACCAATGGCAGATTACACAAAATATATTCAAACATCATTATTAAAATAACAGATAAATACTGAGAGGTTGGTATCGACTAAGACACCACTGAAGGACAGACTTACATACTGGTTTCTTCACAGTCCTAGGATTGGGCAGGGTGCCTATTGTTCTTCTGTAAGTCAGTCGTCTAAATAGAAAAGAACTATTTTAGTCACATAAGCTCAGAATGATGAATAATTTATAGCATCTTCTACATACAGCAATGAAAATAGAGAACCAAGTAGTGCTTTTCCTTTAAAAATATAAAATGTCTCTGATTCAACATTTTAAAAGACTTCTGCTTTTAAACTAGTGCCTGAGAGAGAAGATTCTAAAACATTTTAGGCTTTCATACATCAGAGCACAGAAATCAATAGCATGTTACTTTTATCAATGGCATTCTTTTTCTATTTCCTTCTCCCCAACCCAGTCTTTTTTGCAAGATTAAAACCCCAACTATTCCACTCCATTCCTGTTGAGAATCCAGCTCCTAGTTGCCATTTTTACAAAGGATGGGCAAAATTCCTGTCTGGACAGGACCTTGAACAACCTGGTCTAGTGGAAGGTGTCCCTGCCCGTGGCAGGAGGGTTGGAACTGGATGATCTTAAGGTCCTTTCCAACCTTAACCATTCTATGTATCTGGATCCAAGCTAAATACTCCCTTAGGAGCCAGCAGAAAGATCAGATACTTTTTTTACTACTACTACATTCAGAAATTGAATTTTTTTACAATAAATCAGCATTTCCTCTTATACTATGAAAGTACAAGTCTGAAATACAGTATCTCCAAAAACCAAGAGGGTCAGAGACTGATATTCCAGATTTCATTCTATATATGTTTGTTTAGCAAGTGCTTCTGTCTTCATGCTACAAAGCATAAGTCAATGGCAACCCAGGCGAGGAAAGCTACAAAGTTTATTGTATAGCTGGAGAAGATGGAGCTTTTTAGCACTTTCCTCTAAGCACGTGGTACTCACCCTGGCATGATCCTGCCCTTCCTGTTCTGTGAAAAAAAAGCAGCAGCATAAAATCAGTGTGACACTATTTGTAATCTTCATGAACAAACCTTTCTTGGAACTGTTTTGAGGGGATCAAGCCTGCTCTGAGATTGGTATCTCCAACACGCTTTGCTTGCCACCACGTGGGATCGTCTTGGCTTACAACTTCTAGGACGTGTCGTCTCTTAAATGGCAGCCCAGCCTCCTGGCAAGGAATAGCTCTGTCTTCATTGGGATTATAGCAGAAAAGTGCCCTCATAAATACCTTTAAAAGAAAGCAACACATTGTCCTGGTTTGGAGAAAACTGCCTTTAAAAGGCTTCCTCAATGCTTACACTGCTAACTACATTTACTCTTCACCTCTCCCGTATGCTTTATGGTACTCAAAAATACTGAAACCTACTAAGCTGCATCTGCATTTGGACTTACTTCTGCAGAAAAAGAAACTAATTTTCAAGCACATGCCCACTCATTTTGAACTGGCATTGTGGAACATGGGACTAAAGGATTAGAGTCCCAAAACCACAGTTGACAGTTTACTTAAGTATAAAATGCGATAATCAAAGGAAAAAAAAATTAAGGGTAGGGAGAAAACAACAGAAAGGGATTTATGGCAAAGTTGCCCAATTATATAGACTGTCCTTGAAAAGCTTCTTTAATGCATCAAAATCTACTATTCAACTTTGTATCTTACCCCTATTTAACACATCACGGCAGAACTACTTCTAGAAGTGATTTGTGGGGCTTCAAAGAAAAAATCAGCAACTGAGAGCAGAGAAGCAGAAATAGAGACTGACAGAGGAATCCTGTAAAGGACCAGTCGAGCAGGAAGTCACAGCTGATCAAGGAGGGCAAATGAAGCAATCAGGTGTGTGCTGATGTTTGAGGGAGGGATAACATGTGCAGCTCTGCAGGTCTGTTTCGACTCAAGCGAGCAGCAAAATGCCCAGAGGTAATGGACAGACAGCAGCTCTCTTGGGAAGAGAAGACTGGGGGGAACACCAACTTTAATTACACGAACAAATCCAAGGGGCTGGGATCTCAGAAATGCAATGGAAGAACATGTACCCAGGTGACAAACAAGAGAGAAGTTAGCTAAGTAATTCTACTGAATAAAAGGGCACTGCATTTTACAACAAGGAACTGCTCTATTATCTTTTTAGTTCAATCATGTGTCTGTGACACTCCTCACTGAAACAGCAGGAATCCTGCATTTACAGGGATGACAGAAGAATGTAAATATGAAAAGGCATGCTTCAGTATTTCACTAAGCTGGGTACCTTGCTGTCTTTTAGACGATCTTCTTCTTTGACGGCTGGAATTATTTTTAATGTTATTGATCCCTGAGACTGAGCCTGAAAAAGAGGGAAATGGTTTTTTGTACTTTGAAAGCAGTATGAGGACACAAATCAGACTATTCAAGTTCCAGTTTAGGAGCTAGCATGTGTCTGTTTTTGTCAGAAATTAGACAGGCCAACATAATCCACTACTTCATTACAGACAGTATTATGATGTTCCACAAATCCTTCACACGGAGACATCCACAGTAACTACTTGGCCAGAACACATTCAGACCCGCATTAGAATT
The DNA here is from genome assembly GCF_004027225.2 of Strigops habroptila. Classification (NCBI taxonomy): domain Eukaryota; kingdom Metazoa; phylum Chordata; class Aves; order Psittaciformes; family Psittacidae; genus Strigops; species Strigops habroptila. The sequence continues at coordinate 2,286,787 of NC_044295.2, forward strand.
CCTTCATTTGATTTTAGCAACTGCGCTAATTTCTGGATTACAGTTCACAGGGCATGAAATACTTCTGTGGCTTTTAGTACAACACTAAGTTCAGTTTCTGCAGACTAACCATTTTAAAGCCTTTAAAAAAGGCTGCTGGATCTTGCCACATAGTGGCTGACTGGTTACGGTGAAATGTAAACTTGTACAAAGTGAACATCTACTTTCACTCTAAAAATCTTTGCTAATAAATTTCAATTACTAGTTCTAGTAAATTCAAAAGCCCTTCTCAATGTTTTGGAAACCTAGAATAGGTTTATCTGACCTACTTCAGATGCCTTATTTTGGCTAAGATGAGCTGTGTCCCACAGAAGCCTGCTATTCTGCACTGGCTAAAAACCCTGGACAACAGCTTGGACAAACATTTGTAGCTCTTCCCAAAAAACCAAACCATGAAAAGGAAAGTATTACATTGCAGGTCTTTAAAATGGGACAGATGAATAGCATCCCAGGGTCCCACAAATAAAACTACACAGTATTTCAAAACACAATTTTTATCCTCTCCCCCAAAGTTAAAGCAGTCATTCTCCTTATTCAGTGTTATTTTGGTCTAACTTTAAATTAGGTGATGGAATCTCATACTTCAGTCTCCTAATGCTGCCATTCTTCTCACTGTGTCCCTAACTCCACTTGACACCAAGACAAGGGGGAACCAAGCCACAAGAGGGGAGTTGGAGACAAATAAGCTTAAGAGCTACGACACCTTCTACCAAGATTTGGGGGCATTAATGTTAGAGAAGCTCGAAGCAAAAGTTTGCTAATGTCGCCAGGAAACTGCTGGTAAAGAACAGACTGACAGCTCCATTGGACACAGAGCTGAGCTTCCCAACATACCATATTATGAATAAACTGTTTATCTTCTAGCAATGCACTTTTAATTTGCAATTTGCTTGTCATAAAGCATGAAAGGGAAGTTCTTGACAAAGCAACATGTAGCTGTAATTGTATCTTACTTGGAACTGATTCAGTTCGCAGAAGTTTCTGAAGTCAAAAGGAAAAAAGGAAAAGACTAATCCACTGGGAAAAGAACAACTCTTAACACAAAAGACAAGCAGGGATTGCATCTTTTAGCTCTATACATATTTTAAACTCTTGGTTAAATTCCATTGTCTGTTGTAATTACTAGAGCATCCAACACAAAAGATCTTGAAATGAAAATCAGTGCAGACCAAAATCTGACTTATTTCTTCCGGTCGTTTGTGAAGCACAGTAATACCATTGACTTCTCTTAGTTCATCTCCAACATGGACAAGACCTGAAAAGATGGTAGGTAAATTAAAATAAGTCTACAGAATGGAAAGCACCACTCCTCTGATGTCCAAACTAAGTCAACAGCATGTACCTCCTCTCATCCCTTCCCAGCTTAATGGATTTCCTATTAGAGCCAAGTGCCTTGTGCAATGTGCTCTGAAGTCTCCCGCCCTTATTCCACATGGCATTTTGTTTTCACGTAGCAGTCTCATAGGAGACCACAGAGAATATGTGGCAAGAGATTCTGGAAAAATCACTGCAAATCTATATTTGGATCAGCACTAAGAGCACAGAACTGGAATAACTTCCATGAGGATGATCAAATCTTATGGAATTGGGAGACACACTCGCTATAGAGGTAAGAATCACACTGACACATCAACAGGACACGGGCCCAGAAAGAGTGTTGGACTGTTATTTTTTAACAAGTCATGAAAAGGCCTTTCCAAGTTTTAGGTTTGTTGATCCAGTTCAGTAAGAAATGTTGTACTTGTGTTATATAATACTGGTAACTGACAGAACAATTACTCAGCAAAGCAAACAGAGAACAAGACATGATACACTGAATGAACCAAGACACTAGATTAAAGGTAAAACCCCATCCTTTTCTTTTCTTTCTTCTAAAGCTTGGTCCTACTTCTCTCATCTCTGTTGGTATTTTTTCCTAGCAGCTATTCTAGAGAAAAACATATCTAATTAAATTGATTACTGATGAAATTCAGAGATGCTCCAAGTGCATGCTCCAGTCATTTCCCATTACATTTATCAGATTACACTAATCTGAAGAATGATAACGATCAAGAAGAAAGCTGTAATTAGCTAATACTTTTTAATGACAGCAATTCATTAATTTTGGGATTGCACTATTTGGATGTTAAAAACAGTTCATGAGGCTTACAGTCTGTAAATCTTATGTAAGGCCAATTCAGCTTTTTTAATAAAATCATAGAATCACAGAGTGGTTTGGGTTGGAAAGGACCTTAAGATCATCCAGTTCCAACCCCCCTGCCATGGGCAGGGATGCCTCACCCTAGACTATGTCACCCAAGGCTCTGCCCAACCTGGCCTTGAACACTGCCAGGGATGGAGCACCTTCTAGAAAATGGAAGGTTAAATACTGTATGAATTAACCCTGTGGCTCCTGAGAGCACACTGAATGGCAGCTACGCACCCGACTCTCTCCTGCCACTAGACACCAGAAATTCAGTTGTCAAGTAAGCTTCCCATGGAGGCTCCCTTTAGAGTCAATAAGGAAGAAAGGCAATTTCAGCAGTGAACTATCTCATCCTAAAGCTTGTTGGGATAATTTGTGCTCCAGCAACGTCCATCTCCCTCCACTGACACAGAAAGCCGGCACATTAGTTCAGACCCAACAGCCAACAGTTGCCTATTATGACTTTGATAGGCTGTTATCTGTATTTTTACAACATAGTCTATACACATACATTAAACACTCATATCCGAAAGGCTGGTTTTGGAATGAATAACCATCAGATTTAGTAAGAGATTATCATTCTAGGTACGTGTATGTGGTACGTGTGTGTGTGCCTAAGTTTGGAAATCTTAAAAATCTTTACAAATGCAATTTTAAATCCCCTTTTGTTCAGAAATTTACCGCTGCGATCAGCTGCACCACCTCGCATGATCCTGGCGACAATCACAGCTCCTGTGTGCTCATCTCTTCTGATGGTAGCTCCCTGAAATAAAACAGACTATTTGACATCATCTTCAAGGATCTCTTCCATACTCACAACGACGCTTTTGCACGACAGAGTTCTATGACTAGAGGTAGGTTATGTTATATATACCAGCGGTTCTTGATTTTTCACTAGCCGAACAATTTTCACCGATTCCTCATCAAAATCATCATCGAAGTTATCAGGTAGAGGTGGAAGGACAGGGTCAAAGTTCTTCTGTGCTACAGTGTCATGTACTACAAGCATTGCCTGCATAAAGGAAATAAGAAACAGTAATGTAATGGGGTCATATTACAGTTTCCAGTTCTCCTGTTCCCAACATTACAGCAAAATTAAACTTCCCAATTCCCACCCTCACCATAAATGCAAACACAAAAAAAAAAGATGTAGCAATTCTCTTACCCATCATGTGAACTAGATTTTGGTGTATGTTGATATTTGAAGTAAATCTGGGCAATAACAACTCAACCTAAATAAGCTCCCAGAACAGAGGTGAGAAATGGTATCCTTTGCTTTTCTGCTCCCTCAGAAATATTAAGGAGGGGAGGGAAGACAACATGGTGCATTATGCATGAAAGGCCTTCCCTGTGTCTTCTCAATCCCCTTTGCATCCTAAAGCCTCTGCAAGAAGTCACAGTGGAATAGAACTACAGCCTGTAGGAGGCTTTTCCTTTCTCTTAGGGACTCTGCAGTGTAACTTCTCCAAGAAAAACGTTTGATCAGAATTCTGCAAAAGAGTTTCATTCAGGTCTCTGGGGTGTTTTTACCCTGAGATGTGGTGTTGACAACAACTGAAGCAGCTCTTTTTCTTCATGATTCACTGGTGCAGTCTGCAATTCTTCTATTACCTATAAAATAAAAATTAACCTTGAAATTAAAGGAGTCCACCAAACGAGATCATATATTTGCAAGTGTTTCTGGTGTTGCTAACTTCTATCATCCTTCCAAGCAGCATGCACCGATCAAAACCATGAGGGTCGTGAGATGCTGGATCCAGAGAAGTTGTGGATGCCCCACCACTAGACATGTTCAAAGTCAGGTTCCACAGGGCTTTGGACAACATGATCTAGTGAACAGTGGCCCTGCTACTGACTACATCATTTTTCAAGGTCCCTTCCAACCCAAACCATTCTAGGTGAACAGCAGTGCTGCTTGGGTAATGGGTTTAAGTCTGAATGGGTTTAAGACTGAATGCTTAGCTGGGATAGTCTATTGTCAAGAAAGGACTGAATGCTTTTTTCAGCCTCTCTCTTATGAAGGCCATTAATAACACTCTTCTGATCTGCCTCTGTCTTCACTGGACATTTAATGGCATGATATTTTTAAGCTCTCATTTCCTTGATCTATCATGAGTGAAACTAGCCAACAGATTCTGAAGACAGTTGGGGAAGATGAGAAATACATACCCATGTAGCACAATCCAAAGCTTTGTTAGAAAAGCTGGCTTAGATGATAAGAAAATGAGACAAACACTTTTACTCACATCTTCAACTAATCCTGCTGCACTGTGTAAAACAGGAGTTGGACTCTGCCTTTCGTAATGACGGAGTTTTTCATGAATCTGGAAAAAATTATTCAGGTGTATTACTACAGAGACATACAAAACTTCCTAAATATACCTACACTGGAACATTTTTATCCTTAAGGAATAGAATTTTTCTGAGCTAAGGGTCAGAACCCCCTCTCTTGAGGTTATTTTTGGTTTGTTTAGGAGTCCTTTAGTTTTCTTTTTGCTCATGTTAAGTTTCACAGACAGCCAGAAAATCTGTTCAGACTTCAGCAGTGTAAAGGAAAAAATTAAGCCATTTCACACTGCATTTTAGATACAGGGCACTGTATCTGCATTTTGGCAATCCAGGCAGAAATGGTTTTTTTTTCTAAATAAGATATGTTAATTGTTAGTGAATGTTCTTAATGTTTGTGCTTTTGCATGCTTTGGTCAGTATAGAATTCCTAAAAAACTAAAGAGCTTTAGCATCATAAACAGTTGATCAATCAAGGGAACAGAGAATAAGTAACCTGTAAGGAACATGTATGTTCACAAATGAACATTTACCTTCATCAGGTAGTTGAGACTCTTTTCACTGAAGACATCCCTAAGGAATCCCATTTCTTCTTTATGATTTGAATCCGGTCTAAGCTGAGATGTCAAAAGGGCCAAAGTTTCATGCAATCCTAAATTTAAATTGAGGACAGAAGAGAAGCTTTTTAGATAGCATGTGTCACAGGACCTTCTGTTGCAGACTTAACACTACCAGCTTAGTGATTGTTAAGTTTGGGGGGGGGTGGGGAGGGAAGCAGCTAAAATCTGCTCCTTTAGCTATTCTCTCCATGAATTTTAGAGTGCATTTGGATCCAGGAGACTCAAAGTCATTTCTGCTTTAAAACTCAGTATCATCAGCAGCTATGACTTCATCCTGGGTAGCACACTGGAGAAGCTGGCTAGCAAGCCTTAAATTGAATCCCTGTTTTTTAAAGTCAAAAAGAAGAATATTAACAAAGCTTAACAACCTATTCAGAAAATATGAAGAAGTGGCACAGCAAGCAGCAGAGATATAAGGGCTGATCTTTAATAAGCAGGTATAGAAGCCAGTGTTACACTAAGAGGTCCAAGGTTGCCCATAGGAGCCTGACTACTTGCATATATTCAGAGGCTCCACAGAGTTCTTATAAAACTAGGCACTTCCTGAAATGTGACTAGCTTTACTCATCTCCACCTTTTATACTCCACCTTCCTTGTATTCTTTTAGGTTATTACTAAGAAGTCTAGTTAAACTATCTGAATTCTATTTTCATTAACTCCAGTTTGAATTAGTTTCCTGTGCTAAACACATACACAAGATTTCAGTCACTGGCCTGGTGAAAGCATGCAGATCAGTTACCTGAGTCTTCTGAAAGCACAGGCATGGCCTCGTTCTTAATCTTAGAGACAAATGCTCAACTTCAATCAACTTGATTGTTTCTTCTTTCTGGACTGTGATTCAGAGGCAGTCCTGAAATGAGCAAAGATAATACCTGAACTCAAGTATGTGAGAGAAAAGAAAAATGACAAGCATGTAAAACTAGCAAATTCCTAGTACATCTTTTTCTCAAGTGTTCAGTTTACCCTGAATCAGGAAGAGTCCTGCAGTTACTGTGCTATGCAAGTAATCACACAAAAAATACTGTTATCTAATAACCAGATGGTATCTTGGATGAAGCCGATGTTGAAGAGAGCACGTTTCCTTATTCTATTCTCAAGACAGCCAGTTTTAGAAGGCCTAAGTAACTGTCTGAAAAGACGGAAAAGAAAAACATGTGCTGCAGAATGGACACCTGAAAGCACCAATAAAACACCACAAGCACAGAAACAGAGCAAGCAGGCAGGAAGACGCTGCCAAGATGTTCTGGGCCTTCCTAAAAGCACACCTCGAAGGCATTTACATCCCCCTGGGATTCTGATGCAGATCATGCCACAGTTACATGCAAATCATTAGAGCTAATAGGAGTGTCAACCTTGGTCACAGGTACTAAGGATGCTACAACATAAGGCTACTTCCATCACTCAGAAATCCCATTAGATGCTTTTATCACTGTTTTTTCTTGTCACTGATATAAATGCAATGAAGGATGCTCCTTGCCAGGCAGGGCTCCCCTGCTCCGCAGAGAGCTTTCCATGCACTCCACCGAGCTCGGGCACCGACGGCAAGGCAAGCGCGGCCGACCCTCCTACCGCCACAGCCACAGGCCCCACGGGCACGGAGCGAGGTTATGGCCCGGTCCGCTCCTCCCGCATGCCGGCGGCGATACGTCCACTTCCAGACCTGCTTCCCCAGCCGCGGCCAGGCTCTGCGAGCACCTTTCCGGCCCCATCTCCGCCACCCGGAGGGCTCCGCAGGGCTTCTGCCAAGCACAGCCCCGACGCCTCCGCCAGATACCGCCGGCGAACCCCAGCGCACCCGCGGACTCCCACCACGCCGGGGCCCGCGCCCCGCAGGCTGCGTCAGAGCCCGGCCCGGCCCAGCCCAGCCCCGCCCGGCTGCACAATGGCGTCGCGCCGGTCCTCCGCAGGTACGGAGCGGCGCCGCGCGTCGGGAGCGGTGCTGCCGCCGGGAGACCGTTACCTGCGGTACGAGCCCGAGTGCGGGCCCGTGCGGTGCTGGCGGCCCGCGCCGGCAGGTCGCAGAGCAGCTCCGCGGCGCTCGCGTCCCGGCAGCCTGCTGCATCCCTCGCTCATGCGCCCTGGGAGCCGCTCTACGCACCGCCTTCCTCCCTCCCTCCCTCCATCCTGGCCGGGTCCTCGCCGGGAGCCCGCTTGGCTGGTCCCGCTCCCACGGCATCCACAGCTTCCTTTGCTGAGGTCACCGCGGGGAGCGAGTGGCGGTGGAGGTCAGCACTGCCACCGAATCACCCAGCTACGTGCGCTGTGCCATTGGAAGCCTTAGGAGAACTCTGTAGTGGCTTTCTGCATTTGTTTATAGAGGGATTCACCCCAAGAGGGGGGCGTTGGAGCATGCACGGACGGGGTCTCCGGGTGGGGAGAGTGCGTGCGGACAGGGACCGGGGACATTGGTTGCCCTGGGGCGCCCATCCCAGCACGGCAACGGAAGGGCATCACCGAGGAGCAGAGCGCAAGCAAGAGATGGGGCACCATCCTCCGCAGCCTGCGGGACAGAGGCTGCGGGTGCTGCAGCTGTTTGGGATTCGCAACTGTTCTGTCCTCCCTTTATTTTCCAGGGTTGTTTGTACCTATGTAAACGGCTGTAATGCTGCTCGGGGCAGTTTTTCTCATTTTGTGCCTTTTTAGGGGGGGATGAATTAAAAGGTCTTTTGCAGTCTTTATGGCAACACAGTCAGGGGTTCAAGTCACAAAAGCATAATCAAGCCCTGCATAGGAAGCCTTCCATGTATGCAGGATTGAGAGGGCAGAGAACTGGCTGCACAGAGGCGAAGAAAGTGCCAACACTACAACAAAGCCCAAGGATCACCTGTGTACTGCTCATTTGCGGGTCGGCCCCTTGCATCAGCTCTGCTTGGACATGCTTTTTCCAGCTGAACATTGCTGCCCCTCTGTGCAAAGCAGCTCTCAGTCCCTTCTCACCTGCATTTAGGTGTTGACTTCTGGTTTGGTTTTTTTCTTTATTAGATCTGTCTGTAGCATCTGTGGATTTGCTGCTGTCGGTCTCACAACAGTGATGCCCCGTGCAATGGCATATACAGCGATGGCTAGAGCTTTCTGCGGGCAGAAATAACCACAGGGTCTGCGTGCTCCTCCTCTTCCCGAGGTAAGGCGGTTGGGGAGCATGGCCGGAACAGCCACCAGGCTAGTAATGTCGTCAAAGGCAAAGAACAGAAATGGTTTTTGGTACGGAGGCAACGACTGTCGGAACAGGGGTACGCGTGGGAAAGGGGCAGAGAAGCGTCAGCCCTGTCCGCCCAGTAAGTAGCTGCTGTCCCCGGAGGGTGTAAACCGGGCTGGGGAGAGGGTCGATTGAGAGGGTGCTGCCATCCTGTGGCCAAAACTCGGTACTGCAGGCGGGGGGTCAGGCGCTCAGTGGCGCCGGGAGCCGCTCGCTGCTGCCATCCTGTGACCAAAACTTAGGACTGCAGTGGGTCACTCGGTGTCTGCAGGGTTTGGGGTTGTTGACCATTAGGTTTGAGAGAGCTACAGCCTTGCTGTGTGCTGACAAGAGCTTGGGGCTTTACACCGTGCAAGAGCCAGGAGACACCAAGCCAGACAAGGGCTTGAGGGTGGCGAGAGAGGACAAAGGCATCAGCTAAGGAGGGGAGCTCAGTGGAATGGCAGAAGGTGGCATCTGCAGGAGCAAGATGTGTCATTACTGGAGGAGAGAAGACCACAGCACAGGCATTTCAGCTGTGCTAAGAAGCAGCATTTTCTCCTCCCCATTTCCTTCGTTGTTCCCCTTGCAGAGTCATTTCCGACAGCTCTGCTCTCTTGGGGCTCTTGGTGGGGATGTGTGGGTTTCTGAGTCTCTCTCACGCACGCAGGAAGCTTGGTCTCAGCATGCTCCTTGGCTACCTCATCCTTGCTGCCTTCCTGAGAAAACCACTGGGTAAGCATTGGCTTTGACTGATGGGATGATTCCTCTTCTTTCCAAAGACCCTCACCCCCTCAACAGTTCTCTGCAGGGAGCTGCTCTTGATGGGCAAATGTTGGGAAACTTCAGCTCACACAGGTGGTTTTGCACCTTCTTGCTCAAGATGCTGATACAGCTGACAGAGCAAGGATGAGACAGAGAAAAAACGTCTCCTCTCCTGATCATCTTAGAGCCCTTGCCTTCCTCTTGTCTTGTCAAGTGTCCATCTCCCTCTGCCTCTCACTGCTGATCTGCCCCTCACACTGCTGGAGGTGTCCTGAAGCCAGCACAGGAAGGCCAGGCACTACAGGCTGTTGTTCCCTGGAGACTCCAGGCAGCACGAGAGTGGAGACCAAAGAGCTGGCTGAAAGCACAGTTCTCCTCTGGGGGTATCCCTGTGGGGGGTAATTGGCATTATTGTGCTGTGGGATCCACACTGAGCTGAGGTCTCAACCTCCTGTCCCAAGACATCGTGTTGCACAGGTCCCCTTCACCTTCAGCACTTTTCAGCCACTCTTGCATCTCGGAGCACTTCCGTGCACAGTCACTGACTCCTGTTTTCTTCCAGGAACAATGGGACAGACCCAGCAAGAAGGAGAAGTCATAGTAAAGGAGAAAGATGCCTTTCAGACCACCTGCACCTACCAGAGTGCCAACTTTGATGCCTTGGTTTGGTACCAGCAGAAGAAAGACCAAGCTCCACAGCTCATCTCATATCAGGCAGTTGCTGGCCTCAAGCAGAGTGGCCGTTTCACCACGCTGCTGAACACCACAGGGAAATACAGCCTCCTGCAGCTGCAGGAGGTCGAGCTCTCCGACAGTGCCTTGTACCTCTGTGCTGGGCGAGACACGCTGGTGCAGGGAGCTGCCTCAGCTGTGCAATAACACAGGGAGGGAGAGTGAGAGTTGTGAGGATCTATGATCATCTTCAGCTCCTAAACAGGCAGTGGTGTTGTAGTGATGAGCTCCTCTGGCAGCAAGGGACTGTGTGTCTGGGACATGCCAGACTTGCAGCAGAATACAGTGGGAAAATTTTGTTACCCCTTCAGGCAGATTAAACACATCCTGGTGCTTAAATTGTAAACAATATATAAATAAAAAATTAATGTATTGGACAGAGCTCCACCATCATGAGCAGTTCTACAAGAAGTCTGCAAAGATGTGTTAGGAGCCAATTCCTTATGTACACTGGCACTAGCACCAATCCTGGGAGCGTCTGCATGGGGCACCTCAGTGTTGCTGAACGGGTGGTCACCTTAAGCTAGTGGACAAGATGTGTTAGGGAGACCCTCCTGTTGAGTCAGAAGGTTCAGAAAGGACCCCTTTGCTTTGCAGCTGATCCTCAGCTATTAGAGGGGCTGGGTGCACCTGGGTCCAATCCTAGTCTTAGACTTTTTCAACAGCTTATGTCTAAAGGATTGTGTAGTGCTTGTCCTTCTTTGTCCATATTTGTCCTGCACGCCAACACTGTCACATTACAAGGGGGGTTTCCTCAAATCCTTTGTATTTCACCAGCCTGCCAGTGTCCCAGGAAAGATGAGACCCTTGTGCCCAACCAGCCTGTCCACGTACTGGACAGCCACCAGCTTGCAGGGTTATTCATCTGACCTATCCAGGGACCTCCACCGACAGTGTCACAGAGTCAAATCCTTATTTCAAATATCCAAGTGTCCAGAGACTTACACAAAACAGATTTCAGCTGAACATTTTAATTATACAAAACACAAGTTTGTGACAGGAGAAAGTTCAGAGATTGCCAGTGATAGGGACTGTCTGCAAAACCAAGCTTGAAGTGATACACAGCCGGACTATAATCAGTAATAACAGCAGTGTGAGGTAGTTATTTAGCATGAAGAAGATAAAAGTTCTTACCCAATGGGCATCCTTATGGGGGAGAAGACAGGTTCAGCCCATCAACTGATCCCAGGAGTTACGATGGAGTCTTCCCCACTTTCCCTTTTTAATGTCACACATTATACAATTTGATTCAGGTTAGTAACTCCCCGTAACCCTCCCGCCACGCACAGAGTGGTCAGTTAATTTCCATGAGGTTACATCGTTTCCATGGAAAGCACACCCTAGTCATGTTTTGCTGACGCGCGAAGCCGTACGTTGATGATGTCCACGTGCTTCTAAGATGTACAAGGCTGCAGTGACAGCCTTTCCTGATCAGGGCAGGAGTCTCTTTCCCAAGAGACCACCTTGTGCCCGCGCAGAGCCGCTGAGCACCCTCAGGCCGGGCGAGACCCAGAACGGCACCGTCGCAGGGCTCAGCCCAGGGGCGGACCTGGTGGCGGGGAGGGGAAGGGAAGAGAGAAGAGGGAAGGGCAGGAGAGGAAGGGAGGTGCCGCGGCTGGAGCCTGGAGCCGGGGCTGGCGGCGGGCAGCGGAGCGGCGGGATGCGGCGGTGCCGAGCGGCGGCGCTGACGGGGCTGGCCGCGGTGCTCCTCGGTGCGCGGGGCTGGCGGCGGTGGCGGGGGCCGGCTTGTGCCCGGGCTGTTCCGCGGGGAGCCCAGCGTCATTCCACGCCTCTCCCGCTCATTCCACGCGTCCTTCCCCCTCTCTGCCTCTCTGCCACTCCTCGTCCCACTTTGCAAACCCTCTCAGTCCCCTCTTCCTACTCGCCCTATTTCTCCACCACGTCTCCCATTTCTCCCTCTCCTTCTTTCATAGCCTTAGGCACAAGTTTGCGTTCGTGCACGCCGCAGTTACTGCCTACATCTACTCACCCCTTTCTGCATTCAGCATTTATTCTTATTGGATTTCATCCCTCCATCCTTCACTGTAGCACCTCAACTCCCCCGTCCTCTCTTCCTCTCGCCATCCGTCTACCCATGCACCTGACTTTCATTCTCTCTCTCCATGTGTCCGTTTCAAATTCCCACCCATGCCGGGATCACTCTCCATCCCTGTTGGTGGGCACGTGTCCCCAGCTGTTCCGGTCCGGCTCTGTCTCACTGCCACTCTTGCTAACCCTTTCTGAGGGAAAATTGGATCTCGGTGATCTTTGATGACCTTTGTCCTTTCCTTCTCCTGTGTTGGCAGCAGCTGCGGGCAGAGCCCAGGTGCAGCAGGACCCGTCGGCAGAGACCACCGAGGGCACCTCCATCAGCATCAGCTGCTCACACCCCAACATAGGGGTTTTCGAGTTCATTCACTGGTATCATCAGCTCCCAGGCCGCAGCCCCGCACTCCTCGTGAGCGCTCTTCAAGGGTCCAAAGAGGTGCTGGACCCGCCGGGGCGGCTGTCGGTGGCGGCAGACCGCCGGTCCAGCGTCCTGTGGCTCGCCCGGCCCCGGCTCGGGGACACGGCGGTGTATTACTGCGTCTAGGGCACACGGAGAGAGGGGCGGGGGCTGTGGCCGAGCACGAACCGCCGCGGGCGGGGCCGGGCGCGTGTGTCGGGGGCGCGGGACAGCTCCGGCCTGGCCCGCCAGGCGGCGCTCCAGGGCCCCCTTTGGAGCCCTTGCCTGGTCTCGGCACCTCTTCTCATCGACGGCTGCTGCGGGTCTGTGCTCCTGGGCGCAGCGAAGAGCCCCGCTCGAGACGGGCTCGGCAAGGCAGGGAGGGGAGTCGGGTGCTTCCCACAAGGCTCTTCTTGGTTCCCCAGGACGGGCTCGAAGCATTCTGGCGAACGTGGCACCCTCTGGCTTCTCTATAAAGGCCTGCGAGCAGTGTCTCAGAAATGCACCGCAGAGGGCACAGATTTCCATCCAGCCCGTGCCAGGGTGATTCTCCTCTTGCCGAGGATGCTGAGCTCTTTCTGCCATCTTTGAAGGCCAAGTGACAGCTGTAGGTCTTTCACTTGAGGATGCGGCACAGGCATTTTGTGGTGCCATGGATAAACTGAATCCAAATGCTGCAGAGAGATGCTCAGCTTAGTGCTATATCATCGTAGCTTACCTCTCTTGTGCAAACACATCAACAGCTCCCACCCAGTGTTTTTTCCCTTCCTGAGGACACACACAAAGAATACACTCAGGGTTGTTCCTAACACTAACAGGTCCTTGGCATTTGAGTTAAGCAATTAGGAATGGCACAATTAAGAAACCAGTGCACTCAGGAATTTACCAGAGATAGAATGAGTTGCAATGGGCATCAGTCCTTACATGGCAAAGGTCCTTTCCAACAAAGCAGACACGTTTGTCAGAGCTCTGCCACGTTCTCTCTCTGGCCAACACCTGCTCCTCAGCCCTGGCAGGGCCAGATTTTCATCTGGGGCAAAGTGGGTACCTTGCCTTGCAGCAGTGGTTGATTCTATTCCTCTGACACCGACAGAAACAAAAGATTTATCCCAGCACACCTTTGGATCCTCCCTCTTGCCTGGGCAGCTGGTTCCTCCTGGACTTGACAAAGCTGTTCTTAACAGGGCAGTACGTTGCCCTGAAGGAAACACACATGCACACTGACAACACTTGCTTGCTCACCTGCAAATACGTGTGTGTTCACAAACACGTGCAGAATAGACACACAGAAATGCACTTCTTTACACACACTGACAGACACTCCGTCTCCCGTGTGCAGTTGCAAATGCACGCACAAGGGCAAACACACAGGCACAAACACACCCTCAGGCACAGACAGGCACAGGGTGAAGGACAGCCTCCCCCCAAACTCTGAGCATCAGGACTCCACCAGCCAGCTCCCTGCCTCCGTGCCCCTGACAACTTTAGGCAAGTCCTTGAGAGCCACTGCTAAGAAGGTAAATGGGGCACTAGCCATCACCAGTGGATTTCGCGTCAGCAGAGAGCTTTGGGGATTTTGTGGGTTGGGCAGAAGCAGTGCAACTGATTGTGTTCTCATTACACAGGAAAGAAATAGAGTCTGTAGGGGACAAAGCTGCAGGGTCTTTTTTGGACATTCAGCCTCTTCAGGCACAACATGTGTGCATGAGAGACAAAATCAAAGCTGGAGATCATGCCTATTGCTGCAGGTATGGGTATTCTCCACTTTACAATTAAAATAATCCTAAAGTCTGACAAGATCCAGCCCATTCCTGATGGTTGCCATAGGGTGGTTGTGAAGGTCTGAGACCTGTTCCAGTCAAGGGCTTGAGGGTGGCGAGAGAGGACAAAGGCATCAGCTAAGGAGGGGCACTCAGTGGAATGGCAGAAGGTGGCGTCTGCAGGAGCAAGATGTGTCATTACTGGAGGAGAGAAGACCACAGCACAGGCATTTCAGCTGTGCTAAGAAGCAGCATTTTCTCCTCCCCATTTCCTTCGTTGTTCCCCTTGCAGAGTCATTTCCGACAGCTCTGCTCTCTTGGGGCTCTTGGTGGGGATGTGTGGGTTTCTGAGTCTCTCTCACGCACGCAGGAAGCTTGGTCTCAGCATGCTCCTCGGCTACCTCATCCTTGCTGCCTTCCTGAGAAAACCACTGGGTAAGCATTGGCTTTGACTGATGGGATGATTCCTCTTCTTTCCAAAGACCCTCACCCCCTCAACAGTTCTCTGCAGGGAGCTGCTCTTGATGGGCAAATATTGGGAAACATCAGCTCACACAGGTGGTTTTGCACCTTCTTGCTCAAGATGCTGATACAGCTGACAGAGAAAGGATGAGACACAGAAGAAACGTCTCCTCTCCTGATCATCATAGAGCCCTTGCCTTCCTTTTCTCTTGTCAACTGTCCGTCTCCCTCTGCCTCTCACTGCTGATCTGCCCCTCACACTGCTGGAGGTGTCCTGGAGCCAGCACAGGAAGGCCAGGCACTACAGGCTGTTGTTCCCTGGAGACTCCAGGCAGCACGAGAGTGGAGACCAGAGCTGGCTGAAAGCACAGTTCTCCTCTGGGGGTATCCCTGTGGGGGGTAATTGGCATTATTGTGCTGTGGGATCCACACTGAGCTGAGGTCTCAACCTCCTGTCCCAGGACATCATATTGCTGTTCCCATCAACGTGGCTCAGCTGGAGAGCAGGGCACAGGTACTCTTCTCCTCCAACACTTTGCAACCACTCTTGTTTTGCATCTCGAAGCACTTCCCTGCACAGTCATAGAATCATAGAATCATAGAATGGTTTGGGTTGGAAAGGACCTTAAGATCAACTAGTTCCAACCCTCTGCCATAGGCACGGACACCTCACACTGTGTTGCCCAATACTCTGTCTAACCTGGCCTTGAACACTGCCAGGGATGCAGCATTTATCACTTCTTTGGGTAACCTGATCCACTCCTGCTTTCTTCCAGGAGCAATGGGAGAGACCAGGGTCACCCAGGAAGAAGGAGAAGTCACAGTAAAGGAGAGAGATGCCTTCCAGACCACCTGCACCTACCAGATTAGTAACTTTTATGGCTTGGCTTGGTACCAGCAGAAGAAAGACCAAGCCCCACAGCTCATCTCGTATCAGGCAGCTGCTGGCCTCAAGCAGAGTGGCCGTTTCACCACGCTGCTGAACACCACAGGGAAATACAGCCTCCTGCAGCTGCAGGAGGTCGAGCTCTCTGACAGTGCCTTGTACCTCTGTGCTGGGCAAGACACGCTGGTGCAGGGAGCTGCCTCAGCTGTGCAATAACACAGGGAGGGAGGGTCCCTCAGCTCTCCACTGCCAGCACTGCTTCGCCTGTGCTCCCAGAGCTCTGCACAGCAAGATCCTCTTTCTGACAGGCCCAGTGACTCTGGACGTGGCTGAGCCTGACCATGGGGCAGAGCCTGCTGGGAACCAGGGTGCTAGGGGCTTGCTCTCAGCCCTGCACAACCAGTGGCAGTAAATTCCTGGGAGCCCAGGACTCATTAGGTACATCAAGCACCAGCCAGACCTATGAGGAGGTCCTGAGAGCACATTTGGATTGAGGTCTATGGGATTCTTTGCTCTCTTCAATCAGTAAATAAACAAACAGGATTCGAGTCAAGCCATCAGGTTATGTCCAGATGTTCAGCCAGTTCAAGTGCAAAGTCTGTGCCTGAGGGGCAGAGCAAACCACACTCAACAGCCCCGATTGCCAAAGACCCAAGAGCTTTCCATGTCTGAAACCAATAAGCAAAGACACCAATATAGAAAAGAACCTTACAACCAACCCCCATGGCTCCTGATGGTCTCCTGAGGGGAGTTGGGGGTATCTATGAACATCCTCAGCTCCTAAACAGGGAGCAGTGTCATAGAAATGAGCTCCTATGGCAGCAAGGGACTGTGTGTCCTGACATGCCAGACTTGCAGCCACCTACAGTGGGGAAATTTTTGTTACCCCTTCAGGCAGATTAAACACATGCTGGTGCTTAATTCATTAAAAATATAAGTTAATGAATAATATCTTGGACAGAGCTCCACCATCATGAGCAGTTCTACAAGGAGTCTGCAAAGATGTGTTAGGAGCTGATTCCTTATGTACACTGGCACTAGCACCAATCCTGGGAGCGTTTCCATGGGGCACCTCAGCCTGGCATCGCGTCTATCCCCCAGCACCAACTCTGCTGCCCAAGGTGGCCATTGAGCATTCATGTTCCAGGATTGTGACAAGACAGTGCTGGGGCTGGTTTTACCTCATTCCCAAGGGAAACTGCACTCCTTCACAGGGAGTCCTCCTGTTGCTGGCATCTCTGCTGACAGCAACTTCAATCCACTTCTGCATTTGGGCCTTTTTCCCCTCCATGCCTGATCATTCCTTGGTCACAAATTACCACTGCTGAGCAGTTACAGTTTGAATTTCCTCATCACTGCAAACATTGAGGCTGGGCAAGAGAGATGAGGCTGTGCTCATAAAGTGTCCTCCCTCTCACAAACTCAATTGTATGTGATGTTCTGTTATCCTCAGGTTTGAGTAAATTCTGCTATCTGTGATGTAATGTTTCCTGTCCAGAGGAACTTGGACGTGTGCACTTATAAAGAGGTATGTACAAATACAATTGTCTGACAAGCTCATCTTGATGCAAACCATCTCAGCTAATGATATGGGCTGTGCTTTGGCTTCCAACACTGCTGCCTTTTCATTTCCAGGTTTGGGTCATGCCCATTCCCCAGTGAAGGCTTCTTCTGAGCACAGGCATGAAAGACCTTGGGATTTCTCAGTCAGGAATGCAGCAGTGCTGGCAGAAGACTCAGCTCAAGTGCTGGATGGGTCCTTAGAAGGCCAGTGACATTAGCCTGGGTCACTCTGTTGGGTGTATTTGAAGTGTCTTTCTCAGGAAGAAGTTCCAGTCATTCTCAGCAGGAAGGAAGCCGAAGGGTTCCTGGGTATGAGGACGTGCCATGCGCAGTCCATCTCTTTCCTTCCCTCCTCAGCTCACCCCAAAACTCACTTGCTGCTGCCTGCCCAAGTTTGTGCACTGTGCCGATAGGTTTTGACCCAATCCTGCCTAACACTGCCCTCGGGAAAAAATTGTGCTGTCCAGCAGGGGCCGGGACTCATTCCTTCTCTGTGCAGTCTGTGAGTACACATCAAAGCTGTGGGCATGGCTGAGGCCTTGTCCCATCTGGAATGTCCTGCTGCAGCTGTCCCCGGCTGTTCTCAGCAGAGTCCAAGGTTCGCTGTTGTGTGTTTCTGTCTTGTGGGCTTTGGTGTGCAGCCAGGTTTGTGTGACTGCACATCGGAGTAAGAATTTGTGCATGATTCTACACCGATGTGCATGAGCCTGTGTGTGTGTGTCCTTGTGTGCCCTCATCAGGAGGAAATGTCCTGCTCATAGCAAGGACACTCTCCACTGCTCTCTCCATGAGCACCACAGAGCAGCAGGTTCCCAGGGTCAGGGGGAGCGTGAGTGCAGCTGAATGGTGGTGGCACCAGCCTGCTAGAGATCTGTCCAAGGAAGAGGCTCTGAAATGCAGCCCCTGCCTCCTGAGCTCTCCTTTTCCTGCTCCTGCAAAGCTCACCATCCGTGGCTGCTGATTTCAGGCCCCAATAAGGATGGTTTCACTCCAGCTTGGGTGCTGAGCTTAAGTCCGTGTAAACAATCTGGGAATGCCTCAGCACGGCCGACAGCCTCCCCTCCCTCTCTCAGCAAGGACACAGCTGCTGTACCCTCCTGAAAGTTTGTCTGCCTGGGATCAGGTCCACCTTGGACACAATGCTGCTAAAGGCTTCTCTCCTTCCCTACAGTGACCTCTGGTGACATCGGTGCCAGGGAGCTCTGCAGGGAGGGGAGGAGCGGGGAGAAGAGGGGAGGGCAGGAGAGGGAGGAAGGAGGTGGCGGAGAGGAGGCGACGTGGCCGGAGCCGGGGCTGGCGGCACGCGGCGAGGCGCGGGCGGCGGAGCGGAGGGATGCGGCGGTGCCGGGCGGCGGCGCTGGCGGGGCTGGCCGCGGTGCTCCTGGGTGCGCGGGGCTGGCGGCGGTGGCGGGGGCCGGCTTGTGCCCGGGCTGTTCCGCGGGGAGCCCAGCCTCAACCTCTCCCGCTCATTCCACGCGTCCTTCCCCCTCCCTGCCTCTCTGCCACCCCTCGTTCCCCTTTGCAAACCCTCTAAGTTCCCTCTTCCTACTCGCCCTATTTCTCCACTGCCTCTGTCGCTATGAGCCTGCTTGCATGTACGCCTGCTTTTCCATGCACCTTTTCCTTCCCCTGTGCAGTCAGCACTTCTTACTGCCCTGAATACAGCCCTTTGTCCTGAGCTGTAATACCCACTCTCCCGATCTGCTCCTTATCCATTCATCCCCTCAGCTTCTGACACATCTCTCCCTGCATCTGCCATCCCCAGCTCCTCTTCCTGCTCTGAGACCCCTCTCTCATTTCTCCCTCTGCTTCCTTTGCTTCTGGAGGCACAAGTTTGTTTTCCTGCATGCCACAGTTACTCCCTACACCTACGCAACCTCTGTTCATTCAGCATTTATTCTCCTTTGGATTTCAGCCCTTCATGCTTCGCTGTAGCACCCTCAACTCCCCCGTCCCCTCTCTGTCTCTCCATCCACCCACCACCCATGCACCTGACTTTCATCCTCTCTCTCCATGTGTCCGTTTCAAATTCCCACCCATGCCAGGATCACTCTCCATCCCTGTTGATGGGCACGTGTCCCCAGCTGTTCCGGTCCGGCTCTGTCTCACTGCCACTCTTGCTAATCCTTTCTGAGGGAAAATCGGATCTCGGTGATCTTTGACGATCTTTGTCCTTTCCTTCTCCTGTGTCGGCAGCAGCTGCGGGCAGAGCCCAGGTGCAGCAGGACCCGTCGGCAGAGACCACCGAGGGCACCGCCATCAGAATTAACTGCTCACACCCCAACATACAGAGTTACGACTTCATCCACTGGTACCGTCAGCTCCCAGGCCGCAGCCCCGCATTCCTCGTGAGCGTTCATAAAGGGTCCAAAGAGGTGCTGGACCCGCCGGGGCGGCTGTCGGTGGCGGCAGACCGCCGGTCCAGCGCCCTGTGGCTCGCCCGGCCCCGGCTCGGCGACGCTGCGGTGTATTACTGCGGCCAGGACACACGGCGAGAGGAGCCGGGGCTGCGGCCGAGCACGAACCGCCGCGGGCGGGGCCGGGCGCGAGTGTCCGGGGCGCGGGACAGCTCCGGCCTGGCTCGCCAGGCGGCGCTGCTGCTCCGCCCGGCACCGGCATCGGGCCCCTCGAGGCCCCGCATCCCCGGCGCATCCTCCCGACGCGGCTCCCGAGCCGGAGACCCTGGACTGCTGCACAGCAGGGCTCATCTCCTACTCTGGGGCATCTGGGGGAGAGGCGATGTTCCCAGGCCACTGAGGAAAGAGAGGGGAGGCGTGAGAGAAGTAGAAGAGCCTTCTGTTCCCAGAAGAGTTAGCAAGATCCCCAGAGACCTGAGGACCCCAGGGAAAGATGTGAAAGCCCTGCGCTCCCAAATGGCCCCGTAGTGGGTGTGCAGAAGAGCAGGAGGTTCTAGCTGGGGAGGTGAGGATGCCACTGTGAGCTGACCGGGGACAGCCCCTTCCCCAGAGCCCCCAGGGCCCCTCACTGTGGAAATGGCCAGAATGCTCCTGGCTGGGGGAGCCCCGGGTGTTGCTGCTGGAGGATGGGGGAACCCAGAAGGAGCGTTTGAGGCACAGGAAGAACAGATCACTTCTCTTCCCCACTTCTTCCTTTGCTCCCCCAACAGAGTCGTTTCCGGCAGCTCTGCTGTCTCAGGGCTGGAAGGTCGTTTTCTGACTCTCTCTCTCAGCAAATAGGCAGGTTGATCTCAGCATGCAACTCGGATATCTCACCCTCACTGTTTTCCTGAGGCAACTGCTGGGTAAGTCCTGCCTCTCTATAAGCACATGCCTCTTCTTCTCCTTGCCAGCCTTATCAGGATCATGCCAAGAACTATTCTTGAGTAACAGGAAAAATCTGGGAAGCGACACCTCACATGTGTGGTTTTGCACCAGTTCTCCCTGGATGCCCTTACTGTTGGGAACAAGATTAGAAGAGAGAGGAGAGATAAGTCGTGCTGCTGCTCCTGCTTTTCTCTCCCCTCCCATCCCTCTCTCTCTGCCTCTCTCTTCCTATGCACCTGCTGTCACCACAGGAGATCACAGCTGGCTCTGCAGTCCCACATTTCTCCCTTTCCAACCCAAGGTACCAGATCTTGCATAAGCTGCCCCATGGACTTTGCAGCTCTCATCTCACTAACATTAACAGGGTGTCCCATTCTGCCCCAGACTGCTGTTCCCCTTTGCGTCCTCAGGCACTAGTGTTTTCCTGCAGGCCAAGGGGCAGGGAGCCTTCACCAGCTGGGTTTGTACCCATTCCTTGTGTGCTTCCTGAAGCCTTTCCCTGCAGAGCTGCTGACCTTCCATTTCTTGCAGGTACCATGGGGCAGATCACTGTCACCCAGCAAGAAGGACAAGTCACAGTAAAGGAGAGAGACAGCTTTCAAACAACTTGCATGTACCAGACATCTAACTTTCAAGGCTTGCTTTGGTACCAGCAGAAGAAAGACCAAGCTCCACAGCTCATCTCGTATCAGGCAGCTGCTGGCCTCAAGCAGAGTGGCCGTTTCACCACGTTGCTGAACACCACAGGGAAATACAGCCTCCTGCAGCTGCAGGAGGTCGAGCTCTCCGACAGTGCCTTGTACCTCTGTGCTGGGCAAGACACGCTGGTGCAGGGAGCTGCCTCAGCTGTGCAATAACGCAGGAAGGGAGGGTTTGGGTTGGGGGGATCTGTGATCATCCTCAGCTCCTGCACAGGGAGAGGTGTCATAGGGATGAGCTCCTACGGCAGCAAGGGACTGTGTGTCCTGGACATGCGAGAGTTGCAGCCACCTATAGTAGGAAATTTTTGTGTTACAGACACTGAGGCTGGGACATCAGAAGTGATGTAGTAGTGAATCTGTCTCTAGACATGCTCTAAGGTAAACACCCTCTCTCGTAAAGGCAGAGAAACGCGGGACCAGCATTACTTTAGAAAGCAGCTGAAAGAAATGGAGGGGCTACACTGTGAATATTCCAGCAGCATTGTGCTGGCCTTTTTCTTCTGGTGCTTTGCATGCAGGTGCAGGTGATGCAATGTCCTGCAGCAAGAGGGGGCTCTCGCCTGCCTCTTCTGTTAACCGTGAGCTGGCCGAGTTTGTCTTGCAGCCAAGGTTCCCCTATGCCAAACAGTTTCTGCACATAATAACGCAAAGAGTAAGGAAAGTGTTTTGGTTTATCTGGTAAGGGTCAGGTACTGAAGGGGCTGCTGAGTTGGCTTCTGTGAGAAGATACCAGAAAGGGCCAGTAACAGCCAAGATGCCCCGCTGCCAAAAGGTCGGCCAACATTGTTAGGGCCTCTGTGAGATGAGCCCTATATGAGCATATTGAAGGAAGGGTAAAACAGCACCTGTCTCACAGAGAGAAGTACCACAAGGAGGCCAGGCTTGCCAGTGAAGCAGAACTTTAATGAGTTCAAAGAGGGAAACAAAGACTGCGAGTGGAGGACACCAGTGCAGGGAGCCCTGGGGGAAGCCAAGAATCTGTGCTCTGTGGTCATGGAGAAGGCAGGGAAAGGAAAGTTCTTTCAGCTCTGTTGAAAACAACATCCAGAAGATCGATCTCCTGCATAGCACCATGTCGTGAGTTCCTGCAGGTGTCTCCCGGGGGCTCTCCCAGCATGTTTATCAGAGGAGGTACCTCCTGCCACCATAGCGCCTGGAAATGCCAGAGAGGTCACAGCACCTGGAGTTGATGGGCACTCCACCACACCTGAGGATGCTGCCAATGGCAGTGGAGGTGGAGGAGCCCACAACAGTGTTCTGTGGGAAGGAGCTGAGGATGGGGCCGGGCAGGGTCACCACCACAGCAGGAGGTTCGATGACGACGGTGGAGCTCTGGCACTGCCTGACACAGGGCTCATTGCAGCTGTTGGCCAGCGGGGTCGGGCCGCAGGGCTGGCAGGGCACGCACAGGTTGCAGCAGGACATGGCTCGATGGTAGAGCTTCACCTGGACACAGGGCACGGGCAAGCAGAGCACAAGGGTGGGTGAGGAGCAGCCTGGCTTCCCTGTCACAAAGAGCCAAGGCCACTAAGGAGTGGGCAGCTGGAAGCTGTGCCAGGTGCCACACAGTCTCCATTGCCAATATAGAGCAGCCTGGGACAGGGAGGCTCTCTTCGAATTTGAAAACCAAAGGCCCCCTCAGCCACTTCCCAGCCTTTCTCTAGGCAGACATTCTCCCCTCTTCTCTCTCCCATGCACAACGCTCCAAGCCCCAGCACAGGATAGAGCCAATATCAGCTGAGAGGTTCACTGAGGATAGATCGCACTTTTAAGGGGAGGACAAGGGGCTTCAGACTCACCTGGTTCCCAAGGAGAAGGAGGCAAGAGAAGTGGATGAGAGAGCAGGGACCTGGGCTTTTATACCTGCCCGTCATTGCTGCAGGACCAGAGGTACCTTTGCAGAGGCAACAATTTTCCGACAAGCTCATCTTGATGCAAACCATCTCAGCTAATGATATGGGCTGTGCTTCGGTTTCCAACACTGCTGCCTTTTCATTTCCAGGTTTGGGTCATGCCCATTCCCCAGTGAAGGCTTCTTCTGAGCACAGGCATGAAAGGCCTTGGGATTTTCTCAGTCAGGAATGCAGCAGTGCTGGCAGAAGATTCAGCTCAAGTGCTGGATGGGTCCTTAGAAGGCCAGTGACATTAGCTTGTGTCACTCTGTTGGGTGTGTTTCTCAGGAAGAAGTTCCAGCCATTCTCAGTGGGAAGGAAGCCCAAGGGTTACCGGTATGAGGACGTGCCATGTGCTTGTCTGAGTACACACTGGAAAAGAATTTGTACATAATTCTACACCGATGTGCATGAGCCTCTGTGTGTGTGTGTCCGTGTGTGCCTCTCATCAGGAGGGAATGTCCTGCTCGTAGTGATGACACTCTGCACTGCTCTGTCCATGAGCACCACAGAGCAGCAGGTTCCCAGAGTCAGAAAGAGCATGTTCATGTGGTCATTCCACATGATGAGAAAAGGAACATGTTTCCCAGGGAGGCTGTGCAATGTCCATCCCGGGAGATGCTCACGGCTGGATTGAATGTGACCTTGGGCAACCTGGTCTAGCGGGATCTGTTCCGAGCAGCCTCTGGAGGTCCCTCCTGACCTGCATTCTGACTGTGGTTCCCCAGCAGCCCTGATCTCTCTCAGCCCTCCGCGGGGATGGGCACAGGAGTCTTCACACTCCCTCTGCCACAAGAGAACTTTTAGGCACTGTGCTGGGACTGCAGAGGGGCAGCCGAAGGCAGCCGCGCAGCCTCCTTTCTGTCCTGCAGGAAATGCGTGGCTGGTATTTGCAGCCCTCGAGCTCGGAGACAGCTCCGGGAAACTGCTACATCTCTTGCAGCGGTGCGGGCTTGTTTCTGCTGGGGCGTCCTTGCTGGAGAAGGGGAGGAGTCCCTTTCCCAGGCGACCACCTTGTCCCGCGCAGAGCCGCTGGGAACCCTCAGACCGGGCGAGACCCAGAACGGCGCCGGCGAAAGGCCCAGCCCAGGGGCGGACCTGCTGGCGGGGAGGGGAGGGGAAGGAAGAAGACGGGAGGGCAGGAGAGGAAGGGAGGAGGTAGAGGAGTGGAGGCGCCGTGGCCGGAGCCGGGGCTGGCGGCAGGCAGCGAGGCGCGGGCGGCGGAGCGGCGGGATGCGGCGGTGCCGGGCGGCGGCGCTGGCGGGGCTGGCCGCGGTGCTCCTGGGTGCGCGGGGCTGGCGGCGGTGGCGGGGGCCGGCTTGTGCCCGGGCTGTTCCGCGGGGAGCCCAGCCTCAACCTCTCCCGCTCATTCCACGCGTCCTTCCCCCTCCCTGCCTCTCTGCCACCCCTCGTCCCCCTTTGCAAACCCTCTGAGTCCCCTCTTCCTCCTCGCCCTATTTCTGCACCACATCTCCCATTTCTCCCTCTCCTTCCTTCATAAGCCTCAGGCACAAGTTTGCTTTCCTGCACGCCGCAGTTACTGCCTACATCTACTCACCCCTTTCTGCATTCAGCATTTATTCTTATTGGATTTCATCCCTCCATCCTTCACTGTAGCAGCCTCAAGTCCCCTGTCCCCTCTCTGTCTCTCCATCGATCCACCCATGCACCTGACTTTCATCCTCTCTCTCCATGTGTCCATTTCAAATTCCCACCCATGCCGGGATCACTCTCCATCCCTGTTGATGGGCGCGTGTCCCCAGCTGTTCCAGTCCGGCTCTGTCTCACTGCCACTCTTGCTAACCCTTTCTGAGGGAAAATCGGATCTCGGTGATCTTTGACGACCTTTGTCCTTTCCTTCTCCTGTGTCGGCAGCAGCTGTGGGCAGAGCCCAGGTGCAGCAGGACCCGTCGGCAGAGACCACCGAGGGCACCGCCATCAGCATTAACTGCTCACACCCCAACAAACAGTCAAACGAGTTCATCCACTGGTACCGTCAACTCCCAGGCCGCGGCCCCGCATTCCTCGTGAGCGCTCTTCAAGGGTCCAAAGAGGTGCTGGACCCGCCGGGGCGGCTGTCGGTGGCGGCAGACCGCCGGTCCAGCGCCCTGTGGCTCGCCCGGCCCCGGCTCGGCGACGCGGCGGTGTATTACTGCGGCCAGGACACACGGCGAGAGGAGCCGGGGCTGCGGCCGAGCACGAACCGCCGCGGGCGGGGCCGGGCGCGTGTGTCGGGGGCGCGGGACAGCTCCGGCCGGGCCCGCCAGGCGGCGCTGCTGCTCCGCCCGGCACCGGCATCGGGCCCCTCGAGGCCCCGCATCCCCGGCGCATCCTCCCGACGCGGCTCCGGAGACGCGCTCCGGGCAGAAACCTGTTTCCGTTCCTCACTCCCTGCTCAGCCACACAGTCCCACCGGGGCGCAGACTGAAATCCCCTCGATAGTGCTGATGAGGGAGGAATCGCGATAGGAGCGGTGGCAGCCAAGAACAACAACTTCCTCCTGGCCTGGATCAGAAATAGTGTGGCCCGGAGGACCAGGGAAGCGATCGTCCCTGTGTACTGGCCTCTGGCAGAGAGTGGTGGTGGCTGGTCTCTTCTCCCAGGTAACGAGTGATAGGGCAGGAGGAAATGGCCTCGAGCTGCACCAGGGGAGATTTAGACTGAAGATTAGGAACAGTTTCTTCCCCAAAGGGTGCTCAGGCATTGGAACAGGCTGCCCAGGGCAGTGGTGGGATCATCAATCATCCCTGGAAGTGTTCACAAACCATGCAGATGAGGTCCTCAGTGACATGGGGTAGTGGTGGCCTTGGCAGTGCTGGGGAATGGTTGGACTTGATGATCTTTAAGGTCTTTTCCAATCCAGTTGATTCTGTGATTCTATTATTTTACGATTCTATGTTGTCCTGGTTTTGGCTGGGATAATGTTAATTTTCTTCCCAGTTGCTGGTGCAGTGCTGTGTTTTGGCTTTAGTCTGAGAATAACTCTGGTAACACACCGATGATTTAGTTGTTGCTCAGTAGCCCTTACCCTGATCAAGGACTTTTCAGTCTCTCATGCTCTGCCATTAAGAAGCCTGGAGGATGCCCAGCAAAGAATGCTTACCCGAACTTGCTAAGGGGGTATTCCATAGCACAGCATGTCATGCTCAGGATAGTAACTGGGGTGAGATAGCCAGAAGGGGTCAATCACTGCTCGGGTCGGGCTGGGGATGGGTCAGCAGGTGCTGAGCAATTGGATTGTGCATCACTGCTGGTTATTTGTTTTTCTAACCCCTTTTAGTTTTATGACTCACTCCTTGTTATCTCCCTTGCTAGTATTAGTAGTGGTGTTAGTAGCATCATACTGTACTTGATTTATTAAACTATTCTCATCTCAATGCAGGAGCTTTACTGGTTTTTTTCCGATTCTCCTCCTCATCCCACTGTGGGGTGCGGGCAGTGACCGAGAGGCTGCGTGGTACTTTAATTGCCAGCTGGGGTTGAACCACGACATACGTATCTTCATTCCCTTTCCCATGTGTGAGTGCTGCAAGGTCTGAGTGCCACTAACTGGAGACTGGTGTGAAAGAGAGATCTGGGAGCCAGGAACCAAGCAAACAACCAATGTCTGTGGGGACTGTAGGCCTTGGTGCTGGCAACTTGAGAGGGGGCTACTGGTCACAGGGCTCTTCACCTGAGAAAGGCTTTGTCAGCCTCGCGACCCTCCATAGCTCTAGGAACCTCCTTCTACACCATAATGAGGTGCAGCACTTCCGTAAGAATATCCTTATTACCATTATCAGTACCCGGATTGTTGTTTGCCTCATGGTGGATGTTGTTTGGAGCAAAGCACATATTAGGATTAATGAAAATGAACAGTGGCTTTTTGCGTGTGTGGGGGGACATGTTTGTTTTTGTTTTGGTTTTATTTCTCTCTGCCATGACCAGTGCATGGGATCAGTGTGGAGCTGATCTGGAAACGGGGTGGGAGTAGAGGTCTCCACCTGCCTGTCCCACAGCCCTTTGCATTATCCCAGCAGAAGACGACATAGCCAGAGTCCCTGGACTGCTGCACAGCAGGGTTCATCTCCTGCTCTGGGGCATCTAGGGGAGAGGTGTTGTTCCCAGGCCACTGAGGAAAGAGAGGGGAGGCGTGAGAGAAGTAGAAGAGCCTTCTGTTCCCAGAAGAGTTAGCAAGATCCCCAGAGACCTGAGGACCCCAGGGAAAGATGTGAAAGCCCTGCGCTCCCAAATGGCCCCGTAGTGGGTGTGCAGAAGAGCAGGAGGTTCTAGCTGGGGAGGTGAGGATGCCACTGTGAGCTGACCGGGGACAGCCCCTTCCCCAGAGCCCCCAGGGCCCCTCACTGTGGAAATGGCCAGAATGCTCCTGGCTGGGGGAGCCCCGGGTGTTGCTGCTGGAGGATGGGGGAACCCAGAAGGAGCGTTTGAGGCACAGGAAGAACAGATCACTTCTCTTCCCCACTTCTTCCTTTGCTCCCCCAACAGAGTCGTTTCCGGCAGCTCTGCTGTCTCAGGGCTGGAAGGTCGTTTTCTGACTCTCTCTCTCAGCAAATAGGCAGGTTGATCTCAGCATGCAACTCGGATATCTCACCCTCACTGTTTTCCTGAGGCAACTGCTGGGTAAGTCCTGCCTCTCTATAAGCACATGCCTCTTCTCCTTGCCAGTCTTACCAGGATCATGCCAAGAACTATTCTTGAGTAACAGGAAAAATCTGGGAAGCGACACCTCACATGTGTGGTTTTGCACCAGTTCTCTCTGGATGCCCTTACTATTGGAAATAAGATAAGAAAAAATACCTCCTGCTGCTGCTCCTGCTTTTGTCTCTGCTTCAATCCATCTCTCTCTGCCTGTCTCTTCCCATGCACCTGCTGTCACCACAGGAGATCACAGCTGGCTCTGCAGTCCCACATTTCTCCCTTTCCAACCCAAGGTACCAGATCTTGTCTAAGCTGCCCCATGGACTTTGCAGCTCTCATCTCACTAACATTAACAGGGTGTCCCATTCTGCCCAAGACTGCTGTTCCCCTTTGCGTCCTCAGGCACTAGTGTTTTCCTGCAGGCCAAGGGGCAGGGAGCCTTCACCAGCTGGGTTTGTACCCATTCTTTGTGTGCTTCCTGAAGCCTTTCCCTGCAGAGCTGCTGACCTTCCCTTTCTTGCAGGTACCGTGGGGCAGATCACTGTCACCCAGCAAGAAGGACAAGTCACAGTAAAGGAGAGAGACAGCTTTCAAACAACTTGCACGTACCAGACATCTTACTCTCCATCCTTGCTTTGGTACCAGCAGAAGAAAGACCAAGCCCCACAGCTCATCTCGTATCAGGCAGCTGCTGGCCTCAAGCAGAGTGGCCGTTTCACCACGCTGCTGAACACCACAGGGAAATACAGCCTCCTGCAGCTGCAGGAGGTCGAGCTCTCCGACAGTGCCTTGTACCTCTGTGCTGGGCAAGACACGCTGGTGCAGGGAGCTGCCTCAGCTGTGCAATAACGCAGGAAGGGAGGGTTTGGGTTGGGGGGATCTGTGATCATCCTCAGCTCCTACACAGGGAGAGGTGTCATAGGGATGAGCTCCTACGGCAGCAAGGGACTGTGTGTCCTGGACATGCGAGAGTTGCAGCCAGCTATAGTAGGAAATTTTTATGTTACAGACACTGAGGCTGGGACATCAGAAGTGATGTAGTAGTGAATCTGTCTCTAGACATGCTCTAAGGTAAACACCCTCTCTCGTAAAGGCAGAGAAACGCGGGACCAGCATTACTTTAGAAAGCAGCTGAAAGAAATGGAGGGGCTACACTGTGAATATTCCAGCAGCATTGTGCTGGCCTTTTTCTTCTGGTGCTTTGCATGCAGGTGCAGGTGATGCAGTGTCCTGCAGCAAGAGGGGGCTCTTGCCTGCCTCTTCTGTTAACCGTGAGCTGGCCGAGTTTGTCTTGCAGCCAAGGTTCCCCTATGCCAAACAGTTTCTGCACATAATAACAAAAGAGTAAGGAAAGTGTTTTGGTTTACCTGGTAAGGGTCAGGTACTGAAGGGGCTGCTGAGTTGGCTTCTGTGAGAAGATACCAGAAAGGGCCAGTAACAGCCAAGATGCCCCGCTGCCAAAAGATTGGCCAAAATTGTTAGGGCCTCTGTGAGATGAGCCCTATATGAGCATATTGAAGGAAGGGTAAAACAGCACCTGTCTCACAGAGAGAAGTATCACAAGGAGGCCAGGCTTGCCAGTGAAGCAGAACTTTAATGAGTTCAAAGAGGGAAACAAAGACTGCGAGTGGAGGACACCAGTGCAGGGAGCCCTGGGGGAAGCCAAGAATCTGTGCTCTGTGGTCATGGAGAAGGCAGGGAAAGGAAAGTTCTTTCAGCTCTGTTGAAAACAACATCCAGAAGATCGATCTCCTGCATAGCACCATGTCGTGAGTTCCTGCAGGTGTCTCCCGGGGGCTCTCCCAGCATGTTTATCAGAGGAGGTACCTCCTGCCACCATAGCGCCTGGAAATGCCAGAGAGGTCACAGCACCCAGAGTTGATGGGCACTCCACCACACCTGAGGATGCTGCCAATGGCAGTGGAGGTGGAGGAGCCCACAACAGTGTTCTGTGGGAAGGAGCTGAGGATGGGGCCGGGCAGGGTCACCACCACAGCAGGAGGCTCGATGATGACGGTGGAGCTCTGGCACTGCCTGACACAGGGCTCATTGCAGCTGTTGGCCAGCGGGGTCGGGCCGCAGGGCTGGCAGGGCACGCACGGGTTGCAGCAGGACATGGCTCGATGGTAGAGCTTCACCTGGACACAGGGCACGGGCAAGCAGAGCACAAGGGTGGGTGAGGAGCAGCCTGGCTTCCCTGTCACAAAGAGCCAAGGCCACTAAGGAGTGGGCAGCTGGAAGCTGTGCCAGGTGCCACACAGTCTCCATTGCCAATATAGAGCAGCCTGGGACAGGGAGGCTCTCTTCGATTTTGAATACCAAAGGCCCCCTCAGCCACTTCCCAGCCTTTCTCTAGGCAGACATTCTCCCCTCTTCTCTCTCCCATGCACAACGCTCCAAGCCCCAGCACAGGATAGAGCCAATATCAGCTGAGAGGTTCACTGAGGATAGATTGCACTTTTAAGAGGAGGACAAGGGGCTTCAGACTCACCTGGTTCCCAAGGAGAAGGAGGCAAGAGAAGTGGATGAGAGAGCAGGGACGTGGGCTGCCTTTTATACCTGCCCGTCATTGCCGCAGGACCAGAGGTACCTTTGCAGAGGTAACAATTTTCTGACAAGCTCATCTTGATGCAAACCATCTCAGCTAATGATATGGGCTGTGCTTCGGTTTCCAACACTGCTGCCTTTTCATTTCCAGGTTTGGGTCATGCCCATTCCCCAGTGAAGGCTTCTTCTGAGCTCAGGCATGAAAGGCCTTGGGATTTTCTCAGTCAGGAATGCAGCAGTGCTGGCAAAAGATTCAGCTCAAGTGCTGGATGGGTCCTTAGAAGGCCAGTGACATTAGCTTGTGTCACTCCGTTTGGTGTGTTTCTCAGGAAGAAGTTCCAGCCATTCTCAGTGGGAAGGAAGCCCAAGGGTTACCGGTATGAGGACGTGCCATGTGCTTGTCTGAGTACACACTGGAAAAGAATTTGTACATAATTCTACACCGATGTGCATGAGCCTCTGTGTGTGTGACCTTGTGTGCCACTCATCAGGAGGGACTGTCTTGCTCATAGTGTCCATAAGCACCACAGAGCAGCAGAGTCAGAAAGAGCGTGTTCATGTGGTCAGTCCCCACTCCTTGCTGGAGAAAGGAGGGAGTCGTTTTCCCAGGAGACCACCTCGTGCCCTCGCAGGGGCGCTGAGCACCCTCAGGCCGGGCGAGACCTGCCGGCGCCGGCGCAGGGCTCAGCCCTGGGGCGGAGATGGCGGCGAGGGGAGGGGAAAGGCGGGTAGGGAAGTAGAGGGGAGGTGAGGGCAGGAGAGGAAGGGAGGTGGTAGAGGAGAGGAGGCGCCGTGGCCGGAGCCGGGGCTGGCGGCGGGCAGCGAGGCGCGGGCGGCGGGATGCGGCGGTGCCGGGCGGCGGCGCTGGCGGGGCTGGCCGCGGTGCTCCTGGGTGCGCGGGGCCGGCGGCGGTGGCGGGGGCCGGCTTGTGCCCGGGCTGTTCCGCGGGGAGCCCAGCCTCAACCTCTCCCGCTCATTCCACGCGTCCTTCCCTCTCCCTGCCTCTCTGCCACCCCTCTTCTCCCTTTGCAAACCCTCCGAGTCCCCTCTTCCTACTCGCCCTATTTCTCCACCACGTCTCCCATTTCTCCCTCTCCTTCCTTCATAGCCTTAGGCACAAGTTTGCTTTCCTGCACGCCGCAGTTACCGCCTACATCTACTCACCCCCTTCTGCATTCAGCATTTATTCTTCTTTGGATTTCATCTCTCCATCCTTCACTGTAGCACTTCTACTCCCCCGTCTCCTCTCCGTCTCCCCATCCATCCACCTATGCACCTGACTTTCATCCTCTCTCTCCATGTGTCCATTTCAAATTCCCGCCCACTCCGGGATCACTCTCCATCCCTGTTGATGGGCACGTGTCCCCGGCTGTTCCGGTCCGGCTCTGTCTCACTGCCACGCTTGCTAACCCTTTAGGTGGGAAAGGGTCTTGGTGATCTTTTGACAACCTTTGTCCTTCCTTCTCCTGTGTTGGCAGCAGCTGCGGGCAGAGCCCAGGTGCAGCAGGACCCGTCGGCAGAGACCACCGAGGGCACCGCCATCAGCATCAACTGCTCACACCCCAACATACAGAGTTACGACTTCATCCACTGGTACCGTCAGCTCCCGGGCCGCGGCCCCGCATTCCTCGTGAGCGTTCATAAAGGGTCCAAAGAGGTGCTGGACCCGCCGGGGCGGGTGTCGGTGGCGGCAGACCGCCGGTCCAGCGCCCTGTGGCTCGCCCGGCCCCGGCTCGGCGACGCGGCGGTGTATTACTGCGGCCAGGACACACGGCGAGAGGAGCCGGGGCTGCGGCCGAGCACGAACCGCCGCGGGCGGGGCCGGGCGCGTGTGTCGGGGGCGCGGGACAGCTCCGGCCTGGCCCGCCAGGCGGCGCTGCTGCTCCGCCCGGCACCGGCGTCGGGCCCCTCGAGGCCCCGCATCCCCGGCGCATCCTTCCGACGCGGCTCCGGAGCCGCGCTCCGGGCAAAAACCCAGGAAGGCTCTGAGATTGTCCAATCTCTGCTGCTAAAACAAGCAAAGGCGAATGGGTCTCATTCTCTTCCTCCTCGCCCCAGAGGTGTGACTATATCACACATGCTCTGGCACATTCTGCAGGAAGCAGCGATTTCATTGTGCTCTGTTCTGCAGTTTGTTGAGATCTTCCGAGGGACAGGGATTCTGGAGCTGGGAAAAATGAAATTCACCATGGCTGTGCCAGCATGTGTCCTGCTAATCCAGACAGGTGAGTATATTTATGCACCTCCTATTTTCTCCTGCAATTTTTAGTAGGCTATGCACAGGTCTGTGCTGACAAGATGACGAGGTCAGGGAGAAATGCAGAGGGGTGGTGGAAGTAGATATCTGAAATTTCCTTTCCTTTGGAAAAAAGGAAAGGTTTGGAGCAAACACAGCCTTAAACACAAAGCAAGAGAGAACGAAGCAAACTGCTCTCTGCAGACACATTTCTGTCTGTGTTGCAGGTCTTGTTGGATGTAACCCCCCAAAGCAATTCCTCTCCGAGGTATCAGCCACAGTTGGGCAGCGAGTGGTTCTGCCCTGCCAGTCCACCATTGAGGACAGTGGCAGCAGTTTGAACTTCTTCTGGTACCGCCAGCTTCCGGGGGAAGCCTTGACATTTCTCCTGCAAGCATTTAAAGATTCAGGGAATGACAAGTTCCGCAGTGGCCGATTCTCTGTGGTGGTCTACAAAAATGAAACAGCCCCCCTAGAAATAGCATATGTCTCTTTCGAGGACACTGCGATTTATTACTGTGCTCTGATGTACCACATTAAGCTAAGCCACATTTCCACTCGTGCAAAATCTGCATTGCGAAGAACAGCACAGGAGGGGTGAGCCTCTGCATCTTCCAGCCTTGGCAGTGCTTTTGTCCCTGAAATTATCCTCTCCTTACATCAACCCTTCCAACATCTCCCAGCCCAACTCCTCCCTACTTTTCTCAAAGGCCCCCATCTATGCAGAGATATTCAGACCAGGGACTTAGAAACACAGGATCATGGGGCTGTTTGCAGATCAGCTGGGACACTTAGCTTTCCTCTCCTCCTCACACAGAAATCAACACCCCTAAAGAAAAGGATCAACACCCCTGGACTTAACCTCCCGCTGCAGCATCAATCCTTACCTGCTCTTGGTTTGTGCAGTATCTGATACTGCACACCCCAATCTGCTGTGGTGACAGTGTTCTGCCTGAGGTCTCGACCTAGCTGTGGGCAGAGCCAGGGAATCCATGTCTCTGCTTTCTCCTGGCCAGCCCTAGCCGTTGGCACAGCTACCTGATGGACCACAGACCCTCATCTTACTCCTCTTTGCAAAGTAGCCGAGGGGCAGGAAAGCAGCTTTTACCCTAATGCCTTCAGCACTACGCAGGGTGTCCTTCTTTGTGCTGCATATGGTTAGATGATGAGATCCTCCCACATACATCCCAGTCAGCAGAAAATCAACTTCTTTGGAAAATACTAATAAAGAGAAAAGCTAAAGAAAGCATAGTGAAAATAAGAAATAACTAAGTGACAATAGCATTGCAGAAATGACAGGAAAAGACACCCAAGGATAACCTGACAATTCCAACTACCTTCTCTTTACCACCTCTCAATACTTTTGGGTTTAAGGCTGTAACAACGGGGTAACAGGGCTCTATCTGAAGTATAGAGTGGGGTGAAAATGTGTCACGTAGGGGTGACAAGGGTACAGGCAGGGCAAATGTGCAGAAAGGTGGGGGTAGCTAAGATGAAGCAGTTCTAGCTACGTGGACCCTGATGTCCATGGGATTAGTTCCCATGCTGGGAAGGCTGACAAGGAGACTCAGTTCCTGAGAGCTCCAGCAGATTCCTGCAGCCCCAGCAACTCTCTACCGGCATCTCCAGCTATCCATCTCTGCTCTGTCCTCAATGTAGAAGGCACAGCGGACATAATGCCATGTCACTGGTCACCCACAGGACAGCTTTATTGCCCAGCAGGAAACACAGGAAATATGAAGTTGCAAGACCTGAGAGGGATGAAGCAGAGCTTGAAGAGGCTGCAGTGGCGGAAGGAAGGGGGAGCTCACAACTGCAGAAGGGAGGAGTGTGGGGCAAGGCGACAAGGCTGTGGAGGGTTGTTTCCGCACTGTCTCATTTGTCCCCGCGAGCAGGGGACGGGAGCGGGGCCAGGGCGGGCTGGGACCGGGGCTGGGGCTGAGCCCGACCCCGTTCCTCAGGGCTAGGTAGAGCTGGGACAGCGCCGCAGCGGCGCTGAGATCTCAGGGCCGGGAACCTTCGTTTTCCGGGGCGCCGTGCTCCTCCAGTGCCCCGCGGCCCTCCCCGCGATCCTCCCCTTTCTCCTGCCGCGAAGGGGCCGCGGCACCGGGGGGCCGGTCCGGGGTGGTCTGTTGGGGACGGGCAGAGGCATCGGCGCTGCCCCGGCGAGGGGCCGAGGCGGCGGGGTGGGCCCGAGCGCGGCTCCGCTCGGCTCCTCTCCGGCTCCCGCATGATGGTGCCCGGACTGGGGCCGTGGCTGCTGGCCTTGGCCTTGGAGTTGGGGCCGGCAGGTGAGCGTCGGGCGGGGAGGGCAGCGAGCCCGGGGCTGGGGAAGGGGAGAGGGACAGGCCTGGCGAAAGGAAGGCAGCATGAAGAGAAGGGAAGGCAAGAGAAGGCAGAGGAAGAGGAAAGGGAAGGAGAGGAAGAGGAAAGGAAGAGGAAAGAGAAGGAGAGGGAAGGAAGAGGGGAGGTTTCATCCCGCGGTCGCGGCCGCGGTGTTGGCATCAGGCGTAGCTCAGCCCCAAGGAGGGCAGGCGGGGCACTGCCCCGGGCGCGGGCGTTTGCCAGGAGAAAGGAGGGTGGCGGCGGTCGCTGTGCCGGGGCGAGGGGCGCCGGGGCAGCGGGTGATCGGCCTCGGGCCGTGGTTGCGCCCTGCCCGGCTGCCTGCGCTCTCCGTCCGCAGGGGTGTGGGCGCAGTTCAGGCTGGAGGAGACCGGCGGAGGGCTGCGAGCGCCCGGGGACTCCGTGCTCCTCTCCTGCCGCGGATCCGGCTTGAATTTCGGGACTTACACCGTTCGGTGGTACCGTCAGGCACCCGGAGGCACACTCGAGTGGGTGTCCTTCATCGGTACCTCCTCGATTTTCACGGATTACGCAGCAGCGGTGAAAGGTCGAGCCACCGTCTCCCGGGACAATTCCCGGTCTGAGGCATATCTGTCCCTGCGTGCCCTGCAGCCTCAGGACTCTGCCCGCTACTTCTGCGCCGTTTACACGGAGACAGGAAATCCAGCTGAGCTTTTACACAAAGCTGCTGCGCCCGCCCAGGGTGCAAAATCTGTGGGGCGAGTAAGTGCTGCAACATGGGTGAGCGAGAGCTCCGGGCTGTTGCCACGGAGTGAGGGAGCATCACTGTTCATCACAGGTCTTCCTGTCCTTTCTTGCACACTGAAGGAAAGGCAATTGTTTCCCCACGAAAAGAGAGCAAGAATGAGAGGAGCAGAAAAAAGCAGAGCAAAAACTAAATCCACCTTGTCCTCACTCATCCTCCCTTCTTCCCAGACTTAGCTTCGCTCCTGACTTATCTACCTCATCTCTCCAGGTGGCACAGGGACAATGGGTTGTGGGGTAAGTTGATAAGACTTCATCTCTACTCTTAGGTCCTCCCTCTCATGGTCAGCAGGCGTTCACAAACAGCTCCCGGGTGGTTCCTTCCCAAAGGCTGCAGTCCTTCGGGATACACCTGTTCCAACATGGGCTCTCCACAGTCCCAAGCTCCTGCCATGGGGCGCTGGTCTCTTCCACCGGCTTCAGGGCTGTCACGTGAAAGGGGGAGAGATTTTCTCAACCCCTGGTGTTTGATTTGTCCATCAGCCCCACAGGAAAGTCGAGACCCTTGTGCCCAACCAGTCTGTAAGTGTCCCATTATAAGACCCTCCACAAAACAGTCCTGCTGGATCGGAGGCCGATTCGACTGACCAGTTCAGGGAAACACGCAGGCAGCATCAGGGGCATCCTTCAGCGGGTCTGCCCACTTTATGTTGCCCGCTGCCAGCGACTGCTGGTGCCCATGAAGGTCTAACACTATCAGTTTACGGACTAACACTTTATTAAGGATGCCGAGAGACTGGTTGGGCACAAGGGTCTTGGCTTTCCTGGGGCACTGATAGATCAAGCACTAGAGGTTGAGAAAATCCCCCCCTCTTTCACGTGACACGGCTCCTTTCCCTCCTGTTGTGGGTGAGCCCCGACAGGCAGCTAAGCACCATACAGGCGCTCACTCAATGCCCGCTCAGCAGGATGGGGGAGAGAATTGGAAGGGTAAAAGAGAGAAAACTCGTAGGTTTAGATTAAGACAGTTTAATAGGTGAAGGAAAAGGTGCACGCACAAGGCAAATAAACTAACCAATTCATTCCCTACTTCCCATTCGCAGGCAGGTGTTCGGCCATTTCCAGGAAAGCCGGCCTTCCTCGCACCTGTGGGCGAAGACAAAAGCCGTAACTCCAAACGTCCAGGGCCGGGAGCCTCCGCCTGCCGGGGCGCCGCGCTCCTCCTGTGCCCCGCGGCCCTCCCCGCGCCCCCTTTTCTTGCCGCGAAGGCATCGGGGGGCCGGCCCGGGCGGGTCTGTTGGGGGCGGGCAGAGGCGTCGGCGCTGCCCTAGCGAGGGGCCGAGGCGAGGGGCGGGCAGGAGCGGGCTCGGACGCGGCTCCGCTCGGCTCCTCTCCGGCTCCCGCATGATGGTGCCCGGACTGGGGCCGTGGCTGCTGGCCTTGGCCTTGGCGTTGAGGCCAGCAGGTGAGAGTCGGGCGGGGAGGGCAGCGAGGGGTCGGGGCTGGGGAAGGGGAGAGGGACAGGGAAGGAATGGGGATAGAGACAGGATTGGCAAAGGGAAGGCAGAGGGAAGGGAAGGGGAAAAATGGGATGGAAGGCATAGGGAAAGAGAAA
This sequence comes from Strigops habroptila, assembly GCF_004027225.2. Classification (NCBI taxonomy): domain Eukaryota; kingdom Metazoa; phylum Chordata; class Aves; order Psittaciformes; family Psittacidae; genus Strigops; species Strigops habroptila. Next base: position 2,323,667 of record NC_044295.2, read on the forward strand.
GGAAAAGGAAGGAGAGAAGGAGGGAAGGGAAGGAGAGGGAAGACAGGTAGAAGGTTTCGTCCCGCGGTCGCGGCCCCGGTGTCAGCACCAGGCGCAGCTCAGCCCCGAGGAGCGCAGGCGGGGCACTGCCCCGGGCGCGGGCCTTTGCCAGGAGAAAGGAGGGTGGCGGCGGTCGCTGTGCCGGGGCGGCGGGTGTCTCCGGGCTTTGGATCGGCCTCGGGATCGGCCTCGGGCCATGGTTGCGCCTTGCCCGGCTGCCTACGCTCTCCGTCCGCAGGGGTGTGGGCGCAGTTCAGGCTGGAGGAGACCGGTGGAGGGCTGCGAGCGCCCGGGGACTCCGTGCTCCTCTCCTGCCGCGGATCCGGCTTCAGCTTTGGAAGTTACGAGTTTCTGTGGTACCGTCAGGCACCCGGAGGCACACTCGAGTGGGTGTCCTTCACCAGAGCCTACTCCGGTAGCACGGATTACGCAGCAGCGGTGGAAGGTCGAGCCACTGTCTCCCGGGACAATTCCCAGTCTGTGGCATCTCTATTCATGCGTGCCCTGCAGCCTCAGGACTCTGCCCGCTACTTCTGTGCCGTTCACACGGAGACAGGAAATCCAGCTGAGCTTTTACACAATCCTGCTGCGCCCGGCCCAAGTTAACATTAGATGAGGGGAAGGTGAGAGTTGCCATAGTGGAGGATTCTCAGAGCGATTTCCTAGGACTGAGGTACCATCACTGTCCTCCCACAGTATACAGTCCTTTATGAAGTGCTCCAGTGTGGTTCCTCTCCATGGGATACGGTCCTTCAGAAAAAGACTGCTCCAGTGTGGACCACTCAGGGGCCGCAGATCCTTCCTGAAAGCCTGCTTTTCCCTGGGCTCTTTAATCGCACCAGATTCTTTTAGGGCATATCCAATTTATGCAGCACAAGGTCCTCCATGGACTGCCGCAGGACAATGTGTTTTACCATTTTCTTCTTCACAGGCTGCAGGGGAATCTGTGCTCTGCCACCTGGAGCATCTCCTCAGCCTCCTTGTTCACTGACGTTGGTGTCTGCAGGATTTTTATCTCACAGTTTTTCTTACTTTTTTCCCTCACAGATGCTATGCAGTGCTTTTTACCTGTTGTAAATATGCTTTCACAAAGGCACCACCAGCTTGCTGATTGGCTTAACTTTCGCCAGCAGTGGAGCTATTTGGAGCTGGCTGGAATCACCCATGTCTGACACAGGGGCAGCCCTGGTCTCCTTGCACAGAGACAACTTGTGCAGCCTGCCCGCCTTCACAACCCTTGCCACGTAAACCCAACAGAGCCACAAGGTCACATTGCTGGCACATGTTTAATTTGGTGTTCACTATGAGCCTTAGAGCCCTTCCAGCTGAACAGCCTCCAGAATGTCTGGTACTTTGAACCGTCGCTCACAGGTACCAGTTCCTTTCCCTCCTGTTGTGGGTGAGCCCCGACAGGCAGCTAAGCACCATACAGGCGCTCGCTCAATGTCCCCTCAGCAGGATGGGGGAGAGAATTGGAAGGGTAAAAGAGAGAAAACTCGTAGGTTTAGATTAAGACAGTTTAATAGGTGAAGGAAAAGGTGCACGCACAAGGCAAGTAAACTAACCAATTCATTGCCTACTTCCCATTCGCAGGCAGGTGTTCGGCCATTTCCAGGAAAGCCGGCCTTCCTCGCGCCTGTGGGCGAAGACAAAAGCCGTAACTCCAAACGTCCCGGGCCGGGAGCCTCCGCCTGCCGGGGCGCCGCGCTCCTCCTCTGCTCGCGGCCCTCCCCGCGTCCCCCTTTTCTTTTGCCGCGAAGCGCCGCGGCACCGGGGGGCCGGTCCAGGGCGGGTCTGTTGGGGGCGGGCAGAAGCGCCGGCGCTGCCCCGGCGAGGGGTCGGGGCGGTGGGGCGGGCCCGAACGCTTCTCCGCTCGGCTCCTCTCCGGCTCCCGCATGATGGTGCCCGGACTGGGGCCGTGGCTGCTGGCCTTGGCCTTGGCCTTGGCGTTGGGGCCGGCAGGTGAGCGCCGGGCGGGGAGGGCAGCGAGCCCGGGGCTGGGGAAGGGGAGAGGGACGGGGAAGAGGAGAGGGACAGGGAAGGGACGGGGACAAGTACACGATTGGCGAAGGGAAGGCAGAGGGAAGGGAAGGGGAGGGAAGCGATGGAAATGGAAGAGAAGGCAGACGAAGAGAAAAGGGAAGGAGAGAAAGAGGGAAGAGAAGGAGAGGGAAGGCAGAGGGAGGGTTTCGTCCCGCCGCCCCAGTGTCGGCATCAGGCGCAGCTCAGCCCCGAGGAGGGCAGGCGGGGCACTGCCGCGGACGCGGGCCTTTGCCGGGAGAAAGGAGGGTGGCGGCGGTCGCTGTGCCGGGGCGGGGGGCGGCGGGTGATCGGCCTCGGGCCGTGGTTGCGCCCTGCCCGGCTGCCTGCGCTCTCCGTCCGCAGGGGTGTGGGCGCAGTTCAGGCTGGAGGAGACCGGCGGAGGGCTGCGAGCGCCCGGGGACTCCGTGCTCCTCTCCTGCCGCGGATCCGGCTTCAGCTTTGGAAATTACGGGTTTCAGTGGTACCGTCAGGCACCCGGAGGCACACTCGAGTGGGTGTCCTTCATCGGTATCTTCTCGACTTTCACGGATTACGCTGCAGCGGTGGAAGGTCGAGCCACTGTCTCCCGGGACAATTCCCGGTCTGTGGCATCTCTATTCATGCGTGCTCTGCAGCCTCAGGACTCTGCCCGCTACTTCTGTGCTGTTCACACGGAGACAGGAAATCCAGCTGAGCTTTTACGCAATCCTGCTGCGCCCGGCCCAAGTTAACATTAGATGAGGGGAAGGTGAGAGTTGCCATAGTGGAGGATTCTCAGAGCGATTTCCTAGGACTGAGGTACCATCACTGTCTTCCCACAGTATACAGTCCTTTATGAAGTGCTCCAGTGTGGTTCCTCTCCATGGGGTACAGTCCTTCAGAAAAAGACTGCTCCAGTGTGGACCACTCTGGGGCCGCAGATCCTTCCTGAAAGCCTGCTTTTCCCTGGGCTCTTTAATCGCACCAGGTTCTTTTAGGGCATATCCTACTTATGCAGCACAAGGTCCTCCATGGACTGCCGCAGGACAATGTGTTTTACCATTTTCTTCACAGGCTGCAGGGGAATCTGTGCTCTGCCACCTGGAGCATCTCCTCAGCCTCCTTGTTCACTGACGTTGGTGTCTGCAGGATTTTTATCTCACAGTTTTTCTTACTTTTTTCCCTCACAGATGCTATGCAGTACTTTTTACCTGTTGTAAATATGCTTTCACAAAGGCACCACCAGCTTGCTGATTGGCTTAACTTTCGCCAGCAGTGGAGCTATTTGGAGCTGGCTGGAATCACCCATGTCTGACACAGGGGCAGCCGTGGTCTCCTTGCACAGAGACAACTTGTGCAGCCTGCCCGCCTTCACAACCCTTGCCACGTAAACCCAACAGAGCCACAAGGTCACATTGCTGGCACATGTTTAATTTGGTGTTCACTATGAGCCTTAGAGCCCTTCCAGCTGAACAGCCTCCAGAATGTCTGGTACTTTAAACCGTCGCTCACAGGTACCAGTTCCTTTCCCTCCTGTTGTGGGTGAGCCCCGACAGGCAGCTAAGCACCATACAGGCGCTCGCTCAATGCCCCCTCAGCGGGATGGGGGAGAGAATTGGAAGGGTAAAAGAGAGAAAACTCGTAGGTTTAGATTAAGACAGTTTAATAGGTGAAGGAAAAGGTGCACGCACAAGGCGAATAAACTAACCAATTCATTCCCTACTTCCCATTCGCAGGCAGGTGTTCGGCCATTTCCAGGAAAGCCGGCCTTCCTCGCGCCTGTGGGCGAAGACAAAAGCCGTAACTCCAAACGTCCAGGGCCGGGAGCCTCCGCCTGCCGGGGCGCCGCGCTCCTCCTGTGCTCGCGGCCCTCCTCGCGTCCCCCTTTTCTTTTGCCGCGAAGCGGCCGCGGCATCGGGGGGCCGGTCCGGGGCGGGTCTGTTGGAGGCGGGCAGAAGCGCCGGCGCTGCCCCAGCGAGGGGTCGGGGCGGTGGGGCGGGCCCGAACGCGGCTCCGCTCGGCTCCTCTCCGGCTCCCGCATGATGGTGCCCGGACTGGGGCCGTGGCTGCTGGCCTTGGCCTTGGCCTTGGCGTTGGGGCCGGCAGGTGAGCGCCGGGCGGGGAGGGCAGCGAGCCCGGGGCTGGGGAAGGGGAGAGGGACGGGGAAGAGGAGAGGGACAGGGAAGGGATGGGGACAAGGACACGATTGGCGAAGGGAAGGCAGAGGGAAGGGAAGGGGAGGCAAGCGATGGAAATGGAAGAGAAGGCAGACGAAGAGAAAAGGGAAGGAGAGAAAGAGGGAAGAGAAGGAGAGGGAAGGCAGAGGGAGGGTTTCGTCCGCCGCCCCGGTGTCGGCATCAGGCGCAGCTCAGCCCCGAGGAGGGCAGGCGGGGCACTGCCCCGGGCGCGGGCCTTTGCCGGGAGAAAGGAGGGTGGCGGCGGTCGCTGTGCCGGGGCGGGGGGCGGCGGGTGATCGGCCTCGGGCCGTGGTTGCGCCCTGCCCGGCTGCCTGCGCTCTCCGTCCGCAGGGGTGTGGGCACAGTTCAGGCTGGAGGAGACCGCCGGAGGGCTGCGATCTCCCGGGGACTCCGTGCTCCTCCTCTGCCGGGCAATCAGCTTCACCTTCGAGTTTTACGAAATTCAGTGGTATCGTCAGGCACCTGGAGGCAGACTGGAATGGGTGTCCGTTATCAGCTTTGATTCTTCAGTCAGTAAATTTGGGCAGTCCGTGGAAAGTCGGGCCAATGCCTCCCGTGACAGTTCAGAGCTTGAGTCATCTCTGTGTCTGCGTGCCCTGCAGCCTCAGGACTCTGCCCGCTACTTCTGTGCCGTTTACAGGGAGACAATAAATCAAGCTGAGGTTTAACAAAAAGCTGCTGGGGCCCCACCAAGGTGCGCAAGCTGTGAGGAGTAGTGTGCTGCGACATCACAGGCCTGTTCCAGGGCAAGAGAGGTGCAGGGGAGAGCCATCGCAGCACATCATGGTGGTTCAGCATGAGCTCCTTTTCCAGCACTGCAATTTCCCATCTCATGAGTCCCAAATGCAGTGTTTTATTCTGTGGAGGTTTTCAGCATATTCCTTCTCACCCAGCCAGCCTCTGTGCCTTCCCTTCTTCCCTTGGCCCCCTTCTGCTCTGGGGTACCCAAAGCCCCTGGGCTTTGGCAGCTTCATTGTCTGGCAACATGATTGCCTCCTGCCATTGGCCCTTTTGTAGGCCATTTTCTTGTGCCAGTGAGAGCAAAGCACTAATTAAATAGCCCTGCTTTGTTTTTTTCAGTTGCATTTCAGGGTGATGAGATCCAAGCGACAGTGTCTGCAGTGTGGTGGCAGGCAGGGAATACCGGGACCTTACGATGTACTTACAGCTCCAGTGCCTCTTATATTTACATAGCCTGGTATCGACAGCGTCCCGGTGGACCCCTGCAGTACCTGCTGCAGAGCAAGGGCCGGGGAGGTTCCTATAGCCACGCAGCCCCTTTTGCTCGCAAGAGGTTTTCCTGCCAGGCTGACAAGAGCTCTGGGACACTGTTCATCTCCGAGCTGGAGCTGGGGGACAGTGCGCTTTATTACTGCACACTGCAGGGACCACAGTGGGAGACAGTTGGGGCATGTCTGAACAACATCAGCTTCCTCCTCTCCAGCTGTCCCCTCCTGCATGTTCGCAGGGGTCACAGCCCTTCCCAGTGGCAATTCAGTGAGCAGGCTGTGCCTGGCATCAGAGGGGGAGGAGTCTCATTGAGGCTGGGTGCTGTCAGAGGCCCAGAGGTGTGTGAAACCTGGGCAGAGCAGATGTGTGGGCAGAGAGGAGCTGGGGATACGTGAGCAGTAGCTGCTCTGGCCATGTCACACTCTGTGTTCTGTCACCCGGGCCGGGGCGGGCAGAGGCGTCGGCGCTGCCCCGGCGAGGGCCGAGGCGGCGGGGCGGGCAGGAGCGGGCCCAAGCGCGGCTCCGCTCGGCTCCTCTCCGGCTCCCGCATGATGGTGCCCGGACTAGGGCCGTGGCTGCTGGCCTTGGCCTTGGCCTTGGCGTTGGGGCCAGCAGGTGAGCGTCGGGCGGGGAGGGCAGCGAGCCCGGGGCTAGGGAAGGGGAGAGGAACGGGATTGGCGAAGGGAAGGCAGAGGGAAGGGAAGAGATAGGAATAGAAGGGAAAGGAAGAGGGAAGGCAGAGGGAGGGTTTCGTCCCGCCGTCCCCGCGTCGGCATCAGGCGCAGCTCAGCCCCGAGGAGGGCAGGCGGGGCACTGCCCCGGCCGCGGGCCTTTGCCGGGAGAGAGGAGGGTGGCGGCGGTCGCTGTGCCGGGGCGGGGGGCGCCGGGGCGGCGGGTGATCGGCCTCGGGCCGTGGTTGCGCCCTGCCCGGCTGCCTGTGCTCTCCGTCCGCAGGGGTGTGGGCGCAGTTCAGGCTGGAGGAGACCGGCGGAGGGCTGCGAGCGCCCGGGGACTCCGTGCAGCTCTCCTGCCGCGGATCCGGCTTCAGCTTCGGGACTTACTTCATTTGGTGGTACCGTCAGGCACCCGGAGGCACACTGCAGTGGGTGTCCTTCACGTGGTCATCGGGTGCTACAGAATACGCAGCAGCGGTGAAAGGTCGAGCCTCTGCCTCCAGGGACAATTCCCAGTCCAAGTCATTTCTATTCCTGCGTGCCCTGCAGCCTCAGGACTCTGCCCGCTACTTCTGTGCCGTTCACACAGGGACAGGAAATCCAGCTGAGCTTTAACACAAACCTGCTGTCAGGGTCCCACATTGGGCCTTGGAGCTGTATAGGACAGTGGTTAAGGTTCTGCTAGCTTTCTTCCCATGTTTCACGCCAGTCCTCAGTCCTCTTACAGTCGGAAACCTCTTCCCCTTTGGAAACAAGTTTTGCTGTTTCCTCCAGTTCACACTAGGACAGGTACCCAATCGTGGCCCAGCTGGTGAGGTGTTAATAGCCCTGTTCTGGTTTTAGGCACAGCTCAGGTCGACTCAGTTCAATCCATGAGTTTTTCTGACTGAGGAGCAAACAGAGGGAATGGGGAAAGTAGAGAGGGTGATTTGGGCAAAGGGGAAGTCTGTGTTTCTCTTCCCGATCTGAGGCTGCAATAGGAGAAGGAGTGTGAGGATCTGTGTTTGCATCTGCTGGATCCTGGAGATCACACGGAGAAGCCCAAGAAAGTGATGGAGTAGATGAAGTGATTGTTTGAGCTGTTCCTGCCTGTTTATCCTTGTCTCCTGTGGTCACAGGTGCCCTTTCTCAGGTGCAGACAGAGGCGTCTGGTGACATGGTAGGGAAGGTCTCAGAGATACTTGCCACATCTCTGGTGTACCCATCACCACAGCAGCTATGCATGGGATTGGATCTGGTAGACTCCTGGCAGAGGCTCTTGTTGGCTGCAACAAGTCTTCTCAAGCCTAGTCTGGGCTGGCTTTTCCTGAAGGGGGCAGAAAGGTGTTGGTGCAGCAGCATCAGTGTCTCTCACAACCACACACAAACCCCATGATCATGGAATCACAGAATGCTTAGAGTTGGAAGGGACTTTCAAGATCATCTAACCTTGTTCTGTTCTTATTCTTTCCCACAGGCAGAAAACAACAACGAGTTTTATTTAAGAAGAAACACAACAAGCACTGAAGGACTAAAGTTTGAGCCTTGCATCCCCCTGCTTCTTTCCCCAGCATCAAGTCTCCAGCTTCAATGTGTTCCTCTACTCTCTGCAACTCCCTTCCCATACCTGTCCTGGATTGCTTCCCAAAGGGCCCTTGTTGGAGTGCTCATGAAAAGAGAGGGGAGGGGAAGGGTTCACACAGTCCTTTGAGTTAGCAATTTTCCTTAAAATGGTGGTAACAGTCAGGTCTGTGACACAGGATTCAGTACTTGTCCCGTCGGATGGGTGCAAAGGTCCTAGGGGATGCTCTGGGTTCCTGCTGAGTGAACACAGAGAAGGGAGTGTCCCTACTCTGCTGAGCAGCCCCAACAGCCTGGTCTGTGCTAAGTCCTATGCACATGAGTTTTGGGGAGGCTTCAGCCTACATATCTGCCCCAGACCTTCAGCACCAAGGACAACCCAGGTCTTGTAGGCTCTGTAAGGCCTTTGCTGCTTGGGGTGTCCGGGAAGCTCTTGCCAAGGAAGAAGCAGGTGGCGAAGTGTCAGCATGAGGCAGTGAGTGTGTGTAGAACTAGGGTGCTGGGCCAGAGTGGAGGGCACTGAATGGGCAGCATGTTTGCTTAGGGGTGCCCTGTGCAAGCAGACCTGAGCTCAGAGGGTCCCATCCATGAGCAGCCGCTCACCAGCACCAAGGGATGTGGGGCCACTGGGATGAAAGTGTGCCATCCTCCAAGGCCAGCTCTGAAGTCCCAGCAGTACGCTGCAGTCCTTCCTTTGAGGGAGATCCAGCTGGCCCTACGTTACCTGTTGGCCACCAGTTTTCCTGCCAGTTGAGTGCTCTGTTATTCTGTTTCTGAAAGATAGATTCTTCTGGAAAGAAGCAGGGTAGAGATTTCAGCAAGGGCTTAAGGAATTCAAGCACCCATGCATGCACAAACCACCTCCTAGTTCCCTTCCAAAACGTACCTTCGTATGCCTAGAACACTTTTCTGGAGGAAAGGGAGACTTCCTCTCATTTCATTTCCTCTGAAGCAGAACTGAAGGACACATGTTCAGCAGCATCTCGTGGAACACTGATAGCCTAAATGTTCTAACTCATCACTGGCAGAGCACCTTCTGCAATTTTTTTTGGGGGAGTGGACCAGGACAGAGAAAGAAAAACTACAGGCAGAACTTGACTTTTAAACCAAACAAATCAAACTGTGTGGTTTGTGTGAAGCTGTGAAGGCAGGTGTGTTTCTGTGGCCACTCGAATGGAAAAAGGCTGTTTAACTGCATCTGAGATCTCAGTGACAAGGAGGATGCAGTCTCACTGCAAAGGGTGTGGGAGAAGTACCCAGGTCTGTTACAGGAGGTATTTAGAGCTTGTTCTCTTTCTCCTGCCAACAATTCGAGAGACTGAAGGTATCACATCAGCCAACTCTACAACTTTCCTGGAAGAGCGAGTCAATAGAAGGAGAAAACAATTTGATACAGTAAAGGGAATGGCAGATGAACATGCCTGTGTTAATAATTGGAAATATAGCAGCACTGTTAAAAACTGTGATTAAAAATGAGAAATATACCTTTGTATTTCGTAACAACAATAACGCAAATAAAAATACTGAGTAATACAGCATGGAAGCACACAGATTTGTGAACAGGATGAATTAATGTGATTTCCTTTTAGTGTCTTGGAACTGGATCTGAGGATTCAGAAACTCCTCCACAATTCCAGGTAAGCATTAATCACAATCATTAAAGTAAGGTAAAAATCAAATCAAAAGCCAACTTTAGTTAACCATAACTAGATGTTCCCCATCTTCAAAATCAATTAAAGGCATATATAAATAAATCAAAAGTTCCAAGCATAGCCAACTCAAATAATCTAATTCACAGGACCAAAGAAACTAAGAAAAAATTGGTGCATATAATCAGGAAAAACCTCCCAAGACCCTTATAAGAAGGGCACTCAAGAAATATTAAAAATCAAATTCCTGAGTAAATGAGTAAATAAGCAACTACAACACAGGAAGGCGAACAGATTCCCTTAAACCACCATCAGCTAAAACAGAATCACTTCTGAACCATTCATAAACGTGTACTGATTTTTATTTGGCATAAAATAGGACTTGACAACATAAATAGTTGAATGTCCAGAAAGACTTAGAAAGTGTAGAATGAAACTAAACTGAAAGTTAATGACTGGCAGAAAAATAGTTCACCCTAACTCTATTGATGTTTCTTACAAGACAAACCTTTAAGACAGAACAGCTCTAACAACTCAAAAGGAACAATATTCCTTTTTGACAAGTATGGGCGATATTTTAGTGAGAGGTTATCTGGCAAAAAAAAGTAATGCTGATAATGTTATTTTTAGTGTATAGCAACATCTCTGCAACAGTGCTGGAGAGTTCAGAAGTAGAGCAGTGTAGGCGAAGAGGAAAGTAAAATTCAGCTCTTTAAAGGACAGGAAAGAGGAGACACCACCTGGCGCTGAGAAAAACCAAATGTTTTTGTAGAACTGGCTACCACGGTGGTACTACGTGGTATGTACCACAGTGATTGAAAAAGGCTGAACCACAATACAAAAACTGTCTCGCTCACTGACTTCTCTTGAAGGTGGAAGCATGGTGCCCTATGTAGTCTCTTTTTCCTCAAACAAAGGACATTTGTGTATGCACATACACATGTTTGATTCTCAGAATGACTCAGACAGCAGAAAGACCTCAGTTTCCTCAACATTCAATACCAGATCTTGCAAGCATGTCATTTTAGGCATCTGGAGGGAGGTTGTCCTAAGCGGCTCCTTTTGGGTTGCAACAACAGATCTAGCTGTAAGAGGAGGCTTCTGTTCCTTGCAGCAAGGAGCCTTCCATTACTAACACTCCCCATGTTTTCTGGTGCTCCTATGTGGCTTATGCTCCATGGGCTCGGACACCTCATTTGACAGAGCTCCCAGCTCCTTATTTGCTATGACAGCACTGAAGCTATTCTGAAGTTGCAAATCTTCAGGTGAAGCAAGAGCCTTCCTCTTGGTGCCAGAATTCACAAGCTCCCAGGCTTTGTTACGATGGGAACCTCTATTTCCCATCCTAATGGGCACAGACTCAAACTGCCTCTTCTTTGTTAGAAAAGGGAAGACTGGGCTGTTGAAGCTACAGTCTCAGAGACTGAGTCCATCTCTTGTCATCAAGGTTCACATAGTTCTAATAGTGCAGAAATTGCTCATCGTGAAGGATTTGATCAATCTGCAACAACCCCTTTACTCTTTAATAGCCACTTCCACGTGTACAGTGCCTTTACCTAACAAAGAATAATAATTTTGCCTATTTTCTCATCTTACTTAAAACAGCACAAAGACTTTCTAAGGCACCAAATCACCACCATATTCCAACTCAAAGAGACCAGATGAGGCTCATTCCTCATTCTCCTGAGGACTGAAACCAAATTCAAGGTGAAAAAGTAGACAACTTCCTGCAGCCCAGAAGCATTTTCGGAGATGCTTTGAGGTAGCACTAAAAGTACTGATTTTTTACCCCTGCTTTCTGTCCAGCTTAACTACACGAGACTTTTCAGATGCCCCATGTAATCCCCACATTTTCACCTATAATTCAACCTTTTGGGTATTATTTTTGACCCTTCTTTGAAAGCCATCTCGTGTTTCTTCATGTGGGTCAGAAACCACCCAAGAAGTCATATGACTGCCTATATAATCTGTGTAGCGAAAAGAAGGAAGAAGCAGTTTTTGTTATGAAATGTATCACCGTGTCTGGGACCTGGAGTCCCACGGTGGTATAAACAACACAGGGCTCTGTACAAATACCCAGAAAAGGAAAAAAGGCAATATATTTCGGAGAAGAAAGGACATGGGTGACTGAAATCATTAAGGAGACAAATATAACATTATTTTCATATTTCTGTTTATCCTGGAAATACAGACCTCACAGGGTTTTGAAAAGACAGAAGAAAGGGAGAACTTTGAAACATTATACTCAGGCAAGCTTTTTGAAATCTCTGAACTATTCTATGATTGTTTTTCCCTTTCCATTTTTGGAAGAAAATGTGGCTCTGGATACCCTCTTGCAGTTGCACACATGGATGATTAGGATAAATATCTGGCTTTTTGTCTCCTATTTTTACAACTCTTTCAAATACCACGAGGAAAGAGGTAGTTATTGAAACAAGTATTACCAGTGTGGGCACACATAAGCTGATATTTGGAAGCGGGACCACTCTCACGGTTGAACCAAGTAAGTAACACGATTTTATTTCTAAAATCTATGTTAAAATTAAGGTGGGGAAAGAATCTGATGGTTTGGGTTCACTGTAAGAATTTTCTGCTACAATAATCTCTAAAGTGCAGTCGCTCTGGCCAGGGCTTCAAGTTGAATCCTTAGCTGGTATCTGCTTAGGAAGACTTCACAGGAACAACCGGGCTACTTCTGTATATCACTGTTACTCCATGATCCTCAAATCCCAGTCTGGATAGCACTCTGGCCCAGTGTGAAATTCTGTCTTCCAGTGGATTTTCACTGCCTCATTTTGAGCAGGAATGCAGAGCTCAGTGAAGAGCTGACAGCGGAGAGAGGTTTTGAGTCAGATATTTAACTCTCTGATATAAATAAGTTTTTGACACTGGCACCACACCAGGTAAATAATTCCACTGGCACAGAGACAGAGGAGGAAGGACGTTAAATATGCTTGGGCTTCAATTTTCACAACTGCCGCATATCTAAAACCACTTAAATTGAATGAAAATTGGTTACCAAATTGGCTATGCTTTGAAAATGCAGATGTGGTAAGTGGATATTATAAAAAGCCTCAGTTCTTCCTATTTTTATTTGGAATTTCGTGATGTACAAAAAAGGTGGGCATCACCTCCAGCTTTCCTGTGGGAGCAGGAATGTTGGGGCAGCAGGGAAGTTTGTTAGGTTGATCTTTGTTATCCTAAATATTCAGGTACATACCTTGAGAGTTGTTATGATGATTTCAGAGGTCTTTAAAGTGATGCAAAAATGTCCCATATAATTTTACATACCTAAATCATCTTGCTCTCATTCCAGTAGGGTATGGGGCTCCCTTAGGGCTCCCTTAGGTGCTGACTAATACTAGTACAGGTCTGTAGGATATCTTACATGGGAATAAGTGTCTATTTTGGAACAATTTAATTCCACTTCCAATTACAAAGGGGCAAAGGAATACAAAGTTACCATTCTGAAGAAAGATTTGTTTTTCCAGCCAGTGAATCCTCGGTTGTAAATGCAAGACTAGAAGAAACTGCCCAATTTCATTATTTTAACATCAGTCTACATTGATTTGAAGGTAATATTTGAAGACTGAGCAAAGCTGCTATTTCAGACACTTACAGAAATGCTGATGTGATACTCTGGTTTGTTACATACAAGGTCTTACGTCTTTTCAAAACAGTTTAGCACTTGGTTCTTCTGCTGACAAGAAAAGATTTGCTTCTTCTCAGCCGAAGGTAGCTCGTGGCTCACTGACTGCAACTAAGCGTTCTTGGTTTAAAGAAACTTTTACAGTCCATTACTCACATTTCTAAAATATCAAATCATGCCCAAATAATGCTTATTTTTGCAGACATCCAAAAAACTTCTGTCCCACAAGTCATTTTGATGAAATCAAAGAAACTGGATGAAGATGGCAGCACTGGGAAAGCAGCTTGTTTGGCAAGGAATGTCTTTACAAGGAACATCAGCTTGGACATGTCCTCTAATGAAGTCGTATATGAACCAAGTGCACCCATTCTGACATCAGAGGGGTTGTACAATACTATTAAGGTGGTCAACGTAACAAAAGGTGAAGAGGTGACCTGCATGGCCAAGTTCAACGGCAGCACCATCACAGCCAGCACAAGCTTGCCAGGTACAGTTCTGTGGTACAGCTTTGGCTGTGTTGGGTCATACGAGCATCTTGTTTAATCCTTTTTAAAAGAAAGTTTTAGATTTTAGGCACAGTTTATAATGCCTTTTCTTTATTGTGCTACAGAAAAGGATGCTGAAGACCCAGAAATGGGGAAGGTTTGCAGCACCACAGACACCTCTGCACAAGGTTAGTTATCTAAATAGATTGTGAAGTTCCATTACTATGCTGAGAATAAATGCATGGAAATGTATTTTCTCAGGGGTAGAGGAATCAGAATACAACATACTCATCAAAAACAACCTACATTTTCAAGGCAGCTAGCTTAGTAACAGACAAGCAACAGGAAGCAAAATCCAGTCTAGACAGACAACCTTCTCCCTTGTTGTTGCCATGTTTCTCTACTATCTTTTCCTTTGTTGCTGTTTCTTTCCCTTAAACTATTACCTGTTTGGGTTTTTTTTTCCCCCGCTTTGTGCCAATATCACACTATCCAAATCTAGGCCATGATCTGTCCCATCTTTTCTCTATCACTAAGCAGGTACCAAAGTGGAAAAAGCAAACATGCTGTCTATGGCTGTGTTGGGTTTGAGAGTCCTGCTGGCAAAAAGCATCGCCTTCAATACGCTCATGAGTATCAAGTTGTTTCTTTTCTGAGGTAAGGAAGCAACAGCTTGATCTGTAGAAATACATGCCAGGACATACCACTTGTCTTTGTGTACCTCTCTAACCCCACAAGCAACGATACCTGTTCATTTGGTCCTGTTTCCTTTAAATAACTCCTATAGATTTCTGGGACACCCCTAAACTATGACAAAAAACTCCCCCCAAAACCAACAACCCCCCAAAACAACTAAAAAACTCCTCACAAATCACAAAGAAAACAGCCCCTTTCTGTAGCCAAAGCTCAGGTCTTGGTGGCTGGTCCCCAGATATTCTCTGCAGCCAACTTGCTTTGCGAGAGCAGCTTGGGTATTACCAGAAGTGCCTTAGAGGTATCTCATTGACTATTTCAAGTGGCAGAGCACAACGCCTGGAGAAAACCCAAGATAAATACGGAGACAAAAGCAAAGCTTCCAAAACACAAACGTGAAGTAGTGGAGGAAAGAGTGAAGGGGGCAGGATTTTTGAATTAAGGTATCTGAAGAGGCACAAAAGATGGTCCAGCCTAAGTTTTGTGAGTCTACCTGTCTTGATCTGACAGCTATGAAACAGTGGCATGTAGGTCCAATTGCCTTAAATGTAGTTTAAAACACACTTTGCTCTTGCAGACAGTGAAGAAGCAAGGCAACAGCAATGCGAAAACAAGCAGGAGAGTGTATCGGCAGGACAATGGGATGAACAGCCAGCATCAAATCTGCTGGCAATAACCATGCAGAACAGAACACAGCTCCTTCCCCTAAGACATTTTATACTGTTGAATCCTGCCTAGCTGATTTAGTTAGTTTTAAGAGTTGTAACCACTTTTGCTATTTCTTTTGCCTCTGTGCCTGAGGAGAGTGTATTTTTCCTCATCTCTCTGCTAACTAGAATTTGATCTCCCCTTTGAATAGCCTTTGAATAGAAGCATCTAATCTACTCCAATAGCTTTGAAAAATCCAATCCTCATTATAGACATATGATACTTTTAAAACACCTTTTACAGGCATATTACATTACTATCTGTGAACTGATGTATTGCTGTTGAGAGAATTCAGGCACAGTAGATGCTATTTACAGCTTTAATGTTTTTTAGATAGCTTTAATAACAATAATTTTCTAGTGTAGAAAAGAAGACCTGTGTTGGATCTGAAGCGATTCACTTCAACCAGATAATGTTCAACCATAGAAACATTTCTTTATTAATCCTGTATTTCTTCTGCAAAGTGTATGGCACGTGCATTTTAGGTTCCTGTGGTAGTGACCAAAATAAAGCTTTACTAAGCCAAAATGTTGTGGTTTGTTTTGTGCTTTTTCTTCTGAATTTGGGATGAAGATTGCTGAAATCCAACTGTCCCGATGACCACTAAGATTAGAAACACAGTTTTGATAACCTAGATTTCTTGTTGGTTGAATTTGTCTTTTGTAGACTCTGTACAAGGAAGTGGAGATTCTCTTTGACACATTAAAAAGCATCAGTAGGGCCATGAATTGTAGACCTGGGGATTTGAATGAGGTCTGGTCTTTCAGATCACTTTGAAGAGATCCCAGCAAGATACTTTGCATCATAGCAAGAAGAGACACATGCCTAAAAAGAAATCAGTTAAGAGGCAGCTTGTGGAATGATAATACCAGAAGAGAAGAAAACATGCTGTTTTTTTCCACTCACTGATACTAGGAAGAGGCCAACAGGAAATAATGTATGGTGGTTTGATGGAGCGATAGTTTCCATAGCAACTTGGTTAGTAGTCAAAAAGACCCCACCACACACATTCCCCAACTTGTCTTCCTCTCACAGGCAACAGGCAGGATGCTGTTGTCAACATTTATGACTAAGTTACACTCTGCAAGATTAACTCCTTCTTGTTTTGAAAAACAAGTTAACCACATCCTGAAGGGGAAAGAAGGTTTTTCACACACTGACTGAGTTACTGCTAGCTTCAAGACAGCCTCTACCGAGCGCATAGTAAGGTCTATCTGATTAAGCTTTGTCAAGTTAGTCACTCAGACCCTGCAGACACCTACAGGAAGACCTTCACCCTATGCAAAAGAAAAGTGAAATTTGCATGGAAAATCCCAAACTAGTAAAATGCTTATTTAGTGCATTCTACCACATAATATAACTCAGGAAGAGCCATTCACTAGTATTTTTATCCTGATTTTCTGATGACACTCTGAACCTTTTTATCTTGCACTCCACACCTTTCCCGATCTCCCAGGCAAAACTCAGACTGGGAGTACCATTTCTGTCTCTGCAAATCAAGGAATGACATTTTCCTGAGTAGTCCTTGGTTGCGCCTTACAGCTTTGGCAGAATTTAAATCCTACAACACATCAGAAGCAAAAAGATGGATCTACAAATCTGTGGCTACTGAGGAATACCTCAGTATTGACTCCTACCGAAACTTATTAGCCAGAGAAAGACATCAATCTCTATTGTTTCAAACACTCATTCACATTGGTGTAGGACACCAGAGCCTTCGTCTTCATCACTAGAAGATTCATGCCCTGAGTGACACACCCATGGTCAGTTTTTTCACACCCTCCTGTGCATCACTGGGAAACCAGTTGAGATGGCAAACCAGGCTTTATTTCATCTTTTCATCATATAACCTTTTTACAGATATTTCAAATAAGATAAACTGATTGTTCTCTTGTTTTTACTTTAAACAAAACCAAAATACAGGAGAATGGTAAATGTTAAACATCTGCTTGTACAACTGAATCTTTCTGTTGTCTTATATAGCATTAAAAATACAATATAAGCAAGGTATCCCTGCATTCTGCTGGGTATCGTTTGACTTGTATGTTCTGTTTCCACAAAAGACTAAAAAGTGCCTGATCAAACCCGACACTTTGCTGTGAACTTCCTTACCTTCCCTTGATCTCTTCTGCCCCCTGCTGGTAGAAATGTTTATTGTTCTTACAGCGTTTTAGATTTGGTGACATCCACTAAATAGGTCAAATGAACAAAAACCGAACCCAAACCCCAAACAAACCCCCACCCCCAGTAGTAGGTGTTGTCTCTGCACAAGCCACAAATCAAACTTTTTTGCTCTTCGTTTGGTTTCTTGCCTTGCCAGCAGGTGCAGATGAAAGCCCTTGCTATATGATAAAAAGGCTCTAGAAAGTCCAGTGCCAGAAACGCACAGGTGAAAGGTGAATACTTGAACTCAGATTCAAAGAAGCTTTATTCGAAGATAGAAGCTGAAACAGTTGGGCAGTTGTAGGTGATTTGTAACAGGAAAAAATGGAGTAAAATTCAGGAAACATTGACAGCACTGTTTATGAAATTCATTAGTGTTTCTAAGGGAGTTTAAACTCTAAGTTATTCAGGAAACTTGGTGGTCCTAGGCAGGATGAAAGATGTCTTGATGGGATTAAGGTATGTGTTCGTGCTCTGAAAAGCTGTTATGTCTAAAGCAGGCTGGGGTTTTCCAAAGGTATAGACATCTTGCTAAACATGGAGAAAGTCTGAAACAGCAAGGAATGCAGCAGAAACTTTTTGGCTTCAGGCAGTGAAGAGGCTTCTGGGAAGATGGTTGAATACAAGTGCCAAAAAGTCTGGTGTCCTGTGATAAAGAAATTGCAGGGCAAGTTGGTGCATCCAAGAAGGCTCCAGATGAGATGCAGCCAGAAGCTGTGTTCTTCTGGTGAGGTTCTCTGCTCCCTTGAACTCTGAGGTCTTCTGCAGAACTGTTTCTCACTGTGGAAGGACCAAGCCACATCAGTTCCATCAAGTTCTGGTTATGGACCTGGCTGTTTCTGGAAACAGGTAAGCCTGTTTGCTTTTAGACAGGAATTTTGCCACAAACCTATGTATATAATAGTTCATCGAACTAGTAGTTCAGGGTGCCATACGTTGGTATGCTTCTCCATATTAGATACACTGAAGTTACAATAATGACTGTACCAAGGGGTATACTCTTGAATAGACATAATCGAGTTTAATGGTACAGTCAGTCAAGGGAAGGGTGGATGTTAGAGGACTGGCCTTAAAGATGGTCACTTGCTATAAGACTCTGGCAAAATGACTTATCCTTTGGTGTCCACTCTGTGTGCAATAGAAAAGAGAAATTAAATTCCTTAAAGCTTCTCATGTACCTAAATGCAGCAAGTAAATGTGCTTGAGGCTGCTTGGCTGGAGTGGATCTGATTAGCTAAGATATAAGATCATTTATTCCCTCAATAAGAAATTTCCCAACTAGCTGTGTTTTCAGTTAGTGGATGTGTCATATTTCAGATAACAATGAGTAGGTTAATTCAGGTACTGACTTGAATCAATCTGTATCTTATTTGAAATGCCCTGATGAGGTGTGAAAAGGTGGACTATGTAGAGCTGCATTCATGACATCTTCATCACTGTATTGCTAAAAATCTAACATGAATCATCCATTTAAATGTATGTGCGACCACACAGTGTATGCAATGAACAGCTGAAATGTGCATATCCATCACAGCAATTCATTAGGAGTACGGTTAATTGTTTGACTGCAAAGGCAAGTTCTCTTTCTCTCTTATATTTTAGTCTGCATATAAGATCTGAAGTCTTTGTGGAGAACAAAGAACGAAGGCTTGTAGTGAGGGTGCAAGCATTTCCCTGTCCAGGTAGCTTGCAGAATGGAAATGTTTTAATAAGATTTCAAATGTATGCCTAGATTTTCATTGCTGGGTTGAGAAAATCTGGGATGGGACCATCTTGGTTCATTCCTGCCCAGAAATCATCGCAGATCTGCCATTTCCTTAGTTTATGTATAATTGCAGAGCAGGAAAGGTTTTTGCAAAGGAATTAAATGATGTGTGGATTCAGGAACTCTTTATAACACGTTGCAGTTTGGCAAAGGAACGAGGCTCAGAGTTACATTAGGTAAGTGCATGATCTGAACAAACATATCTTGAGAAATACCAGAGAGCCTGATGCTTGGAATAGGTAGCACCTAATGATCCTCGAAAGGGGATCTTCTTCTGTATCTTCTGCTCCTAAGGCTGAAATGGCAGTATGGCTGGAATATTTAGTGTAAAGCAAGCAGCAAGAAAAAAATCTGGAGGTTTTTTTAAGGTCTGATAGTAATAGCTTATGGAGAGTCCTTCTTACAGTAATCACAGTGGAAAGCTTCTATTCACATAAAGGAAGCAAGGATGAGATTCCCAGCAAAATGAAACCAGTGTAAATCAGCAGTGCCAGAGAGCTGTGACAAATCTTTCCCAAACTAAAGAATTGTCTCATTGCTCATGCAGCTTGAGCTTCATGGTATTCCTTGGTAGAAAGAGCCATTGCAAACAGTATAAAATAATGGATTTTCCTTCTGCTCATATTTATCCCTTTTGAAGAGTACCTCAAGGGCTACTTATACATGAGCAAGAAACAGAAGAGAAGAAGATGGCTCTTCAGAGGATCAGGAAGTCTCTGTCTTATTAAGAAATGTTATTTAATATGCATTAACAGAGATAGAAGAGCCTGTAGAAGTTATGCTGCTGTGAAATCCTGGACCAAGTGTCCTAGCCAGACATTCTGACTGCCCAGTTACATCTTCCCCTGAAATGTTCTGTTCAGGACTGGGGAGTGAAGTGCTTCTGGTAACATTTCTCTTTACCAAACCTGCTAGGAGATGGAGAAGAGACAATCAAGCCTTCATTTCATGGGGATATTTACCAGGCATTTTGCACATATAGTTTTATTTTGATAACTAGACTCTCCTGCCATGGAACCTGAAATGTGCAGAAGAGCTTGGGGGATTTTGTAAGGGAGCTTCTGACAGTGTGTATTCAGGAGATGTAGGAAGACTCACCTTTGGAGGAGGAACCAGGCTGCTGATAAAGCCCAGTAGGTATCTCTTACCAATAGGGCTAGGAAAGACTGAGAACTTTAGGTCTTTTGTCAGATCCCCCTTAAAATACAGACAGAAGAGCTTCTTTGAAATATGAGGGAAAGAAGGAATAGGGAAGAAGAGAACATTCTAAACAATTCCCTTTTTTCTTCTCTGTCATATGTTGATATGTGTGGAACAGGCCAGGAATTGCTATTTTTCTGCAAAATCAGTGAATGACCTTTGTGTGGTGTAAGCACCGTATTAGTCAGGACAAAACCAATGGGGGAATATATTTGAGATTAGTGTTCATGAATAACATGTCAAAGATTAGGTGAAACTGGCTTCTGAGGCTTAGATTCAGATCTTTTACCAGATTTATTCCAGTGGAATAAACAAGAGAAAATAGGACCTTAAATTGTTTTTCTTGGGGGTTCCTTCTGTTTTTTTTTTTCTTGGCTTCTTTCTCCTATGGGTCTGGTCCCTTGCTTAGCTTCTGAGGCTGACTAACTGATCTGTCTGAACTCCTTTACACCCGGAGAAGTTTTAGAAACTGCTATGTTAGCTGTTTAAAAAAGTGGTGGAAATTTCATCCCATGTCAATATGTCTAAACTCTTCTGGCAGTTAAAGGCAGAGAATTCTCTCCTTTACCAGTTTTGTTTGCTTGTTTTCTCTGCTTCTTTTGCTTATTTTCTTTGCTTAATTTGTTTGCTTATTTTCTCTCCATTACAATTTCTGTTCGCTTGTCACTGTGGGACAACTGAGTCTTCCTGGAAAATCACCCTTGAGAAAGGCACAAAACTAATTATGAAATCAGGTACATCTAAAACAAATAGCCGTTTCATATCATAAAAGCAAGGCTGAGTTTCTCCTGTCCTAACTATGGCAAAAATTGTTCGACTTCAAAGCTGTCCAAGGACCTTCAGCTCTGTTAAGCTCACAGCGTAATGGGTTTGATTTTCTGCTTCATACTTTTCAGAATCTTTTCTATCTGCATTTCTATGGCAAGATCAGAGGAATGCAACTGCAATGACATCCTAATTTGCAGTGAGAAGCATGTGATGGGTGACATCTGTTTTCCCTGTGATCTCTTTTGAACAATGCATCATATACTTGTCTAGGCCAACAGTTGTCTGTGGTTTTTGTTAGTCGTTGTTTCACTGTGTGAATTCAGCATCCAACTGGAAAGTCACATTTGGAAGTGGCACACAACTGATGGTGAAACCAGGTAGGTAGAAACCGTGAAGGAGTAAGGGTAGGAAAGCGTAATCCCCTTTTCTGTGAAAAAGACATTAAAATTCCATTGTTCTTTCCTTCTGTGGGCAATTGAAGGTCAAGTTTGACCTTACATCATTATAAATCTAAATACCTATTTGGAAGCCCGAACTCTCCTGAATGTGTCATGGAGAGTGATAACATTAATGAATGTTCAGAGTTCAATGCAGGTACTGGAGCAATGACTATAATAATAATTTTGTGGGCAGCCTCTATTGATGTCAATTGTCCTCGTGATAGGAATAGAAAGAGAGCATCCATCCCAATGGATGAACAGTGTAGGGTCATGAATCCTTTTGCTCAGGGACAGATATTTTGTGCCAGACATGCAAGCACAAGCTGCCTTTCTCTCTAAGGATGCGGATGAGCTTGTTTTCCTGTTGAGTTGAAAACCACTGTGTGAACTACAGAAAGCTCACATTTGGCAAAGGGACACAACTTCATGTTTTCCCCTAGTAAGTGCCACCACTTTATTGTAGTTTCCTTCCATGGCAGGCAAAGCTACCCACTGCCCAGCAAGATTCCCAGCATCTCTCTTCCTGGGCTTATGGCTCTTCAGCTGTGGGGTTACATGCCACCCTCTCTCCTCCAGGGCAGGCTTTGGCTCAGGGCAGAAGCAAAAGACCCCCAAATGGAGTTTGTATACATAGGTCCAACAGTGCTCTTGATCCCAGAGTCAGATTACAGGGGTCTTCACTTGAGGATGTAGCTGATTGTCAGTGAAAATCAGTGATGTGTACTCGGGATGTGCGTGCCCAGCTTTGCCGAGGGGTTGGGAAGGTTTTTGTTAAGAGAGGAAATGCTGTGTGAACACAGGAGCTGGTGCTTATGCACCTGTCTTTGGCTCTGGAACGAGACTCACTGTTAGACCATGTAAGTAAGTCCAACACTGCCCCTGTGTTTTCTGGTTCCTTTAAGGCCATTCTTGGGGTTGATGAGAGCAGCAACATGTCTGGGTGTTTGATCATGTATGTGTGACCATATCTAGTGATGGACTTCACTAAGGGAACATGCCAGCTTGGTCTGAAGTAACCCTTCTTGCTCTCAGTTTCACTGGAGTGCACCAAGGTGCAGAGGCTGCCAGTACAGGGAGTACAGGGGTGATGTGCTGCTTCTCAAGTGGCTTGCAGGGGTTTTTGTTATGGAAGGAAATGCTGTGTGATTATGATACTAGCTACAACAAACCGACTTTTGGCTCGGGGACCAGACTGTCTGTCCAACCCAGTGAGTGTGCACCTTTCTGTGTCTGATTTTTCAAAAGCCCTTGAGTGTCCTCTAGAGCGCCATGTAGATGTACTTATATCTGTGTCACCTTTGACAGGGGCAGGACAGCAGAGGTGCTCTTTCAAGGTACTGTCATGCTTAAAAGTGTTTCCAGGTGGTGGACTTCAGCTGTTTAGAGAAATATGCTGTGGACGTGGTGCTCCAGGATGCTTGATAGTCCAGCAGCCAACTGGAATAGAGGTGTGGTTTAAGACAGGCAGACCGGCCAGCTTGTGCTCAGTACCTGTGTGTAGCTGTGGAAAGCCATGGGGAACACATAAAGTGGGCTCAGTTCTCTTCCTTAACTTAGGACTTTCAGGTAACTTGGGCAAGGCTCAGCTTGTGCTTGGTAAAATGTTTCCTGATAGGCATGCAAAACACCTCTATGTAGGTAGATTGTTGCATATGTTGTGGACAGTGAAAGGAGGAACCTCATGTGGCTGAGCAGACAGGCAGAAGTGGGTGGACCCTCAAAAAAGCCAAGCAAATGAAATTGTCCACCACTGACCCACACTGCAGAAATGCAGCGAGTGTTCACTTCCATGTGAGCATCACGCTTGCCCAGGGTAGAGGTGTACAGCCCCACTGGTGGAGGTGTCACCAGCTGGGAGCTAACCCTCTGAATTGCAGCAAAGTGCTCTGCAGTTGTGAAAACAGCCTCAAATTCACCTTCGCCTCAGGGACTGTCTTGCCAAGTAAGTGGATTAATGCCTGAGTGTTGCAGTATCACCCAAAGTTATGTCCCAGGGCTGTTCTGTGACTTGGCAATGAAAGGAATCTATCAGTAGAAATGCATAGCTCTATTTTGTAATACATCTTGCACTGTAACAAACCCCACCTGCAGATGGAAATGTCGTGCAAAGAAAGGTGGTCTTCTACGGTTACTCTGACCCTAGACCGGGATTGTGTGGTTATTCCCATCCCTTCTTGCCATTCCTGTACAACAAGGCTCTGGGGCAGGCATCATTAAGCGTTCCCTGCTTACTAAGGAGTAGGTTGTTCCCATCTCTGATACCTGAGGGGACTGTAATCAAATCTTGTTACTCCCATGCCTCTGAACATGGAAAAAGCTATTTGAGAAAGAGGGGTAGAGGAGGCGTGTGGGAATCCATATGGGTTTTATATTTGTAGCTTCTTGCAGAGCCAGAGACATGCTTGAATGTATCCAAGGCCTCCAACACCCACTGAGGTGGCTGAAGGAAGAGGCCCATTTTGTAAAGACAGCTCACACGGTGTTAGTACTGGAGGATGGGGAAAACTCACGTGGGGAAGTGGAACCAAACTTCTCGTTGCCCCAGGTGAGCTGCCTCCTCTCTGAGTTCAGATGGACTCAACATAGACAATCCTGTGGTGTAGCTTCAAAAATAACAGTGTAGAGGCTTTGTGGAGCAATTTGGGATGGTTTTAGTATTCCCTTTAAAGAAGTGGTAGACTTCCTCTCTAATCAATGTGCACCAGGAAAGGCTCCATCCTGGGAAAAAGAAACAAGTGAAAACTTGGGGAAAAAAAAAGGAATTCTTTCCTCCTTTGAAAATTGTGACGATATAGTCACACCTAAGAACCTTTCCCAAGCATTTGAAGCAGTGGGAAGCACTGCCACCCTTTTGCTGCCCCTCCTAGCCTCGGAATGGCTGGGCAAAGGCTCGGAGAGATGTGCTGCTTCTCAAGTGGCTTGAGGGGCTTTTTGTTATGGAAGGAAATGCTGTGTGATTATGGATCCACCTACGACAAGGTGACTTTTGGCTCAGGGACCAGACTGTCCGTCCATCCCAGTGAGTGTGCATCTTTCCTGTGTTTCTTTTGTCAATAGTCCTTGACTGTTCACTGTAGTGCCCTCTTAGACATACTTATTTTCTATCTGGGCCACATTACAGGTGGGAACGAGAACATAGGCAGTGTTTCATTTAATGCAGAGAATGTAGTCAGGGGAGTCTCAGAGACACGGGACATGCACAAAAACTCCCACTTGGATGCACAACTTTACTTGAAACACAGTTTTAGGAACAGATTTCCCCATGTTCTGGGTAGCGGCACTTTTGGGCTGCCTGGTCCCCCCGATACTGGACAAGCATTACCACGGGTGGGAGGTGTCACTCATAGGTCTTAAAAATAAGAAAAGGCAAAGGGAAACCCTGCTCCGAAAAGTCAAATTGAGCTGGGAATAGTTTTTGTCTTGTCCAGGTAATGACACTGGGCTGAAGCCTATTGTGCCAGGGAGCTTTGCTGTGGCGTGAATGCAGGTTCCTTCTGTTTGAGATCATGTGCAGGGCTGATGGAGACATTTTTGTAATGAAATGTGTCAGAGTGTGAATGCTGCAAGTGAAGTCACTTTTGGAAAGGGAACGGTGCTTTCGGTGATACCGGGTAAGCAGCAACTTGTGCTGGAAACTGGAATTGCTGAATTTTCATCTTGCTTTTAGTAGTTTTTTGGGGAACAATCTTGGGAAGTGAATTGTGCAGTTCTCCAAGTGTTCCTTGGACTTGCTTTTCCTGCATGTCCCTTTGCCTTGTGCTCCTGTGCTGCCTGTTATGGCATCAAAGCTTCTTTATAAGTCTGTTCCCATTTCCCTCTTCCCCCTGGGTATAGATCGATAGAGAACAGATACTCCAGACAAGTATGGAGCCCAGGTCCTGTCCATACTGTAGTTGTTCCAGCGGTCCTTTCACTCTCTGATTTCACTGTGTTCCAGTGGTCCTTTCACTCTCTGATTTCACTGTGTCCCAGCAGGGTTTGTGTTCCAGTGGAAAGCAGAGTGTGAGCAATGGTGCTTACCACAAAGGCAGCTTTGGGAGCAGGACAAGGCTCTTTGTGATGCCAGAAAGTGCTTGCTGACCAAGGCAGGACTGCCTGATGCTCTTAAAGATTGGTGAGCTCCGGGGAACATGGACCATGAGACTGGTTTTTGTTGCCCTTGGTGTAGATTTCCCACTCTAACAACAATCCAGGGGAGAACCTGGAGGAACTGTGGGCACAGGCAAAGGGGGTTTGAGGGATACCTCTTAGTTCTGTCTCCAGCCCTGGCCTTATGCCACATGGTCAGACTCTCAACCTCCGCTCCTGCCCTGGGATCCTTCGGCCTCTTCTCACCCTTCTGCTGCCCCTCCTACAAGGCATGGCTGGGCAGAGGCTTGGGGACAGATGCCACTTCTTCAAGTGGCTTGCTGGGCTTTTTGTTATGGAAGGAAATGCTGTGTGATTATGGCTACGGCTACAACCAGCAAACCTTTGGCTCAGGGACCAGACTGTCTGTCCAGCCCAGTAAGTGTGCAGCTTTTGTGCCTTTTGTCAAAAGTCCCTTAGGGTGCCTTGTAGATATACTTGTTATACCGAGGTCACCTTTCATAGGGGAGGAGAACATAGGTGCTATTTCAAGGCAGAAAATGAAAAGGAGTCTCTGAGATGGGGAACTTGCATGAAATCCCCGCTCATGTAACTCAGGGCAGAAGCAGCAGCCCTCCAAAATGGGATTTGTAAGCATAGGTCCAACAGTGCCCTTGATCCAAGAGTCAGAATTAGGAGAGAGTCTCAATTGAGGATGTAGCTGACCCTAGACTGGGATTGTGTGGTTATTCCCATCCCTTCTTGCCATTCCTGTACAACAAGGCTCTGGGGCAGGCATCATTAAGCGTTCCCTGCTTACTAAGGAGTAGGTTGTTCCCATCTCTGATACCTGAGGTGACTGTAATCAAATGTTGTTACTTCCATGCCTCTGAACATGGAAAAAGCTATTTGAGAAAGAGGGGCTAGAGGAGGTGTGTGGGAATCCGTATGGGTTTTGTATTTATAGCTTCTTGCAGAGCCAGAGACATGCTTGAATGTATCCAAGGCCTCCAACACCCACTGAGGTGGCTGAAGGAAGAGGCCCATTTTGTAAAGACAGCTCACACGGTGTTAGTACTGGAGGATGGGGAAAACTCACGTGGGGAAGTGGAACCAAACTTCTCGTTGCCCCAGGTGAGCTGCCTCCTCTCTGAGTTCAGATGGACTCAACATAGACAATCCTGTGGTGTAGCTTCAAAAATAACAGTGTAGAGGCTTTGTGGAGCAATTTGGGATGGTTTTAGTATTCCCTTTAAAGAAGTGGTAGACTTCCTCTCTAATCAATGTGCACCAGGAAAGGCTCCATCCTGGGAAAAAGAAACAAGTGAAAACTTGGGAAAAAAAAAGGAATTCTTTCCTCCTTTGAAAATTGTGACGATATAGTCACACCTAAGAACCTTTCCCAAGCATTTGAAGCAGTGGGAAGCACTGCCACCCTTTTGCTGCCCCTCCTAGCCTCGGAATGGCTGGGCAAAGGCTCGGAGAGATGTGCTGCTTCTCAAGTGGCTTGAGGGGCTTTTCGTTATGGAAGGAAATGCTGTGTGATTATGGATCCACCTACGACAAGGTGACTTTTGGCTCAGGGGCCAGACTGTCCGTCCATCCCAGTGAGTGTGCACCTTTCCTGTGTTTCTTTTGTCAATAGTCCTTGACTGTTCACTGTAGTGCCCTCTTAGACATACTTATTTTCTATCTGGGCCACATTACAGGTGGGAACGAGAACATAGGCAGTGTTTCATTTAATGCAGAGAATGTAGTCAGGGGAGTCTCAGAGACACGGGACATGCACAAAAACTCCCACTTGGATGCACAACTTTACTTGAAACACAGTTTTAGGAACAGATTTCCCCATGTTCTGGGTAGCGGCACTTTTGAGCTGCCTGGTCCACCGATGCTTGAATATATCCAAGGCCTCCAACATGCACTGAGGTGGCTGAAGGAAGAGGCCCATTTTGTAAAGACAGCTCACATGGTGGTAGTACTGGAGGATGGGAAAAACTCATGTGGGGAAGTGGAACCAAACTTCTCGTTGCCCCAGGTGAGCTGCCTCCTCTCTGAGTTTGGATAAACCCATCATAGACAATCCTGTGGTCTCGCTTCAACAATAACAGTGTAGTGCTCCAAATTGTGGAGCAATTTTGGATGGTTTCATATTCCCTTCAAAGAAGCGGTAGACTTCCTCTCTAATCAGTGTGCACCAGGAAAGGCTCTATCCTGGGGAAAGGAAGCAAGTGAAAACTTGGGAAAACAAGTAAGTGAAATACAAGAAGAGAGATGAGAAAGCAACTAATGGCTTTTAGTGAGTGGTGCTGGTTTGGATTTGTCAAGGATGGAGGTGGAAAGAGAATTGCCTTGTGGCTCTTCCTTGTGGCATTAACGAGACTGTAGTGTGGAGAGGGAGAAGAATAAGCCATGGCCATGGAGGTAAGGTGTAATGCATTACAAGTATGTGCATGCAAAACAGTGGGATTTCGTTGAGGAATGTTACTTGGGTAGATTGGGGTGGATAGGAGTGTTATGTAGGTTTTTGCTATGGCAACCAACACAGTGTCTGTGAATAGCTACCAACTTACCTTTGGACATGGAACCAGGCTCGTGGTGATACCAAGTAAGATTGCTGAGATTTGGGACACTGAGTTGTTGACTGGGAAACTTTAATCCCCCCAAGCCCAAGGTGAATGTTTTCTGGGAGAGCAGCGAGCTGCCGTTCAGGAGTTGTTGCCAAAACGTAGCACCAGCGATCTCTTGGTTACTGCGGTATCCGCTGGATATTGCAGAGCAGCAGAGATGCTCTGCAGAGCAATGATGGGAATTTCACAAGCTGTGGAACTTCCCTGGGAGAGAAGGTGTAAAACTGACAACTTGTGTAGGTGCAACTTACTGTGCCACTGTTCCAGGTATGTGAGCTTTGAAGGGAAGAAATAAACTACAGAGTTTTCTGAGAGTCTATATCAAACCTGAGTGTATCTATCTCACTTGTAGTTAGGCATTTACCTAACTTGCAGAGTTTACATACCTGGAGAAATCAGAAGGTTAATTCCTACTCTAAACAGGAGTTTATTAAACTATTGGAACCATGACACAGAGCTTGCTTAGACGATATTGCAGACATGAAGCTACTCACTGTGGCACAGTACCTCTTACCATGCAGGGCTCGCAAAAGACCTCTGGCAGACCTTTTGAAACTTCCACTGGGGGACAACCATCACTAAAGTGCTCATTAATTCACTGGAGTTGCTCCTCTGGGGTCAAGATTAGCCTGTATGAGTGTGTGAGGAGGTATATTTCCTCTGAATTGGGCAATAGCTCCAGGTTTACTCTAGCTATGGAATTTCATGTGTCAGGCTGAGGAACGGTAAGAGGATCTAAGATCTCTCCACACCAATTGCAGTCTGAGCAGAGATTCAGAAAGTTTGCTTTGGAGGAAATTGAGAATGATATAAATCTGCGTAATACAAGCTGCATGCTAAAGCAGTTCAGGATTTCTACTGCACCTTGTTTGGAAAAAAGGCATAGGTCTCAGTCTGATGTTGGAATTGCCTTCTACTGCTTTCTCCCTGAAATCAGTCTCCAGAGTGGGCTTTCTCTGTAGAGTGGACAGGAATAGCATCCCAAGAACTCTTGTTCTTCCATCTGGAAGATACCCTTCAGTAAAGATGAAATTAGCCTTGGTGGACAGCTCAGAGTATCATGATTTACTTCTCAACCTTTCCTGCAAGAAGAGGTCACAAATAGCAATACAACATCTCCAACACATCCGCCAACTCATTAAGATGGAATAACAGGAAGCACAGGTCACAGCACTGTGGTTATCATAGCTGGTATTTACCAAGACTATCTGAAAACTTATCAGGGTGCAAATATGCAAAGGACCTTATCGGAAAAAGACTCTAGTACCAGAACAAACGGAGCATCTTTGCTGCAGTATATCTTTAATGATATTTCATCTGTTCATCATTAGAGTAATGCAATGCCCATAACATTTTACTATTACTCATGAGCAAAGATTTAGGAAAGCACCTTCTCAAAGAATCAGACTTCAAGAGCTAGACAAGATGAAATGTATGCTGAGAGTACAAGTTTACACTAACCACAGGCAGTGTTTTGATATGTGTGGAAAATCCTAGTCTAACTGACTTGCTAGCAGAATTTGAAGCAAGAAAACAGAAATAAACTCCAGGTGTCTTAGTCTTGTATCTGCAGCCTTCAGTTCCCCACACCCCTCTTCTGCAGGGGAAAATGTAGTAAAAAATCTTGTCCTGCACTGTCAGGTGGAGGAACATGAGGAAGCATTCATTGGTTTCATCTTTCTTTCCGTGAAAGCAGCAGTGTGTTCCTACTTCGCAGTGGCTTTCCTCGCTTTCTCCTACAGGAATAAAATCAGCTAGACTGGTGGTGATAGGGAACACCCTGAAGAGTTGGTAGTTTATACACTGTCCCTCAGGTGGAGGAATTGGGGTTTTGAATGTCAATGGTGGATCTGACTACACATTTGCAGAAAATGCAGAATGCTCCCAAGCTGCTCAGTTCCCTCCAGGCACATCTCAGTGAAGCAAGAAGGGAGAACTCTCTTCACGTGTTATACACATTGCTGAACGCATCTAGGCTAAGATCCTGCCCAGGCTGCAGGTTAGACATGAATGAGTTGTTGCAGAAGGGAATGACTGGGTTAAATACGGACAACTAGGGGTTTGATGCCCACATGAGTATCATCTAGGATGTTCTAGGGATCCTGCTTGACCACTCTCTGTGCCTCCCACACAACATAAGTCAACATATTTCTCATGTGGCTCCTACATCATCTGCTGTGGATGCCTCGGTTGTCTAGAGGTGTCCTAGCACAAGATCTCTGTGACCAGGCAACCTTTCACTGGAATCATGAAAAAACCTGCATTCCTAAGTGTCAGTATGTTAAGATTGAAGGAACTATGACTCATCATCTAATGTCTCTTCTCCATTTTCAGATGTTACCCCATCTCCTTCAGTCTATAGGCTGATCTCTAAAGATGATGAGGATTTGGAAATGTGCCTTATCACAGATCATTCTCCTGAAAAGCTCACTCTTAACTGGGCTGATAAGGTGACGAATACTATTGTGGAGGTGACAACACCTGAGAACAAACAGGAAGCGAGCTACCTGTCAACCTACTGGGCCAAGAAAGATGAAATGCTGTGTGGTGCAAATTATGACGGATTTGGAGAACTGGAGGGGAAAGATCCTGAAAGTGGTAATGGCATTATTGAATGTCTGTACAGGGCTAGAGGTACTCTGGTCTTTGTGCTATTAGTATGATCAGGACTTACATCTCCCAACCCTGCAAGCAATGCTGCATTATGCTCTTAAACTCCAGAGGAATGTTGCTTGTTGCCTCTGTTTTCTTTTGCCTTCCTCATTGGTGGAAACAAGATTAAGGGTTGGTAGACTGGTACTGTCACAGCAAAGAGATCTTAAAATCACACTGTGGAGCATATAAAGCTTAAAATTCCTTTGTCTAATGGAACACTGAAGTTTAATTGGATTGTGTTTTATGCTTGCCCTGAAAACAGCAGAAATGAGTGTTTCTGGGAGGGTTTACTAGATTAGAAACTCTAATCCAGCTCTTCTAAGTACAGATTTATCTTCCGAGGAAGTACATGTCTGTTATTAACTACATTTATTGTTACTTTCTGCAGGTTCCAGTGCCTTCTGTGTTACAGGGGTGTCTCTACACTTCAGGACAGGTATGTACACAGTATTTGAGGAGTAAAGCTTGTCCTGATTAACGGAAATGTCTTCCCAAGTTTTGGTTAATGTTTCCAGAACTCCTGTTGGAGCAAAAAGCTTGGACTGGAAATTTCTGAAGCGGCCTCAGAGGCTTTAACAATCAAGGTTGGAAGTCATTGGGTTAATGTAGTCTTCCAGATCTGAGCTGGTAATTTTGTGTAGCCAGTGCCTACATGCCCTTGCTAAGACCAGCCAAACACTGCTGCCCATCATGTAGTGATTGAAAGTACCGATATGAGTCAGCCTTACTGGATGCCTGTCTGTATTTCAGACTTCAAAAGAGTTGGTTTTATTTTAGGGTGCACAAACACCTGATGAACTAAAAGATATGCATGTGGTTTCTGCAGCGTGTGCTCAGAAGCAGGGTTGCACTAAAGATATGGCGCATTTGAGAAAGCTTTGCTTCAGCTCATGGCTGTGGGAGTGTACTAGCCAGTGCTAGTGGAGCTAGCTAGTGCTAGTGCCTGCAGCGCAGGCAATTGCTGTTCCTGCTAGTTCAAAGGAGCTGACCCGCCTCTGCTCTCACCCTGTTTGCAGAATAGCTGTGCTTTTGCAAGCATGCAGCCTCGCTGAAAAGAACCAAGTCAGCCAAATGTTTCCAAAGCATCACTTCAGAGAAATACCCATCAATAAACTTGGCTGATTTGATCAGTCATTTCACAGGGTGTTCTTCAAAGATAAACATAAAATTACTATTTGATAACAGCTCCCTGCTCCCCCAATATAGACCAGTGTATTTGCAAATGCAGATGGCTTTGTAACTTAAGATTAATAGAAAATCCAAGTAGCTTTTGTGTTCTTTGAATCAAATTTAACTTGTTTTCCCCCTGCCTGTCTTAAAAAACTTCAGGGAGAAGAGGGATGCCTCCAGCATCCTGGGTTTATAAAACACTGCATTTAAAACCAGCTAGATGGTTGGCAGACTTGCATATTGCATGAGTAAGTGGTTATTGAATGAAAACCCAGCCCTCAAAACACCAACTGGAAGAAAAGTCTCTCAGTGAGACAGTCCCACTCACTGTCTCAGTAGCTACCCTACTAAATGGCTCAGTCACACAAAGCAGAACATCTTCATTAAGAGTGCTTGTAAGTCTGTCTGGAAGCGAGGATGCCTCAGTGCTCTTGTGACTTTCATTCTCTGTTCCTTTTACAGATGAGAATCTGAACACGATGTCTTTATCACAGCTGGGTCTGAAAATAACTTTAATGAAAGGAATAATTTTTAATGTCCTGATGACGATGCTTATGTGGAAAAAAAAGTGAGTATGCACGGGGGGTGGTGAGGCCTCTGCTAGCAAACATCTGTATCAGTTCATTAGCTATGAGTGTTCCTTCTCTCTGTAATAAGTGTTTATGCAGTCTATGCATACACCTTTTTGCCTATCAACAGTAAAATCCCCCTACTCCTTTGGCTGTATTGTTTTTTGCCCACCTCTCAAGTCTATTTACTTTTTCTTATCCACATGCAAATTTAACTTTTTTCTTCTTTCTAGACATCTCTCCTTTCTATTTCTACATCCCTCCCTTCCCTTTCTGCATTCATCCATCCAATCCATCCCCTGACCAGTTTCCAGCTGGGAATGTTTGATGCTTGTTGACTTTAAGACCTCAGACCTAATATACTAGCTTTGGTCTAGTGTCTCTTTCTCCTCTGTCTATTGCTTGGACACTTCAGGTCTGTAGTTGTGTCACTGCAACTGTATCCCAAATACTGGTATAACACACCTTTATTTTTGTTACAGGAATGAAAGTAACCAGATGGTGCAGTCCTGAAGTATTAAAAAAGCCTGCTGAGGAATCTTTATCAGAGCATCATCTGCAAGAGGGAACATAGGCATTCCTATTGCAAGAGATACCACTTGCTGTCTCTGTGTATCATGCCAGCCATTATAATCTAAATTGCTTTATTTGCATTGTTCTAAAGCTACTCAAACATAAGCTTAAAATTTCCAGCATTCTGCTTCCCCAGATGCCTAATTCATTTAGCACAACAATGCCTCTTTTTGCATGAAGCACATTTTGATTTAACTAGAAATTACCAAACATCACTATTAGCTACTTGTGTTAAAATGACACCCAATTTCTGTTCTTTGGAGGTGTTGTTTGTTGAAAACTGCAAGTTAAATATTACCTGAATGTGAATTTTTCATGTTTTGGTGGCTTTCAAGGATGCACATCTTAGAGTGCACACCCAAAGACACAGTTTCAGTTGCAACTGAAGCAAAGGGAGAGTTACTCGGGGTCACCCTGAATTCAGTGAAATTCTCACCTCATTATTGCAGAACAAAAGAAAGGGGTTTTAGTACTTTTTGGAGTCTATCTGGCCTTAACATTTGCAGAATTTAAACCAGCTTATGATTTGGCTTTGCATTTAGTAAAAATACAAACTACTTTTGATCTTTTTGTTTAGTTCTGACAATCTTTGACATGGTCTAGGGTGAGGTGTCCCTGCCTATGGCAAGGGGCTTGGAACTAGTTGATCTTAAGGTCCTTTCCAACCCAAACCATTCCGTGATTCTACGATTTTATGATCTTAGATTTCCCACTTTATTTCCATAATCATTGCATAAAACCATTCTGAAATATGTTCCTGCCCATGTACATGCTCCTTGGAAACACTGCATGCATGTGAAAATCTCATGCTACTAATGAGAATTGTACAATTAATGCTAATTAATGCTAATTGTACTGGGAACCACACTGATGTCTTGGCATTTCTTTAGGCCTTTGGCTGCTGTTAAACAGTTCTTATCAATAATAAACTTGTTTGTCTTTCGTATCTGTAGTTTGAGGAACTCATTTCACCCTTCAGATGAGCTTTAGGAATGAGCCTGGCCTTTAGGGAGGAGGGAAAGGGCAGCAGACTCTTCAGCCTGACTTGGCCACCAGGCACTGTTTGAGGGACTGCGGGGTCCACTACAGGGATCTACAGAGTCTCTTTCCAGGACATCTTGCCGTGTCTGGGTAAGAACAGCTTGGAGGGAGGGGAATGGCAGAAAACAGCTCTCCTCCAAGAGTAGAGTTTGTGCTATGTGAAGACAAAGGTAAAATATGGCTTGCCCACAGTCAGGAGACTAGTCCAGGTTCTTGAAGGCAGATACCTACTGCTGTGGAGAACACAGGAACCTAAAGTGCCCTACCTCTAAATGTTCCCACTCCCAAACATCACCAGAGAACAAGGTCCCTGCTTTGCATTAATGACACCAACTGTCCAGCCCTTGCCTCCAGGTTCAGACTGTCAGTGGCAAGAATGGAAAGGAAATTTTTGCCTTTTGTGACATTGATTTCTTCATGTCCTTCTGAAGCACCAGAGATGTGTTTGGAGAGAGAAATGAGAAGGGTGCTCTGAAAGAAACACAGCCTTCCTGCAAAGCTTGAATCTTGCTCACACCTCACACCAGTGCCCAAGCTGAGGGAAAGGCAGGGAAAGGCAGGGAAAGCCTTGCCAGACTGTTGGGGGTGATTCTCCCTCTCTGGGTATTTCTCACCCTGCTGGATTCACAGCCATTGCAAGGAACTCTGATTTTGAAACGGCTCATGCTTCAAAAGCTTTTAGCCAAAAGCCCTGGTGCTTCATGTGCGAGATGGCCCCTGTGTGAAGACCATGCCAGCATTCCTGCCACAGGATCTGACTCCACACCAGCAGCACAATAAAATCTCCCTGATCTCCTGCCGCAGTGCTGCCACCTGACCATTTAGCAGGGTTTCCACGCTCATTTACCTTTAGCATCACTTCTTAAAATAAATATCCATCTTAAATGCTTTATGTTGCACTTCAAGCCTGTACCCATCTGTATGGCCAAGGAGGAAGGACAGCGTGCTGCATCTTTTTCCATATCTCAGCCTTTTCCAGGTTAAATGACCCCAGTGATAAGATTTGACAAGTGAGGAATAATGATTGCATAGACAAATGTTTTGACTGAAGTGGCTCTTTTAGTATGTGATCTGCAAAACACTGGTTTTGTAGATCTAGTTCAAAGAAACTTTAGAGATATTAGTGGAGATATCATCACCACTTTGCTCGCTCTTGTTTATTTCAAGAAAGGAAACTTGGAGTGCAAAGCAAAGGCAGGAAATAACACAGTAGGCCCGGATGTGGAAGGGGTCTGATAGCCCAGATGGGGCAGGAAGAGGCTGCACCACCAGTTCCATGATGCCACAAACAAGATCTGGGTCACCTTTTGCTGCTCCTCTACACCCAACCACATAAACCACTTCCTCTGGAAAGTGGAGCACAAAACAGGGGGTGAGGGGAGCAGGGCTCGTGTGGCATGTGGCAGGGAGGAGGAGAAGCGTGTGGAAAAAACCAGCAGACGTTAGACCACAAGCCAACATTGAATGAGGTTAAGGCACCCTCCCTTCCTGCCCCTTCACCACAGCCTGCTCATAGGTCTGGGGGGAAGTTGTTTTGGGTACAGCAGGAAAGATTGAGCTATGTATAGCGTGGGCAGGGTAAAGGGGGGGGAGAAAATATATTATAAAGTGTGGTGAGTGGTGGGGAGGGATCTTAGAACTGTGTAAGGTTTCTGAATTTGTTGATAGGACCCTGCACCCTGTTATACAGACAGCGAATCCGTGCAGAAAAATCCTTTCACTTCTCCTCACCCAAAAAAGGAGTGAGGAAGATGGGGCAGGCCAGAGAGTCCTCTCACACTGCCATGGCTCATGTCTAGCACCCTCTCCCCTACACCAGCTCCTGCTCTCTAATACCTACCTATGGGTAGGAGATGAATTTGCATCTTTTCTAGCAGTTTTGTTGGAGAAAAGACCCCGACATCTGTCATCTCTCATTAAACATGGCCCTGTACAGGAAAGGGCCTCTCTTCTTGTCCTCTTCTACAGTGTGAACAGGGACCAGACCATGGCCTTTATAAGGAACAGAGCTTTTAGTTGTCTAGACTTGTTAAAACTTACTCATATGTGGAAGTAGCTCTAATGGGACCTGAATTCTAGTGCTGAGTTCATGGCAACTAGAGGCATTGCAAGCTGGTAAAGATTAGGGGGGAGGGAAAGGGAACCCTACAAAACCCCCACTTTTTCCCCTCTTCTACAGGCTCTCATGCAGCGCTTAGAAGTGGCCATAGGAGGGTCGCAGCGTGGAGCGCTCTCTAAAGCCAAACAGTGGGGAGACCGACTCATGCGAACCACACGGAGGCACTCGCAGCTTGCGAACAGCAGTGGCAAAGGGAGACCCGGAGCTGCTCCTCCTCCTGTGAACGTGCTGGCTCTGCTCTGCCTGCCTGAGGGCCCTTCTTATGGGAAAGAGCTCGGTGGCTCCTTTACAAGCCCTGCCTGCTGTGAGTCCCCTGCCTGCTCCCCAGCAGTACAAACCCAGCTTAATGCCTGGGGCTGGAGGGACGTGGTGCTGTCAGGGCTGGCATGAATTCTCTTTCCTACCACAGACCCAGAAAGCATCCTT
Organism: Strigops habroptila; assembly: GCF_004027225.2. Classification (NCBI taxonomy): domain Eukaryota; kingdom Metazoa; phylum Chordata; class Aves; order Psittaciformes; family Psittacidae; genus Strigops; species Strigops habroptila. Next base: position 2,360,140 of record NC_044295.2, read on the forward strand.
TAAGATGGTAAAGACCCTGCTTCCTCATACCTCATTCTTCAGAGCCTGTATTAGGCAAGAGACTTCGGAGCCCCAGGTTTCACACTTTTATGGGTTTAATGGCTGCAGCACATCTGGAAATGCTAAAAGAAAAAGGTGGTGAACAGGAGCCATAATCTAATGCTGAAGTTGAAGCTATCAGATCCCATGTTTTATTTCCTGAGTGCCAGCAGACAAGCATTTCTTTCTCACATTGCCTCCCCACATATTTTACCTATCTCGTGTTTCTGCTGCAGAGCAAACCAGACAAGCCTGAAGCAAGGATGGAGCCTCATACATGAAGGGAACACCAGTAAATTCTCCAGCCAAACGTGTGGAAGGGCAGGAAACAGGGAGATGAAAAGGGTGGATGACAACTGAGTCTCCATGACTTGCTTCCTGCTTCCCTCTGAAACTGGGGCACAGAAAAAAGCCCGCTGGGTAGAATAGAAGGAGAGATGTAAAAGACAGGGAGCTGTGCCTGGGGGGAAACTTGGGAGTCAGAAGAACTTCTGTATTTGTCAGCAATAGGGAAAAGACTGCAGTATCATAAAAGGTTTTTATTGACAGAAAGGATTACAGTAACTGTAACGTGGCAGCAGACCCCTCCATAGGGCAGTCTGAGGGACAAAATCTTGAGCTCTGTGTCCCCTTCCTCCACTAAGGAAGAAGGTAAGAATCTGCTGGGGAACAGCACTTCCCAATGCCAGGTTTTGGCATCAGTGCTCAAGACCTGGAAAGAAAGAAAGGCAACGTGAGCAAGGTTTCTGCAGTGGGAGAGGAAATACCCCATAAGCCCCAATGATCTTGTGGCCCCTTGCAACACCAAGAACAGGGCATGTCCTCCATTTTCCAGCATCAAACTCTCCCTGTCCCTAACTCTCATCTCTCGTGCTGAGAAACTCCAGACTTAAGACAGCAGCCTTACCATGGCCTCCAAATAATACAATCCTTACCAACAGAGCCCAGGACTTCCAGCTCCCAAAGCCTCTCTTGCAAAGAACAGGACATTTCTCTCATAAGAGAGAAACATGAGCAGGTCTGTGTAATCCTCCCAGTTAAACTGCTTTTTAGATGATAAAAGCCAAAAAATACATGCATGAAACCAGAAAGCTATAAATCCTAACCCTGGAAGACAAAAGCTTTACTGTACTTGGCCAACACAAAGCTGGAAGCTAGGCCTCCTGGATTCACTATCTTTCTAGTTCTCTTCCAACTATAAAAGTACTGAAGTCCTGTGAGCTGTGGTCGCCCCTTTTGTGACCCCATGGATCAGTACCTTACAGTCTCTTCTAGAGCTCAGCCAACAAAATTGATGACAACGAGATGGAGGATGGTGTTGGCAAAGAGGAAATCAGCAAACGCCCGCTCCGGTGAAATGCCTTGGAACTCGCTTTTGTTCTGGGGGTTGATCTGGATCCGGAGGCAAACTGTATGGTGGAGAAAGAATGACACATTAGCCATCAGAAAAAGAAGTTCTGGTGGGAAGCACAGTCTTCTTGGGGCAGCCCACCCCAGTCTGGATCACTGTTCCAGCAGGGTACCACAAGAAAAGGGAACTCTTGTCTTTACTGTAAGATGAATGGGACAGTAGCAGGGGATTTGCACAGGGATTTTATACAACCAGCTCTCCCATAGCACTACACCATCAGGGGTGGCGAAGTGAATCCTGAGAACAGGCTTAGATGGGACTGGCATAGAAAAAGGGATATCTCTATGTCCTCCATTGGGTGTGGAGAGGAGGGCTGCACGGGAACAAGGTGGTTTTGGGGAGTATTATAGGCAAGCAATACCCCGAAAAAGTCATTGCTAGAGTCTGAGTTTCACCATAGATGCTACTAAATGTAAGACAGTAAAAAGGAGGGCTATCGACTGCCAGGGAGAAGGACACCCTGGAGGTGACAAGGAGCTGGGCTCTGCGGTGCATATGGGCAGGACCCCGCAGAGCCACAGCTGCTGTGGGGCAGGAGCCAGGGGGCTTCTGGCAGCAGAACTATGGGGGAGCGAGGGGAGATTCCTATGGGTTCTCCCTGGCTGCCAGGGTGGGTTTGAGGGTCACTGTTGTGGCTAAGGGAATCCTACGTTTCCGACAACGCATCTGGGCATTTCTAAGCAGCCCTCTGACGGCCGGGGGCCTCCGGCCGCGGCTGAAAGTGCCGCGGGCGCTGGGGGAGGCTCAGGCCTTGCTACGGAGAGGGTTCCAGGGAGGACCGCGCGGGGCCAGGGCGGGCACTGACCACCGAGGATGAAGCTGCCGACGGCGGAGATGAAGCCGCTGAGGAAGGAGTTGAAGGGGAAGGTGCCGACGCCGAGGCAGTAGCCGAACTGCAGCGCGCCGGTGAGCAGCACGTACAGGAGGTAGGCGTCCAGCACCTTGAGGCGGCTCGGCGTGCCGCTGCCGTACTCCGCCAGGAAGCGCCGCACCACCGAGCCCACCGAACCCGCGGCCGCCGCGCCGGACCCCGCCGCGCCCGACATGATCCCGCCGGCCCGGCTGAGCTGGGCGGAAGCGGGTCCGAGCAGTGATTCCGGGGCGCGGCGGGACAGCGCAGGCTCAGCGCCGCCGTGTCAGCGGGTGCTGCGCGGGCGCAGTGCTCTTGCAGCCAAGGGGCGGAGCGGGGAGGCGCTGGTGGCGCGGTGCGCATGTGCGAGCCGCGTGTTGCAGCGAGAGGCGGGGTGGTGTTAGAGGGTGGGTGCTGCGTTAGATTAAACGTCAGTCACCGATCTGCTGCGCTAAGAGTGGTTATAGCTGGCACCAAGATCAACCTGAAATAAGTTCAAGCTGAAAGTAGTCCAGAAAAAGCTTGGCAAGTCCTTAGCTCTTGTCTTGCTAGCCCAGAACAGGGCTGTGCCCTTCCAAGAGCAACGGCAGCGGTTTGCATGGCGTGTTACAATACACAGCTCCCTGGGAAGGGACTCTTTTCGTGCCCCTCCTGCTGACTCGTTGATGGCCCCTGGAAGGAAGGGTCGTAGGCCCAAGTATTGGGGTATACGGACATCAGGAGGAGCTGTTAACCTCACGGTTTTGATGTCAGAGCAGAGAAGGAGGTGTTCAATGTCTGATGTAACGGAGGATGGGGGCTGAGGTGCAATATTTAGGCCTGAATGTGGCTCCAGAGATGACCCAGTGTGGTCTAGGGTGGAGCCTGTCAGCAGGCTTGTGGCTTATGAGTCAGTGGGTGTTGCAGTCGTAGTGTGTTGGCTGATCATTGTAACTGCAGCCCAGACAGCAGGACCTGTGCATCTGCCAGTGTCTTGAAAGAGCAGGTTTGGAGAGGTGGCTCCATGGGGTTTCCTTTCCACATGCCACGTATTCGGATTGCTGACTGAAAGGACCCTCTTCCGATAGCTGGGGATTGCTATAAGGGATTTGTAAGGGAAGTTTGATACAGGATAAGTCTATGGATTGCTGTGCTGTCTGTAAGCAAAGTGTGTGAGTTTCTGTGCTGATGAGCCCTGGTGGGAAAACGCTGTCCAACTACGTTTCTGGTCTCGCATCTCACACTGGGCTCTATTAAAACTCCAAGTAACTTTTCCTTCTGCTTCTCCCTGTCATTTCTTGAAGGCACCTTGCCAAATTTTGCCACAGCTACAAACAACGGGGAGATAGCACCACATTCCTCAAGGGGCTCATTACTGCTGACAACTGTAATGAGTTCTGCATTCTGCCGCTCCCCATAGAGTCCTAGGCATTGTGTAGCTAATTAGGGAGCTCTCAGATGTGTTTCAGTCAATACAAACAGCATCACTTTCGATTGTTATTTGTTTTAATTATGCCTGACCAGAAGAATGGAAATGTAGACATTTTGAAAGCAATGACTCTGGCTTATATCCTGACAGGAATCAGGCAGAGAGAGGGGAAGCGTCTTTGAGATAAGCAACAAGCGAGCATGTCTCCTGGGGGCATGGTTTGGGGGTTCGTTTGTCAGGATTTTATTTTTAATTTAATTTCTGCCAACCCTTCTTCATGAATTCTTTCTGCTTTTTTATCCCACTTAGACTTTTTGCAGAAAGCTTCCGTCAAGAATGGAGTGTTTCTTTGGAAGATCCTCAGTGAAAGTATAAAGAAAAGAAAACGGTTTAGAAATGCATCTTTGCAAGAGCTGAAGGAAGGAATGACATTCAGATGTGCTCAAATCTGTGATAACATCATCTGAGACAGCAACTTTGATTGCTTGTACACATTTTCTTTAGGTTTTTGGACAGTATCCAACACTAAGTCTTGGCTTGCACAAGCATCTCAACATAGCTTTTCTCATCAGATTAAAATGACTTGGTTCCTTGAATTATACCAATCCCTTTGTTGCTTACAATTAAAGGCAGAATCTGTTCGGAACATTGAGGGATTTTCCTGGGTTTCAACCAGTTCTGCACAAATTCGTCACAGTTAAGCAGTTTGCAGTTTACCTTGGGGCATGGAGTTGAGTGGGAAGGTGTCCCTCAGTTTTAACTAAGATGCTGATATGTCACAAATTACTCGAGATGGAACAGAATAGATAAATAGAGATGCAAGAAGTGTTTTCTACTACCCAGTCTGTTATATGTATTCTTGACAGTCATTACTTTCCCCTTAGGACAGAAGGAAAACTTGCCAACCTTTCTTAGAAGTCCCCTCTAAGATGACATTACTGCAGTTTCTTTTCTGGGCCTGGTTCTTTTACCTTTCTTTCCCAGTGAAACTTTACAGATGCTTCTGCAGATTCTTCTTTGAGGTCTTTGAGCAAAAGCAGTCCTGTGAGTGGGTTTGCATTTTCCTGAGGCAGGAATAACCCAGACCATTTCCCCTAACATATTTACAGAATCATAGAATGGTTTGGGTTGGAAGGGACATTAAAGCTCATCCAGTTCCATGTGATGTGATGCTCTTTGATTATATGTACTGAAATGAATTTTTAGAGAAGGACTGGGTAGTGTTGTTTGATGAGAAGCTCAACATGACCCAGCAATGTATACTTGAGCCCAGAAAGCCAACCGTGTGCTGGGCTTCATCAAAAGGAGTGTGGGCAGCAGGTTGAGGGAGGGGATTCTCCCCCTGTACTCTGCTCTGGTGAGACCCCCCCTGCAGTTCTGTGTCCAGCTCTGGGGCCCCCAGCACAAGAGGGACGTGGAGCTGTTGGAGTGAGTCCAGAGGAGGCCATGGAGATGCTGCGAGGGCTGGAGCAGCTCTGCTCTGGAGTCAGGCTGAGAGAGCTGGGCTGGGTCAGCCTGGAGAAGAGAAGGCTCCTGAAGGGGACACCTTAGAGCAGCTCCAGTGCCTAAAGGGGCTCCAGGAAACCTGGAGAGGGGCTTTGGACAAGGGCCTGTAGGGACAGGCCAAGGGGAATGGCTTTAACCTGCCAAAGGGGAGATTGAGATGAGCTCTTAGGCAGAAGTTCTTCCCTGTGAGGGTGCTGAGGAGCTGTCAGAGGGTGCCCAGGGAAGCTGTGGCTGCCCCATCCCTGGAATGTTCAAGGCCAGGTTGGACAGGCTTTGCCCTAGGCTTTGAGATGGGGCTTTAAGGTCCCTTCCAACCCAAACCATTCTGTGATTTTATGATGATGATTCTATGATGTTAGCGCACATTAATTAGTCCAAGAAAAGGAATTGCCACAAGAGCCCAGCAGCTGGGGTGCTTCCTTACATGACTCTGCTAGGATATTGGAAACTTTGTCTCCTTTTCAGGAAAAAAGACAACTTTAGGCTCAGATGAGAAGTTTTCCAAAGTCTGATATTTTAGTTTCACATAATAATTGACAAGAGCTTGTTCATGCCTTATGAAAAGCACTGTATTTGGTCACCGCTGTTCTCAGAGCCTTCTTTATGTTGTTATTTCTTAAGCTGTAGATGAGGGGATTGACCAGTGGAGTCAGAACTGTGTAGCAGATAGAGAACACTTTGTGGAGGTCTCTCAGTGTGTTTGACTTTGGTACCAAGTACACAACAATCAGGGTCCCATAGAAAAGTGTCACCACAGTGAGGTGGGAAGAACAAGTAGAAAAAGCTTTATGCCTTCCTGTGGAGGATGGGATCCTGAGGACAGTGTTGCTGATATATGCATAAGATGTGAGTGTCAAGAGAAATGGGAGTAGTGTCAAAAGAGAGGTCAAGATGAATGTTACAAGCTCAATCGAGTGGGTATCGCTGCAGGAGAGTTTTACCACTGGGATGAAGTCACAGAAGAAATGATCAATTTCGTTTGGGCCACAGAAAATTAGCTGTGGCATCAGAGAGGTGACTATGGCACTAGCCAACAACCCAGTAACCCAAGAGCTGCCTGCTAACTGGAGGCAGCGCCGGTCATTCATTATTGTGGTATAATGTAACGGTTTGCATATCGCAATGTACCGGTCATAAGACATGACAGTCAGGAGACAGCATTCTGCACCTGCTAGCCCAGCGAAGAAAAAGTACTGCAAAAAGCAACCATGAAGTGAAATACCATATTTGTTTGTCAGGAAATTCGCCAGCATTCTGGGCAGGATGGTGGAAGTGTAACAGGTCTCCAAGAATGACAGATTCCCCAGGAAAAAGAACATGGGATTATGAAGGTGATGATCAGTCACAACCAGCACCATGATCAGGAGGTTCCCTAACACAGTTGTAATGTAGATCACTAGAAACATCAAGAAGAGGATAAACTGTACTTCTGGGATACTTTGGAAACCTACGATGATGAATTCCACAACGGCTGTTTTATTCCCCTGCTCTGCTCTTCTCATGACTGTAACAGTTAAAGTCTTTAACATAAAAACTTAATCTGCTTTTAAACTATTATTCGGATGTCAAAAAAGAAAATAAAATCAAGAAAGTTGTTTTGCAGCCTTCATGTGAGATAAGAATGACCCGTGCTTGGAACCGCACACTCTCAGTGAATGCCAGGGACCTGGTTTTCTTTGGAGATTTGAAAAAGCCAATTTGCAGTGATTGGTCAGAGAACAGTAATTCTTCACTCACAGGTATTTGTTTTGAATTTCATCCAAAGATTTCATTATGTGCAGTGGAAATGTTTGATTTTTTTGTGCTTTTCAGTTCCATCTCTTGAGATAATAATTTTCCTGTAAGAGTCAAGTATCAAGCAACCATATTCGGTGGTCAAGTAGCCGGTAACAGAGGTGGTAAAGTTATTTCCCCTGTTACCAGCTTGGAAAGATAAAGGTATTTAATGCTCAGCTTTTACTGTATTTTCTGGTATATAAATCTGGTTTTAAAGATGTTCAGTGGGCACAGTCAAGTCCTGCTTATTGTCTGCTTTTGTCTGAACCAAAATGCCTCTTCTGTTCAGAGATCCTCAGAGAGATCAGCTGTGGTTAAGAAAAAAAATATAAATTTTATTACATAATACAATGATTTTTATTTTCAAAAAACCTTTTTTTTGCCAATATTTTATTAGCATCAAAATAATGATTCCTTTTTTTATATAATTATTTGTAAAAGAAGAAGGAAAAGGCTTTTCAGTTAATTGAAAATCGTTCTAATATCTCTGTACCCTTGTTTTCTTCCTCATAAGTTACGTGAGAGAAGGGGAGGAACTAAAATGACATATTTTTTTCTCTGCATGAGGCAATTGAAAATGAAAGATGTTTTTGTTTTAAACCAGGATGTTTTCATAAGGAAGGAAATTAAGCAAAGGCAAAGTGATGCAGGAAAGTGTTGTAAATGCAGAAATGTAAAATGACATTTCCCACTCCCATCTATTTCCCAAGAAAAATCTAACACAGCTTTTCCTCTTTAATTTTGGTCTTGAAAGAACTTACCGTGTTCATTCATCTTCCATTTCTTGGTGGCTCAGTGTAGGTCGTGCAGAACATCAGCACACTTTCACTGTGTCGTACTAAAGACTGTTACAAAATCTTGTGAGTTTCCTTCTTCATCTTTTATACAGTCCCTGTTCTTGCATTTCTGCCTTCTCAGTAAGTAAGCCTGACTACACCTGGAAAGCTCTAGATTGACTCATGATTCATATAATTTCTCTCTTGGGGAAAAAAAAAGCAAAACCTGGCATCTCCCTTCATCATTTGCAGAATAACTCCCTTAGCACTTTTCCTAGAGGCATTTAAAACTGTGGCCGTGGGAGGATCTGAAGAGTAATGTTTCTTTTCAGACAATAAGAAAGTTTTAGAAGGTCAAAGAATATTAAAGAGACAAAACACATCTAACTTCCATTTTTTTGCAACTTGTTTGCCACTCCAGAATGGTGAGCATCTCATCCAGGTCCTCTGTCTTATTTACCAAACCTGTTCAGTTGTCCCAGATGTCATAATGATAGAATCATAGAATAGTTAGGGTTGGAAATAATGTGTCTAAACTGGCAATAGCTGCTGTACCTATTTAAATCCTATTTATAGGCAACAGAGTGACAGATAGTACAGGATACAGTTTCTTGGCTGGGTGAACAGGCATACAGATGGCAGGGGTTTGGAACGAGATGATCCTTAAGATCCCTTCCAACTGAAACCATTCTATGGTTCTATGAAATATACCCTGTAGGCAGAAAATTAGGTATCTTAGTGTGTGATTCACGTCCATAGAAAATGCCTTATGTTACCTATTTTCTACAGATACCTATGCCAGTACATGAAGCTCTAAGAACTTTCCTTCAGGCTTCTTGAGGAGTGGTTCAGGTCATTGTGTTTGGCATAATCTGTTTTTGGAGGAACAGAGCAACTCCACACAAGTCCGAAAGTAACACAGATAAAAAGAGGACGAGCCTGTTCTCTAGGACCTGGCAGCTATATGCAGCCTCCGTGAATGTTGTGGTTCCCTGACTGACAAACCTTTCCTGTAAGAACATGAACAGAAGGATTTGACCTCCCATGAGATAGAGCAGGTAAGAAGAGGTGGAGAAGAGAAAAGGAAGAGCAGTAAATGGAAGGCAATAGGGTTTTTGAAGCAGTAACTTATGTTACTGTATCTTATTCTGGTTTTAAAGAAAGGTTTGGCTCTACTTTCTTCATCCTCCTCTATTAAGCACTTGTTGAAAGCGATAAGGCCCTCTTGACCCTTCTTTCCTTAGGACTGAACAAAATCCAGTGGTGGAGCAGCCATAATGGCAAGCCAATAATAATGGAAAAATACCAGAGAAGGTTAACTGCGTAGCTGGGAGGCCAGGATATCCTTGATATGCTTAGCTCAGAGCCTGAGATAAACACAGACCAAAGGAACCACAATAACAAACCAGCCTTCTAAGAAAGTGAAAGGCAACAACAAAAGTTCCAGGAAGTTCCAGTTACTATCTATACCACTTACAGCCATTTACGTATCTACACCGAAGGTATAAATGCAGTTCTCTATTTAACCAAAGCGACCCTCTGTGGGTGAGATCTTCCATAAAGACAGGACCTGGCTGACTCTGGACTCTGTGATGCAGATCGTCTTTGAAGTGAGACCTTTCTGTCATTGATTGGCTCCACTCCTGGGAGTTTTTCGGTGAGTGCCATGCCGGTAACACTTCAAACAATATGTGTATTGTATATGTATAGATGTGGAGAGATTGCAGGAGCTGGGCCTGTTTAGTCTGGAGAAGAGCAGACTGAGACGGGATCTTATTAATGCAAAGGCCAGAAGGATGGTGCCAGACTCTTTTCAGTGGTGCCCAGTGACAGGACGAGCAATGGCCATAAACTAAAACACAAGAACTTTCACCTCAACATGAGGAAGAACTTCTTTCTGTTGAGGGTGTCAGAGCACTGGAACAGGCTGCCCAGGCGAGTTTTGGAGTCTCCCTTTCTGGAGACATTCCGAATCCACCTGGGTGCGTTCCTGTGTGACCTGCTCTAGTTACCCTGCCTTGGCAGGGGGTTGGACTGGATGATCTCCAAAGGTCCCTTCCAACCTGAACAATTCTGTGATTCTGTGATTGTCTTACATTGCTGCCATCCCAACAATTGACTGTGGTCAACAGACTATGGAATATACTTGTTGCCAAAGTATTCCATGTTCGCTGTTAAGGAGGGTCCATACCTGGAGTTCAGAAAATGAGTCATGATACCATGAAAAAAATGAATATTGAAGCTTGGCCATACTGGGACTAAACCCATATTGAGCAGCAATAGTGGTGTTTTAGATTCTGATGGAGACATTAGGAACAGGGCAGGCACATAATCAGTATTGCACTTGTCAGTCAGCACTGCCAGGGAACTGGAATATTGCCGTTTATTTTATATACACCCACACTCATGAAACTGCTCTTTATCTGCCTTTTGAGGTTAGGTTGTTAACGGCTGGCTATTAGGCCAAAGAGATAGATGTTTAACCAGTATCAGGAAGCTCCCATTCTTCCCTTGGGAAGCAGAATGTTGGAAACTTGAAATGGCTTTTTCAGGTATGTTATCAAATCAGACTGAGTCAGGTCAGCAGTAACAGACAGAGGTTTTGTAACTGTTCATGCTAATGATGGTCTTTGGATATACACAATACTTATAAATCATTCTGACATCAAACATCTCCTCTTCAGATGCCAGTATTCCATGGAAATTGCAACACTATTGACAATATTGACAATGTGGAGCATTAATCATTAATCCTAGGTAATGATTAGGATGGCGCAATATAACTACTCAGTCCATTTAAGCACTTGGGTTAGGGTTTTTTTGTTATTTTACTGTGGAAAAGGGTAGTAGGAAAATAACTTCAGCTCCTTTGGAGTTTGAAAGTTACTCTGAGCTAAGACATTGCTGTGCATTCCATTTTCACTAGGTCTCCAGGAGGCAAAGACAGATATCTCAATGGCTACCAAGGTATGCTCTTTCTACTCTGGGTTTCCTCTCTATATCCTAATCGCTCTCCTGGCTGCTTTGTTTTCCACATTCCAAGACACTTGTGTCATGATTGTTTTATTAAACGGATGTTCTAAGTACTTCATGCTAATATTACTCTGCAAAATATTTGTAAGGAGTAACTCCATTTCTCTGAGACTTCGTCTCTAGGTGATAGCTAAAGAGGATTCTCCAGGACAAGAATCAAAACAAGGGTAGGATTCATCTCACCTGACTTCAAACATCTGCATTATAGATTTCTACAGATGAGCTAGTCCTGAATGCACTTCTGGGGTGTCTGAAATATGGTTTAGGAGCGGTTCCCTAGAAGTGCTTTGTGTTCTCCACTGATGTTTAAGGATGTTCAGAGGACTGCGGATTTCAGGCTGAAGCTGAAGGTTAAGTGAGATGAATGCTGCCAGAGGCGTAGACCTGATCTATAATACAAACCTGGAAAAGCTTTATTTCCTTAGGCTACCTTGGACATGAGATCAAATTAGACATTTGCTTCTAACTGAAAAATATGCCATTGGCTTGAGCACAACAACAGGTGAATTTCACTGAATTTGATAAATTGCTCCAACAAGGAAAGCTGTTTCAGTTTTGTGTTACCGTTGTGAAAAAACACTGACAGGCACAACAGTGTTTCCTTTAGGAAAGGGACTGGTTTCTTCAGTCAGGAATTTGGGGACTTTTTAATCATGAAGAAGTGAAATATTTGTTCCTCTTCCTTCCTTTTCACTTTGTGTGTTCTGTTCATAAGTACTGCCTCTTGCATCCTTGATTTAAAGTGAAAGACAGAAATGAGTTCCCTGATCTTTATGCTGCTGTTAGGTAGAACAGGGTGAAAGCTGGCTAGTCTGCAGGAATATGGGTCCTCTGTGTGAATCCCATAATAGTGATTTTCTTGAAGTAAGAAATACTCTTACCCTGAATGTGTTTCACTTTGTATGCCAGGATGAAGTCCATCATGTCCATCAGTCTCCTGGGCTCTCGGAAGGTGAGGTAAAAGCCACCCATAAAAGAAGAGAAAAAGTACTGATGTGTCTGGAAACACTTGGGATTTATTGTGAGCAGGTAAGCACTGACAGTCCTAGTAAGGAAAGGAGATAACAGTCCAGTGGTGTGAGTGGCACACAGAGTGCCATTTGAAGTGGGGTCTAGTCTCAAGGAAGCATCATCTGTTGTCACAAGTTTTCCAGTGGAGGCTGACCGTCCACTGCTGGGAAAAAGATTCAGGCTGGAAATTTCCAAGGAGACAAAAGGGAACAGGAGACTGAATTTTCAGCGGAATTCCCAGCTGCAATTCCCATATCCATCAACTAATTAATTATTTGACTTGCCCTTGCATATCTCTATATGTGTGTCATGACAATCAGGAATGGTGCCTGAGGACTGGAATAAAGCAAATTTCACCCCAGCCTTCAAACAGGCCAAAAAGGAGGGCCCAGGGAAACACAGGCTAGTCAGCCCCCATCCCTGGAAAGGTGATGGAATCCTGGAGGCCATCTCTAAGCACATGGAAGACAAGAAGGTGGGAGACTGTTCAGCAAGTCAAAACATTAATGTGTTATCAACAGCTTTGTAGCCACAAATCAAAAGCACAGCACTATATGAGCTGCTGTGAAGAAAGTTGACTCTGTTCCAGCCATAGCTAGTACAACATGTTCTTGAGAATTTCCTGTGAGCTGGCTCTAATAGTTTTACCTTCCTCTTTTGGGAGAAAAAAACAGTTCTTGGTGGCAAAAATGTAACAGAGGTGATATCTATAGGAACACCGGAGTACTGCTCGAAATGTGTGTATATTTTGAACCTACAGCACGGGAGCACAGCACAAATCTCAGCAGAATACAGAGGAGAACCCATTCTGTGACTGTGAGGTAAAGGAAAAAAGAAATAGGGGAAAAGAGGCAGATTATGGAATGTGTCTTAGAGCAAGGAAGCATGTCAGGTGAGAATTGCAATAGCCTTTATCCTTGTCTGTTTGTTAAGCCTTTGGTCTAAAAGAAATGTGTTTTCTGTCTTCCATTCTCCAGAATAATGTGCCTAATATTGTTGTTCTGGGATCAGGCGGGGGCCTGCGTGCCATGATAGCCCTGCTAGGAACCTTGATGGAGCTGAAGAAGCAAAATTTCTTGGATGCTGTCATGTATCTGTGTGGGGTGTCAGGATCCACTTGGTAGGTGCCTGTTGTCTGGTGCGATCGTGAATGTTTTTCCTGCTCTATAGATTCAATAGTAATTCAACACTATTGTGACTGTTTATAGCTGCCTGTTGGGCTCACAATGGAGTGGTAGGTGAGATATGTGCCTGTGCATAGTGGGAGGCACAGGGAATATTTGTGACATTAACTACAGTCCAACAAGACTGACCTTGGATCCCCAGAAAGGGTTAAATTAGCACCTCAGTGGTGATTCTGCCACAGATACTGTACCTGCATGCATATTCAGATCAAAAAAGCACAGCCCCATTTGCTTTCCCCTATGCTAGAAACAGGACTTTTCTTTCTCTTTAAAAGGTGTATGTCCCTCCTGTATGAGAATGGGAAATGGTCAGAAAAACTGATGTCCCTAGAAGAAGAACTGTGTGAAAGCCTCAGTAATTCCTCCTGGCATCTTGGAAAAGCAGAAGAGTACTTGGAGGAGTTATCAAAAGATGAAAATTACTCACTGACCGACTTCTGGGCTGCCTGTTTTGTATACCAAATACTGCAGCAGGTAAGAAGCTAACTGCAAATGCCTTGGGATTGTTTTGAAGATCTTGGAGTAATCGCAACTAAATTTAACCTTGGTGGGTGTTTTTTGGAGTAGTTGTATAAATTGAAGCAGTATTTTACATCATGACATCTTATCTCTAGATGTGGAAAAGTAGAAGCAGTTAATCCAACTCCTTGGTTAATCCAAATCTCCTAAATGGGGGTGTCTTTAGTGCTATAGCAGAGGGGAAGGGCATTTTATGTTCCTTCAGAAGTCCATGCTTATCTTCCAGTTTGATGAGAACGAGCTGGCTGATCACAGCGAGGCTGTAGAAACTGGAGTAAATCCATACCCAATTTATGCAGCAGTGGACAAAGAAAAACTGAGTGAAAAAGGTGGAAATTTTCCAGGTAAAATGTGGGCTTCTAGTCTAACTCTATCTTAAATACCATGTATTAGGTTCCTTTCACTTAACGGGAGGCATTAACTGTGCTGATACCTGATTGCAGACTGTGAGCCTGTGTCTTTGCTTATTGATAATGGAGGAAAACATGCTTCCACGGGCTTCCGTGTGATTCAGCCACTTCCATGAAGGGGCTGAATCACGTTTTGTAAAAGTGACTTTCATGATAGGATAAGGTGAGCCATCCCTAGAATAGTATGGGATAACAAGAGCATATCATAAAGCAGTTGGCAACATGCTTACAACTTAGTTTATTCTCTATATGCCAGTTCATCTTTGTCAGCTAATATCAGAGGATTTTAGAACAGAAAAGAAGAACAACCAAGATGCTGCTTTAGGGCAGAGAGGTCAGCTGTGTTTCCAAATATTGAATGAAAAAGTTGTTCCATTTTTCTCAGGGACCTGGTTTGAATTCACTCCCCATAGCGCTGGATATACTGCCTTGGGTGCTTTTGTGAGTACCAGATACTTTGGAAGTGAATTTGAGAAGGGTAACCTGAAGAAAAAGAAGAAGAAAGTCCTTTGTTATATGCAAGGTGAATTTTCCTAATTCTGCTTTGTAGAAAAGAATACAGGTTTAGCTATTCTGTATCTCTGCAGGTAACAAGAATGCATCTGTTATTCCATGAATGCATGCATAATAGTATATGAATTCTGGGGAGCAGTTCTTCTCACTTCAAATGTTCAAACTGGAACATCTAAATGCCTCTCTACAGTCCACTGTTGACATTGACATGTTTATGTGGTTGTTATGGGAAGTTAAGAGACCTATACTGTAGATTACTGAAGTTAATAAAACAGATCCAACCCAGAAGCTGAAATGTTCTATCATCCCAACATGTTCGCTTTGCAGGGAGAGGTGCTTCACAAATTAGAGACATCCTCGTGTGAGGACCAGAAGCTCCTATTTTGTTTCACTCTGTTTCAGTCTAGGGCCAAAGCTCTTTCATTCCCTGCCCAAGTGGTATAGCTGCAAGTGTCATCTCTCTTGTTTGTGACACAGCTGAACATAACTTGTGTTTAATGACTTCATGCCCCGTTCTCCTCACAACACACCCTTGGCACCATGCTATAGGGGGGAAGAAGAAAAAAAAACCAATCTAGTTCTTACTATTTAATTCAATCAGAGGGAAAAACAAATAAGAACAACACATCCATGAAGAGTATGGATGTGTTATGAAGAGTACTTATGCTTCCAGGCTCATGTGTGAGGCAGGCCTATGGAAGTGCTTGACCAAGAGTTCTACAGCGTGAAAGTACCTGATGGTTTCCATTAAGGAAAAGCGTGCTACTGAAAGGCAAGCACGGGTTGAATTCTCAGTGAGGCTATTCTAAAGCAAGCACTGTAAGCACATTTTCTTTTTGTTGTTTCAGGCTTATGGGGGAGTGCTATTGGAAGCATGGAAGAAAATATCAAGTTCATACGAGGTACTACATTTTTTCTGTTGCTGGTATGCTCAAAGGAGTTGTTGCACCAGTGGGAAAGTCTGTAGTAAGGAAGCCCCTTATCATTAGGAACATGTAAACAAATTACATCAAGTTAAGGAACATGCAAACACGTTGGACATATGCAAGCCCATGGGACCTGATGGAATACACCCACAATTGCTGCTGGAGCTGGTTAATGTCGTTGCAAGGCCACTCTCAATCATTTTTGAAAGGTCATGGCAACAGGGGGAGATTTTCTTCACAGGTGCTCTTCATGGGTACATTAGGATTCCTGCTTAAAGAGCTGATGAAACTGTCTAGAAATGCTTCTCCATTGGGTATAAATCTATGGTAGCATGAGCATGGACCACAGGGGAAAATTTAAATATCATGTGGAATGTGGAGTGATCTTCTCCACATTAGATTCCTTATGATGTGGAAGCATCAGAGATGGTATCTTAAACTTTGAGGTAGGACAAAGTATCAAAGCTGCTGGAAGGATAACAGAGATGACTGAGATGCTGTCAGGTATCTGAGACATCAAACACAGAGCTGTGAGCGATGAACAGAACCAGCAGGAAATTAGTACTCTTCTGGAGTGTCAGCCACAAGGCGAGGGGGATCCTCCAAGGCATCTGAAACAGCACTGTACATTTATGGTTAGGTACATGGCTAGCTTTCCTGATGCCTTTCTTTGGCAGGAAGGGGAAGGGGTATTTTATTGAGAGGGGTATTCTCATTTTAATCATCCTTTTATTTCTTCCAAGACATCCTAGGAAGGTTAGTGCAGTTACGGCTCAGGACCCTCTTCGTTGTATTAGGTGGGTTCTCATGTTTCTTGCTCTTTATTTTTTGTAACTTTTGGGGTTTTTTTGTTTTTAATTTAGCATTCTTTTCTGCTGGGGGTGGTCAGTCACTGCAACAGGCTCCCCAGGGAAGTGGTTACAGCACCAAGCAATTTGGAGTTGAAAAAGCATCTGGATGATGCTCTTAGCCATATGGTTTAGTTTTAGGTAGTCCTGTGAGGAGCAGGAAGTTAATCTCGATGAACCTTACAAGTCCCTTCTAGCTTGAGCTATTCTATGATTCTGTGATACTGTGATGCTATGAAATGTTCACATGGAAAATTGAGATTTTAATGACTCTAAAATGCAAAATACATTCCTACAGTATTCCCTTGGTAATGCTGAAAGAAATCACACCAGGCTTCGCTCAAATTGTTATTACATTTCTTGCTCCTTTATGTACTTATTTATTTAGTTGGTTTTTAAATTCAAAATGGGAATGAAGAATTTGAGGCATATTAGATAATTCCCATTTACTCCAAACTGAATTTGTGCTCCTCCTCCTATCACTTTGTTTCATGGAACTTTTCTTCCAAGATGAACACAAAGGCCATCTGAATCGTGGTATGGTTGCACATCTGTCCAGTTGCAAATGCTCAGTGTTAAGTGTTTTTACTGTCAACAGACAGAAATACTCACTTTGGCACATGGTTCCTCTCAGTAGCTTAAACAACTTCTTTAGGATAAGAGAAATGAGGTCAGTGTTTCTAGAGATTCCACTGAATGCAGGATCTGCATCTTCACTAATTCATGTGTCACTTACTTTCTAATCTGATGTTTGGTAAGATAAATTCCACTCTGGTGTAACTTTTATCTTATCTTTCTTAGAGAGAGATACCGTCATAGCTTGTCAGGCTAATCTTCTTCTGCTAGACCTTCAGTTGTGTGCTATAAGTGGGAGTGATCCTAAGGAAGTCTTCGAGAAATTGAGGAGTGTATTGTCAGGCAAGTGAATGATGCTGAGATTTCCCAGCACTTACATTTTTACTCATCTGGTTTTACAAACAGTGATTCGTTTATTGTGCATTTGCATACTTCTTTTCTCTCATTTTAAGACGACAAGGAGAAAACTGCGTCCATCAAACTGTGCACTGCAATACATAATACTTGGGCAATGAAAACAAGGGAGGAAAGAATGGCGAGCTGTGCTGAACTGGGCGAACAGATAGAAAAGGAATTTGGAGGCAAGTATTGTACATTAATGCTTATCATAATGGCTCCCTCTCCACCCCAGGTACAAACATCTACCTGCATATAAAGTTACCCTGTCAGTTGCCATGAATCTATTTCTTTAATGTGACAGTTTTGTGCTTTTCCTCCACTTGATCTTCCTCAGGGCATCTTGGACAAGGTATTCCACAAGGAAAGTTACCACCATCCCAAGCAGTCCTCCTAGGCAAGTGTATCTCATTTTTAATATCTTTTATTACTCTTTGTGTTGTATGTGCTTTGAAAAATTCCAGCTTTGGTGTTTTGTGAACTTAAATTCCAGTTTCTTCTGGGGTGAACCAACTAGTGCTCCGAGATTAAATCTGAACATTGCAGACAGGTCTTCTTCCTCTCCAATGCCTGTTCCAAGGAGCATGTTCACAGATAAGACCTGGATGTTCTCTGTCTGCACAGTCCAGTCCAAACTCTTTCACTGGGCTGATCTCACATTCACTCACAAGATCTCTTGATGCTCTCATGGCTTTCAGCTAGTATACCCCACCTTGTACAGGTTGTTCAATTGGATTGTAGGATGGTTCTTACTTTATTCAGTTGGAAAGAAGATGAAAAGAAATAACAATCCCTCTGAAAAAGAATGCTATAAGAGGCCCAGAAAAAATCAGGTCTCACTAATGTACAGCTCTGGTGCAACCAGGGTTGTGCATTACTTGTGAACCTCAAACATGGTGAATACGTCAGCTGGTGTAGGGCCTGAGTCCTGTATGGTTTGTGCCTTGAATGGCTTATTCAAAACTGTTTCAGGTGTACTAAGATGTGGAAAGCATGGTTCTTTCTCTTCTGAAGCACTCAGGCCTTGTCACTCAGGCTGTCTGTACAGGATCTGCACATGTGTTCTTCTACCACCAGGCATCTCCTTCAGATTTGTCACACCAGTCAAAAATTGAAGTTCTCTAGGTTAACAATGTTCTGAATTGTATTGTCTCTTCCCAGGCTCAGTGTGGGGTTTACTTAGAGTGGTGTCTAAAACAGTCCAATGTGTGTTGACCTGGAAATGGGGAACGACTCATAACTTCCTTTACAAATCCCGTAAGAAAATCCAATGAAATCATGATTTGTTTCTATTCAGAGAATATAGAGTGATCTGTGGGGCAGAATGCATGGAGTTTTACAGAGCTTTTATGCTATGTTTGAGTGATATTAAACTGTCTTTGCCATTTACCTTCTTAGTGATTTAGATAGCTTTGCAGGATCCACCCTCTCTTAACAGCATCCTATTACGGGCAGCAAATAAACTGGTCAAACAGCACACTACTAGATCCAGATCTGCAACATTATTGCAGATATATAAACTCAATTCTGTCACAGAAACGCAGGCATCTAATGTCACACAAACTGCCATTGTGTACAGGGGCAACAACATTGAGTTGGAAAACACAAAATAAAACCTATAGGACCGCTGTGCCCTTTTGGAGGAGAACCTGTAGGACACAAGAAGTAACTTAAGGAGTTGGAACTGGACAGCTAACTTTATGAAATCGAATTGTGCTCCTGATGCATGAGGAATAACTTTGGTCTCTAGCTTCCATTGCCTGCCCTAGCTGGATATTCAGTTATGATAATAGAAGCTTTGGCACCTAGTATATAAGTAGAAACCTGCATTTAAACAACTGCAGTTAGGTGTTGTGATTTCTAGCTGGCTCATGCATTCATTTTTCTGCTCAACAATCTTGTTATAATAGAGCTGTGGGTGGGTGGTTGTAGGTTCTGACCTTCAAAGGCCCATTGGGAATTCTGATTTGCAACTGATCACAGTCAGAGAGAGGTAGGTCAGAAGGATGGGGATTCCTCCTGTTGGAATACAGCTGGACATCTGGCTGGACAGGAGAGGCAAGGAGAGGCAGGTTTCAATGCCTTTTTGGGGTGCATCATCAGTAAAGACCAATGGACATTTTTGGGGCTGGTCATGTGTGTATATGTGGGGCTGGTCATGTATATATATGTCTTTATGAAATCTCATTGCTTTCTTTCATTGGATTAGCTAACATTAAGCCCTCTTACCTGGTCGAAAACAAAATCATCTCTTTGATTGATGCTGGTCTGGCGATAAATTCTGCCTATCCTCTGGTACTTCAAGCACAGCGGCAAACAGATCTGATCATCTCCTTTGATTTCAGCTCCGGAGATCCTTTTGAGGTACACTCTTTGACAGGCAGTTCTTAACTTTGCTGGAGTGGTGGAGTTTTGAATTTTGTGAGAGTTGTAGAGCAACAGGAGGGGTTGCTTTGGAAAATAAAACTTGTTCTGAAAGTTGGTGAACCTGGTGATGTCTTCAGACAATTTTATAGACACCAAATCCCTTTAATCTTACCATCTTTCAGTGTCTGCCACATTGCCTTGCTGGGTGTAGCTGTAGTTTCTTAAACAAAGGTTCCTGCTAGAAACAATCCCAGAAGTGAGTTCCTGATTTTCATTCATATTCTAGACTTAGTCTGTTCCTCAGAGAATGCTTGTGGAAAACTTAGACTTTAAACTAAACTGTATGTTACAATTATGTATAGCCCAAGAAATTAACCGCCATCATTCTGTAGCAGTCAGTTTCATTACTGGAGATAGGACTGATTTATTCTTTGAGTTCAGAAAAAGCAAACTACAAAATGCATACAACTTCTCTGTATCTCAGACTATCAAGAAAGCAGCTTCATACTGTCAGGAAAACCATATCCCATTTCCCAATATAAAGGATCAGAAAATGGATGAGAACAACCCTTCTGATTGCTATATCTTCCGAGGAGACAAGTCATGCCCCACGGTCATGCACTTTCCACTCTTCAACAACGTGAATTGTTCTGGTAAGAGGCTCTATGCAGCATCATCTCTGTATATTTGCATTTCATATTTTCAACTTCCAGTGCCAAGCATGTTAGAGGAGTCCTTTACTTGGTGCTGCTGCTGCAAGTGGACACAGAAGAGAAGGAGCAAGGCAGGCTCTATGAAGAAGCTTGCACAGGCATTAATGTACTCGCCCTCTCAGGTGTATGTTCTGAACTATAAGGATTTTATACCAGTCTTGGTTTGTTCTGTAAATCAGTGTGATTAAATTGTGGTCCTTCTACTGAATAGGGATTGGGGAGGCATTACATTTATAAGCCACAGTATCCAAGCCTGGGATATTTACCATTGCTTCCCTTTATAATTATTGGTGAGGAACAGTATCCCCCTCCTCTCAGACACCTGATGAAGCAGGTATTGAAAGAGGTGCCTCCAGACTCTGATGTCCTTTTCTCTCTTCACTGGCTATGGCAGGATCTAAGATGATAACTTGTATGTGAAACTTGCAGATTTTCAAGGATTAATGCTTTTCTTGAATTATCTTGCAGTTTTGCCTTTGGCATTTACTTTCATATTTTGTTGTTACATCTTTTTTCTAGGTGAAATAGAAGATTACAGAAAACGATTTTCCACCTTTCGAATGTCCTTTCCAGGGGAAGCCATCAAAGATCTTCTTAAGAAAGCAGGGTTGAATGTATCCAACAATAGGGCTAAGATTCGGAATGAAATAAACCGGCTTGTGTTGTCCTCTCGTACAAAGGAGTTACAAAAGAGAGTGTTTGTTTCCTTCTATACAAGATGATGGATTTATGAATCAGTCCTGTTGCAGATTATCTCAAGTTTTACTGAACCTTTCTATGTTTTGTGTTTGATTATGAAGCAGTTATCTATAAGAACATCTTGATTTAAGAAGTTAGCCTCTTTCTTAGCGTGGGATGCTGTGTTAGCTCAGAAATAAGATGCTATGTGGCTTGAAGTCCCTGTTCTCTGTGACATGCTAGCCTTAGTCCTTACTCTCTAGAGCATAACCAAAGCGCCTAGGGTCTATGGTATATAGGATGAGTTATGTGACAACCTGGCAAGGTAGAAATCTCACTGGCCAACTTGGCAACAAAACTTACTTTTAAGGTGACCTGAAGTAAACTGCCTTCATTATAATGCTAAAAAGCGCACCCACAGATCGAGAAGACCCTCACCCAAGTGAAGACCCTTCCCTTGTGCAAGCGTGGTAGCAGAAGAGAATGACGCTGCAGATGTTATAATTGTATGTAAATCACTAACCAGTCACTGTAACTGGGAGTGTACTATCTTGTGATTTTTGTGTACAAATGTAAGGATGAAATCGGCATTGGGTATGCTTGATTTGTGGAAATTCCACCCAGCACCAGCACCGCAGTAAAGAAGTGCCTGCTTCTTAATGCTACATTGGTGTTAAGGAGTTTTATTCTCGTGATTTTCAGTGACAGTCCAAATGGTATACCTTATCCCACTGCACTTTTCATTTTGGCCATTTGTTGTTAGTTTTCACACTGTGCTCTGTACAACTCTTAACAAATTTCTCCATCTCAACCACCTCTCTAAGTTCCTCTACAGACAAAAGAACCAAAAAGGTGCTCTTAGGGAGTGAATAATTTGGCACATTTTAAATGTGAGACTGAGATGATCTGAGTCTCTGAAGGGCTTTTTATGTGTATCAGATTTAAAACTTTATTGTTTATTAAATATGAGCTATAGCTTGTTCCTAATGGCAGACATATTTGGCTTTATCCTACAGTGTACTGCATAATCCCAGTCAAAGAATTTATCTATCATAACCTGGCATTGAACAAGTGTATTTGTGGCATTAAAAAAAAAGCCTAAACATCCTCCTCTAAGTTGTCCTGGAAATCTTTAACTTGCAAGTGTGTTCTTGTGTTCAGTCCCCCATGGCAGGGGATTAAACTAGATGATCTTAAGGTCCTTTCCAACCCAAACCGTTCCATGATTCTATGACATCTAGGCTCAGAAGCAATCTCATCAATGTACATAAATACCTGAAGGAAGGGTGCAAAGGGGACAGAGCTGGGGTTTTCTCAGCAGTGCCTCGTGACAGGACGAGAGGCAAAGGGCACAAACAAACACAGGAAATTCTGTCTGAACATAAGACTCGAGCACTGGATCAGGGGCTGTAAAGTCTCTCTCTTTGGAGATTTGAAAACCCAGCTAGATATGGTCCTGGGCAACATGTTGTAGGTGACCTACTTGATCAGGGGGGTTGGACCAGATGATCTCTAGAAGTCCCTTTCACCCTTAAGTGTTCTGTTTCCATGGTTCTGCAAACCAGCTCTCCCAAACCTGCCCATGTAAGCAATGTGTCCCAGCAGTATCATCAGCAAAGTGCCTAATTATTCCCTAAGCAGTGAGACTGATGTAAAATACAGGACTAACTGGAAGTATAAAATGTGCTAGAGAAAGAAGACACAATTGAGGTATTCCATGTTAGAAACAGGTAATGTAGGATGCAATGTAATTCACAGGATAGATGGCTGTGCTTCAGTTATTGGTGTTCTTCTGTTTGCGATGACTGAAGATGAGAGGCATCATCAATGGGCTTTCCAGTTAACAGAGTGAATTTCCAGTGCAGGGTACATCTCATGCTAAAATAAAGCCCTAGAAAGGTTCAGAAGGCAAGCACAGGGATTGTGACTTATTGGCTCTGAGCATGCTAATGGGAGTTTGAAGGCTTGAGACAATATTGAACTGGGATGATTTGCAGGCTGCTCATGAAATCCTTGCTAGGATCCTTTGCTAGCAACAGATCATGGTTTTTGGGGTGTTTTATTGTTGGTTTTGTGTTTTGGTTTGTTTTCTTCCCCAGGAGTATTTATTAAGGAGAATTAATGACATTTAAATAAAATAATGTATTAATATTTTCTTTTTTGTCAGGGAATACCATCATTTGCTTTGTTTGTGGACAACAGTTACTCTGCTCTTTTTCATTGTTGCTAAAATGTGATGGGGAAACCTTGCCAGCTCACTGCTACCTGGAAACTGATGCAGACTGGTAACCTAGAGGAATTTGGGAGCTTATTATTGTTATGTTACCATAAGTATAGGAAAATGGGATTAAAAAATAAAGCACTAAAACTTCTATTTGTCCGCTAAGGCAGGAAGCCAGCCTGGAAAAGGGGAAATTGGTCAGAAATGTTAAAAATGTCCTTGCAGATCGTGACCTGTGGTGACACAAATAAGACAGGGGAGGATCTAAATCTTATCATCTAGTGTGTGTGTCTTCAAGAGTGAACACACACCGCTACTTTTGACACTCATCTTAAGATCAACAGAAGGTCTCTTTGAAGGTGTTGAATCTCTGCATTTGACAATGCAGCAAGTACTGGTGAATGCAGTACTTGGACAGGTAGCAATCTGCAGTTAGATGAGATGAGTAACACTTCAGATTTCTATGGAAAAGGGTATGCCACCTCCTTTGGAATCTGCCCTCAAAGGTATTCTAATGCATGGCCTCTGGGGTTTGTAATGGGTACTATTAAGAAAGGTACTCAGATTCTGGAAGGTATTAATTAAAATGCCATTTTTTGAGCTAATGTGAAAAGGGAAGGGAAATAGCATAGATAATCTTGTGTCCCTTCAGATGCTTGGAACCTGCAGTTGTAACTCATTGAATGGATTTCTAGCCAAGGCACAGCCTGTTACACTGATCCTGTCTGCGGAGTAATTCCCACACATTGTGGTATTTAGAGCTCTTAGCAATTTTTCTTAAGAATTGAAAAATGCTGTTCATGATTCCCACTGTCTAGTAAAAAGATGCCCAGATAAGAGCATGCTGCTTCATTTTAAGATGTGGACAAGAACCTGCTTGGCCATGTCATTATCGGTGCCAAGTGGGAGCTGCCTAAAGGCTGCTTCATTATGCTAAGTTTGTCCTGTGGCCAATTGATATGGGCAGCACAGGCAAGAGCCTGCTCTAGTCAACTGTTACATGGATCACTGTTTGGCTTACAACAGTCTTCCAGTTAGGACAAACACATGTACCATCTGATTAGGCTTTTGCTTATGCTTCTTGGAACATCTTTAACATCATTTTAACTTATTATTCAACTTTCAGAGATGAATCAGACAACAGCAGAGTTCATTCTCTTGGGACTCGCTAGCAACCGCTTTTCGGAGATCATCCTATTTGCCATTCTCTTTGTTGCGTTCCTCCTGATCCTCCTTGGAAACATCACTGTCATCACCATCACACTGGTGGACCAACGCCTCCACATCCCCATGTATTTCTTTCTCAGGAATTTCTCCCTTGTGGAAATCTGCTTCACTTCTACCTTCATGCCAAGGACACTCTACAGCCTCCTCACAGGAGCAAAAACCATTTCCCTGTCTGGATGTTTCCTTCAGTTATCCCTCTTCTTCATCCTGGGTATCTGCACTTTCTTCCATGTAGCTCTCATGTCCTTTGACCGCTACATGGCCATCTGCCGCCCTTTGCATTATTCTACCTTTATGAACAATAGGTTTTGCCTCCAGCTGGTGCTGGGCTGCTGGGTACTGAGTTTCTTCTTGATGTTCTCCCCACTCACAATTATAATCCAGTTGCCATTCTGTGGGCCCGGTGTCATCAACCACTTCTACTGTGATATAGCACCACTGCTCCAGCTGTCCTGCACAGATACGGGTGTCATTGAGAAAGTAATGCTAGTGACTGGTGTTGTGATATTACCTGGCACCTTATCAGTAACTGCTTTTTCTTACGCCTACATCATCCACACTGTCACACACATCCAGCCTTCAGCAAGCAGGAAAAAAGCCTTTTCCACATGCTCTAGTCATCTCATTGTAGTCACTATTCTGTACAGCAGCTCCATCTTCAGGTACATCCGACCAAGCCAACGGGGCGGGAGGGATTTTGACAAAGTTGTATCTTTCCTTTACTGTGTGATTACTCAGCTGTGCAACCCTTACATCTACACCCTTCAAAATGAACAAGTCAGACAGGCCTTGAAAGATCTAGTAGCAAGGTGTGTTGTAGGCTCTGACGACATTCTGAAGTCCAGAGCCAGAGAGCAGTGAGTGCAAATGAATGACGTCCTAGCAGAGTCCCCAGTACCCTGGGAGATAGGGGGAAAAAGTGATAGAGATGATGTGCAGGGATGGAATAGGTGGAAATCACCTCACCTAAGTTTATAAAGACTATGATTGGTGCCTGATTCTCTACCCTGACTGCATACAGCTTCTTGACTTAAGCAGTTGGAAGTAGCCACATATGATCCATTTATAATGAGATGTGGTAAAATCCAAGCCAGACAACAGAGACTCAACTTCCTTCTGTCATTCACAGCTCCACCATTCAGCAGCACAGCGGGATATGGATTGGGGAGTTATGGTCACTGCACAACAGTTTCTGCCCGTGTAAAGAGGGACATTGCTGGATCTGCTCATGAAAAGGGTTTTAGTGATTCAACCTATACAACAAGTCCCAGCCATGGTGTGCTCGTGCCCTCATGATGAGGGTGGCACAAGGACGAACTGACACACGTGTGCTCAGGCATGTCCGCATGGAACCATGCCTGTATCTGCAAGCTCACATAAAGCCAGAAACATCAGCAACTGGGGACTCTGCTGAGGAGATGCTGGGACCACACTGGCACAACAGGGCTCAGGTACCACAGGGAAGGACCAGACCCCAGACATGCTCCTGCTCTTCCCTGAGGACCCGCAGAGACTGCACAGAGAGGGGATGGGACACATGAGCCCAGCACAGGTGTCCTGAGAGCACTGTTAGTGTTGCAGCAGGGTCCAACCCTCCCAGCAGAAGCCCATCTGCACACAACAATGGCCTTCCCTCCAAGAGAGGTGAGGGGAGCAAGAGGAAGGGATGTGGCCTGTCCTCTCCCGTGGCAGTCCTTGGGCATGCGGAAGAGAAGCACCAGAGTGGTGCCCATTTCCTGACAACTTGACTACAATCGAGCCCACAGGAATGAGCCAGGAGCACATCCCCTGCCTGCACGGGATGCCACCAGCCCTTGATCTGAGGCTTCTGCTGCGCTGACGTGTTTCTGCCCCGGAAACTCTTGGGCCTCTCATCCTGGCACTTACAGAAGCCTTCCTATGGCAAAGCACACGAGCCAGGAAATTAAAAGGCAGCAGTGCCGGAAACCGGGACACGGCCCATGCCATTACCTGGGAGGGTTTGCATTTGCCATGAGCTTGCCAGGAAATTATTCCTACCACAAAGGTGCCTCTGGGCCTGAGGCACTGCAGGACGACTATAAAAGGCAGCCCGAGTCTCTGCTCTCCATCCACTTCTCTTGCCTCCTTCTCCTGGGAATCAGGTGAGTGTGAAGCCTCTTCTCCTCCTGCTTCCAGACCTGGTCATTCCTCGAGGTGTGTCTCAGCTTATCCAGGCTGTCCGAGCGCAGGACTGGGAGCTGCTTCTCATGGGAGAGGGAAGGGGAGAGAAGGGCTTCTGCAGAGAGAGGCTGGGACTGAGCTGAGGTGGCTCCTGGGCTTGAAACTGGGCAGCATGTGCTGGGCCAGGAGGTGCCTTGGCTTGCCCATGGTTGGGTGCAGAGCTGCTGCTCACGTGTCCCATCATCTGCTTGCCCCTGCGCTGTCTCCAGGTGAAGCTCTACCATCGAGCCATGTCCTGCTGCAACCCGTGCGTGCCCTGCCAGCCCTGTGGCCCGACCCCGCTGGCAAACAGCTGCAATGAGCCCTGTGTCAGGCAGTGCCAGAGCTCCAATGTGGTCATTGAGCCTTCGCCCGTGGTGGTGACCCTGCCCGGCCCCATCCTCAGCTCCTTCCCGCAGAACACTGTTGTGGGCTCCTCCACCTCCGCTGCCGTTGGCAGCATCCTCAGCTCCGAGGGAGTGCCCATCAACTCCGGGGGCTTTGACCTCTCCTGCATCACCAACCGCTACTGCCGCAGACCCTGCTAAAGGTGATGGCTGCATCCTCAGGCAGGAACATCCAAGACCTCACAACATGGATCTGGACAGGAGATAGAGCTTCACGGCGCTGTTTCCTTCTTCCACTGTCCTCTCTCTTCCCTTTCCTGTCTCCACTTCCCACACCAGCACAGTGGGGACCTCTTGGCCTCCCTCCCTCTCTCTCTGTGTGGGACAGGCAGATGGACACCCTGCAGGAGCTCCAATGCATCTTGGTGGCTGCCCCTGGTGCTCCCTGTGAGCCACCTCCTTTTCTTCTTTACACTCATTAAAGTTGTGCTGCATCCAAGCCTGGGCCTCCAAGTCCTCCTTCCTTGTGCGTGAACTCTTCCAGTCTGTTCAGGTGAACGGCTGGAGGCAGGGGGGGATCTGCGTCGCTGCAGTGCGTTTTGCCATTGGCAACAGGGTAAATTAATTTCATGTTTCATGAATTTCTAGAACCATAGCACATTTTGTTTTGGAAAGGACATTAAACTTCATCTCATTCCAATTCTCCTGCCACGGGCAGGGACACCTTCCACTAGAGCAAGTTGCTCCAAGCCCCTTCCAACTTGGTCTTGAACTGCCAGGGATGGGGCAGCCACAGCTTCTCTGGGCACCCTGTGCCAGCGCCTCAGCACCCTCACAGGGAAGAACTTCTGCCTAAGAGCTCATCTCAATCTTCCCTCTGGCAGGTTAAAGCCATTTCCCTTGTCCTGTCCCTACAGGCCTTTGTTCAAAGCCCCTCTCCACATTTCTTGTAGCCCCTTTAGGCACTGGAGCTGCTCTGAGGTCTCCCTGGAGCCTTTTCTTTTCCAGGCTAAACAAGCCCTGCGCTCTCAGCCTGTCTACATAGGAGACTTCGAGTACAAGCATCTAGCCAATTCCTTACCTACCAAGTGGTTCATCCATCACATCCATTCCTCTCCATTTTAAAGACAAGAGTGTTGTGCAGGACAGTGTCAAGACCTATGAGCTATTGGGGTTCTGGAGAAAGGCTGGGACAGCTCTCCTGTCCAGACTGTGCAGTGGCTGTGCAAAACAGGAGGCAAAATTGCAACCCTGCACTCAGTAAGAGCAGATTTTGGTCCTTTCATGGACCTGATGGGCAGAATCCCTTGGGAAAGTGCCCTGAGGTGAATCAAAGAGGCCCAGTGTGAATGTGGAATACAGCAGTTAAGATCTGATGATGATAGCATTAAGGAAATCACCATAATTACCTCCATCACTTCCACTTCCTAAAGGATCTATCATTGACATTTTCTGTTGACATCTCTATTTGTTTAATTGTGCCTCATACTCTGTTGGACCCACCCCACTGGGCTTAAGTGGCAAGGCTTTGGTAGCAGGAGGAGGAAGGGTGGT
This sequence comes from Strigops habroptila, assembly GCF_004027225.2. NCBI lineage: Eukaryota > Metazoa > Chordata > Aves > Psittaciformes > Psittacidae > Strigops > Strigops habroptila. Next base: position 2,388,610 of record NC_044295.2, read on the forward strand.
CTCTGTGAGAAGAATCCAGGGGCTGCCCCCATGTCTGACAGAGTCAGATCCAGCCAGCTCCAAAATGGACTTGGCTCTGCCTAACGCTGAGCCCATCAGCAGCTCTGGTGGTGCCTCTGTGAAAACGTGTTTGAGCAAGGGCAAAACACTACCCAGGAAGTGAGGAAAAACCCATTGAGAACCAATCCTGTAAACACCAAGGCCAGAAGAGCAAGAAGTGGAGAAGGTGCTCCAGGCACAGTGCAGAGATTCCCATGCAGCCCAAAGGAAAGACCGTGGTGAGGCAGAAACCCACACTGCAGCCCATGGACAATCCCACGCCAAACCAGGCGTGTTCTTTTCTCAACCCGCGGGTTTTACATTCTTCCCATTCTCCTCTGCATCCTGCCCAGGGGCTGAAGGGGGTGTTTGAGCCAGCGGCTGTGTGGCACTTAGTTGCTGACTGGTTTTAAACCACAACAGTCCCTTTTGGCGCCCAATGTGGGTCACGAAGGGTTGAGATAACGACGGATCTGACCAGAGCGTGTTATCATTTTGTTGTACTTGGTAGCGCTGGGTTATGATACGATCGAACCGTTTGTCATGAGACTCATCTGGCGTGTGCTCTCGGGTCACCTTCGTCTCTCGGGAGCCATCTGGTGGCAACTATTCACAATTACACCTTTGGACTATCCGCAAAAAGAGCAAACCGGTGACAGAAACACCTTCCGTCCTTCCTTTCCGCCTGCCTGCCAGCCTTTTCTCCTTCCTTCCTTCCTTCCAATATCCTCCTTCTCCTCCAGGATAATTACAGTAGTATCTGAGAATTATAAAGATTTTGAATATCCTTTGAATACTCCTGAAAGCTGCCGGGTTTTTCTGCTAATCCCAAGAAAGCCAGTAGTCTTAGGCTAAATCCACACAACAATGGCCTTCCCTCCAAGAGAGGTGAGGGGAGCAAGAGGAAGGGATGTGGCCTGTCCTCTCCCACGACAGTCCTTGGGCATGCGGAAGAGAAGCACCAGAGCGGTGCACATTTCCCGACAACTTGGCTACAATCGAGTCCACAGGAATGAGCCACGAGCACATCCCCTGCCTGCACGGGATGCCACCAGCCTTGATCTGAGGCTTCTGCTACGCTGACGTGTTTCTGCCCCAGAAACTCTTGGGCCTCTCATCCTGGCACTTACGGAAGCCTTCCTATGGCAAAGCACACGAGCCAGGAAATTAAAAGGCAGCAGTGCCGGAAACCGGGACACGGCCCATGCCATTACCTGGGAGGGTTTGCATTTGCCATGAGCTTGCCAGGAAATTATTCCTACCACAAAGGTGCCTCTGGGCCTGAGGCACTGCAGGACGACTATAAAAGGCAGCCCGAGTCTCTGCTCTCCATCCACTTCTCTCGCCTCCTTCTCCTGGGAATCAGGTGAGTGTGAAGCCTCTTCTCCTCCTGCTTCCAGACCTGGTCATTCCTCAAGGTGTGTCTCAGCTGATCCAGGCTGTCCGAGCGCAGGGCTGGGAGCTGCTTCTCATGGGAGAGGGAAGGGGAGAGAAGGGCTTTCGCAGAGAGAGGCTGGGACTGAGCTGAGGTGGCTCCTGGGCTTGGAGCTGGGCAGCGTGTGCTGGGCCAGGAGGTGCCTTGGCTTGCCCACGGTTGGGTGCAGAGCTGCTGCTCACGTGTCCCATCATCTGCTTGCCCCTGCGCTGTCTCCAGGTGAAGCTCTACCATCGAGCCATGTCCTGCTGCAACCCGTGCGTGCCCTGCCAGCCCTGCGGCCCGACCCCGCTGGCAAACAGCTGCAATGAGCCCTGTGTCAGGCAGTGCCAGAGCTCCAATGTGGTCATTGAGCCTTCCCCCGTGGTGGTGACCCTGCCCGGCCCCATCCTCAGCTCCTTCCCGCAGAACACTGTTGTGGGCTCCTCCACCTCCGCTGCCGTTGGCAGCATCCTCAGCTCCGAGGGAGTGCCCATCAACTCCGGGGGCTTTGACCTCTCCTGCATCACCAACCGCTACTGCCGCAGACCCTGCTAAAGGTGATGGCTGCGTCCTCAGGCAGGAACATCCAAGACCTCACAACATGGATCTGGACAGGAGATAGGGCTTCGTGGCGCTGTTTCCTTCTTCCACTGTCCTCTCTCTTCCCTTTCCTGTCTCCACCTCCCACACCAGCGCAGTGGGGACCTCTTGGCCTCCCTCCCTCTCTCTCTGTGTGGGACAGGCAGATGGACACCCTGCAGGAGCTCCACCGCATCTTGGTGGCTGCCCCTGGTGCTCCCTGTGAGCCACCTCCTTTTCTTCTTTACACTCATTAAAGTTGTGCTGCATCCAAGCCTGGGCCTCCAAGTCCTCCTTCCTTCTGCGTCCAGTCTGTTCAGGTGAACGTCTGGAGGCAGGGGGGGATCTGCGTCGCTGCAGTGCGTTTTGCCACTTGGCAACATGGTAAATTAATTTCATGTTTCATGAATTTCTAGAACCATAGCACATTTTGTTTTGGAAAGGACATTAAACTTCATCTCATTCCAATTCTCCTGCCATGGGCAGGGACACCTTCCACTAGAGCAAGTTGCTCCAAGCCCCTTCCAACTTGGTCTTGAACTGCCAGGGATGGGGCAGCCACAGCTTCTCGGGGCACCCTGTGCCAGCGCCTCAGCACCCTCACAGGGAAGAACTTCTGCCTAAGAGCTCATCTCAATCTTCCCTCTGGCAGGTTAAAGCCATTTCCCTTGTCCTGTCCCTACAGGCCTTTGTTCAAAGCCCCTCTCCACATTTCTTGTAGCCCCTTTAGGCACTGGAGCTGCTCTGAGGTCTCCCTGGAGCCTTTTCTTTTCCAAGCTAAACAAGCCCTGCGCTCTCAGCCTGTCTACATAGGAGACTTCGAGTACAAGCATCTAGCCAATTCCTTACCTACCAAGTGGTTCATCCATCACATCCATTCCTCTCCATTTTAAAGACAAGAGTGTTGTGCAGGACAGTGTCAAGACCTATGAGCTATTGGGGTTCTGGAGAAAGGCTGGGACAGCTCTCCTGTCCAGACTGTGCAGTGGCTGTGCAAAACAGGAGGCAAAATTGCAACCCTGCACTCAGTAAGAGCAGATTTTGGTCCTTTCATGGACCTGATGGGCAGAATCCCTTGGGAAAGTGCCCTGAGGTGAATCAAAGAGGCCCAATGTGAATGTGGAATACAGCAGTTAAGATCTGATGATGATAGCATTAAGGAAATCACCATAATTACCTCCATCACTTCCACTTCCTAAAGGATCTATCATTGACATTTTCTGTTGACATCTCTATTTGTTTAATTGTGCCTCATACTCTGTTGGACCCACCCCACTGGGCTTAAGTGGCAAGGCTTTGGTAGCAGGAGGAGGAAGGGTGGTCTCTGTGAGAAGAATCCAGGGGCTGCCCCCATGTCTGACAGAGTCAGATCCAGCCAGCTCCAAAATGGACTTGGCTCTGCCTAACGCTGAGCCCATCAGCAGCTCTGGTGGTGCCTCTGTGAAAACGTGTTTGAGCAAGGGCAAAACACTACCCAGGAAGTGAGGAAAAACCCATTGAGAACCAATCCTGTAAACACCAAGGCCAGAAGAGCAAGAAGTGGAGAAGGTGCTCCAGGCACAGTGCAGAGATTCCCATGCAGCCCAAAGGAAAGACCGTGGTGAGGCAGAAACCCACACTGCAGCCCATGGACAATCCCACGCCAAACCAGGCGTGTTCTTTTCTCAACCCGCGGGTTTTACATTCTTCCCATTCTCCTCTGCATCCTGCCCAGGGGCTGAAGGGGGTGTTTGAGCCAGCGGCTGTGTGGCACTTAGTTGCTGACTGGTTTTAAACCACAACAGTCCCTTTTGGCGCCCAATGTGGGTCACGAAGGGTTGAGATAACGACGGATCTGACCAGAGCGTGTTATCATTTTGTTGTACTTGGTAGCACTGGGTTATGATACGATCGAACCGTTTGTCATGAGACTCATCTGGCGTGTGCTCTCGGGTCACCTTCGTCTCTCGGGAGCCATCTGGTGGCAACTATTCACAATTACACCTTTGGACTATTCGCAAAAAGAGCAAACCGGTGACAGAAACACCTTCCGTCCTTCCTTTCCGCCTGCCTGCCAGCCTTTTCTCCTTCCTTCCTTCCTTCCAATATCCTCCTTCTCCTCCAGGATAATTACAGTAGTATCTGAGAATTGTAAAGATTTTGAATATCCTTTGAATACTCCTGAAAGCTGCCGGGTTTTTCTGCTAATCCCAAGAAAGCCAGTAGTCTTAGGCTAAATCCACACAACAATGGCCTTCCCTCCAAGAGAGGTGAGGGGAGCAAGAGGAAGGGATGTGGCCTGTCCTCTCCCACGACAGTCCTTGGGCATGCGGAAGAGAAGCACCAGAGCGGTGCCCATTTCCCGACAACTTGGCTACAATCGAGTCCACAGGAATGAGCCACGAGCACATCCCCTGCCTGCACGGGATGCCACCAGCCCTTGATCTGAGGCTTCTGCTGCGCTGACGTGTTTCTGCCCCAGAAACTCTTGGGCCTCTCATCCCGGCACTTCCGGAAGCCTTCCTATGTCAAAGCACACGAGCCAGGAAATTAAAAGGCAGCAGTGCCGGAAACCGGGACACGGCCCATGCCATTACCTGGGAGGGTTTGCATTTGCCATGAGCTTGCCAGGAAATTATTCCTACCACAAAGGTGCCTCTGGGCATGAGGCACTGCAGGACGACCATAAAAGGCAGCCCAAGTCTCTGCTCTCCATCCACTTCTCTCGCCTCCTTCTCCTGGGAATCAGGTGAGTGTGAAGCCTCTTCTCCTCCTGCTTCCAGACCTGGTCATTCCTCGAGGTGTGTCTCAGCTGATCCAGGCTGTCCGAGCGCAGGACTGGGAGCTGCTTCTCATGGGAGAGGGAAGGGGAGAGAAGGGCTCCCGCAGAGAGAGGCTGGGACTGAGCTGAGGTGGCTCCTGGGCTTGGAGCTGGGCAGCGTGTGCTGGGCCAGGAGGTGCCTTGGCTTGCCCATGGTTGGGTGCAGAGCTGCTGCTCACGTGTCCCATCATCTGCTTGCCCCTGCCCTGTCTCCAGGTGAAGCTCTACCATCGAGCCATGTCCTGCTGCAACCCGTGCGTGCCCTGCCAGCCCTGCGGCCCAACCCCGCTGGCCAACAGCTGCAATGAGCCCTGTGTCAGGCAGTGCCAGAGCTCCACCGTCGCCATCCAGCCCTCCGCCGTGGTGGTGACCCTGCCCGGCCCCATCCTCAGCTCCTTCCCGCAGAACACCGTTGTGGGCTCCTCCACCTCCGCTGCCGTTGGCAGCATCCTCAGCTCCGAGGGAGTGCCCATCAACTCCGGGGGCTTTGACCTCTCCTGCATCACCAACCGCTACTGCCGCAGACCCTGCTAAAGGTGATGGCTGCATCCTCAGGCAGGAACATCCAAGACCTCACAACATGGATCTGGACAGGAGATAGAGCTTCACGGCGCTGTTTCCTTCTTCCACTGTCCTCTCTCTTCCCTTTCCTGTCTCCACCTCCCACACCAGCGCAGTGGGGACCTCTTGGCCTCCCTCCCTCTCTCTCTGTGTGGGACAGGCAGATGGACACCCTGCAGGAGCTCCACCGCATCTTGGTGGCTGCCCCTGGTGCTCCCTGTGAGCCACCTCCTTTTCTTCTTTACACTCATTAAAGTTGTGCTGCATCCAAGCCTGGGCCTCCAAGTCCTCCTTCCTTCTGCGTCCAGTCTGTTCAGGTGAACGTCTGGAGGCAGGGGGGGATCTGCGTCGCTGCAGTGCGTTTTGCCACTTGGCAACATGGTAAATTAATTTCATGTTTCATGAATTTCTAGAACCATAGCACATTTTGTTTTGGAAAGGACATTAAACTTCATCTCATTCCAATTCTCCTGCCATGGGCAGGGACACCTTCCACTAGAGCAAGTTGCTCCAAGCCCCTTCCAACTTGGTCTTGAACTGCCAGGGATGGGGCAGCCACAGCTTCTCTGGGCACCCTGTGCCAGCGCCTCAGCACCCTCACAGGGAAGAACTTCTGCCTAAGAGCTCATCTCAATCTTCCCTCTGGCAGGTTAAAGCCATTTCCCTTGTCCTGTCCCTACAGGCCTTTGTTCAAAGCCCCTCTCCACATTTCTTGTAGCCCCTTTAGGCACTGGAGCTGCTCTGAGGTCTCCCTGGAGCCTTTTCTTTTCCAGGCTAAACAAGCCCTGCGCTCTCAGCCTGTCTACATAGGAGACTTCGAGTACAAGCATCTAGCCAATTCCTTACCTACCAAGTGGTTCATCCATCACATCCATTCCTCTCCATTTTAAAGACAAGAGTGTTGTGCAGGACAGTGTCAAGACCTATGAGCTATTGGGGTTCTGGAGAAAGGCTGGGACAGCTCTCCTGTCCAGGCTGTGCAGTGGCTGTGCAAAACAGGAGGCAAAATTGCAACCCTGCACTCAGTAAGAGCAGATTTTGGTCCTTTCATGGACCTGATGGGCAGAATCCCTTGGGAAAGTGCCCTGAGGTGAATCAAAGAGGCCCAGTGTGAATGTGGAATACAGCAGTTAAGATCTGATGATGATAGCATTAAGGAAATCACCATAATTACCTCCATCACTTCCACTTCCTAAAGGATCTATCATTGACATTTTCTGTTGACATCTCTATTTGTTTAATTGTGCCTCATACTCTGTTGGACCCACCCCACTGGGCTTAAGTGGCAAGGCTTTGGTAGCAGGAGGAGGAAGGGTGGTCTCTGTGAGAAGAATCCAGGGGCTGCCCCCATGTCTGACAGAGTCAGATCCAGCCAGCTCCAAAATGGACTTGGCTCTGCCTAACGCTGAGCCCATCAGCAGCTCTGGTGGTGCCTCTGTGAAAACGTGTTTGAGCAAGGGCAAAACACTACCCAGGAAGTGAGGAAAAACCCATTGAGAACCAATCCTGTAAACACCAAGGCCAGAAGAGCAAGAAGTGGAGAAGGTGCTCCAGGCACAGTGCAGAGATTCCCATGCAGCCCAAAGGAAAGACCGTGGTGAGGCAGAAACCCACACTGCAGCCCATGGACAATCCCACGCCAAACCAGGCGTGTTCTTTTCTCAACCCGCGGGTTTTACATTCTTCCCATTCTCCTCTGCATCCTGCCCAGGGGCTGAAGGGGGTGTTTGAGCCAGCGGCTGTGTGGCACTTAGTTGCTGACTGATTTTAAACCACAACAGTCCCTTTTGGCGCCCAATGTGGGTCACGAAGGGTTGAGATAACGACGGATCTGACCAGAGCGTGTTATCATTTTGTTGTACTTGGTAGCGCTGGGTTATGATACGATCGAACCGTTGGTCATGAGACTCATCTGGCGTGTGCTCTCGGGTCACCTTCGTCTCTCGGGAGCCATCTGGTGGCAACTATTCACAATTACACCTTTGGACTATCCGCAAAAAGAGCAAACCGGTGACAGAAACACCTTCCGTCCTTCCTTTCCGCCTGCCTGCCAGCCTTTTCTCCTTCCTTCCTTCCTTCCAATATCCTCCTTCTCCTCCAGGATAATTACAGTAGTATCTGAGAATTATAAAGATTTTGAATATCCTTTGAATACTCCTGAAAGCTGCCGGGTTTTTCTGCTAATCCCAAGAAAGCCAGTAGTCTTAGGCTAAATCCACACAACAATGGCCTTCCCTCCAAGAGAGGTGAGGGGAGCAAGAGGAAGGGATATGGCCTGTCCTCTCCAGTGGCAGTCCTTGGGCATGCGGAAGAGAAGCACCAGAGCAGTGCCCATTTCCCGACAACTTGGCTGCAACCGAGTCCATAGGAATGAGCCACGAGCACATCCCCTGCCTGCACGGGATGCCACCAGCCCTTGATCTGAGGCTTCTGCTGCGCTGACGTGTTTCTGCCCCAGAAACTCTTGGGCCTCTCATCCCGGCATTTACAGAAGCCTTCCTATGGCAAAGCACATGAGCCAGGAAATTAAAAGGCAGCAGTGCCGGAAACCAGGACACGGCCCATGCCATTACCTGGGAGGGTTTGCATTTGCCATGAGCTTGCCAGGAAATTATTCCTACCACAAAGGTGCCTCTGGGCATGAGGCACTGCAGGACGACTATAAAAGGCAGCCCAAGTCTCTGCTCTCCATCCACTTCTCTCGCCTCCTTCTCCTGGGAATCAGGTGAGTGTGAAGCCTCTTCTCCTCCTGCTTCCAGACCCGGTCATTCCTCGAGGTGTGTCCCAGCTGATCCAGGCTGTCCGAGCGCAGGACTGGGAGCTGCTTCTCATGGGAGAGGGAAGGGGAGAGAAGGGCTTCTGCAGAGAGAGGCTGGGACTGAGCTGAGGTGGCTCCTGGGCTTGGAGCTGGGCAGCGTGTGCTGGGCCAGGAGGTGCCTTGGCTTGCCCATGGCTGGGTGCAGAGCTGCTGCTCATGTGTCCCATCATCTGCTTGCCCCTGCCCTGTCTCCAGGTGAAGCTCTACCATCGAGCCATGTCCTGCTGCAACCCGTGCGTGCCCTGCCAGCCCTGCGGCCCGACCCCGCTGGCCAACAGCTGCAATGAGCCCTGTGTCAGGCAGTGCCAGAGCTCCACCGTCGCCATCCAGCCCTCCGCCGTGGTGGTGACCCTGCCCGGCCCCATCCTCAGCTCCTTCCCGCAGAACACTGTTGTGGGCTCCTCCACCTCCGCTGCCATTGGCAGCATCCTCAGCTCCGAGGGAGTGCCCATCAACTCCGGGGGCTTTGACCTCTCCTGCATCACCAACCGCTACTGCCGCAGACCCTGCTAAAGGTGATGGCTGCGTCCTCAGGCAGGAACATCCAAGACCTCACAACATGGATCTGGACAGGAGATAGAGCTTCACGGCGCTGTTTCCTTCTTCCACTGTCCTCTCTCTTCCCTTTCCTGTCTCCACCTCCCACACCAGCGCAGTGGGGACCTCTTGGCCTCCCTCCCTCTCTCTCTGTGTGGGACAGGCAGATGGACACCCTGCAGGAGCTCCACCGCATCTTGGTGGCTGCCCCTGGTGCTCCCTGTGAGCCACCTCCTTTTCTTCTTTACACTCATTAAAGTTGTGCTGCATCCAAGCCTTGGCCTCCGAGTCCTCCTTCCTTCTGCATCAATTCTTCATAAGCAAAAGTGATACTTTCAAATGAACAATTAATTCTGTTAGTTTGATTGTGGTATTTGGAGATGACGCATATCTAAATCCATCAGACTTAGTGATGCACGGGATTGTCATTCATCAGAAGAAGAAAACTTAACAGCACTCCAGAACACAAACTGCTAAATCTTCGCAGAGAAGAAATCTTTTTTTTCTCATCCATCAAATTGGTGCAAACATTTTGTCTTGCAGGGAATAATCAGTATGTGATCTGTTATAAATGTATACAGTTGACCTTGATTCCTTAATATCCCTAAATATGAAGGTTTAATTTATACTCACCTATTTTGAGCCATCTAAAACCTGCTGGTCCATCTCAGATCCAGTTGCACGTGGCTCTCTAGAATGATTTGAAAAAACAGAACCTTTGTGAGCATGTTTCATTTGAACCCTTTAGGAATCCACCTTGGCAGATGAATCATTCTGCAGAATAACCCCGGGAACTACTTCATTGGTTGGAAGTGAAGCCAATACCTGGCATGATATATCTGACTTCTAGATAGCAAACATTAAGCGGTTTAAGCCCAGTTGCTGGCTGGGCTTAAACCATGGCAAGTATTGGCATACATTTTATGGGTAGATGAACCGTGGCTCTTCGATTTCCACTCTTTTTATTCATAATGATGTTTTATCAATATAGACCACCTGATATTTCCAAAATGAAAGCAAGACTTTACAAACAAAATGAACAGATCTTTTGACAGAAACAGTCACTGTAAGATTCCCTCTTTGTCCAGTATTTCCCCCACTAGCCATGAATTAAATAACAAAACAAACTCTGCCAGAAAGAGATAATATACACAAGTTTCAAAACATAAATCCCTCTAGACAAAGACTGTTCTCACCTTTTCTCCTTTGAATCATCTGCATTTACCAGCAAACCAGAACTTACAGTAGACAAAATGTTCGACCTTGAAGATGAATATTAAGTTTCATTTGGTCAGGACTATTTTTGGATATATGTTTTTCTGATGTACAACACTATAGATGAGTTTATCTTTCTTTTTTTCCTCTCTCTACTAAAAATATATTTTGAACTTTTATTAGGAAAATATCCTAAAATGATATTTTAGTTCCTGACACAAGTTGGTGAAAGGTTCATCTGAATAGTCAACAGGTCTTTGAATTACATTCACCTTCCTGATTCAAAGTTGAGCGGAAATAGTTCCTTCCCCAAGTGAGGGTAATTGCATGTTTTCCCAACGAGTGACTGTGGAACCCTGGGGACGTTCATTCTTTGGGGAGGGGCCCATTCAGGAAATATTTGTACCTTGGAGCTGTGCTGCACTCATACGTTTTCTCCCAAGGTAAGTGGCAGAAAAGTGCTGGCACGAGAAATGCTCTGCTTCTTCACAGAGAAATCTGTGCTTTCAGAAGAAGAATCCTGCTTTTGCACTTACTGTTGTGTTTACCCATCATGTAGAGGTTTTCAATGCTAGGAAAGTGAAAGATAAATTCTCTCTGTTTGCCTCTGCTTTGTCTCTCTGTCACTGTATATGCATTCATTTTTCTCTTCCTTTATCCATTCCTGTCCAAGTAAAGCCCTGAAATCGTAGATGACCCTTCTTTGAGCAGGAGGTCTTCCCAAGATGTCTTCCAATCTGAATTATTCTGATTTTGTGTATATATACTACCTCTTTGCCTTTCTATCTACCCTTTCATGTTGATGTAAGGGGCTTTCTCTGTGTGTGTGCATTAAACCCATCTTTATTCTTTGCTACCTTTTGTCCGTTTATTTCTGAGCTTATGTGTCTATTCTGTCTATGTAACTATTCATCCATTGCTGTATATGCTTCAGCACCTCTCTTTCTTCTTCCCTTTTCTGTACATAGTTCACTATCATATGATTCTCCACTTAGTGGATTGACTCCATTCCTATACATCAGTCTTACTGTCATAATTCCTTGCCTTTACTGTCCAAGGTCACAGCATGGGATTCATCTGTTCAGCCTGGACTCCCCCTGTCAGAAACAAACAGATCTTGCTTGTTTCCTGTGTCATATTGACATATGCCAGACTTAAAACTATGTCAGGGGGAGGGAAGTTATCTGTGTACAGACAAGTGAATACAAAATCAGGTGCCTTATTTTCAGAAGTCTCAATTGGATGTGGTTGAATCCCAGTTAAAACATTGAACACTTCAAAAATTAGACTTTTTATGAATACACATCGAGTTAATGGTCTCAAAGAATGAAGGGGCACCATGAACCTTTCATTCCTTTTGGACTTTTCCTTTTTAGTACTGTGAGTATTGGTGGCCATGCTCGTGGCAGTCTATTTGTGAGAGGGGAAACTATGTTTGGAATGGTATAAAAGGAAAAAAAAAGGCAAAAAGAAAAAAGCTTTCCTTTCCTTGCACATTTAAGGAACACTTTTTTCAATATATTTTTGGGCAATCTGGGCTCTGAGTTCTGATATGTAATGCAGAAAATAAGTAACAATGCAGTGAACAAAGCTCTGGGTTTTTTATTGTCTGTTGTTACTTAGATGAGTCTTTCGTCTGATGTTCAAAGAGGAAACCACAGTGCCACAAATGTATTCATCCTCCTGGGTTTTCCTGGCCATCAGCAGCTGAAAATGTCTTTGTTCGTGCTGTTTTTCATCATGTACATCTTGGCACTCTTGGGAAACTTTTCCATCATGGTCTTGGTGAGAAGCCAGCCACAACTTCACACGCCCATGTACTTTTTCCTCTGCAACCTCTCCTTCCTCGAGATCTGGTACACCACAGCTTGTGTCCCCAAAGCTCTGGCAGTCCTCTTGGGTGGAGACCCAACCATTTCCTTTATCAATTGCCTTCTGCAGATGTACTTTGTTTTCTCTTTGGGCTGCACAGAGTACTTCCTCCTGGCTGCCATGGCATATGACCGTTGTTTGGCAATCTGTTTCCCCTTACATTATAACTCCATCATGAATCGCACCCTTTTAACTCAACTTGCCTTCGGATCATGGTTTTGTGGTTTCTTGTTCATAGCCATACCTACATATATGATTAGCACATTGTCCTTCTGTGGCTCTAATGTTATTAATCACTTTTTTTGTGATGTAGCCACATGGATAGTTCTCTCTTGCACAGATACCACCTTGCTTGAGCTAGTGGCCTTCATAATCGCATTCATTATCATCCTTGGCTCATGCACAATAACCCTGGTCTCCTATATTTACATCATCTTTACCATACTGAGAATCCCATCAGCTATAGACCAACAAAGGGCCTTTTCCACTTGCTCTTCCCATCTCACTGTAGTGATTATTTGGTATGGTTCTACCATTTTTCTCCATGTCAAACCTTCCATAAAGGACTCACTAGATTATACTAAAACTGTCCATGTACTTAACACTATTGTCACACCTTTGCTGAATCCTTACATTTATTCTCTGAGGAACAAAGAGGTGAAAAAAGCTTTTAAAAGAACACTGCAGTTCAGGAAGTCCTGCTCTTGAACAGGGACTGTCACTCAAAGTTCATGCTATGTTTCAAGGATTTTTTTGTTACTTTAAATACTGAGTTTATCTTGGAGATATGAGTGAGTTTGGAGCACATATTGCAGAACATTATGTGGACAAAGTGTGGACCTGGTGTAATGGATTTCATCTCCAGTTGTATCAGACTTTCTGGCCTTGAACCGTCACTTCCTACATGTCCAGATGTAAAATGTGGACATCACACAAACCACCGTGGTCTGGTTCTCTGAGAATGAGTGTAAAAATGTATGGATAAGCCCTTGGAATTATTATTTGTTCCACCCAATTTCAAAAACCTGTATGAGGAATTTCACCATCTGAGTCTTCTTCCTTCCTTGAGAAAAAGGAGGAGGAGCAGGAGAAGGAAGGTTTGCCATTTAAACTGAATTAAAATCAGGATGATAATTTAGTCACAGAATCAGTGATGGTTCTTTTGACTCTAAATCTTGAGTTCATTTCTGCGACTGTTATTGCTTAGAGCCAAACTTGTAACTCATATTACAATAATATTAGTGGGCCAGTTAGACTGGTCAGTTCCACCTTGGTGTCCAGCAACATCATGGAGCAGGTCCTCCTGGAAACTATGTGAAGGCACATGGAAAATAAGGAGGTGACTGGTGACATGACTTCACTAAGGGCAAATCATGCCTGACAAATTTGGTGGCCTTCTATGGTGGGGTTACAGCAGTGGTGGATAAGGGAAAGGGATATCATCTACCTGGACTTCTGCAAAGCATGTGGCACTGTCCCACACAACATGCTTGTCTCTGAGAGTTGTGGACCACTTTGTGGATAAGGCATTGGCTGGGTGGTCAATGACTCAATGTCCAGGTGGAGACCAGTGATGAGGGGTCCAGACTGGGGCCAATACTATTTAACATCTTTGCTGGGACATGGACAGCAGGATGAGTGCACTCTCACCAAGTTTATGGATGATTAGCTGAGTGGTGACTGATACTCTAGAGAGAAGGGATACCATCCAGAGAGACCCTGACAGGCTGGAGAGGTGGGCCTGGGTGAACTTCATGAAGTTCAGCAAGGTCAAGAGCAGGGTGCTGTGCCTGACTTGGGGCAATCCCAACCATGGGTACAGGCTGGGTGATGAGTGGATTGAGAGCACCCCTGAGGAGAAGGATTTGGAGGTGTTGGTTGATGAAAAACTCAACATGAGCTCGTAGTATGTGCTTGAAACCCAGAAACCAACCATGTGCTGGGCTGCATCAAAAGGAGCGTGACTAGGAGGTCAAGGGAGGCGATTTTCCCCCTCTACTCTGCTCTTCTGAGACCCCAGCTGGAGTACTATGTTCAGGTCTGGGGCCACCAGCATAAGGAACATATGGACCTGCTTGAGTGGGTCCAAGGCAGGCCACAGAAATGGGGGCCTGAAGCTCCTTCTCTATGAGGAGAGAGAGGGAGAGGCAGAGGAGAGGAGGAGATGGCGACCAGGTTTTACCTGTTGACTACTGTTATGATCCTGTCATGTAACTCTTAGTACTGCAGGGAGTCACACAGAGTATTCAGGGTCATGGAGGACAGAAGGACATTTACTGAGCCTCTTGTGCTTATGGGATTACCATCTATGGAATAAAAAAATTCAGGAACTTTTTAATTCATTCCCTTATGACACAATCCCTTCTCTCCAAAACAATACTCTTCTGTGTTTCTTTTTTTCTTGATCCTGTTAGTAAACCTCACAGGGGTTTCAGAGAAAGGGTCTGAGATTAACAACTGACACAGTGCAGTCGCCAGGAAACATAATATCCAGAGGACAGACAACTCTTTGTTTAGGATTTTCTCTCCATGCTTCTCTCCATAGTTTATGTCATAACTTGTCTGAGGAACTTTACATCATTTTCATGGTTATCAACAACCCCTGGCTTTATAACCCCATGTACTGTCTGCTGGCCAGCTTGGCCTTTTGAGATGTCCGTGACTCCTCAGCCAATGCTACCCATTTACTCATGATGACTTTCTCAGACTTGACGGACAATAGATGCAGTAACAGGATTTAAGTGCCCTCACTTACCTGTAAGATCTTTCTTTACAATCCTTCTCTGCTGTGTCTTCTCTCCTCTGCCCAAGGATTTAGCTGCCTGTGTTCAAGATCAGCACTGATTTAATAAGGATGTTTAATCTTTTATTAACCTGTGAAACACCTAAGCTTTGAGAAAGCTGTGGGAAGCCTCATCTGGGAACTCTATTTGCCAACTGGTTCAGGACTGATGTTTTTAAGCTTATGTCCTCTTCTTGTTTTTTGCCCTCGCTATGCTGCAGGTATGCTGTGCCTGGCCCAGTGCGAATAAGACGTGGATGACCTTGGATCAGCAAGTGACAATAGAACAACATCTGAAAGTGCTGGAATGATGTCACTGTGGACTTTCTGATTGGCAGCCTGCACTGGTAGCTGCTACAGTAAATAGAGAAGGTAACACAGCTACAGTGTGCAGATGCTGAGCAGGAGAAGCTGTCAGGTGCCAACCTGCCACCCAAGAACACAGTTCTGAGCCTCGCTGGAGAGTGTCACCGTCCCCTGGGCTCGACTGGAATGCTGCTTTTGGCAAGTACCACTGAATTGTATTTGCATGTGTGTGAGTGTAAAACTTACCCTCAGGCAGCTTATCCTTCGCTTGCTCTGCTTCTCACACTGAGCTTAGTGGTGTCATTGTCATGTTCCCTGGCATCCTTTTCCCTCTGGCAATCACTGGGCTGACTGGTTACTATCAATGATTCTGCTCTGCTCTTTCTTTGTGTACTATGGGACCAGCTTTGCTGGTGAGCTGGGCTGCTCCTGGCTGCCTTGCTGTCACTCTCAAGTCACTGGCTTGCCTTCCCTTGCAGAGCAGGCGTCTGTTCCTGCTCCTGACATCTCTGCTTGCAGGGTATTGCTAGTCACAGCATCCGTGAGCAGAAGTTTATTGTTTCAAATGAAAATCCTAATAGGATAAGGGAGGAATAGATTACTCTAAATTCTTTAATGACAGAACCACAGCACAAGCCCAAATTCTCTGGCAATCCCTGATCGGTTTATCCTGTGGTTTCTCTCTGAATTGAACACTGACACTGCAGTCAAGGGGACACACACACAAAGAGGCAATGTCCCAAATTCAGACTTTGTTCATGTCAGCCATTCAGTAAAGTCTGTCAAACCAACTGACTCTGTATACTTCATCCCCTACAAAAGCAAGCAGCAGCAAGCAAGTCTTATTGTGCATACCATAAAAGAATCTGTCAACTGGTAAGACATGCAAAGTAAAGAATGTGCAGTATGTCCTGTTTCCTTTTGGCTAACACAGGAGTAGCCCAGTACACACTGTTTGCCAGAGCAGGAATCCATTAGTGGCATTAGCAAAACCATTTTTGTTCAGACTCAGGAAAGTTCATATAGGTTTCACAGTAACTCTGTTCCTCACATCTGCTTTGATGCTTAGAGAAGATGCACAAATGGGTTTTGTTTGGATTTTGGTTTTGGTTGGGTTTTTTTCCCTTATTATTTTCTCTTTGGAGTCCTCTGTGAAGGAGAGAAACCAGGCAACTCTGAGACTGCAGGCAAAGCAGTCCTGTGTGGCATAAGGACTCTTGATGTGTGAATGGAAAGAGGTAATATTAGGGACAAGCGCTGTTGCATTGAGGAGGTGCCAAAGCCTGCATTACTGAGGAAACAAAAGTCTGTTTATGAGGATAGCAACTAACTGTAAAGTTTTACACTGGATTTTCAGATGCAGAGAAGCCAAGCTGAATATCAAAGAAAGCAGTTCTCAACACTGACACTACCTCCACTGAACAGGATTTGCACTGTTTAGTGCAGGGATATAAAGAGGTTTCTAGGATGGGGGTTTCTGAGCCGGGGGAGTGTAAAGAAAACCCCTCTTGGGGTTGAAAGCTAACTTCAGTCTCCTAAATTCCTCTCACAGGCACGCTCAGATGGTAACAAATGGAGGTGCAGAACATAACCAATCCTGTGACGGAATTTGTTCTCCTGGGTTTCAACAACAGTCTTAAGATTCAGCAATTCCTCTTCACAGTCTTCTTCTTTGTCTACCTGATGACCTGCTTGGGAAACATCACCATCCTCACCACTGCTATCACTGACTACCACTTGCACACTCCCATGTACTTCTTCCTGGCCAACTTAGCATTCACAGATATAGCTGAATCATCAGTCACTACTCCCATTCTACTGTCAGGTCTCCTCTCCCAGCACAAATCTGTTCCATTCAAGGAGTGCATCCTTCACACGTTTTTGTTCCACTTCATTGGTGGTGCTCATATCTTTCTTCTTGCAGTGATGGCAGCTGATCGCTATGTGGCTATTTTTAAGCCCTTGCAGTACTTGACTGTAATGAACCGTGCAGTGTGTTTAGGTCTAGTGGTAGGGTCATGGGCAGGAGGATTCATTCACTCTGCAACACAGATTACTCTGCTTCTCCCTCTACCTTACTGTGGTCCTAACACCCTGGACAATTTCCACTGTGATGTCCCACAAGTACTGAAAGTAGCCTGCATCGACACCTCCCTGATAGAGCTGCTGATGGTCTCAAATGGTGGACTGCTCCTCATAGCAATTTTTGTCTTGCTGCTCATTTCATACACTGTCATTTTAGTTCAGATAAGGAGGCAATTCACCAAAGGAAAGCACAAAGCTTTGTCTACCTGCATAGCCCAGATAATGGCAATAAGCATAACATTCATTCCAGCAATACTCATCTATGCTCGGCCCTTCAAGATATTTGCACTGGACAAAGTGGTCTCCATCTTCTTTACTGTGCTTGTTCCAGTGCTGAATCCTATGGTCTACACCTTGAGAAATACTGAAATGAAAAAGGCCATCAGGAGACTTGTTTTGAGGGCTCTGTTCTCAGAAGAAAAGGGAATAGCTTAACTCCCTGCTAAATGGTCACCCTTTTGCCTTGTAACTGTTGTAACTTATAGTTATCGAAATACCTGAACTTCCAGCAAAAAGACACTTGCAGAAGAGAAATTCTTTCTGAAAAACTGTCAGTGGAAACTCAGATCTCTTTACATTAAGTGCAGTTCCCATCAACACAGTCTGTGGAGTCCAGAGAAGTTACATCTTGTTAACAGTAAATCAGGTGTGCTGAATCTTCCCTTGAAATACCCTCTTTGTTGTTTCCAGGAGCGAAGGGATCCTGCTGACTTTTCACCACCATCATTTCTGTTACCATGTGTAATGCTGAGTGACTTGTCTTTTTTGAAAACCAGTCACCTGGAATTCCTTATCTATGTTGTTCAGTCTTAATTGTATCCCAATACAATTAGCCTGGGCCTAATCCTGCAACGTTAAAACCACAGTTTCCATAGTGAGTTCAAGCAAACAAAATCTTCACTACTGATGTGGTTACACTGATCTTTGCAGGCTGCCTCTGCTAGGAAATAGGCCAGATTTCAGCTGACAGTGAACTGACAGTAAAGGTAGTAAAGGGGGGGCAGGAGATTTTTCAGTATAATGTTCTTTTTCCTTTAGTTTGCTTGCTCAAGAGAAAGGCAGTGGGAGCCATCACAGGGTAAATTCACTGCCTCACTTCAGAAACTTCACAACAGCTACTTAATGGCTAAGTGGTTTTTTACATCTTCAATGAAGTGTTTGTCTCACCCCCTCCAGGGAACTTAACTTGCCTGTGGATCATTGGAACTTCATAATTAAAACACAGGAGAACTAGAGTTAAGCAAACTTCATTTAAGCTTCTAATGACTTCGCTTCTGGGAGCTGATCTACTTCAGTATCTGTGAGAGGAGCCAGGGAATTGATTCTCTCTTGTTTTATTCTTTGGAAAGACAAGACTGGAAGAAACCTCTCTTTACAAAAAAGCTTAATTAATACAATACTCTATATACTATATATATTACTTAATATAATACTTAATTACTCTAATACAATAACACTGAATCACTTTGACATTGCATTTCAAATGGTTGAAGCTTTTAAATTCATGTCTCTTTTAAGGACATTTCAGACTGTGCTCCAAGAAGAAAGAGACATCCAAAATAATGAACGCATTTAGAATAAACCTTTTTTATAACTGCTGTAGGGTTGTCCCATCAAGCACTACCAGCAACAAGAGAGCACGCTCCATGATCTTGGAGAGGTCATGGAGATCAGGGGACATCCCAAAAGACAAGAAGGTGGCTAATATCACCTGCATCTACAAGAAGGGTTCAAAGGAAATTATAGGCCCATCAGCCTTACAGCAGCCCCTGGGAAGATGATGGAGCGAATCCTCCTAGAGGCCATCACAAGTCAAACCAAGCATATGACTGGGAAAATCCAGCACGGATTCATCAGGGGCAAAGCGTGCTTGACAAACCTGATCACCTTCTACAACAAATTAACCTGCTCAGTTGATGCAGGGTGGGCAATGGACATTGTCTACCTGGATTTCTCTAAGGCTTTCAATAGTTTCCCACAGCCTCATGCTAGAGAAACCTACACCTTATGGTCTAGGCAAGTTTTGTGTGAGTTGGGTTGGGTCTGGCTGACCACCCAGAGGGGGTGGTGAATAGCCCCTTTCCAGCTAGTGAGCTATCACCAGACTGTCCCTCATGTCTCAGTGTAGGTGCCCCTGTCAAAGTGTAGATGCATAAACCCCCAGCTTTTCTCTTCACCCTCCTGTGTGTCCCAGAGAAGCTTGAGCAGTTCCCAAGCTCAGTAAGCAGATGGAGCACTCACAGCAGTCACTTCTCCGCTTCTCAGGATAAGAAAATGGAAATACCTTTCCTCTCTATGGAGCTACAGCCCTGGATCTTGCATTCAGCTGCCCTCTGAAATACAAGTGCAGTCATTGCTACAGGATTGCCTGATCAGTAAATCCTTCAGAGAAGTGGCTATTCAAAATGCTTAACAGTGCTGCTGGGTTCAGGCTCTTCTCTGCTCCTTTGCAAAGTGCATTTCTCTGGTTATACACTAAAAACTGGTCTCCATACGCACAGATGAGCATGGACACCCAGCAACAGGTAGACACTGCACTAACCTAACCAGAGAAATGGACACCCTAAACCAGCTCTTCCTAGGGCAGTAGCAGGAGAGCAATCAGCCCCATGCTCTTAGGATAATACCCATCCTGGTCAATCAGTGGTAGCAGCTTTTTGAGTCATCTGAAGCAGAGTTAATGCCTATGGGCATTATGGCCTAGACACATTATGGAATGAAGATGAAAAGCATCTCAGGACTGTTCAAGATTTATTATAGGATATTCAGGGGAGAAACCACAGGCTGGTTGGTACAGTTGTCTGGCCCTGCCCTTTGCCTGCTCAACGATGTCCCTTATCTTCTTACTAAACTTCATTGCTAACTGTTTTCCTGGGTGATCACTCTCTATTCTGTGTGCATGTGTGTGTATGTGTGTGAGCCTGAGCGCAGTAAGCAGAGTCAGAAAGCCTGTCCATGCTACCAGCACACTGAGCAAGCAAGGCTGTGTAATTGTGTAAGTAACTATCCAGGCAGCTGAGTAAGTGAAGTGACTTCTAAACCAGCTGTGTATGACAACTGGAAGTGTTGGTTACTGGAGGGACCAGAGGTGAACAGTAGCTGGAGACACCCATTTAGGAGAGAAGGGTCAACATGGTAGGGTCATGGACTGAAGTCCAGGTAGACAACACCCACAGTCTTCCCGCCCTCCACTAAGCAGGTCATTTTGTCCTAGAAGGAGATCAGGCTTTGCAAGCAAGACCTGCCTTTCATAAATCCATGCTGCCTCGGCCCAATCACCTGGTTGCTCTGTGCACTAACTGATGAGCTCTCCAGAAGCTACAGGCAACCAGGACTTAACAACTGGCAAGGATGCAAACCTGAGTGCCCAGGATGTTGGATGGAGTTGGGGGGACCATGTTACCCATTAAGGGAACATGCAGGGGAGGGGAAACTGGGAGCAACAAAGGGGAGTGGGGGTAGACAAAAAAGGGGTATAAAAGAGGCTGGCTGGGTGTAAACCGGGGCCAGTCAGTGCTGGCCTGGCTGAGCTCAACACTTTATCACCACAGCCTGGCCTGTCTTCTTATAACATCTTTTCATAACACTCTCTGTGTAACCTCATTCTATCCCATGTATTTGTGCTGCAAGGACCAAGTGCCAGCTACTGAGGGATCAGCACGAGTGGAAAAGGGAAGATGGCAGATTCAGCAGCCACAATCCTTAGAGGGGCCTATTCCCCTGCTCAGAAGCAGGTCACTTGGAGACTGCAGATGACAGTAAGAGGGATGACTCCTAAACTGGGGCTGCACAAAGGGAGACAGAAGGGGAAGAGATTGCTCATCTTCTCTGTATGGGAGTAGGGAAGTATCAACAAGGGGCAGGGCTTGCCTCTTTCACCCAGAGGAAGGCATATGAGCAAGGCTGCTCGGAGAAATAGGGCCCAAGCCAGCCCAACCGAGGAGTCCTCAAGCCACGATGTCCTTCAGAGCTGCAGGCAGGTCCGGGAACATGAAGCTGTAGCCACTTTCCAGGGTGCGTTTTGGCACCACCCGCTGGCCCTCCAGCAGCATCACAGCCCGCTCCGCGCCAAAGACAGCGCGCACAGCCCAAGCGGGCATGGGCAGCAGCGCCGGGCGCCCCAGGGCAGCAGCGAGCTCCCGAGCAAAGCTGCCATTGGAGGTGGCAGGGGAAGACGGAGAGACTCCGTTGAAGACGCCTTGCAGGCCCTCAGTCTCCAGGGCATGACACACAATCCCAGCCAGGTCCCGAATGTGGATCCACGGGAAGGGCTGGAGCCCAGAGCCTATTGGGCCGCCGAGCCCCAGGCGGAAAGGCCAGATCATTTGAGCGATTGCACCACCACCTTGGCCCAGCACTACCCCTGTGAAAAGAACAGAGTGAGACCACAACCCCCCCGACCAACGACAAAAGGCCCCTTCACCCCCTGACCTACAAACAAGAGAGAGTCCTTAGAGGGCTGGACTGGAACACCACCCCAACAAGGAGAGGCACAAGACCTTCTCCCTCCTCTTCCCCCTCTTGCCCCAGCACCAAAGCAGAGCCACCCTGAACAGGCACGATGCCCCATCTCACCAGATCTCACCACAGCACCACGAGCTGGGCTCCCAGGGATGAGAGCTGCAGCCTCCCCGGAGCTCACCAGGCGTGAAAAGAAGTCAAAATCCCCCCCAGGACTGTCCTCAGTATACTCTGCTGTGGGGCTAGGGCGGTAATAGCCTGTGGGTGTAAGAGCAGTAAGGGGGTCAGGACTGAATCAGCCACCGCCCCCTTCCCCAACCTCTTCCCTGCCTCCAAGAGCCCAGAACTTGATCACTCCACCACAGACATCCCATATGAACAGCACAGCGTCTTTCTGGTGGCAGAGAGAGTTTTTGAACTACCAATGTGCTCTGCAAGTTCAGAGGGATGCACCGATGCTCAAGTCACGCTGGCAGCCCCAAGAACCAAATATACCAGCAAGTAACACACTGAGCTACCTGAATTGAAAAGGTCCATCTAAAAACTGGGCATGACTGTGGCAGCTTTTAAGACTGTAGCAAGCAGAAATGCAAAGAGATATACAGGGGGATTCAGCTGAGGCCCTGCTTAGGTGACAGCAAGAGAAAGCATAGGGACACAAATTCCTATCCAGCAGTAGGAAGCAGCTGATCAAGGCTTCCCTAAACACAATGACACTGATGGCAATGAAGGAGCATTTCAAGGCAAGACACGTGTCCTCCCAGAAGTGTGTTTCTGTCTGGAGGTTTGCCTCTTCAGGTCAGCTTGAGTCATGCCTCAGCTGGGCCCAACCAATACCTACGCCAGTGACGACAACCCAAGCATGGGGTGGCTGCTCAGCATCAGCAATGGCTTTGGCCAAGGTCTTGGTGGTCTCAACCCGGCTTCTGATGATCTCCTTGCAGAAGGCATCACCCCATCTGGGAAAGGGATAGCCACCGATTATAATCCCCACAAGGACACCCCAGGAAACAGCACCAAGGGGGCTCCCACCAGACCCCTGTTGACAAGCATAGGAGAGGTCACAAGAACTCCCTCCATGCTCCAGAGCAGGGAAGGACACAGAATCTAATTACCTAAGTGCATGGGGACTTTGGGAGACAGTGGCTCCTCACTTCCCAAAACAGGCCATGGGTTTTGGACTGCTTTAGGACAAGGGCAGCAGAGAAGCTGGACACCAAAGTTAGGTGATGTGAATCCTTCCCAAGTGCCTGGCAAAGGCATTTCTAAAACCACCATCACAGGAGTAA
This sequence comes from Strigops habroptila, assembly GCF_004027225.2. Classification (NCBI taxonomy): domain Eukaryota; kingdom Metazoa; phylum Chordata; class Aves; order Psittaciformes; family Psittacidae; genus Strigops; species Strigops habroptila. The sequence goes on from NC_044295.2 coordinate 2,411,371, forward strand.
AACTTTGGTTCTGATTTTACATTATCTAAACGTAGGCATCAGTGTAATTTTGGATACGTAGAACTATGCCAAGCCTCCAACACGTCTTCGAAAGGTCTCCCAGAACTTAACAGGCCCACAGAAATGTTTTGGATACTTGAAAACCCAGCTGTCAACTGTTCGGTAACCCAGATGCCAATTGTTCGGTAACCCAAGTGCTTCCTGTACACACTGTTTCCTCCCCAGATCTCTTCCACATTCTCAATACTGTCAACACTGGCCTGTCTTGCCTTCACCTTGGAACAGCACCATAGGAGATCAAGTTACCTGCGGAAAGGGTTGAGGACATTTTCACCGGCCAAGTTCACCACAGCGTCACACTGGGGCAGTCCAGACTGAGATAGCTGGTCCTAGGCAGGGATAACAGGGACATCACATACCCGGCCTCCCCTCTGCCCAAGCCTTCCCAACAACCAAGCAGTGCAGACTCCTAAGAACTCCAGCCAGTTCCTTCATGACACTGCCCGGAGCACAAGCATGAATGGTGACAGTTTTGCTCCTTGGAGCTACAGCGGAACCCATCCCAGTCACTATAAGCCATGGAGCACCCAGGAGCCTGAGAGTACATCCACAGGAGCCAGATGCCCCACTGCATATTCCCTGTATGCCACGGCAGGCCAGGGCAAGCGGGCTTGTTCCTCAGCCCTGGCACATCCTCCCTCTTGTGACCACTCCCCTCTCATACCCAGCTGATCCGATCCTTGCCCGCCTGTCGAGAGACGTGGGTCACTTCATGGCCACGGCTCCGCAGCAACTGGGTCAGGGCTGTGCCCACAAAGCCAGTCCCGCCACCTAGAAGACGGACAGTGTGTCACAGATCTGCTACCCGGACTGCCACAGGCGTCCCCATGCCCAGGGCACGCTGCTCGCTGCTACCCCTAACCCAGCCCCCCGAGGGCCTCCACTCCCCGCCTCCGGGCACCATGCAGCATATCCTCACCCCGGGGGCTCCAAACTCTGCCCGCAGCACCCTCAGCCCAGGCCAGCGCCGCTGACAGGGCCCCGCACGGCCTGGCTGTGCGCAGCGCACCGCGGGCCCAGCTCCCTGCGCCGGGCGGCCTCCCGCGGCCACCCCCCTCCCGCAGCGGGCACAGCGCGCCCCGCACTCACCCACCAGCACCCGCATGGCTGCGCCGGGTACATGTGCGCCAACGACGCATGCGCCTGGCTTCCCGCCGCGCTTAAAGGGCCAGCGTGCCCTCCAGCATTAACCCCTTCAGCGCCAGAGCGCAGGGTCGTGGGAAGAGGCGTTATCGCGGGGGTGTAATGCTGCCGCTGGGGTTTAGATGTCTCTTCTGAGATGGAACGGAGCGCGCGCTGAGAGACACCACTGCCCACCCGCAGGCAGCTGGCGCAGCCTTTGCTTCACACAAAGCTGCCTGTGTTGTCAGCTCCTTGTCTTGAAGAGCAGAGGGTGATGCCAGCCTGTGGGCAGGACCTCTATGCATTGGTGGCTGTTCTTCCCCTTCGCAGCACGATAATTTGAAATGGATCAGATAATGTTAAACACTGTTCAGTTTGGACCAACAGTTTAGTAATTGGCTGAGAATCATACAAAAAAGAGACATCTGAAAGTACCTACCTCATACTTTTCACTGAAGTATCATTTATGATTTGTGTGTGCAGGCTTTATCTGCATTATTAAATTAAAAAATGTCAGGAGCATTTCTGGTGCCTAAGTCAAGTGGTATGAAATGTGTGTCATGCTGTTTTTTAGCTACCAAATGTAGTGGTAGTTACCTCTGGCTGAGACTTGTCTATAGCAGGGTGAGCCAAATGGCTTGCTAGAAAATACTAACCTTCAGGTGCAGCGACCTCCATCATTGTACCTGAACATAGATATCTTAAAGTGAAGCTGCATTCCATCCCAATGTCTTTAAATAGAAAGTTTACATTTATTTTCTACTAGTTTAGATCCTTTGGAAGACTAGTGGGCACTGAAGTTATAATAGCGGCCGGTAGAAAAAACTCATAGAAATACCTATGGTACGTGGTCAATGAAATGCTTACAGTGCATGGTGTACACAGAGGGATATTCCTCTGGTATTTTCTCCACCAGTTTAGGATGGTTCTGTGTGCATAGGAATATAGGCATCTGCATTTGAACTTATGGTATAGATCCCTTTTATTGCAAAAGAGAGAAAGAGGTAACTATGGATAATGATCGATTTATTTTTAAGTGATATTATTTCTTTCAAGTAGGAGCTCCTTCTTTCAAGTAGGAGCAAACAATGAATTTAAAAAATTACTTTCTCTGAAAGGTAATTTCTGATTTCTAGTCAGCCCTGGCATTTAACTTACGCTGTAATATCATGAGAACTGAGTAGGCCTCTGGTAGGATGGTGCTTACATGAGGACTCCAGAAGTCGTCCTTCAGAGACGTAGTACAAAAGCTTTTTATACCAGAATTTCAAACCACTGCAAGCAGCTGTAAAGTTGAACTTAGACATATTATCTTCAGACCATGTCAGATTGTTATGCTACCTGCTTATTTATCACAGAGAAATAGCTCCCACCCTATTGCAAACACTCATGCAATGCACACAAACACATGGACCCAGAAGAGAGCACTTCAGCCACAAGATCTCAGTTGCCCATCAACGCTTGATGGTTGGAACCTGAATTCAAGTGGTTCCACTCATTTCTAAGAGAAGTCATTAAAAGCCAAATAGAGGGAAAACAAATAGTTGAAAACTGAGGAGTTCCACACAAATAAATCATTCTGTTCACTCTAATTTATCTTTGTATGTTTACAGTGAGAATATCTCCACCTGAACTGGCTGTGTTCCAATGCATAGAAATAAGGCACTGCCAGAGCTGGAGTTTTATGTCCTAATACACAGTTGGATTAATTACAGCTTTAAAATGCTTGTGGCTTTTGAATAGTTATAAAAGGATTCTATATTACGGCTCAGATGGATTGTAAATGTCTAACTGTGATTAAATGAATCCAGACCTTCATCTGATCTAATTCTCCTAGATTTCTTTTATACCTCCTGCTTTCATCCATTACACCAACCATCTGTAATCACAAGAGACTGTTGAAAGAAAGCCCCGATGTCCCTTGATGTCCCTTGTTTTACATTCTAAATATCTGTCTGTAGTGAATTGGACACTGTGGTCATTGTCATGCTTAGTAAAGGTACTAAAGAAAACCTTTCCTTTTTAACTGTTTTTTCAGAGACCCTTTTACCTCCTGGTTTCGAAGGGTGTAGATGAAAGGGTTTAGCATCGGAATAACAATAGTATAGAGGATAGAGATGGTGTTGCTTTTGTCAGGTGAAGATGTGGCCCCGGGCTGAGCATACATGAAGAAAACAGCCCCAAAGAACAAGCTGACAGCCAGCATGTGAGAAGAGCAAGTGGAGAAGGCCTTGCGCCTGCTCTCAGCTGAAGGCATTCGGACAATAGTGATGATTATATAGCCATAGGAGATAAAAACCACCAAGGCAGTGCCCACAATAATTGATCCGCATACAGCCAGCATTACAATTTCATTGACAAGTGTGTCTGAGCAGGAGGCGTGCATCACTGCAGGGACATCACAGAAGAAGTGGTTTATTTCTTTGGGCCCACAAAAGGACAGATTGAATGTAAAGCCTGTCTGGATTGTGCAATTGATGCAGCCTGATAGATAAGAGCCCCCCACCATGAAAATACAAAGTCTCTTATTCATGATGATTTGGTACAGCAGTGGATTACAGATGGCAGTGAAGCGATCATAGGCCATCATAGCAAGGAAGAAGGCTTCTGTTGTACCAAAGAGAGAGAAGAAGAACATTTGAGATGCGCAGCCATTGTAGGAAATTATTCGTCTGCCCAGTGAGAATGTCAGTGCTGCTTTGGGAGTGATGACAGAGGAATAGCAGATGTCCAAGATGGACAGGTTCTCTAGGAAAAAGTACATGGGAGTGTGCAGCTTGGAGTCCGTTCTAATGATGAGGATCATGCAGGCATTTCCTACCACAGTGACAACGTACATTGCTGAGAAGAGAACAGAGAGGAGGACTTGCGATTCTGGGTAAGACTTGAACCCAGTCAAAATGAACTCGGTTGCCTTGGTGTGATTTTCCATGTTTCCTTTCAGATGATGTTCAAATAAGAAATTAGGCCACAGTGAATTTCAGATACTTTGCCTGGAGAAGCAATTAGAAGTATCAGATAAATAATAAGATATATGAAACATGAGAAATATGAAAGATTAAGATGTAAAACAATGGAAAGTGGATTCATCTATCACATCTGAAGATTTTCTAATGTATTCAGTTACAGATGAACCAATTATCCTGTTATATTCTCTTCAGTGGAAAGAATTACTCTGCATGCAGCTCATCCAACCTATTTTAAAGGTCTACGTTACAATCAACCTAGAAAGAGGCATTTCATTCTCGAGTTAGTCTAAACTACTTCAGATGTAACTGAGCAGAAAAATCTCGCTCTAAGATTGTAGCTCACCCAAGAAAGACACTCTCCCCTCGACACAAGAACAAATGAAAATGCTTCTTCAGTTGATGCAAAACAATTTTAAAAATACGTGTGCAAAGAAATGCATAAAAAAAGTGTGGATAATTGTAAAAATAAAGCCTATTGTTATAAAAAAGGCAACACGTCTTTAAGTGAGAAACTGAGGGTTTACGTTTTTGAAAGTACTTGGAAGAAAAAGCTCAGATGTTGAACTTTTTTAAATACATTTTCTCTATTTTACTTCACACAGGATGTTCAAACAACATTAATTGACACAATATTTCAAGCAAATCCTTTTCAATTATATTTAGTTATTTTGTTTTCACAAGTCGGGTGTCATCTCACCTACGCTTGAATATATACACTGGGTTGATGCCTACATTATAACTAATAATTTAGATTACCTTTAAATTCAGTGGCTAGAAATAAGCACTCCCACTTGAGAATATTTACCATAGAAGTTATAAATCATGTTCTAGGATTTTCTGTTTCTCTCCATTGACTTACAAGGAAGTCCAGCTCAGTCATAGTTAACTACGTATTTATGAAGATGTACATAGATGTATAAAGCTGAGCGGCATGAATCCCCATCCAGTTGCTGATATTTTGTCTGCTCTGTGTAATTTCCATTAGATAAGTTATAATCACCCTCATGTACCTAATCTTTTTAAACCAATGAATTAATTTTTAACACATTACTACAGCTTTAAGTAAAAGGCTTTTTTAAACCAGCTGACAGAAACAAAAACTAAAAATGAAGTTGCCGGAGATGCTGTTACAGCCAGTGAGAGGGGCACGTCAGTAAGATTTTTGGTTCACCTGAGGTCTGAAGAAGTCTCTGGGTTGTCAGTCTCTCTGTTGATCAAACAGAAAGTGTGTGAGGGCATTCTTCTTAACATCTTGCTCATATATACTTCAATAGGTGTGCATAAAACCACCGGGGATTCAGCTTCCAGAGTCTTCACAGCAGACATCTGAACCTCAGGTGAGGTATTTTTCCTTTGTGCCATTTGCCTTGCCTGCAAAAGAAAAAAACTGAGAGGAAAACCCAATCAATAAAGTATATTGATACCTCTGTGTGTCTTTTATCCCTACATTTTTCACTGTTTCTTCTACAGTTCACTGTAGAACTCTTCCTGTCCCTTTTAGATTTCAACACTGTGGACCTAATCAAAATCCTATGAGCCATTAGAATCTGCCTCCTTCCAGAGCAGTGGGATAGAACAGACACCCTTGCCTTTCCCCAACCAATGTGTTTCACTAAACACGCTCTCTTTGACTGGCAGGAGCAGGGTACTCACATCCCTAAACTTGGAGATGCAATACAGATGGCTAAAAATGAGGGTCCAGCCTCTAAGGGACTGGATTCCAGCAACCACTCCAGGAAGGAAAAAGCATCTCACAACTCCTGTATGGGAATCTCAGACACCCTAGACATGCTGTTATTTTTCAACAAACAAACTTGCATTCTTTTCGGCACAGGAGCATGACATTTAGTTATAGGGGATTATATGAAATGATCTTTGTTTTGGAGGGTGTTTTTAAATAAATCTACATGAAATAGTTGCTTCTCTTCTAGATATGAAAGGTACTCAAATTTTGTGACTCATGATAGATCGATGCCTTCTCCAACCAAACTGTTTGACTTTTGCATACATTCTCATCAGGTCCCAGAGGCAGACGATAAGATTAAGAGGGATAGTAAGGTTCTCAAGAGCTACGATTACACTCCTAGTCTTATGTACATTACTTCTGGGAGGTGATTTATTTACAATGCTCCAAAGGCACCTAACCTTGAATTTAGAAGTCTTCATTAGGAAAGCTTCCAGAAATAAACCTTTAGATGCAAGAGAGTACTTGCACTCTCAGAAGATTTGTGTTTGTCTAATACTTGTCTGTGTTCTCTACTTCCCCAAGAACACTTAAGTACCCCTGTTGAATAGGTAATTGATTATTTGTTTCAGGTTATCTAACTACATCATTATCAGTGGATATAAAAAATCAAAACAACTGGGTGGTAGTCCTCTTCGCAGTATATTTGAAGGATTTTCTGAACATCATTTCAAAGCAATCACCTTCAGATCAATGCTTTAAAACCAGTCAATATGTGTAGCCAAATAACTGTATTATAGGAGCTACACACCTCGTAAAATTTAATATTCCAATGGAAAGCTCACTAAGGAGTACTGAAATGCTGTGGTTTTCACTTTATATATGAAAAACTGAAATAAAGAAAGAAATACTTTATGTTTTCATTGGTGTACAAATGCTTTAATATATTGTAATAAGAATGCAGTGGGCTTGACACTCTATTGATTTTGACTGAGATAGAGTTAAATTTCTTCGTAGTAGCTTATATGGGGCTATATTTTGGATTTGTGCTGAAAACAGTGTTGATAGCACAGGAATAGTTTAGCTGCTGCTGACAAATGCTTGTACAATGTCAAGGCCCTTTCTGCTTCTCACCCTACCCCACCAGTGAATAAGCCGAGGGTGGCCAAAAAGCTGGGAGGGGACACAGCTGGGGCAGCTGATCCTGGCTGACCAAAGGGAATTTTCATACTCTATGACTTGATACTCGGCAAAAAAAGCTAGAGGAAAGAAGGAGGAAGGGGGAGGGAGACACTTGGAATGACGACATTTGTCTTCCCAAGTAAGCCCTGCTTTCCTGGAAATGGCTGAACAACTGCCTGCTGATGGGATATAGTGAATGGATTCCTTATTTTGCTTTGCTTGTGCACACAGCCTTTGCTTTACCTATTAAACTGTCTTTATCCCAACCCACAAGTTTTATCAATTTTACCCTTCTGATTCTCTCACTCATGCCACTGAGTGGGGAATGGGCGAGGGGGTGTTTAGGGCTTAGCTGCCTGCTGCAGCTAAACCACAAACAACATATCAGTCTGCTCTAGGCATTACAGGCTGTCTTTAAAATTCATGGGAGAGATAGGCACTGTTGGAGAATGATTCATAACATCTCTATATTAACGGCAAATGTTCAAGCTGTATAGAAAAAGTATTTCCTGGGGATGATAATGTGTCTCCATGAATAGCGAAAGTGCCCAGGGTAGGTGCTTAGATGTCTCATTAGACATTAGACTTAGATGTCTAATTTTGGTGTATTTTGGGGGAAACCCATGCTGATATACGCAACTCTTTATGTGGCTCCTGATCTCAAACACAAAACTAAAGAACTACTGGGTTTATTTTTCTTTGCCTCCTTTCCCATGGAACTGTTCACAGTATATTGTAGATTCATATTTTATCAATTACCCATTCTGTCATAGCAAATTGTCTATTAATACCTGGAACACAGCCAGCACGTTACATTTCTGGTGATAGCTTCCCAGTATGGGCCACTTCAACCTGTTCTTGACACTTCTCCTTAAAATTGTGATCAAGTCCTCAAAAAGGTTTGCATGAGATGTATGCATGGCAACAGGATGCACAGAACAAGTTCTTCCAGAGGTGTCTGAAGGTGGCCTCTCCGGAAAGCCAGATGTTTCATTACCTGCAGAATCTGAAAAGGCAGTCTGCTAGTACAGAGCAAAGTATGCTGATATGCTAGTCCATATCAGAAATGAAGGTCTCAGTTATAAACTCAAACCCACGTTTATCATGGTCGCATGCATTCAGCTGACAGATATTTAATATTTGTTACAGAATATGAAACATTTTGAATCACTGTGATATCCAGAGCATGGAGTAGAGGCACTTTTTATCAGATTTTCTCACAGATAAGCAGTATTTAACTCAGGTGCATCAACTGTGTCTCCAGACTCCTTCGCATTCAATGGGAAGACTTGGACTGCAGTCTGTGGGTCAGACTTTAATGTCATGACTCCTGCTGACATAATGCTGGATCCAGGGCTCATGAAGCTGAGGAAACAGTGATCTATCCTGTCAGTTGTGTTTGCATTTCTTCTTGGAGTGAATTAGTTGGTGTGCCCTGGCTACAGTAAGTTTATTCAGGGTACCAGGGCTCTGGTGTGAACCAGGGACTGAGTCCTGATTCTGTATCTATGCCACAGCATGAGCTATTCATGCTATATTCCCTCTATTGCTATATTAGAAAAGTTGTTTCCTTCTGAAGATGTTTCATTTTCTCCTAAATCAGGTATCTAAGAAAGTTAAGATTACTCATCCTTTTCCACTGCCTGCTTCTTTCCAGGGACAATAACAGAATCTCAGAGTAAAGGAATCAGATGTGGACATCTGCATTTTACATGCCTTTTACAATCCCACCCAATGTTTTCTGGACCTAGTAATATAAACAAAATCTGGGGTTCAGTTTCTAGCATTGCCAAACCTTCTCTTTAAAACTGGAGCAGTCATCCAGCTGGAGACTTAAGAAAGGTAGGCAGCACAGAACCCTAGGGGAAAAATAAAGAAGAAAAAACCCTCTCAACCACAAACCGTAGTGTGTACATAGCTCAAACTCAGATTTACCAAGGTCTAGTTCAATAAATATGGTTACTACTTGCATGAATAGGAGAGGTTCACTTCATCATGGGCCTCCTGACTTTGGTTCATCAGCACTGCCAGTTGATCTTTGTGAGCAAAGCACCTTCTCCAGAAGTCTTTAGCTGATTTCTTAGGTGTGTCATGTGCAAGTAAAGCTCTTCCTCAGGACAAACCTGACCTCTTTATTTCTAAGACAATATATGAGGGGATTCAGAAGTGGCACAACTACTGTGTACAGGATTGATACCAACTTGTTAGCACTGTAGGTGTACATGACCTTAGGGTGGGCATAAGTGAAAAGAGTGGTGGAGTAGAACAATATCACTACGGTCAAGTGGGAACTGCAGGTGGAAAAGGCCTTTTGCCTCCCTTGAGAAGAAGGGATCTTCAACACCATAAACACGATGCAAATATAAGAGGTGACCACAGTACACAGAGGCACCATGATGACCATCAGAGCCAAGATGAAGTCCACTAGCTCAGCCAAAGAGGAATCGCTGTAGGAGATATTCAGTAGGGGTGAAATGTCACAGAAGTAGTGATTGATTTTGTCTACATCATAGAACGAGAGCTGAGCAATAAAGCTCAGCTTGATGGAAGAGGTGATGAAACCACACATCCAACAGCCAGCTGTCAGCTGAGCACAGAACTGATGAGTCATGATGAGTGAATATCGGAGAGGTTTGCATATAGCCAAGAAGCGGTCATAGGCCATAACAGCTAACAGAACATACTCAGTACAAACAAAAGTCACAAAGAAATACAACTGTGTCATGCACCCGTGGAAGGAGATATGTTTGTCTTGAGAGAGGAAATCTACAAGCATCTTTGGCTCAATGACAGAAACATACCAGATCTCTAAGAAAGACAGATTTCCTAGGAAGAAATACATGGGTTTTTGCAGACTGGGGTTAGCTCGGATGATGAGAATTGTAAGGAAGTTTTCCAACACAGTTAATAAATAAGCCAGAAGTAAAGCAGAGAAGAGGAGTAGCTGCAGTTCAGGAGTGGTGGGAAAACCCAGGAGAATGAAATACCTGACACTGGTTTCATTCCTCCCACCCATTCTGTATGGGAAAGATGAGCCTTATCGACCTGCAATAAATTAAATCAATGAAAGGTAACCAGACAGGCTTAACACTCGTATCGATGTTACACCACACTTAAGACACTGTAAAAATTCAGACACTTTCTTGCTGGGTTTCTAGAAATTAATTGTGTGAAATTCATGTACTCAGTTCAACATTGTTCATGATAAAGCTGTAAGCATGTTTTACTTTTTACTTCTTGGAGATCAATAGGAACTACCAGTCCTATCTCAGCTAAGACACAAGTCTAAAAGAAGTCACATGAATCATGCTATTATATTGTCCATCCAGTATGAAGAAAAATTAGGCTATGAGCTTTTAGATAGATATTTACATTGACAATGTTTTTGTTTCTATATCTATACATTTCTAAAGTTATACCATATATAGCCCATGAACTGGGAGGGAACTGGGAAGTACCACAAGAATATATACAATTTCATATTAAAAAAAGCCAAACATGTCTGAAGAACCCTATTAGAAGTTTCTATGGCTAGCTCTGAAGAGACTTATAGCTACGTAAAGCTTATGGAGACACAGACGTACACATAGCATCCCACATATAGCATAAGTATAAACTATTTCTAGCTCTGGGTCTGGTTTGTTTGTAGCTAACTCAGATTATTCCTTAAGAATGCCTTAGCCTGTGCTTATAAAAACAAAACTGTTCTCAACCTTCTGTAGTGGGAATTCAGAGTGGAATCCACTGCCTTAGCTGATCCTGGAGAGTATGATCAATAGGGAACAGATGAAGTGCAGATTGTTGTGTCAGTTGCATGATTTATACTAACACAGGTAAATTGACCACATTATTTATATTCAGTGTCTCATGAGATTTGACGTGGCAAATCCCAGTGGAAGCAATCACAGAAAGAGGAAGGATGTTATTGTTTCCTCTCTGATTCCATACAGAGTAGAAGTACGAAACTCTGAATATGTCTAAGATTTTGTCTGAGACACTGAACCCAGCTCATGTCTACTGATATCTATAGGGCACAGGGAAAAAACTAAACACCAAAATGTCACAATCCCAAAGCACTGGAGCAGAGGATATGACCTGAATCATTCACCATAACTCAGGTTGGGCTGAGAGAGATTGGAGAGAGTCCAGCAGAGGCCAACAGTGGTCTAGAGTATGGATACTAAGAATAGTGCTGGTCTTGTTTTGTCTGGTGAGAAGAAGATTAAGAGGTGATCTCGTATCAGCCTGTAACAACCAGAATGGAAGTTACAATGATGACAAGGTGAACTTGTCAGGTGTGACAGAAAGTGTAACATAGGTCAAACCCCACAAACTGTAACTTAGCAGAGTGCATCAGGAGAAGCTTTTTTATGCAGAGGGAAATGCAGCCTTTAGCAAGATCAGATCCAGCAAAAGGCTAAATCTCTATACTTGCAGGTTTATGGTTCTGTTGTCTCAAATGGTTCTAGATCTTTATACATAGGCAAAAGAGTTGAAGCCAGAGCCCTGCACACATGCAGTTCAAATCAATTGATGTACAAATTGCCAGTTCTGATCTCTGCAGTCTCTGAAATTGTCAGAGGCTTGATAAAGTAGGGACACGATAGGGTTGGTTTGGGTTTGGATTTGGTTTGGTTTGTTTCTTTCTCTGTGTGAGACAAAATTAAAACACCTTCGCCCATCCCACCTCTTTATGACAGACTCAACTTCCCTCTTTCATTCACAGCTCCACCATTCAGCAGCACAGCGGGATGTGGATTGGGGAGTTATGGTCACTACACAACAGTTTCTGCCCATGTAAAGAGGGACATTGCTGGATCTGCTCATGAAAAGGGTTTTGATGATTCAACCTATACAACAAGTCCCAGCCATGGTGTGCTCGTGCCCTCATGATGAGGGTGACACAAGGACGGACTGACACATGTGTGCTCAGGCATGCCCACATGGAACCATGCCCATATCTGTAAGCTCACACAAAGCCAGAAACATCAGCAACTGGGGACTCTGCTGAGGAGATGCTGGGACCACCCTGGCACAACAGGGCTCAGGTACTACCGGGAAGGACCAGACCCCAGACATGCTCCTGCTCTTCCCTGAGGACCCGCAGAGACTGCACAGAGAGGGGATGGGACACATGAGCCCAGCAGAGGTGTCCTGAGAGCACTGTTAGTGTTGCAGCAGGGTCCAACCCTCCCAGCAGAAGCCCATCTGCACACAACAATGGCCTTCGCTCTAAGAGAGGTGAGGGGAGCAAGAGGAAGGGATGTGGGCTGTCCTCTCCCACGACAGTCCTTGGGCATGCGGAAGAGAAGCACCAGAGTGGTGCCCATTTCCTGACAACTTGGCTACAATTGAGCCCACAGGAATGAGCCAGGAGCACATCCCCTGCCTGCACGGGATGCCACCAGCCCTTGATCTGAGGCTTCTGCTGCGCTGACGTGTTTCTGCCCTGGAAACCCTTGGGCCTCTCATCCTGGCACTCACAGAAGCCTTCCTATGGCAAAACACACGAGCCAGGAAATTAAAAGGCAGCAGTGCCGGAAACCGGGACATGGCTTCTGAAGCACAAAGTGTTTCATGAAGTGATTTAATCGTAAGACCCAATTATTTCTTTTTGGTTTTCTGAACTACACAGTCTTTCTGTCATTAAAACTGCTAATGTTTTTGCAAGGAAAGGTTTTTTCTTATCAAGATCTTTTGGATAGAATCCTTGATTTCCTGGTTCCTCAAGCAGTAAATGATGGGATTGAAAAGAGGAACAACAACAGCATAGAAAGCAGACATGATTTTGTTTGTGTCGTTAACTGGAAGTGTTTTGGGCCTCACATAGATGAAAATGCTTGTTGCATAGAAGACAATGACCACTATAAGGTGGGAGGCACAGGTGGAGAAGGCTTTTTGGCGACCTTGTACAGATGAAATGTGAAGGACAGTGAAGATAATATAGATATAAGATAGGATTACTACAGAGAGAGGCATCAGGAGAATAAATAAGGCAGCCACAAAATCCATCAGAGCTGCTCTTTCCAAATCCGTGCAGGCTAAGTTCAAGAGAGGAGAAACATCACAGAAGAAATGGTTGATTATGTTGGGTCCACAGTATGTCAGCTGAGACATAAAAAATACTTTGCATCCAGAAATTAAGAAACCAGTCAACCAAGATCCAGCAATAAGATAGACACAGACAGTGTGTCTCATGATAGTAGAGTAATGGAAAGGCTTGCAAATGGCAACATAGCGATCATATGCCATGACAGCCAGGAGGAGACACTCAGTGTTGCCGAGGCTGAGGAAGAAGTACAGCTGTGTCATGCATCCCATGAAGGAGATTGCCTTTGTCACTGACACAAAGCTCAGTATTGTCTTGGGGAGTGTGACTGTCACATACCAGATCTCCAAAAAGGACAAATTACTCAGAAAGAAATACATGGGGGAGTGAAGGTTATAGTTTGTCCAGACAGTGAGGATGATGAGCATGTTTTCTGCTAAAACTAAGAGATATGCAGTGAGAACTATTGGAAAGAAGAGAATCTGCAGACGAGGAGAAATGGGAAATCCAAGGAGAATGAATTCTTTGACCATGCTGTGATTGCTCACCGCCGTGTCTCCCATCTACCTCTGTAAAGACAATGACATTAGTGACTTACTTTTAGTGATTATAATACATTAGAACACCTCTTTCTCTCTTCGCCCCCCCCCCCAGCTATTTTACATTCCTTTCACACTGCAGTCAAATTAATATTAGTGTTTATAGTGCTGTAAATATTCATTGAATAATCATTAAAGTATTCCAAGACAATGGTATTTAGGACAAAATAACAACAATCCTGAATTCTCTCAGTGACATAATGCCAGACTTCTGGATCTTCTTGAGGGCAATATCTGTTCTACCTAGTGATTTTTAACTTGTGCAATGAACTTATTTCTGCATTTATGAACAGACTTGTCAGAAAATCAATCACCAAAGATCCTTCTTAAAGTAACAAAATATTCTCAATATCAGCAGCAGTATTTACATGATCATTACCAATGGCTCCTTCTTTTGTAAAGTTGAAGCTTTCTTAAAGGTCAGAATTCAAGCTGTAACTTTGACAACATTAAACCAATAAGCTTAAATAAAGCTTTTCTGTTCCATAGACCATGTGTCCAGAAATTCTTCACCCAAAATCCCATTTGAAAACTCCCCACATTGTCTCACATTGCCAAAGAGTTTTGAGAGATTTGGAAGGGAAGGGAAGGAAAGGGAAGGGAGACTGATAAAAAGTATCTTCAGTAGATAGACACTGCTTCACTTTGTTTGCATGGTAATTCATAGATACTCTGTGAGAAATGAGATTTGCTGTGTGGCTTCTCAATGAAAAGATTCCATTAAAACACTCTGACAGGGAAGTGTTCTTTCCTGCCATAGTTCCTTTTCACCAGCTTCATTAGCCAATATACTACTCAGCAGACCTAGAGAAGGAGTTATTAATATTTATGATAAGAAATACTAGATTAGTAAATACTTCTATATCACTTACAAGTCTGAGTCCTTGTACCAATGCTGAACAGATCACTTGAAGTTCAGAGAGCTTGTGCCGTGATATCTGCTTATTATTCCTTCATTTTCTTGAAGACTTCACTTGGGCATTTGGTTTATTCTTCCAATGGGACCAATCAAAGAAACAAATGATTTCTTCTCTCCCTCGCCTGGCAATAGTATATGTCATTTAGCTTAAAGAACCCCAAACAACTCAACCCCAAACAACTCATACATGCAGTGACTTGGGATCACACTTGGGAATCACACTTTGGAATGAAGTGGTGGCAAAGTTATTGATAATGTAGAGGCATCCTTAAATACTCCTGTTCAAAAAACGTGTATCATTTCAGAAGCGAGTGTTTTTATCACACAAACACTCCAGAGACAGCCCAGATGAATGACTTGACAACTCTGTGAGGAGCTTTTCCTCCATCTAAGGATATTCTGATGGCTCACACCTATTGTTGTTATTGTTTTGGGTTTTCTTTTTAATCTTATCTCAGCACATGTGGTCAGAATATTAGGGTTTTTAATGCTTTCTATATACATCTATTCAATATATTCTATGATATTCCAAATAGAGAAAAAATCTACATTGTTAAGATCACAGACAGATCACTCCCTAGAGTAAATTTAGTGGTGCAGATGTTGACAAAGGCATCAGAGGTGCAGCCACTGACTCATGAACCATACAAAATTCACAAACAACTGTATACTCATTCATATTCAGACTAATACACAGTGACTTCAGCAGAATTTATAAGACAGAATTTAATGAAAATATGCTAAAAATGGGGAGAAAAAAAATCTGTTTCATTTACAGTGACCAGTATAGAAAGTCATCAATTTATTTAGTGTTTATTTCAACCTTCCTTAAGAAGTTGGGCTTCTCCTATCCCACTGTGAACACTTTCTTCTGCTCTTTTCCATGAGGATTGATTCAGTCCTAAATACAGGCTTCTTGCAGAACATGAACTCCTGTGGAGTGCCTGAGACCTCCCCTTTTGAATAGGCAGATACAACACAGGAACTGCAGAAGAGTATCTTCCTTTTGGCATCACATTTGTAAATCGAGCAGAATAGCGAAGATTTTTACAACATCAGGCATGTGAGGCACAGGCGTCTCACCTTAGCTGTCAGCTATGGACTGGAATTGGATCACATGCTGTTAAAAGAACATTTCAATTGTGTTCTCAGTACCGTTGGTGTATGACATCCCAGTCATGTCTTTTTGTTCCCTGAAGTGCCTGTGAGCCAAATCAATAAATTCATCATGCATAAGTCTTCATCAGAGAATAACGATCATTTGAAGGTAATAGGTAGAAAGCTGATTTCTTGTTGAGGATAAATGGTCATATGTGTGCCTCAGTTTCTTTCAGTTACCAGCATTATGCAGATTGCAGTTCTGAATACAACCTAAATCTGAAAACCTTTCCTTCTAACTCTTACACTTACACTCTGTCTCTAAGGAACTATCTTAATAGAGGACAGTCTGAAGACTTTTTTCAAAGCCTCTTTAACCTCCTGGTTCCTCAGACAGTAAATGAAAGGATTGAGCATGGGAGTCACAATAGTGTATGCAACTGACACCAGCTTGTTTAAGTCAAAAGGGTGGATTCTCTTGGGCCGGGCATACGTGAACAAAGTGGCTGAAAAGAAGATAATGACTACAGTGAGGTGAGAAACACAGGTGGAAAAGGCTTTCTTCCTGCCCTGGGCTGTGGGGATTTTCAGGATGGTGCTGATGATGCATATGTAGGAGATAATCATGATGGAGAGGGGAATCAGCAAGATCAGCAAGGCCAGGATGAAATCTACTATTTCAGCTATTGTCATGTCAGCGCATGACATGTTCAGCAAGGGGCTGATGTCACAGAAGAAGTGGTTGATGACATTGGAGCCACAAAAAGACAGCTGAGAGATGAAAACTACTTTCAGCATGGAGGCCAAGAAACCAATGAGCCAGGAGCATGTGGCTAGCTGTATGCAGAGCTGGTGGTTCATGATGACTGGATACATTAGGGGATTACAGATGGCCACATAACGATCATAAGCCATGACAGCAAGGAGGACACATTCAGTACAAATAAAGGAGCTGAAGAAGTAAAGCTGAGTCATACAGCCTTCAAAAGATATATTCTTGCTTTCAACAAGGAAATTCGCTAGCAGTTTGGGGACAGTGACTGAGGTGAACCAAACCTCCAGGAAGGAGAGGTTGCAGAGAAAGAAATACATGGGCTTGTGAAGCTGGTGGCTCATCTTTATCAAGATAATGATGAGTAAATTTTCCAAGATGGTCAGCATGTAGGCCACCAGGAATATCACAAAGAGCAACATCTGAAGTTCCGTCATAGCTGGAAATCCCAAGAGGATAAATTCCTGGAATTCTGTGCTGTTTTTCTGCTTCATGGCAAAGGCCACAGCATCAAGCTTCAGAGAAAAAGTAAAAAAAAGAAAAGGGAAAATATATGGAATATTTTTAAAATGAAAGAAATAGTGAGAAGAACTGCAGAGGAACAAAGGAAAAATGTCAGCTGGAAAAGAAGAAAGGAGGAATGATGATGAAAAAGGAAAAACATGAGAGGGATAAAAGGAAGAACATTATTCCATTCAGATCATATACCATTTGGAAGATATAAGAACAACTTCAATATCAATATTTTGAGATCTGATTCATAACTAGTAGCCTAGATTATTATTGAAACCTAAGGGTGCTGAATGGCCACATAACAGTGGGTTGCCCAGTTTTCTTTAACTTGCAGGGGGTCCTGAATATCCAGGACGAGTCTGCATGACACAGGCAATTTGGCTTAGTTCTGCACAACTACGTCATTCCTGTGCTGCCTGTGGAGTAGAGCTTTGTCCCCATTACATTTTCCCAGCCGAAAGCCTCAAGATATTCACTGAATGAAACAAGTATTTCCAGAGAGCAAGAGATGTTACTCTAAATTAAGCTCTCAGGGAAGGTGAATTACATTTTGAAGGGATGCATTTCTCTGTGTCTCTTCCCCTCCCATCCCCATTTTTCCATTTCTCCATCTATTCACCTTCTTGAACAATTTGATGAGCTGATTTTCATAGATAATTCTCAACTGCTACAGGTCAAAAATGAAAAGAAAAAAAACCCTTTCAAACTGGAAAATGCACATTTCTCCCCTTTACCTATACCATCCTCTAACCTTACCTAAGAAATGCTTTTTCATCTTGTTTTAAAGTTCCTCTAATGCAATATTTTATTTCAAGTTAAAAGGAATGAAACAAACCACCTCTTCCTCCCTTCCCAGAATTAGCAGAGAAAAGCATATTATAAACGAGGTTTTCAGTGCTGGAAGGACATTCATCCTCATAAAACAATTCATTGACATTGAAAAAACAGTCAAGATATTGTTCATTTAAAGCCTTTTATGGCTTCAGAAGTGGTAACATAAACCATGACTGAAGATTTGTAATGTGCAAGCACACGTAACACTGTAACCATATTACTGTTAACTTTTACCACACTGAGAAATTCTACAGGTCTAAGTAGAGCAATATTTTGTCTTTTTTTTTTTTTAGTGCAAAATACATTATTAACCATTGTGTCTCCTTAGTAGATGTATTCAGCGCTTCCTGACCTGACCAGTATTAGTTCTACCTATAGAACTATACCCATTAGTTCTGAGTGTTTCAAATTGTTCATCTTGCACATCAGTCCAGTCTCTAAAGAAGCACTCAAAGTGAGTGATTCTGATTCTCCTAAGTCAAACACAATGCTTATGTTTTCCTGTGACTTGAGCTAGAGTAAATACCTGAGCTATCGTACCATCAGAAGACTATTCTGAGAAGCTGGAATTCATCTGCTGAAGTTTCGATAGCTATCAGTTTAGTTACCTAATATAAAATATACTCAGCTTGTCTCCTTTCTTGGGAATATAGATACACAAGCATTTCCAGGTACTACTGCTCTCATTGAGAGGAAAAGGTCTAAAATAGATGAATCATTCCATAGCCATGTCTGTTTCTCTCTTCCTTCTATAAGTGCATGTCAACAAGCAGCTCAGAAGCCTAGATGCGTTGCTCAGTGTAGTTCATATGCCTGCTGTAGATGCTGAAATGCCAGTGGATTCATTCCTCCTTGGAAGAAGGTGATTACCCTACAAAAAATCCTCTTCTTACCTTCACATCACTTCAGCAGTGCTTGTGGTTCCATTCACGGAAACTCTCTTCTGAGAGGTATAGAAGCACCCATTTGCCAGCCTGATGTGCCCTCTAGAGAGGTGTGCTCCTACCAGGGGCTTACATCACGGATGTCACAAGGAGACTGCCAAGCCTCGTACAGCCCACTGGCTATTACCTGCTGCTGTTGTTTCACGTGAGCACCACAGATACAGGCTAAGTGTTAGGCTGGCAAGGTGAAGCAGACAAGGAAGTCAGTGACAAGTATGAATCAGAAGGGAGCAGTGTGTTACAACCTAAGGACTAGCCTATAGCATGATAAATCAGTGGCTTAAGATGGAAGGTATGGATTCTAAATAGAGGTACTAGGTTGTGGGTCATGTTTGATACAACCAGGGTGTGGGATATTCAGGCTTCTAAGAAAATACATACGGACTAGGCTAGACAATGAGTCAAAGTCAAAATGAATGTACCAGAATAGGCAACATTCATAAAGATTGGGGTAGTGGGTAAAATGTGAAGCTAGACCAGATTAGCTGAGATACAAAAATGAATTAAAGCTAACGAAGGAGTCAAAAGTCAATGTTGTAGCCACGTTATTCTCCACTGCCAGTGAATTTCCCAGACATCCACCAAGCCACCTTCAGAAATAACTCCAGCAGTGCTTGTGGCACAGTAATTCAAGCCTGATGAACTGTCCCCGTCGCCCCCCAGTCCCCCCTTCCCCAGCTCTTCCTTCTGCAGTAGCATCTCCAGCATTTGGTGCTTTCGTCTCTGGAGATGGTGCCTGCAGCACATATTCAGGCTACTGCTTCCATCTACTGCCCTATACCATTCATTGCAAGCTGCTGCTTGCCTGTGAACCAGCAGGAACAGCAAAGAGCAGCAACCTGAAGTCATCTTCCCCGAGCCCTGCCGCACCGGAGTACCCAGCAAAAAGAACTTAAGCAGCTGAGTCACCGTGGATGTACTAAAGCAGAGAAGATGCTGCACTGCTGTCAGGCATCTGCAGACTATTGGTGACAGAATGTCACTGAGGGACAGGCTTGGCATGAATGTAGCTTACCAGGGATCTGGTGAAGAGGGAAGGGCCAGTTCAGACATCTGGCTACCTGCTCACATAGTTCAAGCATATCAGAATCAGGACCAACAGTAACTTATCAAGTAATAACCATACCAGAGTGGCGAGTGGCAGAAAAGTGCTTGGTTGGGCAATGGGTTAGATACTGACGTTTTATGGAGTGCTGTAATGTGGAATGTGCAGGCTGAAACTGTGATGTAGCAACCTAAGGAAAGGCCATGATTTACTACATTAATTCAGAGAGCAGCTGGAGCAAGGGACACCAAAGTTGGGTAATACAAGTCAGAAAACTAAGAACTATATTTGGTGTAACAGACCAATTGAGGGACTGTGATGTCACAAGGAGTTCGAGACAGCAGTGAGATAACATCAGACAGGAGTGTGCATAACATGCTTAAGACACTGGTTAGCACGGATAAAGGATAGAATGGATAATCCGAGACAGAACAATAATATGTACAAAACATGCTGTGACAAGCAGTGCAGTGAATAAGACACTTGAGCAAAAGTTTCAGGGCTTGAATAATGAGCTGAGTTACTGGAGTTAGAGGTGAGTCTGACAGGATGATTGAGTCCAAAACTCGGGACTGTTCTTTGCTTGGAACACAGTGGAGGTTTACCAGTAAATGCCATGTAAGGTCACTAATTGCTTTCTCCTTTGGCCACTTTAATGGGGCCTAGGCTGAAAAAAGGTTGTTCCTGACCTGGTTCTGCTGTGCCATGTGTTGGGTATACTTTGACAATGCAGTGCTTTGGGACTGGAAAGAGGACAGGGTCCATAACTGAGAATGGCATGGCATCATTCCCCTCTCACTGAGGCACCTAACATTTGCTTGTAGATTCTGGTCTGAAAAAGGGAGTCAGCATGTTATGTGCTGGTAATGATGAAAAAGAGGAGGTTTAGTCTGAGGGTTTCCAGAGCACTCATTGCTCTTTTACACTAGGAGATACAGGAGGACATCCTGCCCAGTTCGTTCTGGTGGGGGTATTAGTTGGTTTACGCTGGAGTATGTGGTTTTGAAGTATTGAGCCTGATTCAGTAGGAGTGCATAATTTACATCATCCAGGGATACTACCTATGATTTCTGTCTCTTGCAGAGAAGCAATCTGTGCTGCCGTTGGTCCTTGCTCCTGGGAGATATTACATACTGTTATGCTTTTTCCAGCCAGGGTTAAGAAAGGCCCTATCTGTAAGTGCGTGTTGGTCCAGTGAACCCAACGCAATGTCCTGACAGACCCAGGAGCTGTTCAGAAGGTTCTGGAAAACCCAAACTTTATCCAGCTCTGATTTTTCAAGGGTGTCAAATCAGGAAGACCTCTGTTCCTATTTTTATCCACATTAGTATTGATAGAATCCTGCCTTCAGACAATGGAATATTTGCCTTCAGTAAAAAACTAAGAGCAATTGGTGGAGCTAACAAGGACTTCTGGGATTAGATTCACTCCTGAGACTAAAAACTTTCCTAGTTGGTGATTGGTCTCCCCAGTTGTCTCCAGGCGAGTGCCACCCCTGGGAGGGACTCAGCAAGACGCAGAGGCCTAGTTAAAACTTGGTGGAACTCTAATGCCTTGGGGTGAATGCACTGAGCATCTTGGAAAGGAACTTTATTGTCTTGGGAGAAGGGAACAAGAAGCAAGGGGTGTGAACAAAGGCAGAGGGGAAGAACTGGAGAAACTGTAAAGAAAGAGGCAAATTCAGGATATTTTTGATATCAGTGAGAAAATCTGAGGTCTGAATGCTGCTGTTGTTTGCCCTGCATCTAGAATGCCTACTGTTTATCAGTATTTCTTGGTGTAGGTCTTCCTGAGACTCAGTCATCTTTATGAACACCAACATGTTGCAGTTAGTTTCTGATCTGTCCCAATTTAATGTCTGAATAATCTGCTTGTTAGCAGAAGAATGACTGTCTTCTTTCAGTGCAGATAGGCTGATTCATACCCTTCCTGTGCTCCAGGAACAGAGGACCGTTTTGGACCCCTGATCTCCATATACTTTCTCACAAGCAAAAAAGACCACTTTTCCTTTCACTCAGTGCAGTATGTATCAGAAGTGAGAACTTTAGGTGCACTATATGTGCATGAGAAAGGATAAACACAACCGAAGAGTGCAGCACTGGGCAGGGATCTACCCAGCTCTGTGGAAAGGGACCAGGGGGTCCTGGTGAACAGCAAGTGCCATATGAGTGACCAGTGTGCTGCTGCAGCAAAGACGGCCAGCAGCATGCTGGGTTACCTCAACACGTGCATCAGCAGCAGAGATAAAGACATCATTATCCCACTCTACTTGGCTCTTGTCAGGCCACACCTGGGATACTGTGTTCAGTTTTGGTCCCTGCTGTACAAGACAGATGTGGACAGGCTGGAGAGGGTCCAGAGAAGGGCCACAAAGATGATCACAGGACTGGGAAGCTGTGTGAGGAAAGGCTGAGAGAGCTGGGCTTGTTCAGGCTTTAGAAAAGAAGGCTCAGGATAGACCTTATGACCATGTTCCAATATTGAAAGGGTGGCTACAAAGAAGATGGAGACTCCCTTTTGACAAGGAGTCTCATGGGAAAGATGAGGGGTGATGGGCACAAGTTACTCTGGGAGAAATTCCGGTTGGGCACAAGAGGAAAATTTTTCACAATGAGAACAATTTAGCCATTGGAATAATCTCCCCAGGGAAGTGGTGGATTCCCCAACACCGGACACTTGTAAGACTTGGCTGGCCAAGGTGCTGGGACATGTAGTCTAGGTCATGCTTTGCTTAGAAATGTTGGACCAGAAGACCCTTGAGGTCCCTTCCAACCTGGTATTCTATGATTCTATGGTTGATGTGTCTAGACTAAGCCTGTGATATTTCATTTCACTCTCCCCTTGCAGACTGCACACTCAAGACATAACGTATTTGAGAAGTTACAACACAACTGTTTAAGTAGGGTACTGCAAAGAAACTAATAAATCATGTTATCAAAATCCTAATCAACACATCATTTTAAATTTTAAAATATATACTTTTGCAAATGACTATTATAGAGATACTGATTGTCACTCCTAAAGGTTATGAATCATGCATGATTGCTACTGAATGATAATTCCTTTCCCAAACAACTTAATATTAGTTTTCAAGCCCATACTTCCTTTCCCCATCTTTCCCCAAGAGCCTTTTGTTTGTTGGCATGATGGAAACTCCAGTGGGTTATACAAGGGTGTTCCTTCTGGCATCCAAGCAGACTTTGAATCACAGATCAGCTTCATAACCGTGCATAGGTGTTGGCACTCCTCCCTTTGAAATATCCTTGCCTCCTTTAGGTTTTACCCAATTTTGTATCTCATTCACTGTTTCTTCTATTTCTTGACGCACTTTTCATTTCTCTGGAACTTCCTTTCTTTCACCAGAACTCCTCTGTGATGAAAGGAGGATCCACAACTCCTCTCAATCAACCAACCAGTGACGCCTACCTACCAGAAGTGCTGAAAGGAAGATCCAGGGAGCTACAGGCCTGTCAGTCTGACCTTGGTGTCAGGGAAGGTTATGGAGCAGATCATCTTGAGTACCATCAACCAGGTGAGATTTTTCTCAGTAGATGTTGGTTATCTGAATCAATACAGAAAAATTCCACTTGTAGTGTTCTGGGGATTTTGGCCAAAGTGCAGCCAGAGATCAGAGCAATTTATTCCAGAAATCTGGGGGCTATATTTGATTAAAAGTGGAATTGCTGACTGATATCCACACTGCCAGTTAAGATATCTTATTCAGTCTGAATTTCTTTCACCTGACCTTAGGACTGCCTTTCCCCACTCTTCTCTTTAGCCATTGACTATAGAGTGACCTCTGCATTGCAGTGATCTTCTGTGAACAGCAGAAAGCAGGAGTCGACAGGGGAACCAGAGACAGTTTTTTTGTACCTAAACAAGGAGGAAAAAATAAGTGACTCCTACAATTGCAAGAGATCAATCCCCAACAGACAATTTTCCACTGGGAAGATAAACACATTGAAATACTCAAGGTTTGTGATGTGGCTTTCTCAAAAATATTAACCACAGCCTTCTCCTACTGGCAGGTAAGCTGCCTTATTTTAGCTCAGTCTTCTTTTTTTCTTCCGTATGTTATTGTTCTTCTGTCACCTACACAGGGCTTCTCTTTAAGGGAGACCATCCTTCTTTGCTTGGCAGAGGGTGTTATGGTAGCAGATCTCAGCTAGATAATGGGAGAAAAGTCCACTTCAAAGACTGGGGCAGTACAGTAAAATCTTCACCATAAAAGGCAGGAAGAATACAATATTCTGCTACCATAAAGAAGGTATATCTTCCTTTCCATTGACTAGAAATGAAGTACAATTCTTACTTATCAAAAGCTATGTTGAAGGGAACCACCTTCCTTTCCTTCTCTAAAAAAAACCTTTAGCACTAAAAATGCCTAAAGACAGCAGTAAAATATCATTTACTCTTCTGGGATCTTGTCCTACTTCAAAGCAATATATATAAATATTTAATGTACTATTTTGTATTTCTCTAGATTAACTAGAAAACGAGTATGTAATGACTTCTGCAGTTAAAAAAAGCCTGAAAGACATGACCAGCAGGAACCACACAGTGGTGACCTATTTCCAATTTTTACCTTTCTCCGGCATCCCAGAGATCCAAGGCTCTCTCTTTTGTCTGGTATTGCTTGTGTACGTCAGTACTTTGGTGGGAAACATCCTCATCATTATGATCACTACAGTAGATGTTGCCCTTCACTCCCCCATGTATTTTTTCCTCAAGAACTTGTCCTTCCTGGAGATTGGCTACACTACATCCACAATCCCCAAGATGCTAGTGAACTTACTCACAAAAAGGAAGGGCATATCCTTTCTGGGCTGTGCTACACAGATGTATGCCTTTGCCCTCTTAGGGATCACAGAATGTTGTCTGCTGGCTGCCATGGCCTATGATCGCTATTTGGCCATATGCCATCCCCTGCACTACACGACCATGATGAGCTGGAACACATGCTTCCTGCTTTCAGCTGTGTCTTGGTTTGTTGGAGTCTTGGTGGCCTTGGGGCAGACAACTTTGATCTTTACCCTTCCATATTGTGGGCCCAACAGGATCAATCACTTCTTCTGTGACCTGCTGCCTCTGCTGAAGTTGGCTTGTGGGGCCACCTACAAGAATGAAATCACCACCTATATAATAGCTGTCATCTTCATCATGGTCCCCTTCTTATTCATAGTTGTGTCATATGTCCAGATTCTCTACACCATCTTCAAGATGCCAACAGCTAAGAGCAAGAGAAAAACATTCTCTACCTGCTTCTCTCACCTGATTGTGGTAACTCTGTTTTATGGATCTGGCATTGTGACCTACCTGAGACCCAAAGCCTTTTATTCAAGCAGCAGTAACAAACTCTTGTCTCTCTCCTACACACTGATGTCTCCAATGATGAACCCCTTGATTTACAGCTTGAGGAACAAAGAGGTGAAACAAGCCTTGAAAAGACTGATAGCCAAAAAGATAAATATGTGACATGTTTGGAAATGATAGTAAATTAAAGCTGTAATATTGTGTGCATTAGTGGAAGGACAACATGACTTGCCACCATCACTTGCCCAAAAATTCATATCTACCTTGCTGCTCTGAGTCAATCCTCCAGGTAATTTAATCTTTCTTTCTTTTTTTTTTCTTTTAAAAGAGGTATTTTTCAGGTTATTTTTCTTGTCATTTTAAGGTATGTTTGGCATATGGATCAAGTGAACTGCATGCCATTGTGTCCCCTATGTCCTGTCCATTGATACAGAAATAGCTCTGTACTTTGCAGATGTGTTTACCTGGGGTAAGATGAATCTCACAATATTCTCTGAATGTTGTGAAAACATTTCTGCAGAGCTTATCTAAAAATAATTACACAGTGACGAGTGCAAGAAACGATCAGAGAAGAGGACAATGGACCTAAGGAGAGGCATTCCTCAAGTATCCAAGACATTAATCTTCTCAAGAGTTCTGATGAAGGTGTTTTCCAGTTGAGCTCTTCAGCTCTATTCTGTGAAGAAAGTTTATTTGAAGGCCCGAAGGGGTAATGATTCAGTTCAAATATCTTGAACGTCAAGAACTGTAGCTTGGCTGATAACCCTGTTCTCCACTGGCATTGAATGAAGTGAAAGAGATAAAGTAAAACCACAGTTTATGTGTTCTAAACTAGATTTCTGCTGTAGTAAGAGAAAAATTATCCATTAGACATCTCCATTGCTGTATATTGTTTGTGTGTGAAGTTTATGTAGATAAGTTTATGTAAAAATATCTATATCTCAGGCTTCTGATTTGAGAGCAAAAAATACCAATGTCCCTTTTTGCACAAATAAAGGTTTGATTGTAGTATGAAAGAAACTACTTGAGTGTTAAGGAATAGTCACCGGGAGTTGTTTTGAGACCTGTCATTTTAAAAATGAAGGTTGAGACTTCATTTTGTTTTCCTTTTTTCCTGCATACTTGTGAGCACACACATCTGTGTGTCCACGTTTGTGCTGTCTGTGTGTGTGTGGCTATAAGCATGTTTCCTCACATGTCTCCATGTACATGGCTGTGCAATTCCTTCCATTCACTTGTGGTGTCAATGGATGAGGTCAAAATGAGAACAAGACTCCAACTAAAACCAATGCCTGAGGGGAAGGGGGTGTGAGGAGAAATGGACTCATGGGTATGAGGTAACCAGGGAGCCAACAGTTGTAGCTCCCATTTCCCACCAGAAGACTTCAAATGTGATATCCATGGACATGGAAAGCCAGACTGGAATAGGAGGAAGAAAGTTATTGACAGGAAGAAGCCAGAAGTTACCTAGAGGAGGAATTCCTCAGGGAAGCAACTGCCAAGACAGATGTTTCCACATCTCACACAGTGTCCTTCTTTCTGCACCACCAACCCCTGGGGGAAAAAGCATCTTTCCCTGACCCTATCAGGGAACAGAGCAGGCACTGGGACGTGTGACCTTGAAGCTGACATGCTTTTCCTCCAAGGCCAGTTGCTGGTCATTCACACTCAGATTTCAATGTGGGACAAGAAGGTCCTTGGAACTAGAGACCAAAAGACTCATGAGCTCTTTGGCTTTCCTGGGCATAGCACAGTGACATCAGGATGGCAGTCCCCTCACTTCAATGCCTGCTTAGACCAAGGTGTTAGTCCTTTCCCAATTCAGCACCTCCTCAAAAAGATGTTGGCTGGGCACAATTTTGCACACACATGAATTCGCAGAGGTACACACACACAGAGGTACACACACACACACACGTCCACACAGACAAGTAGATGTGCTTCCACATGAGTAGCTGTAGGCTCAAGAGAGGAGACACTGGAGATCACCCCAGCAGGGAAGGGCTAGAGCACCTTAGGTTACAATAAGGCCCCATAGTGTATCTTGAGGATCCCAGAGACTTCTCAGGTAGGGCAGGAGCCCAAACAGAGCAGCAACATTCTCCTGAGGGCAGCATTAGGAGGAAAATACCCAAATCCCAGCAGTGAGGGAGAGAGAAGGAGCTGTGCCAGGGCAGGTTTAGGCTGGAAATTAGGAAAAATTCCTTCCCCAAAGGGTGCTCAGGCATTGGAACAGGCTGCCCAGGGCAGTGCTGGAGCCACCGTCCCTGGAAGTGTTCACAAACCATGTAGACAAGGCCCTCAGTGGCATGGGTTAGTAGTGGCCTTGGCAATGCTGGAGAACACTTGGACTTGATGAGCTTAAAGGTCTTTTCCAACCTGGTTGTTTCTATGAATCTATGATTCTATGCGACATGTCCTCATGGACAAGAGCCTTCGGGTGTGTGGCTGAGGACTGTAGGGCTGGAAGCAGCTGAGCCACTCCCTGCAAAGAAGGACACAAACAACCCCACCAGAATGCCACAGCTTTGCATCATCTGCCTGCACAGGACCCCTCTGGCTCTTGGTCTGCATCTTCTGCCAGTTCTAATGTGTTTCTGCCCTGGAAATCCTTGGACTCATATTCTCAGCACTCCATGAGGGAATGGCATACTAGAAAGGAGAAAATTAAAAGGTAGCACTACAGGAAATCAAAACACAGCCTACAGCATTAGCTGGGACATCTTGCTTTGACAATTAGCATGTCAGAAGATTACTGCCTCCACAAAGAGTGTCTGTGGACCTGGGCAAGTGCAGGACCGGTAAAAAAGCCAGTACAACTCCTTGCTCCCTCCCTCATCCACTTCTCTTGTCTCCTTCCGCATAGATGACGATGAGAGGGAAGATCTTTCTCCCCCTTGTGCTCCAGGATGAGGTCTTGCCTCAATGGCTATCTCAGATGATACCCATTCTGGCCTACTGTTGGGCTTCAAGTTCCTTTTTATGGGACATTGAATGTGGAAGAGTGTTTGGCTTGGAGAGGCCCACAGCCCAGAGAAGCTGTGGCTGCCCCATCCCTGGCAGTGTTCAAGGCCAGGTTGGACACAGGGGCTTGGAGCAACCTGCTCTAGTGGAAGGTGTCCCTGCCCATGGCAGGGGCTTGGAACTGGATGATCTTTAAGGTCCCTTCCAATTCAAACCATTCTATGATTCTATGATCCTTGTGCTCTGAGGAGTCTGTCCTTGGAGGTTAACCAGCCCTTCTGGGACCCTCTGAGCACCAGGGCAATTTCCCATAGCATCCTGCCAAACAGCTAGGTCCCTGAGGACTTGAAGATGTACTCTTCTGAAGCCCAGGGCAGTAGTCTTCCTGTTCTTTTGGTCAGTCCTTTGAGGATCTCTAAGCTCCACAGTCTCATGGTCACTGTGGGTAAGGCTGAACTGAAGCTACAGATTCTGAAATGGCATAGGTGAACACCTTACCTTACTCTCTCTGTATTCATAGTTGCCTTTAGTTATCTCCCACCCTGAAAGTCTCAAGACCATGTTACAATTCAGCACCAAATACTTCACAATTCCAGTCTCTGGGACATGGCTATTTCAGGTATCTGGATGTCAGCAGAGCAAGCACTGAGTTCCTGGCCACAGGTAAAGGCAGGAGGCTAACACCGAGCCTGACAGCCACTTCAGAGAATTGCTTTGCTGCTCTTTAATTGGCCTGTGTGAAGGGAGAGCATTATCCATCTGCAACAAGCGGATGAGATCCTCCAGAGACCACACGCCCTGGGGCACACAGAGGCAAGGCAACAAAAAGCCTCCTTGGTGCGGCCAGTTTGAGCTTCAGTGTGTTAGTGAGGTGGGTGTGGGGATGGGTTTATGCTGATGATGCTGTGACTCTCTGATGTATGCCCTCACTATATGGAGCTAAACTGCAGAGGCTTCAACCTGCGTGCATGTGTCTGTGTGCACAAGATCCCCCCTTTGTGGATGTACAGTGGTGGCTGTGTGTGCAGGGGGGAAGGAAATTGGGAACACGAGCTCTCACTACCTGTTAGGGTGGACGGTGACGAAACAATGTCAGGCAGCTGTATACAGCTTGAAGTGAGTCCATGAGGTGAGAGCTTCTCCTGGCATCATGGCATTCTCCAATAAATCAACCTCTTTCTAATGTTGTCCCTCAGCCAAAGGGGACCATGGCTTCGTTTGGAGGATGGTGCATGAAGAGATGTCGTTTGGATCATTTCCATTAGCTGAGCTGGTGAGTGAAGCCTACCCAAGACATATAACATATGTATGTTGTATACATAGACTTCCAATCCCCTGCATGCTTAAGGAGAGCCACATTAAAAGGGATTTCTCTGCTCTTTGACCACATGAGGTTTCTGGTATGTAAATTCCGCAGGGCACAGATGAAGTCCCCCGGTTCACCTGGCTTCTCAGCAGAGCTACCTTGGGGGGGAATCACCTCAGAGAATTTTGCCTTCAACTACTGAGAAACTGGACGATCTTTATGGCCTCTTCATACTCAAACCATTCTATGATTCTATGATTCTATGATTCTGTGAAGTTGAGATATCCAACTTACTCATCCAAGCTTCTTGCTATACTCCTGCACTAGTCCTTAAAGACAATCTGGAACTTCTAGAGGGCTTTGAGCCATGTATATGAGGCAAGAGGAGCCACGTCTCTCTCCCAAGTGCCTTTGTCCAAAGAAGAGCCAGGAGTAAGCTGAGGAGGTGAGATAAGAGTACTTCAATCATACATCTTTCCACTTGGTCAGCAGAAGTCCGTCCTCTGACTCTGAGATGACAAAACTACAGAGAGATGAGCTTTAACCCTGGTAGCTATGCTGAGAACCAGATACCAGTGGAGGTAATGGAAGTATTTGCAAAAGTTTCCTATGCTGAGACTTGAAACAAAGCAAACATACAGGACTACAAGTCCTTGAGTAATGACTGTTCATTTGGTGCTATACGTCTGAGTTTCAGGGTCAGATCTAATTGTCCAATGTCTCTGCAGGGAAGGATTTTTCCTGGCAATTTTTATTTAGGATACATGCTGGTTTTCCATGGTCTGCACAAACTCCTTTTTGGGGGCTGGATTTGTTTTGCTACTAATAGGATCTGAAGGACCAGCAGGCGCATGCAGACTCTCACAGAAACATCCTGTCTTTGCAGATGGACCTCAACACTTGGGGGCACACAGCAAATGGGACAAGTGTGGAAGAATTTATCCTTCTTGGCTTCCCAGGCACATGGCATTCCCGGGTCTCCCTTGTGATGGTATTCGCACTGACATACTCCATGACAGTAATAGGCAATGCATCCATCATAGCCCTCGTGTGGACAAACAGGAACCTCCATACCCCAATGTACTTTTTCCTCTGTAACCTCTCCTTTCTGGAGATCTGGTACACTACGGGTATTGTTCCCAAAGCCATTGGAGTCATGCTGGGGACTAGCCAGACCATCTCCTTCAGTGTCTGCATCCTCCAATTGTTCTTTCTTCTCTCCCTAGGCTCCACTGAGTGTTTTCTCTTGTCTGTCATGGCCTATGACCGCTACTTAGCCATATGCTACCCCTTGAGATACAGCTCCCTCATGAACAGCGTCATCTCTGCTCGGCTGGCACTCAGCTCCTGGCTGGGAGGCTTCCTGGCCATCTCACTGCTGGCCTTTCTGACATCCAGGCTGACATTCTGCGGGCCAGACATCATCAACCATTATTATTGTGATATAGATTCCTGCCTTGCCCTCTCCTGTAGTGACAGGTGGCCTGTGGAGCTGGCAACCTTCCTTGTCTCCATAATTGTCGTGCTGGCCTCCTGTGTGGTCACCCTGGTCTCCTACATATACATCATCTATTCCATCCTCAGGATCCAGTCAGCCCATGGCCGGAAAAAGGCCTTTTCCACTTGCTCTGCCCATCTCAGTGTTGTCACGATCTGGTATGGCTCCACCATCTTCCTATATGTCAAGCCAGAAGCCCAGAACTCCACAGATCTAAAAAAAATCGTGACTACCCTTAACACAATTGTAACTCCTTTGCTGAACCCCTTCATTTACACTTTCAGAAACAAAGAAGTGAAGCAAGCTCTGCGGCGGGCTTTCCAGAAGAAGTGAAGTAGCTTTTCAGAGGAGCTCGGTGTGAGCTAACAGTGCGCCTGGGCATCACAGTAGTGAGAAGCCACCAGTTCCCCAATGAGCTCATCTCACTCACCTTACAGCCATCTTAGTCTGGACTGAGCCTTGACTCTATGATTCTCCTTGATTCTATGATTCTAATGCTCCCTGCACAGTGCTCTAATGACCAGCCCTTGGAAAAGGTCACAAACTCCATCTAGAAACAGTTCTCTGACAGAACACTGGAGGAGGGGTCCTCCTACAGGTTTGTATTCCAGTTTACTCAGTGCTCCATTTTGTCAGAGATTCATCTGAATCCCTAAAGAAGTCCCAGCAGCTGGCTCATTGCTTGAGGAAATAGACATATAGACAAACAGACTGTCTAAAGAGTGGGGTAAGCTGAGTAGCTGAGATAAGAGTATTTCATTGTACATCTTTCCAGTTGGTCAGCAGAATCCCTTCCCCTGCCTGTGAGATGGCAAAACCACAGAAGTGAGCCTTATCTCTAGTAGCTGTGCTGAGAAGCTTAGATATGGTTCAAGAGAAAATCTACAGTTTCAAGTATAACCTATGGCCATTATTCCTAGCATAGGACTGACAACAAAACTCACATTGTCCTTTCCTCTCTTCAGCCCCTGCATGTACTTTATTAGTTTTTATTAAAACATGTAAATTGCTGTGCTTCGTGCTAGATGTGTCAGTGCATTTCCACATCTAAAACCCTACATACAATTTTAATAGTCCACTGTTCCACTCATTTTGGGCTCTGTTGTGGAAACACTTTAATGTGATTGGCAAAGTAAGTCCTCAAACTGCAGAGTTGTGGGAGGCTGGCTGGGTAGCAAGTCTGTCTTTGCATTCATTGAGAGGGCATTAGCACTTCCAAAGGGCACTTGCTTTCCACCTTCCTACGATTTTCATTTCAGAACAGATGAATCATGTTCTCCAAGCTCTTCTTTCTGCACACTGACAGGAAAGGGAGTCCATGCAACCACTTCATAAGGAGAAGGCCTCAACATGGCAGATACACGTACATGAACAGTGTGGGATTGATTTAACCTGAGAGTAGAGTCCTCCAAGTGAGATGATTGAGTCTGGACTGAGCATCTACTTCTCGCCTGTGGAAGCAGTGGTGCTTCTGGAGATGATTCACCAACCTCCTGTGCCCAACTGAGCTTGGGCACTTGGCTTTTAGACCTGCAGCCAGGCCCAGGCACCAGTGCCCAAGCACAGGCTGATGCCCACCCTTGTCAGCTGTGTTCTCTTTCTCAGTGGCATTTAGGACAGCCCACTGAGGCTGGAGAGCAAGTGTGTGCCTGAATCTGTCCTCAGCTATCACTGCTTGTCATTCCTTATGCTAGGGGCAGAACTGTGTTCATGGTGTTAAAGCCCTTTGCATTCCTGGAGAACAACCAAAAGCAGGATCTGAAATGTCCAAGGCACACTACACGCAGTAGACCGCAGGACACTGCAGGCTACCATCCATTCCCCATCAATGCTGTCTAGAGGCCTCTGAGATAAATAGGGGCATGCAAAGACTCCAACAGGGCTGGCAGAGCAGACCCATGTCACCTGGGAGAGGCAGGACATCCCGGAACAGCAGTAGCACAACAACAAAGCACCCTAGGCTTTTTCAGGTGGAGTAGGTGAGCAACAGACTCCAAGGGTGGGATCCAGATGGAAAGCCAGCACCCTCCATCTGAGCTTCCACATGCAGTGCTGGGGGAGATTGCCTGAGAATAGGTCCCCAGAACCGTTCCTGACTGAGAAAAACCCAAGGCCTTTCATGCCTTGCTCAGAAGAAGCCTTCATTGGGGAATG
This sequence comes from Strigops habroptila, assembly GCF_004027225.2. Lineage (NCBI taxonomy): Eukaryota > Metazoa > Chordata > Aves > Psittaciformes > Psittacidae > Strigops > Strigops habroptila. The sequence continues at coordinate 2,444,396 of NC_044295.2, forward strand.
GGCATGACCCAAACCTGGAAATGAAAAGGCAGCAGTGTTGGAAACCAAAGCACAGCCCATATCATTAGCTGAGATGGTTTGCATCAAGATGAGCTTGTCAGATAATTGTTACCTCTGCAAAGGTACCTCTGGTCCTGCAGCAATGACGGGCAGGTATAAAAGGCAGCGCAGGTCCCTGCTCTCTCATCCACTTCTCTTGCCTCCTTCTCCTTGGGAACCAGGTGAGTCTGAAGCCCCTTGTCCTCCCCTTAAAAGTGCAATCTATCCTCAGTGAACCTCTCAGCTGATATTGGCTCTATCCTGTGCTGGGGCTTGGAGCGTTGTGCATGGGAGAGAGAAGAGGGGAGAATGTCTGCCTAGAGAAAGGCTGGGAAGTGGCTGAGGGGGCCTTTGGTATTCAAAATCGAAGAGAGCCTCCCTGTCCCAGGCTGCTCTATATTGGCAATGGAGACTGTGTGGCACCTGGCACAGCTTCCAGCTGCCCACTCCTTAGTGGCCTTGGCTCTTTGTGACAGGACAGCCAGGCTGCTCCTCACCCACCCTTGTGCTCTGCTTGCCCGTGCCCTGTCTCCAGGTGAAGCTCTACCATCGAGACATGTCCTGCCGCAACCCGTGCGTGCCCTGCCAGCCCTGCGGCCCGACCCCGCTGGCCAACAGCTGCAATGAGCCCTGTGTCAGGCAGTGCCAGAGCTCCACCGTCGTCATCGAGCCTCCTGCTGTGGTGGTGACCCTGCCCGGCCCCATCCTCAGCTCCTTCCCACAGAACACCGTTGTGGGCTCCTCCACCTCTGCTATCATTGGCAATATCCTCAGGTGTGGTGGAGTGCCCATCAACTCCAGGTGCTGTGACCTCTCTGGCATTTCCAGGCGCTATGGTGGCAGGAGGTACCTCCTCTGATGAACATGCTGGGAGAGCCCCCGGGAGACGCGTGGAGGAAGTCAGGACATGGTGCTATGCAGGAGATCGATCTTCTGGATGTTGTTTTCAACAGAGCTGAATGAACTTTCCTTTCTCTCCCTTCTCCATGGCCAAGAACTGCAGATTCTTGGCTTCCCCCAGGGCTCCCTGCACTGGTGCCCTCCACTTGCAGTCTTTCTTTCCCTCTTTGACTCATTAAAGTTCTGCTTCACTGGCAAGCCTGGCCTCCTTGTGGTCCTTCTCTCTGTGAAGCCTCCCCAGGCAGCCAAAGGGAAAGGGTGTTGCGCAGGGGTGGAAGGGGGTGAGGGCACAAGGACGCTTTTCTCCATTCACAGCAGAATGGGAGGTTGGGACAACCTGCAGGAGCTGGAGCCTTTTGGTACTGTCCCTTGCAGATGAAGAAGTCATCCTTGGTTGCACTACTGCCAGTGATCATCAGGCCTTCCCTTGCTGTGTCCACAAATGCACTCAGGGCAGGAGGCCCTGAGGCATCAGCAAACCCATGACTTCTTGAGGCAGGGCATTCCTCTTGTTATTCTCAGAGCTGTGCTGGGGTGGCAGGGGCAGTGGGTGATCATAGAATTGTATCATAGCATAGTTAGGATGATTTGCTCTGAGAATAGCAGGAGTCGTAATGCAGGGAACAGCCTTTGGGATAGCCAATGGCTTCTACTCCACCTTCCTCTTTTCTCCACGACCCAATCTAGGTGCCATGACCAGCAGCCATGGGCAGGACTAGCAGCGATCTGCTATTACAAGGAGTAGCTGCTGAATGCCTCGAGGCTGGAGCTAAGCATCTGGGACGTGAGGGCATTCAGCACAGAAAACAGGGACAGTGGAACTATTTCTGAGGGAGATCAAAAAGCTCTGATGCAGAGGACACAGGGGAATGTGAAGATTAGCAAGCATGAGGTTACTGGGTGCACAGTCTCAGGGCTCTTGACTGTTTCAATGGTCCCTTCAGAGAATTTTCATGGGGAATTGGCTCCATTCTGGGAGGAGAGGATTTTTTACATGTAAATCACATGTTCACAGTGAAGAGGAACTGGGAGCATTACCCGAGGCTGAAGACCAGGGCCTACAAAGGAAATTTTCAAGTATCACTGAAAAGCACATCTATATGTTGCATTCATAAAGAAGCCACATTCGTTTGCTCAGGGAAGATGAACATCTGAAACACATGATGGGGGGTGGTGGGTTCACAGGTAGTGGGGACTCCATTGCACAGCCTGAGTTGGCTGACACCAGTCCTAAGTGTTGGGTTACCTCAGCCCGGCATGCCTGGAGAGAGCTGGGCCCTGCCAGGTGCTGAAGGACTGAATGAGGTAGGATCTCATCTGCGTGTGCCCACGTGTGCTGGGCATGGTAGGGGTAGTGTGCTGGGTGATGTAGGGGAGAGGAAGGCAGAGATGAGGCTGTGGGCTGTCCCAGGCAGGATTGTCTCCCCATGCCGACTCCTGTCACCCTCTGGAGCCGTGCTCTCATGGATGACCATTGCTGGTGGAGTAGGCAGGGATGTCTTTGTCACCTCCAAGGAGAAGCAGATTGGAAGAGTTCGCGCAGAAGGAAGGAGGACTCAGGGACATGGGTTTGGATGCAGCACAACTTTAATGAGTGTAAAGAAGAAAAGGAAGTGGCTCACAGGGAGCACCAGGGGCAGCCACCAAGATGCGGTGGAGCTCCTGCAGGGTGTCCGTCAGCCTGTCCCACACAGAGAGAGAGGGAGGGAGGCCAAGAGGTCCCCACTGCGCTGGTGTGGGAGGTGGAGACAGGAAAGGGAAGAGAGAGGACAGTGGAAGAAGGAAAAAATGCCCCAATGCTCTGTCTCTTGATCAGCACAATGTTCTTATGATGTCAGAGGTTCCAGACTGAAGCTGTAGCCATCACCTTTAGCAGGGTCTGCGGCAGTAGCGGTTGGTGATGCAGGAGAGGTCAAAGCCCCCGGAGTTGATGGGCACTCCCTCGGAGCTGAGGATGCTGCCAACGGCAGCGGAGGTGGAGGAGCCCACAACGGTGTTCTGTGGGAAGGAGCTGAGGATGGGGCCGGGCAGGGTCACCACCACGGCGGAGGGCTGGATGGCGATGGTGGAGCTCTGGCACTGCCTGACACAGGGCTCATTGCAGCTGTTGGCCAGCGGGGTCGGGCCGCAGGGCTGGCAGGGCACGCACGGGTTGCAGCAGGACATGGCTCGATGGTAGAGCTTCACCTGGAGACAGGGCAGGGGCAAAGAGATGATGGGACACGTGAGCAGCAGCTCTGCACGCAGCCATGGGCAAGCCAAGGCACCTCCTGGCCCAGCACATGCTGCCCAGCTCCAAGCCCAGGAGCCACCTCAGCTCAGTCCCAGCCTCTCTCTGCAGAAGCCCTTCTCTCCCCTTCCCTCTCCCATGAGAAGCAGCTCCCAGTCCTGCGCTCGGACAGCCTGGATCAGCTGAGACACACCTTGAGGAATGACCAGGTCTGGAAGCGGAAGGAGAAGAGGCTTCACACTGACCTGATTCCCAGGAGAAGGAGGCGAGAGAAGTGAATGGAGAGCAGAGACTTGGGCTGCCTTTTATAGTCGTCCTGCAGTGCCTCAGGCCCAGAGGCACCTTTGTGGCAGGTTTAATTTCCTGGCAAGCTCATGGCAAATGCAAACCCTCCCAGGTAATGGCATGGGCCGTGTCCCGGTTTCCGGCACTGCTGCCTTTTAATTTCCTGGCTCGTGTGCTTTGCCATAGGAAGGCTTCTGTAAGTGCCAGGATGAGAGGCCCAAGGGTTTCCAGGGCAGAAACACGTCAGCGCAGCAGAAGCCTCAGATCAAGGCTGGTGGCATCCCGTGCAGGCAGGGGATGTGCTCGTAGCTCATTCCTGTGGGCTCGATTGTAGCCAAGTTGTCGGGAAATGGGCACCGCTCTGGTGCTTCTCTTCCGCATGCCCAAGGACTGTCGTGGGAGAGGACAGGCCACATCCCTTCCTCTTGCTCCCCTCACCTCTCTTGGAGGGAAGGCCATTGTTGTGTGCAGATGGGCTTCTGCTGGGAGGGTTGGACCCTACTGCAACACTAATAGTGGTCTCAGGGCACCTGTGCTGGGGCTACAGTTGTGGTCTCCTCCACCGCAGACCCTCTGGCCTCTCATCCCAGCACTTACAGAAGCCTTCCTATGGCAAAGCACACGAGCCAGGAAATTAAAAGGCAGCAGTGCCGGAAACCAGGACACGGCCCATGCCATTACCTGGGAGGGTTTGCATTTACCATGAGCTTGCCAGGAAATTAAACCTGCCACAAAGGTGCCTCTGGGCCTGAGGCACTGCAGGACGACTATAAAAGGCAGCCCGAGTCTCTGCTCTCCATCCACTTCTCTTGCCTCCTTCTCCTGGGAATCAGGTGAGTGTGAAGCCTCTTCTCCTCCTGCTTCCAGACGTGGTCATTCCTCAAGGTGTGTCTCAGCTGATCCAGGCTGTCCAAGCGCAGGACTGGGAGCTGCTTCTCATGGGAGAGGGAAGGGGAGAGAAGGGCTTCTGCAGAGAGAGGCTGGGACTGAGCTGAGGTGGCTCCTGGGCTTGGAGCTGGGCAGCATGTGCTGGGCCAGGAGGTGCCTTGGCTTGCCCATGGCTGGGTGCAGAGCTGCTGCTCACGTGTCCCATCATCTGCTTGCCCCTGCCCTGTCTCCAGGTGAAGCTCTACCATCGAGCCATGTCCTGCTGCAACCCGTGCGTGCCCTGCCAGCCCTGCGGCCCGACCCCGCTGGCCAACAGCTGCAATGAGCCCTGTGTCAGGCAGTGCCAGAGCTCCACCGTTGCCATCCAGCCCTCCGCCGTGGTGGTGACCCTGCCCGGCCCCATCCTCAGCTCCTTCCCACAGAACACCGTTGTGGGCTCCTCCACCTCCGCTGCCGTTGGCAGCATCCTCAGCTCCGAGGGAGTGCCCATCAACTCCGGGGGCTTTGACCTCTCCTGCATCACCAACCGCTACTGCCGCAGACCCTGCTAAAGGTGATGGCTGCGTCCTCAGGCAGGAACATCCAAGACCTCACAACATGGATCTGGACAGGAGATAGAGCTTCGTGGCGCTGTTTCCTTCTTCCACTGTCCTCTCTTTTCCCTTTCCTGTCTCCACCTCCCACACCAGCGCAGTGGGGCTCTCTTGGCCTCCCTCCCTCCCTCTCCGTGTGGGACAGGCAGATGGACACCCTGCAGGAGCTCCACCGCATCTTGGTGGCTGCCCCTGGTGCTCCCTGTGAGCCACCTCCTTTTCTTCTTTATACTCATTAAAGTTGTGCTGCATCCAAGCCTGGGCCTCCAAGTCCGCTTTCCTTCTGCACGAACTCTTCCATTCTGCTCAGGGGAAAGGTTGGAGGCAGGGGGGGATCTGTGTCGCTGTGGTGGGTTTTGCCACTTGGCAACATGGTAAATTAATTTCATGTTTCATGAATTTATAGAACCATAGAACATTTTGGTTTGTAAAGGACATTAAACCTCATCTCATTCCAATTCCCCTACCACTGGCACAGATGCCTTCCAGTAGAGCAGGTTGCTCCAAGCCCCATCCAACCCTGCATTGAACACTGCCAGGGATGGGGCAGCCACAGCTTCTCTGGGGAATCTGTGCCAGCACCTCAGCACCCTCACAGGGAAGAACTTCTGCCTAAGAGCTTATCTAAATCTACCCTTCTTCAGCTTAAATCCATTACTGTTCTCCTATTACTGCATGCTCTTTGTCCAAAGCCCCTCTCCAGATTTCTTGTAGTCCCTTTAGGCACTGGGAGGTGCTCAAAGGTGTCCCGGAGCTTTCTCTTCTCTAGGCTAACAAGTCTAGCTCTCTCAGCTTGTCTCCAGAGGAGACAATTTGAGTGCAAACATTCAACCTATTTCTTACCAACCAAATGTACCATTCATCACATCCATGCCTCTCCAATTTAGAGACAAGAATATAGTGCAGGACAGTGCCAAATGCTTCCCTGTAGAAGGCTACCAGAATTTGTCAGGCACTACAGTTCCCTTGATCTTCCTTTCTTCCTTTTCAAAAATGGGGGTAATGCATTCTAAAGAGCAGAAAAGGCCTTGCTGCTGTGTAAGCGCTGCTGTGTAAGCACTGCCCAGCTACACTGAAAACGCCCCTGTGTTATCAACACTCTTTTCAGCAGAAATCCACACCATAGCCCCATGAGAACCACTATGAAGAAATTTAACCCTATCCCAGGCAAAACCAGCACATTCACTGTCTTGCCTTTCCAGCTGATCCCGGGCATTCGGAAGGCAAGAGCCTGAGCCAGAACACAAGCAGGTTGTCTTGAAGTTCTGTGCACACTTGCAGACCTATGAGCTATTGGGGTTCTGGAGAAAGGCTGGGACAGCTCTCCTGTCCAGACTGTGCAGTGGCTGTGCAAAACAGAAGGCAAAATTGCAACCCTGCACTCAGTAAGAGCAGATTTTGGTCCGCTCTGGGACCTGATGGGCAGAATCCTCTGGGAAAGTGCCTGGAGGAGGGTCAAAGGAGCCCAGGGCGAATGTGGAATACAGCAGTTAAGATCTGATGATGATAACATTAAGGAAATCACCATAATTACCTCCATCACTTCCACTTCCTAAAGGATCTACATGGACGCTTTCTGTTGACATCTCTATTTGTTTAATTGTGTCTCATACTCTGTTGGACCCACTCCACTGGGCTTATGTGGCAAGGCTTTGGTAGCAGGAGGAGGAAGGGTGGTCTCTGTGAGAAGAATCCAGGGTCTGCCCCCATGTCTGACAGAGTCAGATCCAGCCAGCTCCAAAATGGACTTGGCTCTGCCTAACGCTGAGCCCATCAGCAGCTCTGGTGGTGCCTCTGTGAAAATGTGTTTGAGCAAGGGCAAAACACTACCCAGGAAGTGAGGAAAAACCCATTGAGAACCAATCCTGTAAACACCAAGGCCAGAAGAGAAAGAGGTGGAGAAGGTGCTCCAGGCACAGTGCAGAGATTCCCATGCAGCCCAAAGGAAAGACCGTGGTGGAGCAGAAATCCACACTGCAGCCTATGGACAATCCCATGCAAGACCATGAAGATACCCGCTGCGGGAACGGTGGCCTGTGCAGAGCTCATGCTGAAGCAGGCTCCTGGCAGAACTGTGGCTGCTGGAGAACCCACACTGGAGTATTCTGTCCAGAGGAACTACAGCCCATGAATAAGACGCACGCTGGAGCCGGTCTTGAAAGAATGGGGCCTATGTGCAAGGCTCATGCTGGAGCAGAGGAAAAGTATGATGAGGAAACAATGTCAGAAAGGAAGCGTTGTGTGCTGACTGCAACGCCCCCTTCCACAACTGTTGAGTCATAAATGAAGACTATCCTTGACACTAGGAAAGCCATTTGCTTGCCCTATTGGCTGGCTGTTGCAGATAGACCAGTGCACTCCAATCTTAAGAGAGAAGTAGAAGTATGTTTCTGAAGCACAGAAATGACCCCCCTTCTATAAAAAAGCCCTTATCAGACATTAGTCTAGTTGCAGTAGATGCAGACTTAGTCAAAGATCTAGCAAATGGTTTCTCTCTAAAGGATTATATATGCACAATCAAGCTTTTCTACTACTGATCTAAGAGGGAAGAAAGGAAAAAGAAGAATTCCCGCAGAAGGAATGAGGACACTGAGGCCCAGGCTTGGATGCAGCACAACTTTAATGAGTGTAAAGAAGAAAAGGAGGTGGCTCACAGGGAGCACCAGGGGCAGCCACCAAGATGCGGTGGAGCTCCTGCAGGGTGTCCGTCTGCCTGACCCACACAGAGAGGGAGGGAGGGAGGCCAAGAGGTCCCCACTGGGCTTGTGTGGGAGGTGGAGACAGGAAAGGGAAGAGAGAGGACAGTGGAAGAAGGAAACAGCGCCGCGAAGCGCTATCTCCTGTCCAGATCCATGTTGTGAGGTCTTGGATGTTCCTGCCTGAGGACGCAGCCATCACCTTTAGCAGGGTCTGCGGCAGTAACGGTTGGTGATGCAGGAGAGGTCAAAGCCCCCGGAGTTGATGGGCACTCCCTCGGAGCTGAGGATGCTGCCAACGGCAGCGGAGGTGGAGGAGCCCACAACGGTGTTCTGTGGGAAGGAGCTGAGGATGGGGCCGGGCAGGGTCACCACCACGGCGGAGGGCTGGATGGCGATGGTGGAGCTCTGGCACTGCCTGACACAGGGCTCATTGCAGCTGTTGGCCAGCGGGGTCGGGCCGCAGGGCTGGCAGGGCACGCACGGGTTGCAGCAGGACATGGCTCGATGGTAGAGCTTCACCTGGAGACAGGGCAGGGGCAAGCAGATGATGGGACACATGAGCAGCAGCTCTGCACCCAACCATGGGTAAGCCAAGGCACCTCCTGGCCCAGCACATGCTGCCCAGCTCCAAGCCCAGGAGCCACCTCAGCTCAGTCCCAGCCTCTCTCTGCAGAAGCCCTTCTCTCCCCTTCCCTCTCCCATGAGAAGCAGCTCCCAGTCCTGCGCTCGGACAGCCTGGATCAGCTGAGACACACCTTGAGGAATGACCGGATCTGGAAGCAGGAGGAGAAGAGGCTTCACACTCACCTGATTCCCAGGAGAAGGAGGCGAGAGAAGTGGATGGAGAGCAGAGACTCGGGCTGCCTTTTATAGTCGTCCTGCAGTGCCTCATGCCCAGAGGCACCTTTGTGGTAGGAATAATTTCCTGGCAAGCTCAAGGCAAATGCAAACCCTCCCAGGTAATGGCATGGGCTGTGTCCCTGTTTCCGGCACTGCTGCCTTTTAATTTCCTGGCTCATGTGCTTTGCCATAGGAAGGCTTCTGTAAGTGCTGGGATGAGAGGCCAGAGGGTCTGCGGTGGAGGAGACCACAACTGTAGCCCCAGCACAGGTGCCCTGAGACCACTATTAGTGTTGCAGTAGGGTCCAACCCTCCCAGCAGAAGCCCATCTGCACACAACAATGGCCTTCCCTCCAAGAGAGGTGAGGGGAGCAAGAGGAAGGGATGTGGCCTGTCCTCTCCCACGACAGTCCTTGGGCATGCGGAAGAGAAGCACCAGAGCAGTGCCCATTTCCCGACAACTTGGATACAATCGAGCCCACAGGAATGAGCCACGAGCACATCCCCTGCCTGCACGGGATGCCACCAGCCCTTGATCTGAGGCTTCTGCTGCGCTGACGTGTTTCTGCCCCAGAAACCCTTGGGCCTCTCATCCTGGCACTTACAGAAGCCTTCCTATGGCAAAGCACATGCCATACACAGGGAAATGAAAAGGCAGCAGTGCCGGAAACCGGGACACGGCCCATGCCATTACCTGGGAGGGTTTGCATTTACCATGAGCTTGCCAGGAAATTAAACCTGCCACAAAGGTGCCTCTGGGCCTGAGGCACTGCAGGACGACTATAAAAGGCAGCCCGAGTCTCTGCTCTCCATCCACTTCTCTTGCCTCCTTCTCCTGGGAATCAGGTGAGTGTGAAGCCTCTTCTCCTCCTGCTTCCAGACCTGGTCGTTCCTCGAGGTGTGTCTCAGCTTATCCGGGCTGTCCGAGCGCAGGACTGGGAGCTGCTTCTCATGGGAGAGGGAAGGGGAGAGAAGGGCTTCTGCAGAGAGAGGCTGGGACTGAGCTGAGGTGGCTCCTGGGCTTGGAGCTGGGCAGCGTGTGCTGGGCCAGGAGGTACCTTGGCTTGCCCATGGCTGCGTGCAGAGCTGCTGCTCACGTGTCCCATCATCTCTTTGCCCCTGCCCTGTCTCCAGGTGAAGCTCTACCATCGAGCCATGTCCTGCTGCAACCCGTGCGTGCCCTGCCAGCCCTGCGGCCCGACCCCGCTGGCCAACAGCTGCAATGAGCCCTGTGTCAGGCAGTGCCAGAGCTCCAATGTGGTCATTGAGCCTTCCCCCGTGGTGGTGACCTTGCCTGGCCCCATCCTCAGCTCCTTCCCGCAGAACACCATTGTGGGCTCCTCCACCTCCGCTGCCGTTGGCAGCATCCTCAGCTCCGAGGGAGTGCCCATCAACTCCGGGGGCTTTGACCTCTCCTGCATCACCAACCGCTACTGCCGCAGACCCTGCTAAAGGTGATGGCTGCGTCCTCAGGCAGGAACATCCAAGACCTCACAACATGGATCTGGACAGGAGATGGAGCTTCGCGGCGCTGTTTCCTTCTTCCACTGTCCTCTCTCTTCCCTTTCCTGTCTCCACCTCCCACACCAGCGCAGTGGGGACCTCTTGGCCTCCCTCCCTCCCTCTCTGTGTGGGTCAGGCAGACGGACACCCTGCAGGAGCTCCACCGCATCTTGGTGGCTGCCCCTGGTGCTCCCTGTGAGCCACCTCCTTTTCTTCTTTACACTCATTAAAGTTGTGCTGCATCCAAACCTGTGTCCCTGAGTCCTCCTTCCTTCTGCGCGAACTCTTCCAATCTGCTTCCCCTTGGAGCTGACAAAGACATCCCTGCCTACTCCACCAGCAATGGTCATCCATGAGAGCACGGCTCCAGAGGGTGACAGGAGTGGGCATGGGGAGACAATCCTGCCTGGGACAGCCCACAGCCTCATCTCTGCCTTCCTCTCCCCTACATCACCCAGCACACTACCCCTACATGCCCAGCACACGTGGGCACACGCAGATGAGATCCTACCTCATTCAGTCCTTCAGCACCTGGCAGGGCCCAGCTCTCTTCAGGCGTGCAGGGCTGAGGTAATCCACTGGTCAGGAAAATGGCAATGGTAACATCAGAGTCCCCTGAGTTAGATGGCAGAGTTGAGGAGCTGATTGAAATCGCCATAACCCAGGAATAAGTGGTGCTCCACGTAGACATACACGTGTCTATGGGTTCAGCTGGGTTCCAACCAGGAGCGCTGAAGGAGCTGGAAGAGGAGTTTGCCAAGCCACTCTCCATCATCTATCAGCAGTCCTGGTGTAGTGGGCAGATCCCCAAGGGTTGGAGGTTGGCCAGTGTGATGCCTCTGTAAAAAAGGGCAGGAAGGATGATCCCAAAAACTCCAGGCATGTCAGCCTGAGCTCAGTGCTGGGGAAGGTCATGGAGCAGGTGATCCTAGGTGAGATCATAAGGCATGTACGGGAAAATGGGGGGATCAGACCCAGTCAGCACAGGTTCAGGAAGGGCAGGGCCTGCTTGACGAACCTGATCTCTTGCTACGACAGGGTGACCCACTTGGTTGATGAGGGAAAAGCTGTGCACACTGTCTATTTGACTTTAGTAAAGCTTTGGACAAGTCCCACAGCGTTCTCCTGGAGAAACTGGTTCCTCGTGGCCTGGATAAGTGGATTCTTCACTGCGTTGGAAACTGGCTGGATGGCAGAGCCCAAAGAGTGGTGGTAAATGGTGTCACATGTGGTTGGCAACTGGTCACTCAGGTGGCCCTCAGGGCTCGGTATTGGGGCCAGCGTTGTTTAATATCTTCACTGATGATCTGGATGAGAGGATTGAGGGCACCCTCAGTGAATTTGTGGACAACGCTAAGTTGTGTGCCAGTGTCGATCTGCTGGAGGGGAGGAATCTCTGCAGAGGAATCAGGCCAGGCTGGATCCATGGGCTGTGGCCAGTGTTGTGAGGTTCAAGAAGGCAAAGTGCTGGGTCCTTCATTTGGGCCACAACAACCCCATACAATGCTCCAGGCTTGGGGAAGTGTGGCTGGAAACTGCTCATGAAAAGGACCTGCGGGTGCTGATTGATGGAGCTGAACATGGCCTATATTGTGCCCAGGCAGCCAAGAAGCCAATGGCATCCTGGCCTAGATCAGAAATAGTGTGGCCAGCAGGGCCAGGGCAGTGAGGCCACACCTTGAATCCTGTGTTCAGTTCTGGGTCCCTCACTCCAAGAGAGACATTAAGGTGCTGGAGCAGGTCCAGAGAAGGGCAACGGAGCTGGTGAAGGGTCTGGTGCACAAGTGTGATGAGGAATGACTGCTGGACCTGAGGTGATTTAGTCTGGACCTTATTGCTCTCTACAGCTACCTGACAGGAGGTTGTAGTGAGGTGGGTTCAGTCTCTATGGCAAGGAAGTAGTGGTAGGACAAGACAAAATGGCCTCAAGCTGCACCAGGCAAGGTTTAGACTGTAGATTAGGAACAATTTCTACATTGATCATTCCTGATTAAGAATGTGATCAGGAGTTGGAGCAGGCTGCCCAGGGTAGTGATGGAATGTGAACGTCCCTGGAAGCATTCAAAATCATGTAGACGAGACACTTATTGACGTTGTTTACTGGTGGATCTGGCAGTGCTGGGGAATGGTTGGACTTGATGATCTTAAAGGTCTGTTCCAACCTCGTTGATTCTATGAGAGGGGCCAGGATTTAGAGCATTAGCTTGGGTTGAAGACCAAGACCTACAAAGGAAATTTTCAAGTATCATTGAAAAGCAGATCTATATGTTGCATTCATAAAGAAGCTGCATTCATTTACTCAGGGAAGATGAACATCTGAAACACATGATGAGAGCCTCGTGGGGGTGCTGGGTTCACAGGTAGTGGGGACTCCATTGCACAGCCTGAGTTGGCTGACACCAGTCCTAAGTGTTGGGTTACCTCAGCCCGGCATGCCTGGAGAGAGCTGGGCCCTGTCAGGTGCTGAAGGACTGAATGAGGTAGGATCTCATCTGCGTGTGCCCACGTGTGCTGGGCATGGTAGGGGTAGTGTGCTGGGTGATGTAGGGGAGAGGAAGGCAGAGATGAGGCTGTGGGCTGTCCCAGGCAGGATTGTCTCCCCATGCCCACTCCTGTCACCCTCTGGAGCCGTGCTCTCATGGATGACCATTGCTGGTGGAGTAGGCAGGGATGTCCTTGTCAGCTCCAAGGGGAAGCAGATTGGAAGAGTTCGCGCAGAAGGAAAGAGGACTCAGGGACAGAGGTTTGGATGCAGCACAACTTTAATGAGTGTAAAGAAGAAAAGGAGGTGGCTCACAGGGAGCACCAGGGCAGCCACCAAGATGCGGTGGAGCTCCTGCAGGGTGTCCGTCTGCCTGACCCACACAGAGAGGGAGGGAGGGAGGCCAAGAGGTCCCCACTGGGCTTGTGTGGGAGGTGGAGACAGGAAAGGGAAGACAGAGGACAGTGGAAGAAGGAAACAGCGCCGTGAAGCTCTATCTCCTGTCCAGATCCATGTTGTGAGGTCTTGGATGTTCCTGCCTGAGGACGCAGCCATCACCTTTAGCAGGGTCTGCGGCAGTAGCGGTTGGTGATGCAGGAGAGGTCAAAGCCCCCGGAGTTGATGGGCACTCCCTCGGAGCTGAGGATGCTGCCAACGGCAGCGGAGGTGGAGGAGCCCACAACGGTGTTCTGTGGGAAGGAGCTGAGGATGGGGCCGGGCAGGGTCACCACCACGGCGGAGGGCTGGATGGCAACGGTGGAGCTCTGGCACTGCCTGACGCAGGGCTCATTGCAGCTGTTGGCCAGCGGGGTCGGGCCGCAGGGCTGGCAGGGCACGCACGGGTTGCAGCAGGACATGGCTCGATGGTAGAGCTTCACCTGGAGACAGGGCAGGGGCAAGCAGATGATGGGACACGTGAGCAGCAGCTCTGCACCCAACCATGGGCAAGCCAAGGCACCTCCTGGCCCAGCACACGCTGCCCAGCTCCAAGCCCAGGAGCCACCTCAGCTCAGTCCCAGCCTCTCTCTGCAGAAGCCCTTCTCTCCCCTTCCCTCTCCCATGAGAAGCAGCTCCCAGTCCTGCGCCTGGACAGCCTGGATCAGCTGGGACATACCTCGAGGAATGACCAGGTCTGGAAGCAGGAGGAGAAGAGGCTTCACACTCACCTGATTCCCAGGAGAAGGAGGCAAGAGAAGTGGATGGAGAGCAGAGACTTGGGCTGCCTTTTATAGTCGTCCTGCAGTGCCTCATGCCCAGAGGCACCTTTGTGGCAGGTTTAATTTCCTGGCAAGCTCATGGCAAATGCAAACCCTCCCAGGTAATGGCATGGGCCGTGTCCCGGTTTCCGGCACTGCTGCCTTTTAATTTCCTGGCTCGTGTGCTTTGCCATAGGAAGGCTTCTGTAAGTGCCGGGATGAGAGGCCCAAGGGTTTCTGGGGCAGAAACACGTCAGCGCAGCAGAAGCCTCAGATCAAGGGCTGGTGGCATCCCGTGCAGGCAGGGGATGTGCTCGTGGCTCATTCCTGTGGGCTCGATTGTAGCCAATTTCTCGGGAAACGGGCACCGCTCTGGTGCTTCTCTTCCGCATGCCCAAGGACTGTCGTGGGAGAGGACAGGCCACATCCCTTCCTCTTGCTCCCCTCACCTCTCTTGGAGGGAAGGCCATTGTTGTGTGCAGATGGGCTTCTGCTGGGAGGGTTGGACCCTGCTGCAACACTAATAGTGCTCTCAGGACACCTGTGCTGGGCTCATGTGTCCCATCCCCTCTCTGTGCAGTCTCTGTGGGTCCTCAGGGAAGAGCAGGAGCATGTCTGGGGTCTGGTCCTTCCCGGTGGTACCTAAGCCCTGTTGTGCCAGGGTTGTCCCAGCATCTCCTCAGCAGAGTCCCCAGTTGCTGATGTTTCTGGCTTTGTGTGAGCTTACAGATATGGGCATGGTTCCATGTGGGCATGCCTGAGCACACATGTGTCAGTCCGTCCTTGTGTCACCCTCATCATGAGGGCACGAGCACACCATGGCTGGGACTTGTTGTATAGGTTGAATCACCAAAACCCTTTTCATGAGCAGATCCAGCAATGTCCCTCTTTACATGGGCAGAAACTGTTGTGTAGTGACCATAACTCCCCAATCCACATCCCACTGTGCTGCTTAATGGTGGAGCCATGAATGAAGGAGGGAAGTTGAGTCTGTGAAAAAGAGGTGGGATGGGGTGAACATATGTTAAGGGGGTTTTGGCAGTTTCTCACCATCCTACTCTCTTTTTCATTAGCAACAGGATAAATGAATCTTCCCCAAGTCAAGCGTGTTTTCCCCATGATGGTAATTGGTAATAATGTCTCTGTGTTTATCTCAACTTGTGACCTTTTTGACCTGACTTTCTTCTCCTGCGCTGTTGCGCAAGGAGAGGGAGAAAGCAGCAGGGTGGGTCTGGGAGGTAGCCAAGGTCCTTTTAGTTCTGCACAAATTATGGCAATTAACTGTGCCATGAGTGTCTGTCTTGTACTGGTTTTCTTCCTGCTTTCTCTCTTTGCCACTGGGAGCAGTCTCTTTCTCCCTCTGTTGTTCCCCTCAGAGGATGGTGGGCAGTGATGTCAGTTGGCCTTTGTGCTTGCCTGCCTGGGAACGAGCTGCAGGTTCACAGCCATGGGCAGAGCACAGCCCAGCAATGCTCTTGACACAGCCTCACATGAGCAGGGAAACCCCAAAAGGCCACATTACCATGGCAGAACTTGTCAGACACTCAACTGTGTCCTCTTGCAGGCCCATATTCACAACCCTTTAGCCACGAGATGGCTGTGTGCTGGGAGCTGGGGATGTGCAGTCTCAAGAGGCCTCTGCCCTGCACATCTGTGCAATGAACCGCTGGGGCTGCGTGGGGCACTCTGTGGGGGTGATGGAAGAAAGGGGGACTTGGCCTTGCTGTCCTTGCCCTTGGAGACATGGCATGTCCGTTCCTTCTGGAGATGGGTGGGAAGGTGAGGAGGAGAAGGAGGCTCTGGGCTCTAGCCGAGGGCATTTCTCCTACCATCCCCTCCTTGCATCCTCACTGCCCTCTTCTGTCTGAGCCTTCTCCCCCACCACAGCTCCATCCACAGAGGAACTGCCTCGGGTGCCTGTGAGGCTGCTGATGTCCCAGGGCCTCCTGCAACACTGGCGTCTTCCCACAAAGAGAGCTCAAGTTGGGATCACACTCTATAGGGCATGCTGGGAGCCCAAAGGGTATGTTCCTGCCCTCCCGGTGCCAAGGAATGAGAAGGGTTCCACTAGTTCACACACTTGTTCCCTCCCAGCATATCTCTTTGCTCCCTGGACAGCATTTGAAAGCATCCAGAGAGGAAAGGACCACACGGAGACAGAGGCTGGGATGCATCAGAGTTTAATGAGTCCAAAGAGGAAATCAAGATGCCTCGAGAGGAGGCCACAGGTAAAGGATCCCTATGGGCAGCCAAGAGCCAGTGCCGCACAAAAGGCTATGGGTGGGCAAGTCCCCTGTAAGCTGTCTTTGGAGGGCCTCAAGGCTGCAGGGAGCAGAAAACAACAGAGGAATAGGAGGGAAAGCACAGAGTGGAGAAAGGGAATGAGAGGCACTGGCCATGTTTTCAGAGAGGCCAGGCTGGCCCCTTCCACAGGGCTGACGCCCTTTGCAGGAGGAGCGAGGCACGCTCAGCCCCTCTCCAAGCCATGGCCGCAGTCTCCGTCGTTCAGTCTGGCATCATCTTCCGGGTTCACGGGGCTCCTTGTCTGGGCCGTCACCAGTGGCTTTAGCAGGGTCTGCGGCAGTAGCGGTTGGTGATGCAGGAGAGGTCAAAGCCCCCGGAGCTGATGGGCACTCCCTCGGAGCTGAGGATGCTGCCAACGGCAGCGGAGGTGGAGGAGCCCACAACGGTGTTCTGCGGGAAGGAGCTGAGGATGGGGCCAGGCAGGGTCACCACTACGGGGGAGGGCTGGATGACCACGTGGGAGCTCTGGCACTGCCTGACACAGGGCTCATTGCAGCTGTTGGCCAGCGGGGTCGGGCCGCAGGGCTGGCAGGGCTGGCAGGGCTCACACGTCTGGCACTTCTCGGAGCAGGACATGGCTCGCGGCTGGAGCTTCACCTGGGAGAGAGGGCAGGGAGGGAGCTGAGGGGCACGTGAGGAACAGCCTGCAATGCTACCCAAGGGAGGACAAGGCAGCTCTCGCATGGGGAGGTGGAGGCTGTGCAGGGGGAGCAAGGGATCCTTTGCCTGAGTCCAGTGCGGACCTTCACATAGCGTCTTAGCACTAGTTTGTCAACAAAGAGCCACCCCAGCCCACCCCCAGCCTCTCTGCATGACAGACCGTCTCTCCTCTGGCCTCTCCCACAACCATCATCCAGAGCACTAACATAACACCAAGGAGCAGGTATCAGCTGAGATGTCCTTGCAGGCTGCACCCTGTCCCTTAGGAGGAGGTGGGTGAGAATGGGGATTCCAGCTCACCTGGTTCCCGAGGAGAGGGAGGTGGCAGAAGAGCTTGACAGAGTGACCCGTTGGTCTGGCTTTTATACTGGCCCCACGCTGCCTCAGGCCCGAAGGCAGACACTGCACAGGCAACAGTTGTCCTGCACGCTCCTAATGAACGGAAACATCCCAGGTAATGACATGGGATGTGCTGCTGACTCCCTCTATGCTGCCGTTGCACTTCCTGGTTTATGTCATGCCCATTCCCTCAAAAATGCTTCTTTTGAGTGCTGGGATGAGAGGCGCCATGATTTCCGGGGAAGCGTGCGTCAGTGTGGGCAGAAGACATGGAGTAAGCGCCAGAGGGGTCCAGCGCAGGCCGGTGATGTCAGCCTGGGTTTGCTCAGGAGGGTTTTGTATAAGCCTGCTGAGAGGAAGGGCCCCAGATGCTCCCAGCCCTCCCATATTTGGTTCTTCCCCAAGGGCTCCTGTAAGTGCCTTGTCCTCCTCTTTCCTTCCCTACTGTTACCTGAAAGGACGCAGACAGGGCCACAGCACTCAGGTCTCACTGAGGAGAACCCCAAACCCAGGCCAAGTCTTTTCATGCTGCCTCCAGGCAGCCTCGAGGGGCTGAGCTGCTTCCCAGGGTCATCACTCCTGACTCATGTGAAAACTTTGGGGTTCCAGGGTTCTACTGGCACTGTGTGGATGGGGGAGTCCTTTGCCATGACTGGCCCATGTCCCGAGCCAGGAGCTATGGGAAAAGGAATGAAAGCCTGGGGGGCTGGGAGGAGGAAGGAGGTGAACATCAGGCCTGGAGCCAATGGCACCAGAAAACAGCACCAATACTGGAAGTGCTGAGGATCCCCAATACCAGCAGCAATATTGGAATCCGGGGGGGATTCCCTCAGACATCAAATGAGGGACTGCCTGGAAACATCAATTACCTGCCATTTGACCTTGGCTGAGATGTGGGAGAACTAGATTGAGGGCCCAGTGGCCTGGGGAAGGAGAGAAGAATGCCAGCATGAGCCGGCATCACCACACAGTGGAAACCACCCACTGGCTCTTCTCTGAAAAGCTTTTCCTTAAAGCAAGCATCCTTGCAAAATGGTTTGGCATTTGCCCAATGAAGCCTTTCATGGGAAGAAGCTGCAGCCGCATGCTCTGACTTCTCCAGCGTGACTCCTGCCAAGCCCACTTGGCTGTTGTGTTTCCAGGCTGCCCAGGCTTCCCTTTGCCAGGAGGCTTACTTACAGCCTAGGGCCATGTGTATAGAGGTAGAGCATGAGGGGAACCTCACATGGTTTACAGGGTGCTTTGTGCGTGAGCTGTTATTTTGAACAGCCTTCGGGAGTTCCTTTTCAGCACCCAGGAGACCATGGATACCTGAGGGAGGCTGGGATTTAGAGCATTCCCTGGGGCTGAAGACCAAGGTCTAAGAAGAAATTTTCAACTATAACTGAAACCCACAGCTACATGTTGGCATTAACACTGAAGCCACAAGGCAATAGCACAGATTCAGGGAAGTTGGATATCTGAAACAAGCTGTGAGGAGACAGAGGCTTACTGGACTGGGCATTTGCCAAGCCTATGAGAGGATGATCTGCGCACTGCTGCCGTCTGCCCAGCTACCCTCCACCTGTAAATGGTGGGGTGCTGGCCAGAAAGTGGGTCTTTGAGCAGTGGGTGCTTTCCTGGCAGCTTTGGCAAAGCCCAATGTGCTGGTTTCAGCTGGGATAGTGTTAATTCTCTTCCTAGTAGCCAGTGCAGTGCTGCGCATTGGCTTTAGTCTGAGAATAACGCTGGTAACTCACCAATGGTTTAGTTATTGCTCAGTAGCGCTTACGTTGATCAAGGACTTTTCAGTCTCTCATGCGCTGCCAGTGAGCAGGGACACAGAAAGCCAGGAGGGAGCAGAGACAGGACACCTGAACCAAACTAGCCAAAGGGATATTCCATACCATGTCATATCAGGATTAAAACTATGGGAAGTCAACCGGAAGGGACTGATCGCTGCTTGGTATCAGTCACTGGGTGCTGAGCAATTGTACTGTGCATCACTCGTGTATTCCAAGTTGGGGCATTTCCTCTCAGCAGGCTTATACAAAACCCTCCTGAGCAAACCCAGGCTGACATCACCGGCCTGCGCTGGACCCCTCTGGCGCTTACTCCATGTCTTCTGCCCACACTGACGCACGCTTCCCCGGAAATCATGGCGCCTCTCATCCCAGCACTCAAAAGAAGCATTTTTGAGGGAATGGGCATGACATAAACCAGGAAGTGCAACGGCAGCATAGAGGGAGTCAGCAGCACATCCCATGTCATTACCTGGGATGTTTCCGTTCATTAGGAGCGTGCAGGACAACTGTTGCCTGTGCAGTGTCTGCCTTCGGGCCTGAGGCAGCGTGGGGCCAGTATAAAAGCCAGACCAACGGGTCACTCTGTCAAGCTCTTCTGCCACCTCCCTCTCCTCGGGAACCAGGTGAGCTGGAATCCCCATTCTCACCCACCTCCTCCTAAGGGACAGGGTGCAGCCTGCAAGGACATCTCAGCTGATACCTGCTCCTTGGTGTTATGTTAGTGCTCTGGATGATGGTTGTGGGAGAGGCCAGAGGAGAGACGGTCTGTCATGCAGAGAGGCTGGGGGTGGGCTGGGGTGGCTCTTTGTTGACAAACTAGTGCTAAGACGCTATGTGAAGGTCCGCACTGGACTCAGGCAAAGGATCCCTTGCTCCCCCTGCACAGCCTCCACCTCCCCATGCGAGAGCTGCCTTGTCCTCCCTTGGGTAGCATTGCAGGCTGTTCCTCACGTGCCCCTCAGCTCCCTCCCTGCCCTCTCTCCCAGGTGAAGCTCCAGCCGCGAGCCATGTCCTGCTCCGAGAAGTGCCAGACGTGTGAGCCCTGCCAGCCCTGCCAGCCCTGCGGCCCGACCCCGCTGGCCAACAGCTGCAATGAGCCCTGTGTCAGGCAGTGCCAGAGCTCCCACGTGGTCATCCAGCCCTCCCCCGTAGTGGTGACCCTGCCTGGCCCCATCCTCAGCTCCTTCCCGCAGAACACCGTTGTGGGCTCCTCCACCTCCGCTGCCGTTGGCAGCATCCTCAGCTCCGAGGGAGTGCCCATCAGCTCCGGGGGCTTTGACCTCTCCTGCATCACCAACCGCTACTGCCGCAGACCCTGCTAAAGCCACTGGTGACGGCCCAGACAAGGAGCCCCGTGAACCCGGAAGATGATGCCAGACTGAACGACGGAGACTGCGGCCATGGCTTGGAGAGGGGCTGAGCGTGCCTCGCTCCTCCTGCAAAGGGCGTCAGCCCTGTGGAAGGGGCCAGCCTGGCCTCTCTGAAAACATGGCCAGTGCCTCTCATTCCCTTTCTCCACTCTGTGCTTTCCCTCCTATTCCTCTGTTGTTTTCTGCTCCCTGCAGCCTTGAGGCCCTCCAAAGACAGCTTACAGGGGACTTGCCCACCCATAGCCTTTTGTGCGGCACTGGCTCTTGGCTGCCCATAGGGATCCTTTACCTGTGGCCTCCTCTCGAGGCATCTTGATTTCCTCTTTGGACTCATTAAACTCTGATGCATCCCAGCCTCTGTCTCCGTGTGGTCCTTTCCTCTCTGGATGCTTTCAAATGCTGTCCAGGGAGCAAAGAGATATGCTGGGAGGGAACAAGTGTGTGAACTAGTGGAACCCTTCTCATTCCTTGGCACCGGGAGGGCAGGAACATACCCTTTGGGCTCCCAGCATGCCCTATAGAGTGTGATCCCAACTTGAGCTCTCTTTGTGGGAAGACGCCAGTGTTGCAGGAGGCCCTGGGACATCAGCAGCCTCACAGGCACCCGAGGCAGTTCCTCTGTGGATGGAGCTGTGGTGGGGGAGAAGGCTCAGACAGAAGAGGGCAGTGAGGATGCAAGGAGGGGATGGTAGGAGAAATGCCCTCGGCTAGAGCCCAGAGCCTCCTTCTCCTCCTCACCTTCCCACCCATCTCCAGAAGGAACGGACATGCCATGTCTCCAAGGGCAAGGACAGCAAGGCCAAGTCCCCCTTTCTTCCATCACCCCCACAGAGTGCCCCACGCAGCCCCAGCGGTTCATTGCACAGATGTGCAGGGCAGAGGCCTCTTGAGACTGCACATCCCCAGCTCCCAGCACACAGCCATCTCGTGGCTAAAGGGTTGTGAATATGGGCCTGCAAGAGGACACAGTTGAGTGTCTGACAAGTTCTGCCATGGTAATGTGGCCTTTTGGGGTTTCCCTGCTCATGTGAGGCTGTGTCAAGAGCATTGCTGGGCTGTGCTCTGCCCATGGCTGTGAACCTGCAGCTCGTTCCCAGGCAGGCAAGCACAAAGGCCAACTGACATCACTGCCCACCATCCTCTGAGGGGAACAACAGAGGGAGAAAGAGACTGCTCCCAGTGGCAAAGAGAGAAAGCAGGAAGAAAACCAGTACAAGACAGACACTCATGGCACAGTTAATTGCCATAATTTGTGCAGAACTAAAAGGACCTTGGCTACCTCCCAGACCCACCCTGCTGCTTTCTCCCTCTCCTTGCGCAACAGGGCAGAAGAAAGTCAGGTCAAAAAGGTCACAAGTTGAGATAAACACAGAGACATTATTACCAATTACCATCATGGGGAAAACACGCTTGACTTGGGGAAGATTCATTTATCCTGTTGCTAATGAAAAAGAGAGTAGGATGGTGAGAAACTGCCAAAACCCCCTTAACATATGTTCACCCCATCCCACCTCTTTTTCACAGACTCAACTTCCCTCCTTCATTCATGGCTCCACCATTAAGCAGCACAGTGGGATGTGGATTGGGGAGTTATGGTCACTACACAACAGTTTCTGCCCATGTAAAGAGGGACATTGCTGGATCTGCTCATGAAAAGGGTTTTGGTGATTCAACCTATACAACAAGTCCCAGCCATGGTGTGCTCGTGCCCTCATGATGAGGGTGACACAAGGACGGACTGACACATGTGTGCTCAGGCATGCCCACATGGAACCATGCCCATATCTGTAAGCTCACACAAAGCCAGAAACATCAGCAACTGGGGACTCTGCTGAGGAGATGCTGGGACAACCCTGGCACAACAGGGCTTAGGTACCACCGGGAAGGACCAGACCCCAGACATGCTCCTGCTCTTCCCTGAGGACCCACAGAGACTGCACAGAGAGGGGATGGGACACATGAGCCCAGCACAGGTGTCCTGAGAGCACTATTAGTGTTGCAGCAGGGTCCAACCCTCCCAGCAGAAGCCCATCTGCACACAACAATGGCCTTCCCTCCAAGAGAGGTGAGGGGAGCAAGAGGAAGGGATGTGGCCTGTCCTCTCCCACGACAGTCCTTGGGCATGCGGAAGAGAAGCACCAGAGCGGTGCCCGTTTCCCGAGAAATTGGCTACAATCGAGCCCACAGGAATGAGCCACGAGCACATCCCCTGCCTGCACGGGATGCCACCAGCCCTTGATCTGAGGCTTCTGCTGCGCTGACGTGTTTCTGCCCCAGAAACCCTTGGGCCTCTCATCCCGGCACTTACAGAAGCCTTCCTATGGCAAAGCACACGAGCCAGGAAATTAAAAGGCAGCAGTGCCGGAAACCGGGACACGGCCCATGCCATTACCTGGGAGGGTTTGCATTTGCCATGAGCTTGCCAGGAAATTAAACCTGCCACAAAGGTGCCTCTGGGCATGAGGCACTGCAGGACGACTATAAAAGGCAGCCCAAGTCTCTGCTCTCCATCCACTTCTCTTGCCTCCTTCTCCTGGGAATCAGGTGAGTGTGAAGCCTCTTCTCCTCCTGCTTCCAGACCTGGTCATTCCTCGAGGTATGTCCCAGCTGATCCAGGCTGTCCAGGCGCAGGACTGGGAGCTGCTTCTCATGGGAGAGGGAAGGGGAGAGAAGGGCTTCTGCAGAGAGAGGCTGGGACTGAGCTGAGGTGGCTCCTGGGCTTGGAGCTGGGCAGCGTGTGCTGGGCCAGGAGGTGCCTTGGCTTGCCCATGGCTGGGTGCAGAGCTGCTGCTCACGTGTCCCATCATCTCTTTGCCCCTGCCCTGTCTCCAGGTGAAGCTCTACCATCGAGCCATGTCCTGCTGCAACCCGTGCGTGCCCTGCCAGCCCTGCGGCCCGACCCCGCTGGCCAACAGCTGCAATGAGCCCTGCGTCAGGCAGTGCCAGAGCTCCACCGTTGCCATCCAGCCCTCCGCCGTGGTGGTGACCCTGCCCGGCCCCATCCTCAGCTCCTTCCCGCAGAACACCGTTGTGGGCTCCTCCACCTCCGCTGCCGTTGGCAGCATCCTCAGCTCCGAGGGAGTGCCCATCAACTCCGGGGGCTTTGACCTCTCCTGCATCACCAACCGCTACTGCCGCAGACCCTGCTAAAGGTGATGGCTGCGTCCTCAGGCAGGAACATCCAAGACCTCACAACATGGATCTGGACAGGAGATAGAGCTTCACGGCGCTGTTTCCTTCTTCCACTGTCCTCTCTCTTCCCTTTCCTGTCTCCACCTCCCACACAAGCCCAGTGGGGACCTCTTGGCCTCCCTCCCTCCCTCTCTGTGTGGGACAGGCAGACGGACACCCTGCAGGAGCTCCACCGCATCTTGGTGGCTGCCCCTGGTGCTCCCTGTGAGCCACCTCCTTTTCTTCTTTACACTCATAAAAGTTGTGCTGCATCCAAACCTCTGTCCCTGAGTCCTCTTTCCTTCTGCGCGAACTCTTCCAATCTGCTTCCCCTTGGAGCTGACAAAGACATCCCTGCCTACTCCACCAGCAATGGTCATCCATGAGAGCACGGCTCCAGAGGGTGACAGGAGTGGGCATGGGGAGACAATCCTGCCTGGGACAGCCCACAGCCTCATCTCTGCCTTCCTCTCCCCTACATCACCCAGCACACTACCCCTACCATGCCCAGCACACGTGGGCACACGCAGATGAGATCCTACCTCATTCAGTCCTTCAGCACCTGGCAGGGCCCAGCTCTCTCCAGGCATGCCGGGCTGAGGTAACCCAACACTTAGGACTGGTGTCAGCCAACTCAGGCTGTGCAATGGAGTCCCCACTACCTGTGAACCCAGCACCCCCACGAGGCTCTCATCATGTGTTTCATATGTTCATCTTCCCTGAGTAAATTAATGCAGCTTCTTTATGAATGCAACATATAGATCTGCTTTTCAATGATACTTGAAAATTTCCTTTGTAGGTCTTGGTCTTCAACCCAAGCTAATGCTCTAAATCCTGGCCCCTCTCATAGAATCAACGAGGTTGGAACAGACCTTTAAGATCATCAAGTCCAACCATTCCCCAGCACTGCCAGATCCACCAGTAAACAACGTCAATAAGTGTCTCATCTACATGATTTTGAATGCTTCCAGGGACGTTCACATTCCATCACTACCCTGGGCAGCCTGCTCCAACTCCTGATCACATTCTTAATCAGGAATGATCAATGTAGAAATTGTTCCTAATCTACAGTCTAAACCTTGCCTGGTGCAGCTTGAGGCCATTTTGTCTTGTCCTACCACTACTTCCTTGCCATAGAGACTGAACCCACCTCACTACAACCTCCTGTCAGGTAGCTGTAGAGAGCAATAAGGTCCAGACTAAATCACCTCAGGTCCAGCAGTCATTCCTCATCACACTTGTGCACCAGACCCTTCACCAGCTCCGTTGCCCTTCTCTGGACCCGCTCCAGCACCTTAATGTCTCTCTTGGAGTGAGGGACCCAGAACTGAACACAGGATTCAAGGTGTGGCCTCACTGCCCTGGCCCTGCTGGCCACACTATTTCTGATCTAGGCCAGGATGCCATTGGCTTCTTGGCTGCCTGGGCACAATATAGGCCATGTTCAGCTCCATCAATCAGCACCCGCAGGTCCTTTTCATGAGCAGTTTCCAGCCACACTTCCCCAAGCCTGGAGCATTGTATGGGGTTGTTGTGGCCCAAATGAAGGACCCAGCACTTTGCCTTCTTGAACCTCACAACACTGGCCACAGCCCATGGATCCAGCCTGGCCTGATTCCTCTGCAGAGATTCCTCCCCTCCAGCAGATCGACACTGGCACACAACTTAGCGTTGTCCACAAATTCACTGAGGGTGCCCTCAATCCTCTCATCCAGATCATCAGTGAAGATATTAAACAACGCTGGCCCCAATACCGAGCCCTGAGGGCCACCTGAGTGACCAGTTGCCAACCACATGTGACACCATTTACCACCACTCTTTGGGCTCTGCCATCCAGCCAGTTTCCAACGCAGTGAAGAATCCACTTATCCAGGCCACGAGGAACCAGTTTCTCCAGGAGAACGCTGTGGGACTTGTCCAAAGCTTTACTAAAGTCAAATAGACAGTGTGCACAGCTTTTCCCTCATCAACCAAGTGGGTCACCCTGTCGTAGCAAGAGATCAGGTTCGTCAAGCAGGCCCTGCCCTTCCTGAACCTGTGCTGACTGGGTCTGATCCCCCCATTTTCCCGTACATGCCTTATGATCTCACCTAGGATCACCTGCTCCATGACCTTCCCCAGCACTGAGCTCAGGCTGACATGCCTGGAGTTTTTGGGATCATCCTTCCTGCCCTTTTTTACAGAGGCATCACACTGGCCAACCTCCAACCCTTGGGGATCTGCCCACTACACCAGGACTGCTGATAGATGATGGAGAGTGGCTTGGCAAACTCCTCTTCCAGCTCCTTCAGCGCTCCTGGTTGGAACCCAGCTGAACCCATAGACACGTGTATGTCTACGTGGAGCACCACTTATTCCTGGGTTATGGCGATTTCAATCAGCTCCTCAACTCTGCCATCTAACTCAGGGGACTCTGACGTTACCATTGCCATTTTCCTGACTAGTGGATTACCTCAGCCCTGCACGCCTGGAGAGAGCTGGGCCCTGCCAGGTGCTGAAGGACTGAACGAGGTAGGATCTCATCTGCGTGTGCCCACGTGTGCTGGGCATGTAGGGGTAGTGTGCTGGGTGATGTAGGGGAGAGGAAGGCAGAGATGAGGCTGTGGGCTGTCCCAGGCAGGATTGTCTCCCCATGCCCACTCCTGTCACCCTCTGGAGCCGTGCTCTCATGGATGACCATTGCTGGTGGAGTAGGCAGGGATGTCTTTGTCAGCTCCAAGGGGAAGCAGATTGGAAGAGTTCGCGCAGAAGGAAGGAGGACTCAGGGACACGGGTTTGGATGCAGCACAACTTTAATGAGTGTAAAGAAGAGAAGGAGGTGGCTCACAGGGAGCACCAGGGGCAGCCACCAAGATGCGGTGGAGCTCATGGAGGGTGTCCGTCTGCCTGTCCCACACAGAGAGAGAGGGAGGGAGGCCAAGAGGTCCCCACCGCGCTGGTGTGGGAAGTGGAGACAGGAAAGGGAAGAGAGTGGACAGTGGAAGAAGGAAACAGCGCCGTGAAGCTCTATCTCCTGTCCAGATCCATGTTGTGAGGTCTTGGATGTTCCTGCCTGAGGACGCAGCCATCACCTTTAGCAGGGTCTGCGGCAGTAGCGGTTGGTGATGCAGGAGAGGTCAAAGCCCCCGGAGTTGATGGGCACTCCCTCGGAGCTGAGGATGCTGCCAACGGCAGCGGAGGTGGAGGAGCCCACAATGGTGTTCTGTGGGAAGGAGCTGAGGATGGGGCCGGGCAGGGTCACCACCACGGGAGAAGGCTCAATGACCACGTTGGAGCTCTGGCACTGCCTGACACAGGGCTCATTGCAGCTGTTGGCCAGCGGGGTCGGGCCACAGGGCTGGCAGGGCACGCATGGGTTGCAGCAGGACATGGCTCGATGGTAGAGCTTCACCTGGAGACAGGGCAGGGGCAAGCAGATGATGGGAGACGTGAGCAGCAGCTCTGCACCCAGCCATGGGCAAGCCAAGGCACCTCCCGGCCCAGCACACGCTGCCCAGCTCCAAGCCCAGGAGCCACCTCAGCTCAGTCCCAGCCTCTCTCTGCAGAAGCCCTTCTCTCCCCTTCCCTCTCCCATGAGAAGCAGCTCCCAGTCCTGCGCTTGGACAGCCTGGATAAGCTGAGACACATCTCGAGGAATGACCGGGTCTGGAAGCAGGAGGAGAAGAGGCTTCACACTCACCTGATTCCCAGGAGAAGGAGGCGAGAGAAGTGGATGGAGAGCAGAGACTCGGGCTGCCTTTTATAGTCGTCCTGCAGTGCCTCAGGCCCAGAGGCACCTTTGTGGTAGGAATAACTTCCTGGTAAGCTCATGGTAAATGCAAACCCTCCCAGGTAATGGCATGGGCCGTGTCCCGGTTTCCGGCACTGCTGCCTTTTCATTTCCCTGCGTATGGCATGTGCTTTGCCATAGGAAGGCTTCTGTAAGTGCCAGGATGAGAGGCCTAAGAGTTTCTGGGGCAGAAACACGTCAGCGCAGCAGAAGCCTCAGATCAAGGGCTGGTGGCATCCCGTGCAGGCAGGGGATGTGCTCGTGGCTCATTCCTGTGGACTCGATTGTAGCCAAGTTCTCGGGAAATGGGCACCGCTCTGGTGCTTCTCTTCCGCATGCCCAAGGACTGTCGTGGGAGAGGACAGGCCACATCCCTTCCTCTTGCTCCCCTCACCTCTCTTGGAGGGAAGGCCAGTGTTGTGTGCAGATGGGTTTCTGCTGGGAGGGTTGGACCCTACTGCAACACTAATAGTGCTCTCAGGACACCTGTGCTGGGCTCATGTGTCCCATCCCCTCTCTGTGCAGTCTCTGCGGGTCCTCTGTGTGTGTCTGTCTGGGCATAGAATCATATTATCATAGAATAGTTTGGGTTGAAAAGGACCTTAAGGTCATGTATTTCCAACGCCCCTGCCACGGGCAGGGACACCTCCCACTAGAGCAGGTTGCTCCAAGCCCCTGTGTCCAACCTGGCCTTGAACACTGCCAGGGATGGGGCAGCCACAGCTTCTCTGGTCACCCTGTGCCAGTATTTTAGCAATCTCATTGCAAAAAAATTTTTCGTCACATCGAGCCTGAATCTCCTCTTTTTAGTTTAAACCCATCATCCCTCGTCCCATTGGAACAAGCCCTGATAAAAAGTTTTTTCCCATCCTTCTTATAGGTCCCTTTAAAGACCTGTAAGAAAGGGTCAGTAAGGTGTCCCCGGAGTCTCCTCTTCTCCAGGCTGAACAACCTGGATAGGGTGAGCTGTAATGGATTTAAACTAAAGGAGGGGAGCATTAGATTGAATATAAGGAAGAAGTTCTTTCTTGCGACGGTGGCAAGACAGTGGTTCCAAAGAGAACTTGTGGCTGCCCCATCTCTGGAAGTGTTCAAAGCCAGTGAACAAGCCATATTTAAACCACAACAGTCCCTTTTGGCGCCCAGTGTGGGGCACGAAGGGTTGAGATCACGACGGATCTGACCAGAGCGTATTATCATTTTGTTGTACTTGGTAGCGCTGGGTTATGATACGATCGAACCGTTGGTCATGAGACTCATCTGGCGTGTGCTGTCGGGTCACCTTCGTCTCTCGGGAGCCATCTGGTGGCAACTATTCACAATTACACCTTTGGACTTCGCCGCAAAAAGAGCAAACCGGTGACAGAAACACCTTCCGTCCTTCCTTTCCGCCTGCCTGCCAGCCTTTTCTCCTTCCTTCCTTCCAATATCTTCCTTCTCCTCCAGGATAATTACAGTAGTATCTGAGAATTGTAAAGATTTTGAATATTCTCTGAATACCCTTGAAAGCTGCCGGGTTCTTCTGCTGGGAACCAGGGCACAAAGGAACGGGACAGAGGACAGGAGACAGGGGATGGTGGACAAGAGGCAGGGGAAAGGGGACAAGGGATGGGGAAGAGGGGACAAGGGAACGTGGGACAGGGGACAGCGCCGTGTGCCGGCTGCCAGCAGAGCTGCCCTTGGGCTGTCCCCTGTGCTGTCACTCTTTCCAGTGGCATCGTGCGTCGCAGGAGCTGTGTCGGGCGCGGTGACGTCGGGGCGGGGGACACAGGACATCCTGCGCCCCCCCCCGCCCCACCCCGGGTTTCCTGGCACGGGTGGGACCAGTGCGATGGCTCCCGGTGACCTTCACCGGGTTGGAGACCAGAGTCCGATCTCGGGGGGAGATCTCATCCCATGCGGGATTCTAACCTGGGGGGGCCGATTCTGGGAGATCCCATCCCATGGGGGGTCACATCCCGAGGGTCCCACCCAACAGGGGGTCCTAACTTGGGGGTCCCATCCCGTGGGGGGGTCGGATCTCATGGGGGGTCCCATCCCGGGAGGACCTATCCCAAAGGTTCCATCCCGGGGGTCCTAGTGAGGGGACCCTACCTCGGGGGTGGGGGATAGTCCCACGGCTCGGACACAACTGTGCGGGCGGGCGCGGGGGGGGGGGAACGGGGTGGGAGGGGGGGGGCGCATTGCGCGTGCCAGCGCGCATGCTCCCCCCCCCCCCCCGCCGTGCACGCGCAGGTGTGGCCACGCCTCCCCCCCCCCACGCCTTTTTCCCGCGCGCACGCGCGGTGCGTGCACCTCGCTACCAGCAGGTACCCGCGGATGCGGGGGGGGGGGGGGGGTGGTGCGCGGCCCCTTTAAGGGGAGCGCCCGGAAGGGCGTGCGCCCCGCCCGGTCCCGCCCCGGAGCGCACCGGCCCCGGGGGGGGGGGCGCGGTCGTTGGCGGCTGCGGGAGCCCGGTGCGGGACATGGCGCGGGGCCGCCTGGAGCTGCCGGCACCGGGGCCGCGGCTGCTGCCGGTACTGGGCGCGCTGCTGGGCGCCGCCGCCGCCTTCAACGTAGACCGCGGATTCCCGGTGCTCAAGGAGGGCGCGAGCCCCGGCGGCTTTTTCGGCTTCTCGGTAGCGTTGCACCGGCAGACGGAGCGGCGGGAGCAGAGCCTGTGAGTGCGGGGCGGCTCGGGGTGGCGGGTGCGGGAGCGGAGCCCCCGGGCTTGGAGTGGAGGGATGCGGGAGGTGCGCGGGGCGAGGGTCCATGGGGCAGAGCGAAGGTCCTGGGGTGGGGGGGGAAGCTGGGAGGAGGAGCGGGCGGGGCTTCGGGTGCAAGGAGAGGGGGTCCTGGGGCTGGGGGGGTCCCCTGTTGGGGTGCGGAGGTGCCGTTAAATCGCTCCTTGGGCGTTTATTGCCTGCCCGGGACTTTGCGTTGCACCCTGCATAGGACGGGGTCCCCTGGGGGTTCCCCCCACCCTCATTCATAGGGACCCCAGAGCCCCCACTTCAGCCCCGCGCTGACCCGGGACATCCAGCCCCGCAGCCGCCCCGGGACGTGGGAACTATCCGGTACCTGACGTCGGGGCCCCGGCTCGCCATCGCCCGCGCTGGTGCCCCCTAGAGCGGTCGCGTCCCCCCGAAACTCCGGTCGCTGCTGGTCCTGGGGAACCTGTTGAACTGTATTCCTGCTGCCCAACAAAAGCCCTTTCAGCCGTCACGTTCCCAGTGCGATCCCACCGCCATCCCTTGCCGTGTCCCCTCCTGTCCCCGCCCTTCTCAGCCGGACCCCCCCGGGCAGCATTCCCGGCTCCCGTCCCTCCTGGCCAGAGGTGCGAGTTGCGTGTTCGTGCAGAAGGAGGGAAGAAGGCGCCGGGGTTGGGTTGGGCTCTTCTCGCTCGAGGGCACAGGGTTTTGCTGGCTCACCCGCCCGACATGGAGCTCCCGGAGGGCTCCCTTTTTCCCTTCACGCCCCCCTTTTTTCCCTTTCGTTTTTCCCGCCGTGCTCCTGGCAGAGGGACTGGCAGCAGCTGCTGGACGGAGGCATCTGATGCTCCGCATTCCAGAGATGCATTTCAGCCTCTCGCCCTGCCGTGGGACGTCTTGTTGTTGCTTCCATTCAGGAGAGAGTGAAGCAGGAGTGGGCCCAGTGCCCTGGGGAACCCACCTCCCCACCAGGACACGCTGGCTGCCATCCATGGCCAGGTTCCCCTGGCTCTGGTGCCATCAGAGCAGCTGGTGGGGGGACACAGATGTCGTGGTCCTGGCTGGCATCCATCTTCTCAAGACGTTGGCAGTGGCTGTTGCTCTGTCTCGGGAGGGATTTGGGGGGGCTTTGGCAGGCATTTGTGATCCCCCGGCATGGGCCACGTGGCCCGAGCGTGTCTGAGCGTGATGCTGGCAAGACGCAGAGGCTCTGGGGGAAGGCTTTGGAGTGTGAAACCCCCGGGGGATTCACACCCCCTTCCCTTGGGAGCCCCCACTCCCTGTCCCCATGGGAGACGCAGAGGGGCTGTGGGGTGCCGGGCCCATCTGTGCTTCCCCACAGGGCCCTGCATGTGGGCAGCAGCCCTGGGGGGCCATGCAGGCATCTCTGCCTGCATGGCGTGGGCAGGAGGGGGCCAGGGCGAGTGCAGGCAGCTCCTGCCTAACCCCAGCTCACGCTGCGGCACGTCCAGGGAGGCACCTGCCTGTTGTGGAAGTGGCAGGAGGGAAATACCGGTGTCTGTGTCCTGATGGCCAAGGTTGGACGGGGCTTGGAGCAACCTGCTCTAGTGGAAGGTGTCCCTGCCGGTGGCAGGGGGTTGGAGCTGGGTGAGCTTTAAGGTCCCTTCCATAGGGGCATTAAACATTCCAATCCAAGCCACTCCATGGCCATCCAGCCGCTGTCCTGCAAGCTGGGGAGCTCCTTCCCATGGTGCTGGTCAGCATCTTCCCCTGCCCATCCATTGGCCATCACAGGTGCATCGTGGCCATAGCCGGGGTGGGGACAGGAAAGTGATGCTTCCTGCCACCACATCCCAGATGGGGGGTGCAGGCAGGGGATTGTCCCATGCTTTTTTGTGGGGGACTCAATGCCTGGTTGCTGCGAAGTGGCGGCTGAAGCTGTTGGAATGACAGTGTGGAATAGAGGGATTCTCCAGAGCACATTCCCGAGCTCCTACGGAGAGCCAATTCCCGGCTGGGTGCTGGCAGGGGGCCAGGCTGTGAGAAGGTGTACCCCCCACCGCCACCACTGCCCCGGTGTTTTCCATGTCCCAGGGCTGTGCCCATGCAAAGGTCTGTTTGCTTGCTCCTCCCCAGGCTGGGGGAAGGTGAGGTGGGACCAGTGGCGTTATCTGCTGCCCCGAGATTAAGAAACTCCTTTGGCTGCCAGTGCCGGATCCGGCCGCTTCTGGTGTTTGGCTTGTGGTTGTGCTGGCAGAACCTGGTACTGACCTGGGAATCTGACCCATGGGGGTCCTTGAACACCATGAGGAAACTGAGGCACGGTGCACCCATGCCGGGGAGGCGGGCACAGATGTGGTGGTACCCACATGGGCAGTGTGCTGCGTGCCTCAGTTTACCTCCTGTGTGCGGGGGGAGCAGGGGCTCTGCCCAGTGCTCACGGTCTTTCTGGTCCCGGCTGGTCGACGGGGAGGAGGAGGAGGAGAGTGGTTGAATTCCCGGCTTTCCCTCCCCCTCGCCTGGTTTTCTGCCGATGCCGGGGCTGGCTTGGCTGTGCTACCCCCAGCTTGGCTGGGCTCCTTGGCAGGCGCAGGGGGGACGGATACGCCGCGGCGCGGCCGGCGCCCGGGGGTCATCCATCCATCCATCCACTCCTCCCACCATCCCGCGCTGCCTCCAGGAGCCGACTCCCCCTCTCCCGCCTCCTTTCCGGCACGGGCATCAGCAGATTTCCCTGCTTAGGGCTCCCGGGGGGACTGATCATTGCAGGGCAAATGTAGTGGCACTGTGTGTGGGGGGGGGGGGGTTGGTTGGGGCTGGCCTGGAGCTTTGGAGGGAGATTGTGTCAGGGACACCCTCCGGATGCCTGTCTGTGGAGGGGTGGTTGGAGCCCGATCCCAGAGTTGGGCTCTGGAGCATCATTGCCAAAACCATCTCACAGCCCCCCCCACCCCCCAGCTCAGTCAGCGCCGGCGGGGAGCCCCCACACCGCCATCATCCCATGTTCCCTGCTTTACCAGGGCAGATTAGGACGGGGCATGGCCTTGCATTCCTGCCTCCCTCCCTTCCCAGCCTCCCCCTCGTGCTGATGTTTGTCCATCGCTGCCTTTGCTCTGCACTCCGAGCCCAAACCCTGGGCTGAGCCCCGTCTTCTCGTTCCCCCCTACCCGTGTGGGGTCCGTGTGGCACAAACTGGTCCAGGCCTCCCCGCGATGGGAGCCCCAGCATCCCGGCTCCTCGTTTTCCTGCGCCTCCACATGGCATCTTGGGGCATGCA
Source organism: Strigops habroptila (assembly GCF_004027225.2). Lineage (NCBI taxonomy): Eukaryota > Metazoa > Chordata > Aves > Psittaciformes > Psittacidae > Strigops > Strigops habroptila. The sequence goes on from NC_044295.2 coordinate 2,477,376, forward strand.
CGGGTGGGGGACGCCTGTGCATGTCCCAGCCCTGCTGTGGTGGGGTTTGGAAGCCCCCAGCATCCTGCAAACCCCCCCGGGAGCAGAGCCTGCGGGTGGGCTGCCGTGCCGGGAAGTCTTGGCTGGAGGCAGCAAGATGCTGGAGCCGCTTGGCCCGGGTCTGCTCCCACCTCCCGGGATCAGTGGGGCACAGCCATGGGGAGCGGTGGTGCCTGGGAACGGTCCGGCCGAGCCAGGACCACCGGGGAGGCCCCTGACAAGGGGCGGAGCGTGTGTCCCTGTGCCCAGGAGCCACGGTGATGGTGGGGCAGAAGGGGGCAGGACCCCCTCCAGCCCTGAGGATAAATGGGGGCAAGAGTGTCCCTTGTGTGTCCCCCTCCCCATCCCTCAGGTATATGGGGGGTAAGGAATTAGGGGGGGAATTCCTTTGTGCCAGGCTGGAAAAAGTCAGGAGGAATCAACCCTCTCTCCATGCCCCTGACTTTGCGCTCAGGGGGATGTGAATCCTGCTGGCATCCCCAGCCCAGCAGACCCCCCCATTGCACCCCTTGGGGGGGCTCTTCCGCGGCTGCACCCCACCTGCAGCATGTGGTGGTGCTGGAGCGATGCTGCCCGTGGTGCCCGTCACCGGGGCGTCCCGGCGTGCCGGGGCGGGGGCTGCCTGGGGCCCCGCATTCCTCCTGCGCCTGGGCTTTGACTCAGCTGCCTCGACGCTGCCCGGACGCGCCCGCGCTCCCATCGCCCGGCGCTGCCTCCCGGTGACAGCCGGGATTGCTGCTGTCCTCGCCGGTGGGCGAGCTGAGGACCGGTTAGCTCACCACCCCAGCGCCCTGCGATGAGGCCGGGGGGGGGGCTGCGGCAGCTCCCTGGGTGCCTTGTCCCTGCCTGCGGAGGGACGCGCTTCCTCTGCTGGCATCATGCGGCCGTGCCTCCTCCACGCCATTGTCCTCACCATCCCAAAGGACTTCCCGGCGGAAAGGCTGGCCTTTCCGGAGCCCCCCGGGCACGCCGGGTCCCTCAGCCCCATGGTAGGGCTGTGAATCCTCTGCCCTGGTGCTACCTGGGCTCCCCAGCTTCTTCCCTTGGGGTGTGTAGCGGGTCCCTTCAGCATCACCTTAAAGCCCCCAGAGATGAGTGCCCATGGAGCTGGGCTGTGGGTGTTGGTTTCCAGCCCAGGCATCGCTTCATGGAGGGTGATGTACCACCCATGCGTGGCACTTCCATGACTCAGCCGGGCTGTCTGTGCCACTCCAGGGCCCTTAGTCACCCCCGGAAGGGCGCTGTCTGCCCCCCCTCCCCGAGACCCCCTCTGCTGCCTGGGTGCGTTGAGACAGGCCCAGACCTGTCCTGGGAAGCGGGATGCACGTGATGTGCTGCCCGGAGCTGGTCCCCGAGCTGGGACCCCCACGGCATTCCCGCGGCATTCCCTGGCGCGGCGGCAGGAGCCTGTCTGCCGGACACGCGGCAGCTGCTCAAAGGTTGGCCGGGAAGGGCCGTGGCTGTTTACATAGGCGCAGGGGCCCCGGTGCTGGCGCAGCCGCGTCGTGCTGAGCAGCTCCGGTGTGAGGTTTGCAGATGCCAGCCTGAACCCCTGTTCCTGCACCCCACACCTTGCACTGGGATGGGGGGCTCAGCCATGAGCATGCACTGGGATTAAGTCCAGCAAGGAGGAGATGATGAATGTGTCCATCAGTCTGTCCCCCGCCTTGTCCTGTGAGACCTTTCGCTGTCCCTGGGGGTGACAGGCTGGTTGCTGCCAGCCCCATGCATGCCCATCCAAGGGGAACCCCCCTTCCTGTTCTGGAGATGGGGCTGGGGGTCTGCCTCCTCTTATTTGGGGGTGTTGAGGTGTGACGTACTCTGCGGAAGCAACTCCCATCCCCTCTGAGTGCCTCCAGGCCACCATCACACGCCACTGCCCTCTCCATGGGGCACCCCAAAGTGAGGCGTTGGGGTGGGTCCTCCATCACCCACCCCCCCCTTCTCTCTGCCCCTCCAGGCTGCTGGTGGGGGCCCCCCGAGACATGGAGCCAGTGAACGGCACACGGACAGGAGCTGTCTATGCCTGTCCCCTCACCACGTCCACTAACGACTGCCAGCGCCTCGACATTGAGCTGAAGAGTACGTGAGCACCCCAGGGCACCCCAAAACACCCCCTGGCACCCGGGGGCTCTGGGGGTGGGGGGGTCCCTCTCTTACATTGCCTCTTCCTTTCCCAGATGAGCCGGACAAGGCCATCATCGATGACATGTGGCTGGGGGTGACAGTGGCCAGCCAGCGGCAGCCGGCGGGGAGGGTGCTGGTGAGTGCATGGTTCCTCACACACGCGTGTGCCAACGCAAGCTGCCGCCTTGCACGTCCCCAGGGAACCACTGGTGCTTTCACGTGGGCCTTGCACATGGTGCCCAGTGTGATGGTGGCAGGTGGGGGCTCCACTGCCACCTCCCTGTCCCCATGGGGCAGGGCTGTGGGGTGATGGGGTGATTGGACCCTAATCCCAGTCGCGTGCTCTGGTGCGAGTGCGCAGGATGGTGACATACCCTATGGACCATCGTGGCAGGATAATGCCATGGTGCAGGGACTGGGCAGCACCGTTTGTGCAGCTCCATGCTGGAGTCAGGGCAGAGGCAGCACAAGGGGTGGTGGGGGATGTAGCCCTTCGTTTTTGGGGTGCTGCAGGCGGTGCTGGCTGTCCCCGCAGGCCTGCGCTCACCGCTACACCAAGGTGCTGTGGTCGGGCAGCGAGGACCAGCGGCGCATGGTGGGCAAGTGCTATGTGAGGGGCAATGACCTGCGCCTCAACATCAGCGACGAGTGGCAGACCTACCACAACGAGATGTGCAACTCCAACACGGACACTGACGAGACCGGCATGTGCCAGATGGGCACCAGCGCCGGCTTCACTGCCAACATCATCTATTTTGGGGCGCCCGGTGCCTACAACTGGCAAGGTGGGACAGGGGGTGGGCATCCCCTTCCCCAGGAATGCCTGGTCCCACCATGGTTACATCCCCTCCTGCATGCAAGGGCATGATCTGTGTGTGCATGCACATTGAACGCACATGTATGTTCAGGCCAGCGTGTGTTTATGTGCCCACGTGCATGGTGAGCACACACATGGAGCCTGAGCGTGCCCTACGCGTGCCACGTGTGTGCACCTCACCGTCTGCTTATCTACACATCCATGCAAACCCTCTGCACATGTGTACGGCCATGTGTGCGCTCACACGTGCTGTGGGTGTGCAAGGGGAGCGGGTGCTGAGCTAGGGGCGAGAGGCAGCCCCCCGCTGTGGGGTTAACCCCCGCTTCTGCTGTTGCAGGTACCAACTACATGCTGCAGCGGGAGATGTGGGACCTGCATGACTTCTCCTACCCCAACAAGAAGAACGGCAACACCTACATAGGTGGGGGGCAGTGAGGCGGGGGGCAGTGACACAGGGGGCTTCCCCCTTGGGGGGATTTGGGCTGAGGAGGAGGTTTAGGGGATGTGGATTTAGGGGGAGTCTTGGGGAGGGTGTGGTTAAGGGCTACGGAGTGTGGAGAGGCTGGAGACTCCTGGGGATGGTGTGAGCAGGGGCACAGCGGGGACACTGCAGTGTTCAAGGGGGTGGAGGGTGTTGTGGTGGGGGACATGGGGTCTGGGGCTGTCAGGGGGTCCCTGTCTCACGGGCAGGGTTTGGTGGCAGGGTACACGGCGGAGGTGGGCAGCGCGGTGCTGCAGCAGGACTCAGTGACGGTGGTGACGGGCGCTCCCCGGTACAAGCACATGGGCGCCGTGTACCTGCTGAGCCGCAGCCCCCAGCAGACACTGCAGAGGAGCCTCCTGCTCCCCGGGCACCAGGTCGGCTCCTACTTCGGCAGTGCCGTGGCCCTGGCAGACCTCAACAATGACGGGTGAGGGCAGGGGGCCAGGACCCCCCAGCTCCAGGAGAAAGCGTGAGAGGGTCTCACCTGGGGCACTCTGCAGCTCAGAGTGGGGTCTCTGTGGGTCTTAGAGTGAGCAGCAGTTGAGGGAGGGGATTCTCCCCGTCTGCTGTGCTCTGGGGAGACCCCCCCTGCGGTCCTGGTCTAGCTCTGGGGCAACAGCACAAGAGGGACGTGGAGCTGTTGGAGTGAGGCCAGAGGAGGCCACGGAGCTGCTGCGAGGGCTGGAGCAGCTCTGCTCTGGAGCCAGGCTGAGAGAGCTGGGCTGGGTCAGCCTGGAGAAGAGAAGGCTCCTGAAGGGGAGGCCTTAGAGCAGCTCCAGTGCCTAAAGGGGCTCCAGGAAACCTGGAGAGGGGCTTTGGACAAGGGCCTGTAGGGGCAGGCCAAGGGGAATGGCTTTAACCTGCCAGAGGGGAGATTGAGATGAACTCTTAGGCAGAAGCTCTTCCCTGTGAGGGTGCTGAGGCGCTGGCACAGGGTGCCCAGAGAAACTGTGGCTGCCCCATCCCTGGCAGTGTTCAAGGCCAGGTTGGACACAGGGGCTTGGAGCAACCTGCTCTAGTGGAAGGTGTCCCTGCCCGTGGCAGGGGGTTGGAACTGGATGGCTTTAAGGTCCCTGCCAACCTAAATTGTTCCATGATTCTGTGATAGCATGGGGGGCGAGAACACACGCACAGCTCTGAGGGTGGGGAGTTTTTATGAGGGGAGTCATCTCATGGCTCTGGGCAGTCCCCACCATTTCTGGTGTCTTGGTGGGGTTGTGCTGCAGCCCCAGCCCCAACCAGCCCCTTGGCCCCGCAGGTGGCAGGACCTGGTGGTGGGAGCTCCCTACTACTTCCAGCGGAAGCAGGAGGTGGGGGGCGCAGTGTACGTCTACATGAACGAGGTGGGGGGCTTCCAGCCCCACCCCAGCCTGGTCCTCACTGGCCCCAGCTACTCCGGTTTCGGCTTCGCAGTGGCCAGCATCGGGGACATCAACCAGGACGGCTTCCAGGGTGAGGGACTGGAGGGCACTGGGGAGGAAACTGGTGGGGGTCTTCATATAAGAGGGGATCCCACTGGAGGCAGTGTGGTGGGTCTCTGGAGAGGTTTGGGGTGAAGGAAAGGAGATGAGGGGGCATCTTGATGTGTTCAGGGAGGAGAGGGGCTGAGTGAGGGCTGGGAGGTGGGTTTGAGGAGGTGTATGTGGCTGATCCTGCTCTTCTCCCCACAGATATCGCTGTGGGGGCTCCATTCGAGGGGCCTGGCAAGGTTTACATCTACCACAGCAGTGCAGAAGGGCTGCTGGAGAAACCCCGGCAGGTAGCAGCCTGTGGGGCCCCAGATCGCATCTGAGTATCCTGTGCTTTGGGGTGGGATGCAGTAGGTAGATCCCTGGTTCCATGGGGCTGGTGAGCCACAGGTGACACTTCCCCCCCCCCACAAATGCAGGTGATCAGCGGGTCAGACCTGGGACCTGCCAGCATGCAGACCTTTGGGTACTCATTGAGCGGGGGGCTGGACGTGGACGGGAACTCCTACCCTGACCTGCTGGTGGGCAGCTTGGCCGAGAGGATCGTCCTACTCAGGTAAGGGAGCAGGGACATGGGTGTCCTGCAGCCCCCTGCCCACCCCAGCACCCCCCAGGGGTGGTTCTGGGGCAGCGAAGTGGGCACGGAGCGATGTGCTGGAGCGGGGGGCTCCGCCGACTCCCATCTCTCCACCCAGAGCACGGCCTGTGATCAACATCCTGAACAAGACCTTCATGGTGACCCCCAGCAAGGTGGACCCTGCCCGGTGTACGCCCGAGTCCTGGTGAGCCCCGTCCCTCGCCCCGGTGGGGTCCTGCTGGGGGCACGGCTCTGCTCACGGCCCTTTTCTGCCCCCACCAGCATCACGGTGACTGTCTGCTTCTCCTACAACCAGAGTGCTGGAGACCCCCAGTACAAGGAGAAGATCAGTGAGTGCCCCAGGGTGCACGCCTGGGTGCCTGTGCATGCAGGGATGTTCACCAAGCACTGGTGCAAGGGAGTGTGCACACGCGGAGGCACGTGCACACAGGGGGTTGCGTGTGTTGGAGGCACACGTGTATGTGTTGTAGGCACATGTGTGTGCAGCACCCACAGCACCCTGCTCTCTCCGCAGCCCTGGAGTACACCCTGGAGGCTGACAAGGACCGGCACCCACCCAGGGTCAGGTTTTTGGGGACCCACTCTGCCACCTACCATGGCCTCTTTCCCATGCCCGAGACTCGCTGTGAATCCAAGGAGCTCCTGCTGCTGGTGAGCGTGCGCATGCGAGTGTGCACGTGTGTGTGTGCATGCGTGTGCATGGCAGGTTGCTCTACACGTGGCACTGGAGCTGGGGAACCGTCTTCCAGGAGATGGGGAGAGGGATCGTAGAATCCCAGGCTGGTTTGGGTTGGAAAGGGCCTTAAAGCTCATTCAGTTCCAACTTCCTGCCACGGGCAGGGACGCCTTCCACTAGATCAGGTTGCTCCAAGCCCCGTCCAACCTGGCCTTGGTGGGGTGTGGAGGGTCCTGGGAACATCATGGCCAGGAAAAGAGGTAGAAATCCATTCCTCCATCCCTCTATCCCTTCTGTGATGAGTTCATTGGGTATCAGGAATGGGGTGTGCGCAGGAGCTGGTGCTCCAGATGTGGCCAGGGGGCTGGGGAGGGAGCTGGGGCTTTGCTGTGACTGCTGCCACCCTACAGGACAACATCCGAGACAAGCTGCACCCCATCGTGCTCTCCATGAACTACTCTCTGGTGGAGAAGCCCAGAGCCTTCCAGCTGGGTCCCCACTCCCTCGATGCCTTCCCCATCCTCAACCAGGACCAGTCACACGAGAACGAGACCAAGGTGCTGGGGGGGTGGCGGCCCCGGTGAGCCCAGCCTGGGGCTGGATGGAGGCTCATGGGGACATCCCATTCCTCCAGATCGAGTTCCAGAAGGAGTGCGGCTCCGACAACAAGTGCTACAGCAACCTCCAGCTCCAGAGCAGCTTCGTCACTGACCAGAACCAGCCCCTGCCCAGGTGAGAGCAGCTCCCTCTGCTCCCCATCCACCTCCAGCACCTGCTATGCCATCCCTGTGGGCACAGGTTCCCCTTCAGCCCTCTCTGGGCCATGCCAAAGGACTGGGAGGGGGTGTCTCCATCCCGCTGGGGTGGGCCACCCGTGTGCTGAGCGGGGCTGGTCTCTGTGCAGGCTGAACGGGACCCAAGTGCTGCAGTACAGCCGGGATGTGCGGAAGCTCCACCTGAGCATCGACATCACCAACGTGCCCACCAACCCCACCAACGGCGAGGACGCCCATGAGGCGCTGCTCAACGTCACGGTGCCCGCCAGCCTGCTGCCCTCCTCCGTGCGCCCAGTACGCAGCCCCCTTCCTGCTGGAGAAGGTCCGGGACCAGTGTGGGCTTTGTCGGGATGTTCCTCACCCTCTTCCCTTCCACAGAGCGGAGCCTGTACCTTTGCAGAGACAGTGCTGTGCGAGTTGGGCAACCCTTTTAAGAGGAACCAGAGGGTGAGTGCTCCCCCCACCAACGACCCCCAGCTCTTCTTGGGAGCTTACAGGCCAGGGAGGGCCTGGCTGAGCTACTCCATGGTCCTTCTGTGCTGCAGGCAGAGCTGATCATCACATTTGAGGCCATTGGGATCATGCTGGACACACGGGAGATCTTGGTGTGGCTGGATCTGTCTACGTGAGTGTCCCTGGGTGGGTGGGAATGGGCTGGGAAAAGGATCCCTGGAGTGATGCTGGCTCCTCTTTTGCTTGGTGGAAGCACAGTGGTGTTGGATCGGGATCGTATGCAGCAGTGTTGCTGGTTGGGAAGGATGGGAGGGCAGGCTGGGCTCCTGGGATGGGCAGGATGGGCACCCCACTGCTCCTGCTGGGAGGGTGGGGGCTGCCCCACGCTGCCCAGGGGCTGTTTGTTGGTGGGAGATGCTGACCCCGGTGGCTTGGCAGGCAAAGCACCCAGGAGGACCTGCAGCCTGTGCTGGCCAGGCTGCTGGTGGACTACAGCATCCAGTCCTCGCTGACCATGTGAGTGCAGCGTGCCCCACCTCCCCTCATCCCCTCCATCACCCCACCGACACGTGGGGGACAGGCACAGCCCCTGGTGCCCCACAGAGGGATGCCCAGAGACGCTCCATCCCCAGAGTCCCATCGCACGTGCAGTCGCACTTCAGTGGGTCGGTGCTGGGCGAGTCAGCCATGCGGGGGGAGCAGGACGTGGGCAGCCCCCTCACCTTCAACTTCCAGGTGAGCTGGGGGGTGGCCAGCACTGGGGGCGGGTTTGGCAGAGCCGGGCTCCATCCTCAGCTCCACTCTGCAGGTGAGCACCAAGGGCGAGTCGCTAGGCGCCCTGGGCACCATCCTGCTGGGCTTTGAGTGGCCCTATGAGATCCCCAACGGGAAATGGCTCCTCTACCCCACCGAGATCCTCGTCAACAGCAACGAGACCTGCAAGCCCCCCGGGGGGGTCATCAACCCGCTCAACCTCACTGTGAGTCTCCGCTGCGGTGCAGGGTTGTGTGCCTGCCCCACTGCATGGGCAGAGCTGCCGGGTTCTGATGGGGCTCATCTCACCCCGCAGCTCCTGCAGGACCAGGCTCCATCCCGGCAGAGGCGGGAGCTGGAGGCCCCCGACCTGGTGGAGCCCCCCATCACCCTGGCCACCGCCAAGAAAGCCAAGTCAGAGGTGCTGCTGGTGAGTGGGGGTCCAGCACCATGTGTCCCACGCTGGGACCACTGTACACACTGATCCTTGGCACCAGTGTGGTGCATCGGGGACCCTGTTCCCCCCCTCAACTGCCCTCTTTGCCTCCCAGAGCTGCTCCAAGGGCACAGCTCACTGCGTGTGGTTTGAGTGCCCCCTGCTCCACACCCAGCACCCCACCACCTTCAGCGTCCGTGCCCGGGTGTGGAACAGCACCTTCATCGAGGTCAGTGCGGGCCCCTTCTGGGGTCAGGGCTGGGCTGTTCCCTTGGGGATGGTGCTTAAACAGGGCACCAAGTTTGCCAGGTCTCAGCTCAGGCACTGACACCCATCCCTTGCCCCCGCATCATCCACGTCACCCCCCATCATCTGGGCTCCCCCCATCATCCATGTCCCTCCCCATGATCTATGTCTTCCCCCGTGATTTGTGTGGTGGTGGTCCCCATATCGTCCGGGTCCCCTCGCATCATCTGGGTTCCCCCCATTCTCCCTGTGTTATCATCCTGCCCATCATCCGGGTCCCCCAATCATCCATGTGTCATCATCTCCCAAATCATGCATGTCCCCCCATCATCTGTGTCCCCCCTCCATCCCTGTCCCACAGGAGTACAGGGACTTTGACCGGGTGAAGGTGGACGGCACAGCGACACTCTTCCTCCGGACCCACGTCCCCACCATCAACATGAGGAACCATACGGTGCGGGTGAGCGATGCCAGAACCTCTCCCTGGGGGACACTGGGAGGGACTGGGGCCACTGGGAGCTCGTCCCCCCCAACAAGGCTCTTCTCGGTCCTTCCAGTTCTCGGTGGATGTGGACTCGGAGCTGATGGAGGAGCAGCCGGCCGAGATCGCGCTGTGGCTGGTGCTCGTGGCGGTGGCGGCCGGGCTGCTGCTGCTGGGGCTCATCATCCTCCTGCTCTGGAAGGTGAGGGGGTGCAGGAGCCATGCTGAGGCCTGACAGGCTCATGTCACTGCTGGTACCATCCTCTCCGCCTGGCGAGTGCCGGGTGGAAGGTGCCCGGCTGCAGAGCGATGAGGAAGAGGAGCAGAGAAGCCCCCAGCGCAAAACACTTTGGGACCTGCCAAAGAACCCACCCAGAGCAGGGTTGGGTGATGGCACCTCCTTGCTGGGCAGGGATTGGGGGGGCTGTCTCCAGCCCTCCGGAGTTCCTTGGGGACCCTGCTCTCTGCCCAGGAGGGGTTGGGGGTGTCTGCAGGGTCTCCCACCACACAGCGAGCATCACATTGGGGCGAGGGTGCAGTGGGTGCCCACCCCACAGGCTGGCCAGGAGCCCCCTGTCCCCTCTCCCAGCTCCCCCTGACCCCGTCCCCTCCTTCCCTGCAGTGTGGTTTCTTCCGGCGCGCCAACACGCGGGCCATGTACGAAGCCAAGGGGCAGAAGGCGGAGATGAGGATCCAGCCGTCGGAAACCGAGCGGCTGACGGATGACTACTAATGGGGGGCAGCCCCACTGCCCCCCTCAGGCGCCCGTGCCACCCGCTTGGTAATGCCCCATGGGGGCCAGCTCCAGCAGCATCCTCCTCCTGTTCCACCTCTTCTCCTCTTCCTCAGTGCCTCTTCTCTCCTGCCAGGTCTCATAGGGTCCCTGTGGGGCGCAGGGGGCTCTGTGGGGTCTCTCTGAGCAGCTCCAGGACTGCTGCTCCCTTTGTCTCTGCTCTTCACCAGCTCTGGGCTATCTCCTTCACCCTCCAGTGTCACACTCCAGCCCCACACTGACCATCTTCCCCCCCCCCCCCCTACTTTCTTCTCCCTCTCCCCAGTGTGACTTCTTCCAGCGGACCCGCTACTACCGGATCATGCCCAAGTACCACGCGGTGAGGATCCGGCAGGAGCAGCGCTACCAGTCCGGTGGCCTCCTGCCCCGCCGGCGCAAGAAACACTGGGTGACCAAGTGGCGGGAGCCGGAGAAGTACTACTGACCCCCGGCCCTGTGCGAGGGGAGCACCAGGGCCGGTGTTTGACTTTGCACAAGTGCATCTCTCCCTGCCCCAACCCACCTCCTGCCTTGGACGCGGCCGCATCCCGGCGCAGGCTTCCGCACGCTCCTGTCTGCTTCGCCAGTGTGCAGCTCGGCTCTTGCACACTTGTGCCTTGCACGCTTAGGGGGATGAGCCCCAAATGTGCCCCCCATGTTCCCTGATGTGACTGCTGCTGGTCTCACCGAGTGCCTTCCCCCCCATGCAGACACTCCTCCTGCTGTGCTCCGCACATGTTCTCGCACGGCGGGGCACACTCACCCCCCCCCCAACCCTGTGCTTCCCCCTTTCCTGGTGCTGGGTGCCTCCACCATGGCTACATGTGATGATGGGGATGGTGGGACCTCATTCCTTTCTCCCCTCCCTCCTCGTCCTCCCCAGAGCAGGGCAGGGATCTGATTCTGCATGTTCACCCCCACCTTCCCAGCCTGCATCTGCTGCAGCTTTAGCTTGGGAGGGAGGGTATGCAGAGCACAAGGCCGTGTCCCCCCACCCCAAAGCCTTATGCCCCACAGGTCTGTCCTGCCCCGGGGGTTAGGTTGTTCCGTGTCTTGTCAGTTTTGGTGCGGTCGGTACTGGGGGCTGGTGGGGTCCTGGACCCTGCCCCCTTCCCCTTCTCCCACCAGGGCCCAATAAAGCCTCACTCTGGGATTTGTAACCTCTTGTGTCCTCCGTGTCATGGATAACAGCATGATGGAGGTGGGAAAAGGGTTTTGGGGGGAGGGGTCTGTGTCCCCAGAGCAGGTCAAGGAAGGGGATTCTCCCCCTCTGCTATGCTCTGGGGAGACCCCCCTCCACAGTCCTGATCCAGCTCTGGGGCAACAGCACAAGAGGGACGTGGAGCTGTTGGAGTGAGTCCAGAGGAGGCCATGGAGATGCTGCGAGGGCTGGAGCAGCTCTGCTCTGGAGCCAGGCTGAGAGAGCTGGGCTGGGGCAGCCTGGAGAAGAGAAGGCTCCTGAAGGGGAGACCTTAGAGCAGCTCCAGTGCCTAAAGGGGCTCCAGGAAACCTGGAGAGGGGCTTTGGACAAGGGCCTGGAGGGACAGGCCAAGGGGAATGGCTTTAACCTGCCAGAGGGGAGATTGAGATGAGCTCTTGGGCAGAAGTTCTTCCCTGTGAGGGTGCTGAGGCGCTGGCACAGGGTGCCCAGAGAAGCTGTGGCTGCCCCATCCCTGGCAGTGTTCAAGGCCAGGTTGGACACAGGGGCTTGGAGCAACCTGCTCTAGTGGAAGGTGTCCCTGCCCGTGGCAGGGGGCTGGAACTGGATGACTTTAAGGTCCCTTCAACCCAAACCAGACTGGGATTACCATGGTTCCATGCTCTCCCGCAGGCAGCAAGCGGAGGGGGGTGGGGTGCTGCGGGTGGTGCCGCAGCAGCGCAGGGACAACGCTCTGTGCCCCCGGGGGGGTTTGGCGGGTCCCGGGACAGCGGCGGCTCCGCTGCGGGGTTTAAGGGGTTACAGCTGTGGGCGTGGCCAGCGGGGGGGCGTGGCCGGCGGAGGGCGGGCGGTGATTGGCGGCGGGGCCGGGGCCGGGGCCGGGGTTGCCGGTACCGCCGGGTCCCGCCGGTCGCACCGGGCGCGATGCGGCTGCTGCGGTGTCTCGGGCGCCGCGCGGCGCTCTCCGGCGTCCCCACCTACATCGAGCACTTCAGCAAGTTCTCGCCCTCGCCGCTCTCCATGAAGCAGTTCCTCGATTTCGGTAAATACCGGGACACCCCCCCCCCCGGAACCTCCCCCCGGAACCCCGGCACGGTACCGGGGTACACCCGCTCTGGGTGAACCCCCTCAACGGCCGTGAATCCCCGCTCGGGGGAGGGATCTCCGCGCCCCACCCCCTGAAAATGCACCACCCTCTCCGGTAAATAAACACCCGGGATGGGGGGGGTGTTGATACCCATAAACACCCCCCGAGATACCCGGTTATTATTTAGTGGTTGTTACCCCCCCCCGGTGCTCCCCACCGCTCCTCGTGTCGTCGTATCTTGCCCCCCCCCCGCCGGGAAATACCCACTCCCGGGTAAATAACCGGCGCTGGGATCATGGTCTCACAATACGCACCTGCTGGGGGGGGGCTCCCCTTTGCCGCCCCATAACCACTCACAGCGGGGTGTTACCCCCACGGGCAGGCAATGACTTGGGTAAATAAACCACCCCCCCCCCGTGCTCCTCCGGGTAAATACCCCCTGGGTAAATACCGGCCCCCTCCCACCGATTAATCCCCCCACCATGGGGTGCCTTCTACCCCCACCGGTAAATAACCCCCTGCGTGGGACCCCCGGCCCGGTGCTTCCCCCACACACAGCCCGGTAAATACCTGCCTGCCCCCCCCAGCACTCCCGGCGGGGGGTGACACGGGGTCCCCCCCCAAGCAACCCCCAGTAAGTACCCGGGGGGGGGTGGGGATGCCCTAACCCGTTGCTGTCACCCATCTTGGGCCCCTCCTGTCCCCGTTCCCCTCCCACCAAGGGTTTAATGTCAGTGCTATATTTACCCACATCCTCCCCCTGCGCCATCCTGGGCCAAGGGAGGTGGCTGCGCCTTAGGGGTCCTCACACCCCCCCCTTCTGCACCATCCCACCGGCACGGGGACCCCCCCCGTGTCCCCTGTCCCTGGGGATATGCCCCTACAGGGGCTCAGGGACAGCTTTGCCTCCCCCATTCCCTCCCACCTCACTGGCCACCAGATTCTGGTTGGACACTTTGGTGTGTCCCAGTAGCGGAGGGTGTCTGGTGACCAGCTCTGTTGGTGACCCAGGTCCTTTTCCCCTCCTCTTTGCCCTCAGGGGGGTTTCCAGTCACAGTCTGGGCCATACTGGGCTGCACTGACAACCCAGCCTGCCTTCTCCAGCTGGCTGAGCTGTGCTCCCCCCGGCCCCTCCAGTGTCCTCCTCTAGCCAAGGGCAGGACCTCCTCCTGGCTCTGCCCCAGTCCCCCTCCAGTGCACCCCAGCAGGAGTAAAGCCAGCCCTGGGGCTGAGGGTGTCCAGCTGGGGCTCAGCCCGGTTTCCCCCCTTCCTTGTCCCCTCCAGGCTCCAGCAATGCCTGTGAGAAGACCGCCTTCGCCTTCCTGCGGCAGGAGCTGCCTGTCCGCCTCTCCAACATCATGAAGGAGATCAACCTGCTGCCGGACCGTGTCCTGCGCACCCCCTCGGTGCAGCTGGTGCAGAGCTGGTGAGATGAGGGGGCTGCTGCCTATGGGGTCCCACTGCCACTGGGACCACCTCGTCCCACACCACCTCAGCTGTGGAGGCACCACCACCATCGTCTCCATGGGTCTTGCTGCCACCATGGGTCACATTGTTGTAGCTCATGGGGGTCCCACTGCTGGCGCTTGTGGGGATCCTGCTGCCACTGTGGGTCCCACAGTTGTAGCTCATGGGGGCCCCACTGCTGACACTTCCATTGTCCCACTGTTGTCACCCAAAGGGGTCCCACCACCGTCACCCACCGGGATGCCACCATGGATCCCACCGCTGTCACCTGTATGGCTCCTCATTGCCACCACAACTCCTGCCAGCGCCGTTGCCTGGGGGGGGTCCCACCACCACTGCGCGTCCCACCGCTGCCACCGGCTGTCCTCTGCACACAGGGCTGGCAGGGCAGCACCCAGCTGGTGCTTGACTGACGAAGTGCCAGCGGGGTGTTCCCGGCCATTGGCAGGTCACTGGTGCCACCTCCACATCCTGCCCCAAGCTCCTGCCCCCTAAAAAGGCTGAGGGGGTGCCTGTCCTTAGAGGGGGCTCTGGGTGTCCCTTTAAACGCCGTGTTCCCCTGCCAGCTCCAGCTCCATGAACCTTCTCCCAGTGCCGCCACGTGACGAGTTGTTTGTGCAGCGTCCTCAGCCCCTGCCGGCAGGACACGGCACCCCGGCTGGCAGTGACCATCCTGTGCCCCTGCTGGCATGGTGGCACTTGGGAACACTTGGGGACACAGCCCCTCCGGTGGGGTGAGGGGCTTCAGGGTCACTGGTGGGGGAACATGAGGGCTGCAGGCTTGGACCCCCAACAAGCGCAAGGTGATTTCATGGGGCAGCAGCTTTTTTGGGGGGGTTTCCTGGTTGACAGGGTGCTGAGCCCCTCTGGCTGCATGGGCACTGCCCCAGAGCACCCTGTGCCCCCCTGGCATGGGGTCCCCGGGGTATCCCCTCTCTTTGGGGGGCATCAGGTTGGGGGGTAACCATCTCCTTCCCCAGGTATGTCCAGAGCCTGCTGGACATCATGGAGTTCCTGGACAGGGACCCCGAGGACCAGGCCACCCTGGGGCAGTAAGTCAGGGGGTGGCACCCCTTGTCGTTGATTTTGGGGTGTTACTGTGGGGGCCTGGCACCCTGCAGCATCCCCAAACTGCCCCCACCCCACAGAGCATCCTGGTGCCACCAGCTCCTGGACCTGGGCTCTGTGGGGAGCCGGTGCCCCTTGGCTCCATCACTTTCCCCTCCCCAGGTTCACAAACGCCCTGGTCACCATCCGCAACCGGCACAACGACGTGGTGCCCACCATGGCGCAGGGGGTCATTGAGTACAAGGAGGCCTACGGGAACGACCCCGTCTCCAACCAGAACATCCAGTACTTCCTCGACCGCTTCTACCTGAGCCGCATCTCCATCCGCATGCTCATCAACCAGCACAGTGAGTGTCACGGGGGCCCCAACTGCCCCAGGGGTCCCCTGCCTCGAGCACCTCCATCAATCCTGGGCATCCCACCCCAGCCCTGAGCATCCCCCCCCATCCTCCCCAGCCCCAGGGATCTGCCCCGAGCATCCCCCGTCCCTAATGGCACCCCCTCAGCCCCAGGGATCTGCCCCAAGCATCCCCTCCCAGCCCTGACCCCCCCCAAGTCGTACCAGCGCTGGGCACCCTGCATCCTCATGTGTTCCCCATCCCAGCCTCCTCCAGGCACCCCCTGCCCTGAGATTCACCCCTGTCCTGCCCCTGCTTGTCCCTGTCCCCCACATCCCCACCCAGCCCCACATGTCCCCTTACCCCCCAGGGGTGTGGCTGAACACCCAACCTTGGGCACAGCCCACGGTAGGGGGTCCATGGGGTGGCCCTGGGTGTCTCTGGGGTCCCCACTGCTCGCTGTCCCCCCCCAGCACTGCTCTTCGATGGCAGCACCAACCCCGCGCACCCCAAGCACATCGGGAGCATCGACCCCCATTGCAGCGTGGCCGATGTGGTGAGAGGTCTGTGGGGACCTGGGGGCTTCCCCCACATGAGGGGACTGGACTGGGGGGGGAGTTGAAGGTCCCCCTGGTCTTCCTCTTGCCCTGGGATCTGCCCATTTGGAAGCCATTTGTGTCATGAGCTTGGGTGGGCCTCAGCCAAGGTGTCCCCTCTGCTTTGGGGTCACTCCAGAAGCCCCCCAAAACATCCTGGATCTGGAATGGGATGGGAGGTGAAGGGAACCCCAAACATGGCCTCTGCCTTTGTGCTGCCGGTGCTGACCCTTCTGCCTCCCCCTCCCAGATGCCTACAACATGGCCAAGCTCCTGTGTGACAAGTACTACATGTCCTCTCCCGACCTGGAGATCGAGGAAGTGAACGGTGAGGCCAGGCTGGGGGGGGTGTCACTGCAGCAGGGGATTCTCGGGTGGCTCGTTTGGGGTTGGGAAGGATGGCGCTCTCCTCTTCCCTGCAGCCAGCAATGCCCAGCAGCCCATTAGCATTGTCTACGTCCCTTCGCATCTCTACCACATGCTCTTTGAGCTCTTCAAGGTAACCCCAGCCCCATAGCAGGGGGGGAGGGGGAGCAGCGGGGAGCTATGGGGGTGTCCCCTAAACCACTCTAAATGTGCCTGCAGAATGCCATGAGAGCCACGGTGGAGAGCCACGAGAACAGCCCGCGGCTGCCGGCCATCAAGGTGATGGTGGCCCTGGGCCAGGAAGACCTCTCCATCAAGGTACATCAGGGACCATCAGGGCCCCGGGAGGGCCCTGACCCCAGCCTGGGGGTGAGGGGGCTGGAGTGGGGCTGTCACCCCCCACCATGTCCTGCAGATGAGTGACCGGGGCATGGGCGTCCCGCTGCGGAAGATCGAGCGGCTCTTCAGCTACATGTACTCCACTGCTCCCACCCCGCAGCTGGGCACCGGGGGTGCCCCCCTAGTAAGTACCATGAGGGCCCCAACAGGATGGGGGGATGGGGGACAGGGCATGGGTCTATGGAGTGGGGTGGCACGAGGACTTCTGGAGATGGCTTGGGCATGTTTTGGGGTGCCTGGGGGGTGGCTTGAAGATGTTTGGAGGTGGCGTGGAGGCATTTTGGGGTGCCTGGGGGTGACATGGGATGCTTGGGGGTGACATGGAGATACTTTGGTGTGGCATGGGGGACCTTTGGCTGTGCCTGAGAGTGGTGAGGTGACCACTGGAGGTCCCACATGAGCACTCAAGGGTGCACGTGTTGTTACTAGGGTGGTGTGGGGAGGCTTGGGGTCCCCTGGGAGCGCCCACCCCAGCACTGGGGACCCCCCACCCTATCTCTTCCCCCCTCCCCAGGCTGGATTTGGCTACGGCTTGCCCATCTCCCGCCTCTATGCCAAGTACTTCCAGGGGGATCTGCAGCTCTTCTCCATGGAGGGCTTCGGCACTGATGCCGTCATCTACCTAAAGGTGGGTCTTTCCCCTGGGACAGGGGGTCCGTGTCCTCCGAGTGGCACAGGGCCCTCCTCAACCCCCCTCCCGTGTCTCCCCCAGGCCCTGTCCACGGACTCGGTGGAGCGGTTGCCGGTCTATAACAAGTCGGCGTGGCGGCACTACCAGCCCAGCCAGGAGGCAGGGGACTGGTCCGTACCCAGCACCGAGCCCAAGAACACCTCCACCTACCGCGTCCCCTAGGCCCCTCCCTGGGGGCTCGCTGCCCCCCCAGGCTGTAGATAGCCCCTCACCCAACTGCCAGGGACCCCCCTGGTTGTCCCCCATCACCCTGAGGTGGTGTTTTAGCATCCCAGTTCTGCCTCCCCCTGCGGTGGGAGCGTCTGAAATGTGGGGTGAGGGATCCTAGTACCCCCCCCCCCGCCTTGGTGGCACTTAGGTACATAGCTAGGGATGGCACTGGAGCAGCATGGAGGGGGTAGCGCTCCTGTTGCCCCCCCCCACACACACCTTGGCACCCACCCCAGGGGCAACAAGGGACTGGTCTTTTCCCAGTATGACCAGTAGTACCTCCCTGCCCGTCCACCCCTGACTGGGTGGGGGGACTGAGCCTGACCCCCCCCCCACTCCCAGCTCCCAGCCCTGGTATTGCACTACTGAGCTTCCCTCATCCACGCGTGCCCCCCCGCACCCCCGTGTGGGTTCCCCCCCCGACTCCAAGCTCCTGGGGCCCCCACCACCCGCTGTCAGTAAATTGGATGTTCACTGAGCTCCCAGTGTGGTGTTTTGGGGTGTCCCCCCCTGTGCACCACCCTTGATCCCTTCCCACCCCCCGCCCCGTGCCTCAGTTTCCCCACCGAGGCTGGGGAGGAGGCTCCGCTGTCGCACTCCCTGGGCCTGGGCTGGTGCCGGGGTTGCGGGAGCAGCCTGGGCCGAGCCGGCTCCTCGCTGCTGTGTTTGGCCATCTCTTACCCCGGCGCTACCGGAGCCGCCTCGCTCCCCGGCGCCGGGCCCAGACACCTCCCAGGATCCGCGAGGTTCCCCCTGGCGGCTGCGAGCGGTACCGCGCCCCGGGGCCATTGTACCCTCGGGGGTGCTCGGCACGGACCCGACCGACCAATCAGAGGCTGCCGGAGAGGGGGGGAGCGGAGGAACAGCCAATGGCGAGGAGGGGCGGGAGCGGGGCCACCAGAGCTCTGTGAGTGCAGCGTCCAGGTCCTGCTGGTAAGTGTGAGGTGCCGGCACAGAACGCGGGTGCTGGGCATCTGCCGAGCTCTGCAACGGCGCCACCAACACGGCGATCCGCCACCTAAAACTCCATCTGCCCTGTGCCGGGGGTCCCATGTGTGATGGTGGGGCTCTGGGGAGGTCCCGCCGCCCCTATCCCCCGCGGTGGGGGTACAGACCCTTCACAGGAGCCAGTTGCTAGCAATAAGAACTGCTTCTGCTGAGCCTGTCCCCGGAGCAGCTCGGCCCTTTGGGGCTGCTGCAGCGAAGGGGATGATGGGGTGGTCCTGGGGGCCGGGGTGAGATCTCCCACCCCTGGCTGGCCCTGACCAGCAGCTGGGCTGACTTTGAAAGGGGATGGTGGGTTTGGACTCTTTCCTGTGCATGGAGTAGCAGCAGCAGCACCCCTGGCTCGGGGGTCACCTGCGGTGGGTGTTTCTCGGTGTGTAGCTGCTGCTCCCGCAGCTGCATCCCTCACCCCAAGCCCTGTCTCTATCAAATAAATGCGAAGTCACCAAGCAGCTCGTGTGTGCTGTATCTGCGGCTGTGTCGGGTCTGCCCTCTGCTTCCTGCTGAGGTTGGGGGTGAATCCCACCAGCTACCCCCCAGCTCCTCCCAGCAAAGACATGACCAGCAGCACCCGTAGTGCCAAGGCTTTATTGCAGGAAGATACATGCACTGAGTGTGCTGGTGCTCTGCACAGTGCGGCCGCTACACAGCATCGACTGAGTCCTCAGCACTGCGGCGGCCAAAGTCCATCCAGTCGGGGTAGTACAGGTCATGCAGGGCCTCCATCCCCTCGTAGCCCTTGTGGTCACTCAGCTCTGCTGGGGCAAGGGCAGCAGGTTATTGCTGCCCTGGCCTGGGGGCTGTCACGGGGGGGAGCTGGGCTGTGCCTTACAGAGCCCCCACAGAACTGCCCACCCCATACCTCCTGGTACCTGTGAAGATGTGGGGCAGGAACCTGGAGATGAGGTGTTTCTGCTCCTGGGACAAGGGCTCAGGCCAGTCCCGCCGGACCAGGGTGCCAGGGGGCCGGGGGGGATCCCCCGCAGCGCCTGGTGCCTCTGCTGCGGGCCGGCACAGGCAGGCGGTGGCTGCGATGGTGAGGATGAGGCCAATGCAAACCTTCACCTTCATGGCTGCGGAGAGACTGAGCAGGGAGGGGGAGCAGAGGGGCTGCGGCCATGGGACACACGCTCAGCCTGTGGCAAGGGATGGCCCATGCAGGGAACTCATCCCCAGGACATGGCCAGTTCACACATCCCCTCTGTCCATCCCAGCGGGTCCCTAATTCCCCTCCATCCCTCCTGTCTGGTCCCCAAATCTTCTCCATCCTGCTCTCCTGGTTGGTCCCTAGGTTCCCTAGAATGGACTGAAGTTGGAAGGGAGCCATAAGGATTGAGCCCAACTCTGTGCCTCACAGGATTACCTAAAACTAAACCATATGACCAAGAGTGTTGCCCAGATGCTCCTTGAACACTGCCAGGCAGGGAGCAGGGTGCTCATCCCTGCGGCTTGGCTGGTCCCCACGTCCCCTCCATCCCTCCTGCCTGGTCCCCACGTCCATCCCTCTTCCCAGCCCTCCGGGACTCACCTGCTGGCTCTGGGCTCGCTGGTGGCTTGGTCCAGGGCTCAGCTCTGCTTTTAAAGGCGCTGCTGCTGCTGCCCCACCCCGGGGCGGCTCCAAACCCACCTGCAGAGCCTGGGGGTTCACGGACAGACAGACACACATGGAGGGTGTCTGTGTGTATACACGTGTGTGTGTACATGAAGACTACAGGAGGTAGTTGGCCGTGGTTGTATGTATACGTGTATAAATGCACAGCTATTTACTCTATCCCTGCCCCTCTATCTCCAGCTGTGTATTTCATACAGACACATCTGTATGAAATAGATCAATGTACACACACACAGAGCTATGTATGTGTGCAGATACATATAAACATATATAGGTATAGCTGTAGCTATAGATGTGTGTATATACAAACATACATGCATAACATGCATACACATATAAATATATACACATACATGCGGAGCTTGATAGTGATATAGCCATATATACACACACATCCATATACATACAGAGCTATACATGCACGTATACAGCTGTAAGTATAGTGTATACATATATAGATAGGGATGTTCATATGTAGCTACAGAGGGAAATATACACAAATAAGAGTCCCAGTGGAGCAAGCTACAGGGTACTTAGCCTTAATTACACATACGTGTGTAGAAAAGTATAGGTAGTTATCTAGCTAAAGATGCACACCCATATGTATACATATATGCACAGTTGATTAGACACAGAGTCCTACATATACATACATGTGGATAGAGTCTTATATATACATACATATACATACACACACCTAGCTGTAGGTATTTATGCATGTAGACACATACACACATGGGTATATAACTAGCTAAAATCTACAGGAGTAGATGCAGCTGTATATAGGGGTGTATCCCCAGCAGTCCCCAAGGCACTGCACCTCTAGCCCTTGGCCTTGGTGGAGCTCACAGCTGCCCAGATGTGCTGCAGGGAACTGCTGTGCCTGGCCACATGCTGCAGAGAAGCCCCTTTCTGCAGCCTGTATCTCTCCTGTTACCCCCAAACACTTTGGGGTGCTCTGGGATGGGCGGGCACTGCTCACTGCCTCTGGGTCTGTGGGGGACACATTGTGCACCCAGGGCTCGGTAATGCGCTGCCCCTGCACTCCCCTGTCCAGCCTATCTGCTGCCACCAGCCCTGTCTTTCACTATCGACAGTTTACCCTCATCTCATCGATTTGCAGAGAACATTTGTCTCCGTCTTTCAATAACATCCATGGAACAAGGGACCGGGTGCTCTTCACTGCCAGCGCTCACGGTGTCGGTATCGGTGCTCCTCAAACAACAACCCCAAAACAAATGGTCTTTGAATGGGCAGGAAGACAGCAGCGCCCCAGCCCCGCGCAATCGATTCCTCGCTCCGAGGAGCGGTTTTTAGAAGGAACAAACAAATTGTTTTGCAATTTCTGGCTTTTAATGGCTCAATCTGGGCCAAATGAGCCATCAGGGTGACTGGGATGTAGCAGCCGCTTCCTCCAGCACCATGGGCTCGGCAGCACCTTGACGCAGGTTTGCAGCCTGATCCTGGGGCACCGGTCCTTTCTCCCAGCTCTGGGTGCACCCTGACAGGTGGTGGCAGCACCCTCGCCACTGCCCAGCCGGGTCTGGCTCTCTTGGGCCACACTGGGCTTAGTTGGTGTCTCCCTCTTGCCTCTGGATGCCCGTGAGCTGCCGGAAGAGCCCCAGCTCGACGCACGCACTGGCTGCAGTGCAGGCAGGGAAGTGGAATTCCTGGAGCAGAAGCAGCCCAGAGATCGGGCTGCTGGCACGTACGCACAGCACAGCGTGCGGTGCAGGCAGGGCTCTAGGTCACCTCCCTCCCAGTCTATTTGGAGGAGCTTTGCATAATTGTGGCAATTCAGTTTGCAAGAGCAAAGTCTCTCTCTCTCAGGAAAGTAAATGGCGTGAAGTGAACCCGGTGCTCTCCTGCAGCACGTGGAGCAGGGCTGGAAAACCAGGAGTGAGTGAACAAACACAGCTCAGTTCTTCGAAAGCTGACAAGCAGCACAAAGCAGCTCCCAGGCAGGTCCCTGTTTCTGCCACCATGCAAGGGGCAAGTGGCCTCCCCACAACACCCTGGCCCTCACCACAGTGGTCTGTCACTGCTGGAAGCACAAGTGCCCAGCACACAGGAAGCCAACAAGCAGACCTGATGCAAGAAACTCTAGTCCAGGGAGGGAATGAATCCACACAAGAGGAGGCACAACACCCAGGGTGCTCCCCTTCCCACAGGGAACACTCCCAGGACCCCAGCACTGCTCCCACCAGCAAGGGGGAAGCCCACTGTGCTCTCAAAGCATGGAGCCAGCATTCCTGCCTACCTGGCTCCAGGAAGTGAGGGAATCCAGCAAGCAACTGCTTTTGAAAACCATTTTTATTTAAATAAGACTTTAAATACATTACATAAAACATTAAAAGAGAAACCAGGAATCTGTTACTTCACAGGGCATTAGGCAGCAGTTGCTAGTAAGTAACACACAAGCTCTACAGCTCTACCTACAAGGATACTCATTACATTAGTCCAAAACTGATCCCTTGTCAGAAGTTTAACCCCAAGTGACAGCTCCTTTGGGTGCACTACCCCGGTACCTCGGTGCTTGCAGGGTGCCAGCACCTGCCTGGCTGGGACCGCAGACATCCAGTCGCTCTTCCGTGACTCCTCTTGTTCTGACTTAAAGCTTCCCCAAATCCCTCTGCCACCAGGAGCCAGCGCTGCCCACAGGGAAGGCGCGATCTCCCCGCACCATGTCACTGCTCACACTCGGTGCCTCGCTCTGTGTGGGACCGCAGAAGGCACGGCAAGAATTCCCATCCATCGGAATGGAGGAGCAGCCGGACAGAGGAGCATTCGGGCAGTCTCCAGACTGACAGGCCCAGTCCCTTGGTTTAACTTGGAACATCTGGATACTTTTGGCTTCAGGCTGGAGCACGCCCAACGCCCCATTTACCTCTGTGAAATGAGGGACAGCAAGACGAGATAGCATGGGCTGTGGTCAGTTTATTACATCACTGAATTACACTAGTCCAGACTGAACAGTGGACCCAAGATCGTTACATTACACAAACCGGCTGGTTTTAAACTTATGACAAGGGACAGATGGGAATTTCATGGTAAGGAAATCTTCTTGCATAAAGCTTCGGTGACCCACAGGCACTTAAAACCCATGGACTTTCAGCTGGTCGTCTTTAGCCAGTCCAATCTGCAAGAAAGAAAATGCACTCTTCAGCCCACCGAAGCAGAGAAGCCACTGCACGCATCCCTGCACCATGGAACTGCGGAATCTCTGCCTCCCCCCTGAAGCGTGCATCAAAGGTTAGACTGCAACTGAGAAACCTCACTGGACAGTGTCTGCCTCCAGCGAGAATGTAAAGAGAAAGGGAGTCCACCCTCAGTGTGCTCGTCTAGTGCTGAGGAAACAGGAGCTGATAGTTATTAACACAGAGCCTTATATTGAGTCAAGCATTTAGCTGGGATGTGCAGACAACTGAGGATGGCTTTAACCTGCCAGAAGGGAGACTGAGATGAGCTCTTAGGCAGAAGCTCTTCCCTGTGAGGGTGCTGAGGCGCTGGCACAGGGTGCCCAGAGAAGCTGTGGCTGCCCCATCCCTGGCAGTGTTCAAGGCCAGGTTGGACACAGGGGCTTGGAGCAACCTGCTCTAGCAGAAGGTGTCCCTGCCCGTGGCAGGGGTTGGAGCTGGGTGAGCTTTAAGGTCCCTTCAACCCGAACTGCTTTGTGATTTGACGATTTTGTGACACTCTACCTCTACGAGGAACTGGCATATGTTCTTGCGCTGGTCACCTTGCAGCTGAATCACTTCTCCATACTCAGGGTGTTCAATTACAGTACCATTGCAAGCAAATTTCTACAACACAGAGAAGCCTCCTCAGGACCGTGCAGATAGAAAATGCTGCTGCAACCCCCAAGCCTCCCCCAGCCCTCCCCCCCACCACCACCACCCAGCACCCACCTTTTTGAAGGCCTTCACCAGTTTCTTTTTATCGTAGTCATCCGCGATGCCCTGGACTGTGGTGAGGGTCTTCCTGCCGTTCCGCTGCTGGATCCTTATATGGATGTAGTCCTCAGTGCCGGCAGGGAGCAGGTCATCACCCTTACTTGCATCAGCAAAGGGGTCTGCGGAGAGCGCCCGTCACAGCCCGCCCCCCGCGCGCCCATTGGCCGCCCCGCCCGCCCGTCACGCGCCGGCCCCGCCCCCTCCGCCCCGCCCCGCGCCTGACGCAACCGGCGCCAGGAATAGCAACTGCGCCACGGGCGGGGCGGCGGGGCGGGGCCCGCAGGCCGCTCCCCCGCCCGGCCCGGCCCGGCCGCCGCACAAAGCGCTCACCGAAGGGCTGGAGGTTCTGGATAGCGGACATACGATATACGGTACGCTTCCCTTCGCGCGGCGGCGGCGGCGGAGGCGGCGGGGCGGCGGCGGCGCGAGCGGCTCTCGGCGGAGGATGCTCTCGCGGCGGCGGCTGGAGACGCTGTCAGGGGGGCGGGACTGGCGCGGCCCGCTTATATACCGCCTCCGTATGACGCCAGCACGCACGGGAAGCGAGGCCGCCGATTGGCCAGCTTGCCGGGAGCGTCACGCCGCACGGCCGAACGTGACCGCGCCCAGGTTGGCGTGAGGGGCGCCGCGCGCGTGCGCAGCGGAGGCCCGCGCAAGGGGAGGGGGGAAAGGGGCCTGCGCGCACGCGCAGTGCGATGGGAGCCTCGCGGGGCCGCGGGCAGCGTCGGCAGCGCGCGTGGGGCACCCCCGCGGCCGCGCCACAGCCGGACACCCCGCCCCGGGCACCCCACGCTGGGGCCCGGCCCGCGTGTGAGGCACAAGCCCAGTGCAGGGCGGGATCCCCGGGGAGGGACCGGGCCGCGGTGCGGGATCCCCGGGTGCGGGACCCGAGTCACGCGGAGGCAGGTCGGGTTTGCGCAGGTTCACCTCACCGCGGTCAAACACACAGTGACCTCCCCCCGAGAGCCGGCCCCGGGGGCACTGCCGCAGCCACAGGGACGTGTAGGGGTAGCGGAAGGTGTCCCTGCCCGTGGCAGGGGGTTGGGACCAGATGAGCTTTAAGGTCCCTTCCAACACAAACCATCATGAGATCCAAGGAGCCCATTGCCTTTACCTCGTGTGGGCCCTCGCAGCCCAGCTCTGGCCTTGCTGAGCCCAGCACAGGCCAGTTTATCTGCCCTGGGTGCCACAGCTGCACCAAGGTGGGCTCTTTGGGGATCACTTCTTTATATGCTCCAGCCCAAGAAGGCTCAGGCTCAGCCTGGAGAGCTTCCCCAAGGATGTGTGTTTGTCATTCAGCTATCACCATGACTGCAGCCAAGCCTGAAGCAAGTGGAGAGCCATGTGCAGATAGCAGTTGGGCTTCTCTGCTCGTTTTCCATGGCTGCTTGGCAGGGAGAAGCTCTGAAGGTGCTGCAGAACACAATGTTCTTGAGAGAGGGCCTTGGGGCTCCTTGATGCCAAAGGGAAACGCTCAAGTTATCACCCAAATCTGCCAGAAAAGGAAGCATTTTTAACATGGGAAACAAGTGCCCTTGCACATACTGCATTTCAACCCTGACAGTCAGACCTTGGCATTTAATGGCATTAAAAGCATTTAATCCTGCTTCTGAGTCCTACCTTGGGGGCCAGGAGCCTGGGGCTCGATGTTCAATATGAGCTGCTAAAGACAGACACTTCATCGCTTCCCAGGTGCTTGTTGTGAGGCTAGAAACCCCTCAAAGGGACGAGTGTCTCCCAGCACTGGCTCAGCACAATGTGGAGCAGGGGCTGCTGGCAGGTGAGCATCACACCCTGCTCAAAGATGTAATACACTGAGAGCCCAGATCTTAAGATCAGTAAATCCACACAATTAATGGGGTCAAAAGCCATATTAGATCCAGTCAGAGCATAAACTCTCCTCTGGGAGTTAGAGCTGCACATGGAGCAGGAGTATTGTCCCCAGGGAGACACGGGTCTGTTGCCGGGCTGTTGGTCGGTTATCGGCTCCTTCCAGGTCGACTGTGGCCGCAGCTCTCGCTGTGTAGGTTTTCCAGCCCAGCTTTGGAGCCATCTCCGACCCTCGGTTTGGTTTTGACGGGTTATTGGCATCTGGGTGTGCTGCCACCTGCGGGTCCCGGCAGTCCTCACACGCTTCACATGTCGCATCCTTCTTGGGGGGGGGGGGGGGGGGTATTTAAGATAAAGGCCAATGGTTTATCTTGTACTAGGCAGAAGGAATGTTCGTGTTGCTGTATTTCAGTGTCTCTCAAGCATCTGTCACTCTTGTCTGTCTGTATGTGACAGAACTGGCTGACATTTCCATTAAAATGTGCATTTGCTCCATCACCACCAAGCAGATGGCTCTTCCCTCTCCTCTTTTTCTGATCACATTTTCCTTCTCTCCCAGAAAAGGACCCGTCTCTAGCAGGCGCATCCTGGTGTATCCAGACAGCAGGGAAGCAATCAGGATTTTACACTGCATCTTTCTGCTGGAGGCATTTCAAAGTCCTCACCGCAGCAGAAGGGCTGGCTTTGCTATTCAGTGCCGGAGCCCTTGGTACCTCCTGTCAATGCTGCTGGGCAGACTGGTCTCACATTGAACCAGGATGCCCCACAGAGGCAATTTATCAACGTTGCTGCAGACTCACGGTGTCCATATGGTACATCCCGGTTTGTACGCTCACCACTGGGCCCCCAGAGCCTTTGGTGAAACACCAAAAGAGGCGAGTGTGTGTTGGACACCAGAGCTAAGCCTGGGGGCTGAGACCCCCGCACCATCCTCGCCTCGGTCCACCCTTGGGTGCTTGGTCCCGACCCGCTCCTGCCTCCCTGCCCGACGAGGTGCCTCCTCCCAGGGATGCGCTTGTCCCGGCTCCCCACGAGGTGGCAATGCTGATCTTTGCATCTCTCAGCTGCAAAGCGTCTTTTGTGCCCAGTGCCTGGCAAATGACCATCTCCATCCCCTCCCGGCTGAACAGGGGCTCCGTGCACAGGAAAACCCCCGTGTGCTGGGCCGTGGTGATGTCTGGTGAGCTGCCAGGTTGGCTTTAGGGTCAGCAGGAGAAGCAAAGAGGGCCCAGAACAGTCTGTGCAGGGCATTCCTCCACCCAGGACTCTGGTTGTGCTTTGGGCAGAGGTGGCTTCTAGAAACCATCCTGTCCCTCAGCAGTGAGTGGTTCACAGGGACTGCAGAGGGCCCGGTGAGGGCAGGGGCTGCACAGCACTGAGGCTGCTGCTCGACCCCAGGATTTCTCTGTGTGTGTGCCACAACGGGCGATGCAGCTCAGCCCTGCGTGCAGGGTCCTGCCAGCTGCTCACGGGTGCTCTTGAGTGGGTGACCAGCCCTGAGTTATGGCAGGTCTCTCCCTTTTGGGTCCTGCAAAGGCCATTTCACCCTGTGCTCTGAGGTGGGGGTCTTGATGCCTCTCTGATATACCTGAGAAGTGCAGAAGAGAGGCAGGAATCATCCCGGCCTTTCGCTTTACTGCTTCCCCAGCAGCTCACACATGCCCTCTGGGCTGGGACATTCCTAGAAACCAGCTTTTCTCCTTGCGCATCCTTCCTGCAGCCTCCGTGTGACTGCACAGGCTTGGATTCAGGATGAGCTGGAGTTTTAGTGTGCAGTATTTGATCCCATTAATCAGCGAAGGCAGCACTGAGAGGCGTCAGCCCTGGTGACTAACCTACTCCTGGAAGGAGCCAAGGCATGGCTGGGGTGAGCCCCAGAGCCAGCACAGGGAATCCCAGGCTGTCTGCTCAAGTACCACATTCCCTTTCCTTACACAGCTACTCCTGGCAACTCACGTCCCAGAGTTTGTAAACCCTGGAAGTGTTTATTTAAGGAGCAAGTGAACTGACCTCTGCCTACCTGAGGTGTAGGATGCTCTCTGTGATACCCATCTGCCAGATGCTCCAGGAATGGAGGCACTGGATGTGCTGTAACACAGACATCCAAAGGAGGGTTTCAAACGCATCCTCCTCATGCTGCAGCATTGTCCCAGTGCAGCCCTTTCCCCTGCAATGCAAAGCAAGAGCCGTCTGTGGGCACGTCCCAGTTCCCACCTAAATCCTGGCTCCTGGTGCGTTTCAGTCACCGCTTTCTAAAGGTGCTTCTTCACCAATCCTGCTACTGCTCAGCTCCCTCTTCCCCTGGCAGGAGCCTTCCTCCCCCTGCTCATCCTCTGCCTTTCCCAGGGCTGGCTGTGACACCTCTCCTCTCCACGAGGTGCCAGGAGAGCTCTGAACACGGCAGCTCAGCTCAGCCTGGGGCTCGTGAACAGGCACAGTCCTGGCTCCCAGCCCAGCCCAGCCTCTCCCTGCCCGCACTTGGGCCACGCAGCCTCCCCTGGGTGGGATCGTGCCTGTGGCCGCCTTGTGCCGTGCCCCCGAGTGGGTGCTGGGGAGCTGGGGGCTGCAGCCCGAGTGCTCTGTCCCCCCAGGCTTGGGGGGGGTGTGTGTCCAGGGGTAGGGGATCCCATGGGTGTCCTGCAGACAAGGGATGCTGTACCTTCTGCTGCTGCCCAGCCAGTGCCCATGTTGTTCCCGTGGAGCTGTCCTGCACCCACAGGGATTCCCTTGGCTGAGGCTGAGGCCCCCATGCACACATCAAATAAACATCCACCTTGTTGGGGTCACCAGGGCCCAGATAGCCCCAGCCCTCGTCTGGGGAATTGGCATCAGCATGGAGCAAACCTGACACGGGAGCAGCGATCACAGGGGCTGGGAAGGGTGGGAGCAGCTCCTGGGCCAGCTCTTGTGCCCAGCTTAGGACACCAGCAGCCAGTTCAGCTCTGCCTGGCTTTGCTCTGCCCATGGGGCTGCCGAGGTTTGCACCAAAGCAGATCCAGGCTTGGGGCTGGGCTGTTCTGGGCTCTGCAGTCTCTGCCGGGGCTTCCGGCGTCCCCCAGCAGCTCTGTGTGTCTGGTGGAGAGCAGAGACACGGTGACCCTTGTGCAGGGGCCACGCTGTCCCCAGAGACATCTCTGGGTCCCCCATGGCTGCTCCCCCCACCCCGTTCAGTGACAGGGAGCATGTCCAAAGGGTTTCCTGCAGTGGCAGGGCCCAGGCCAGGCAGCCAGAGCAGCTCGAGGAACAGCACAGGGGAGGCCATGACAGGGTTGTGTGTTCAGGCTCTCCCGATGCAGGACGGGAGGGCAGTGCTGCTGGATCAGAGCCTTGGCACCAGGCGCAGGGAGGGATCGCCCTGGCTCAGCCTGTTCCCACGTGCCAGCAAATGTGCTTTTGCCAGGCACGTCCTGTGTTTCCTTCCCCATGGGAAGGGGCGAAGGTACCAGGCTCAGCTCACATTGGCTGGAGCTGGCCAGCACAGGGAGGGGTCCATAGCATGAGGCACAGGGTCCAGAGGGGATGTAACTCCTCTCCCGCTGCACCTGCCCTGCTCGGCTCCGTCCCACTGCCCTTGTTCCGTGGGGCAGGGGCACTGTGGCCATCCTGCTCTGTAGCCCCGGGCTAAGCCAGGCAGCGTCACCCACCCCGGAGGGAGCTCCCTGCTTTGTGCCAGGGAGAGACCCTGAGAAGGGCCTTTGCTGGAAGTCTTGTGAGCCAGGCAGGGCGCTCCTGAGCCATGTGGGAGCTCACTGCTAGCACCAGCACTGGTGACACCCATAGACACAAGGTGGCCCAATCTGGGCCCTTTCCTGCCCCACTGGGTGCCTGGATATGGGGACACCCTGAATGCACTGGGAAAAGCCACAAGACACCCCCTCCCCGGTGCCCACATGCATGGCCCCGTGCTGCCAATGCTGCCTGGCACAACAGGGATCAGCGTCCTCTGTTACGGCATGGCAAGGGCAGAGGGGAAGAGCCTTGCTGTGCTGCTCTTCCCACGCATCTGGGGGGCTCCAAGGTCCATGAGAGCAGCAGCCCCTTCCCTCTGCAGAGCACTGCCCCATGCAGCTCAGCCCTGAGGGTTACCCTCTGCTCAAGCCAAGGGAGGAACCCACCATACCCTGTGACCAGCCCAGCCCAGGCATCTGACCCTGCCCTATGTGACAGACGACGTGGGGCTGAATCCACCTCCCCCTGACCAGGGGTAAAGGCACAGGAGATTTCTGGGGTAAGGGCAGCAGAGATGGCGAGCACAAAGCAGAGCCCAGAGTCCCCACTCTGCTGACTTGAGCAGAGAGAAGGGGCAAGTCAGGCTAAACACCTGGGTCAGCATCTGCCTCGCTCCAGTTGGCGTTTCACTTACAAGGCAAAACCTGAAGGGGTGTGGGCAGGTCCCTGCCCCACGGCCGGGCGTGCTCATCCCTGCCTGTGCACATCAGCTCCCCCAGGGCCAAACACTGGCAGCCGCCCAGCGCTACCTCCCTCCCTCGGCGCTGCCTCTTGCAAAACCCTTGGCTCCAGCACCTGGCCGGGACAGGAGCTGGGAGCAGGACTTGGGGTCCTGGTGCCCCAGCACCCAAAACCCAGACATGAATGGGGATGGGCTGGCCACAGGGAAGGGGGGGCTCTGCAGGCACAGCCCACAGGTTGCAGTGGCTGAGAGACTCTTGTGGGGACCCCAGCCCTGGGGTGCCTGAGGCCCTTCAGGGCACCACGGCTGCCGGAACCACAGCTCATATTTGCTGCCATGTTCTGCCTGGCCCTCCTGTGCCCATTCATGCTGCCCAGGGCTCTCTGGGCACCCTGAGGGTGCAGGAGCTTGTTTTGGTTGCCCCATGGCACCAGGCAGCACAGAGCTGCTCCAGCCCCTATATGAGCAGCCAGCGTGTGCTGGCCTGGCAGGGGACAGGGAAATGTGGCAGGCTGTGCCTTGGGGTCCAGCTGGAAAACAGCTCAGCCTCAGCCTCTTCTTCTGGTTATGAGACATCAGGGAGCCAAGCACCCATCTGCCTGCAGAGCAGCCAGGCCTCATCCAGCAGCAGCACCCCAGAGATGACACCAGGGATTAGCCCTCCCCAGGGAACCCTGAATCCCCCCCGTTCCCCCATCAAGGCATCTGCAGGTGGCACTGCTGTAACTGCGCTGCTCAGCCACCATGTCCTTGGCTTCCTGACAGCCACCGTGCTCACCCCGTGGAGTGGGGCTTCCCTGGAAAACCAGGTCAAGATGGAGTCGTGACCCTTCTGCAAGTGCCTGCGCCATGGGCTTATTAACCTTCTGCTGTCCAGGAGGCAGAGCCATGGTGGCTGGTCTGGCGTGGGGCAGGAAGGGCTGGTGGATGGAGCAGGCTTTGGGGGCACAGGGAAGCCCAGGGCCTGGGTGCTGGGGCTCGTGTTGGCTCCAAGGCTACAGCACGCAGCGTGGTTCTCACCAGGCTGGGGCCAGGTTTGGGTGAAGCCCCATGGGGCTGAGGTCAGAGGTGCGGACACTGCCCTGCTCCGTGCTGCCCATTGCTCTCCTGCTCCAGCACAGCTCAACTTCAGCCTTTGCCTTTGCTCCTTGAACAGGCATAAATACCCACCCCAGCATTCCCTGCTCAGGGGGGTCTCTCTGAGCCTGTGGCCTCACTGGAAGCAAACACAACCCAGGCAGCCCCGGGGCAGGAGCCCCCCCCCCCCAGGCTGGGGCAATGGGGCGCATTGTGGCTGTGTCAGCCGGTGCTTAGCGCTGACGCAGCCGCGTCCTGCCGTGGCTTGTCCCCACGCCCAGCGCCACGCTGTGATTAGCGAGGTGGGTCCTGCCTGCGCGTTCCCATCGCTGCAGTCACGGCCGCGCCCCGGCCGGGTGTGCCGCCGCCAAGTGAAGAAACCCGCCTGCTCCTGCTTGCAAAACACCTTGGACTTGGCACTGTGCTGGCGCCGCCCGTTCCCAGCAGCTCCTGGAGCTGGGGGAAGCCAAAATGCCCCATTTCCCCCCACCAGGCTCAGGACGCGGCAAAGCCAATGCTCCAGACCCCAACAGGGATGGTCATCAGGGTCCCAGCAGGGAGGGGACACAGGCAGGGACCCACAGTCTGAGCGTGGGACAGCCCCATGCCATGGGATTCACACACTGGGCATGGTGTGTGTGGAGCCCCTGCTCCCAGGCCCTGCACTGCAGGACACAAAGGGCTTGCTGCCTGGTTGGCAGTGCCATGTGTCACACTGGCCTGGCTGCTGTGACCATGTGCCATGCTGGCCCCACTGGTGTGAACCATGTCCAACTGGCCATGGACCTGCGCAGGGCATGAGCCTCGCTGCAGTGATGCTCACATTACTGCAGCAGCTTTTGCTGCAGCACACACCAGCCAGAGCCAGCAGCAGGACAGCAGTCCCAGCCTCCCAGTGATCCCACCACAGTGGTCTCGATGCTGGAGCACTGGCACAGAGTGGGAAACATGGCAGTGGCGGGAGGAGGCCAGAGCAGACGGCTCTGGCAAGGGCTGTGCTGGGAGAACCGGCTGCCTGCATGTCTCCATGTTCACTGGGGATGGGGAAGAGCACAGGGGACGGGAGGGTTCTGGGTCCTTCCCTGCTGATTTAGCAGCCAGGAAGAATGGGATGTGCCCAAAGGGGCTTGGTGGCTCCAGCCCTGGCTAATTTGGGGAGCGCTGGTTGCCTGCTGCTGTGCACAGACAGAAGTGTCCTGAGCAGACACAGACCCTTTGGCTCAGTGAGTCCCCCAAGTCATCTTGTCCTTCACAACAGCCCCGAACTCAAGCCCTGTGTCCTGGCAGTCCCTGGGGAGCCATCCCCAGCGGAGGCAAAGGTAAAGGACCTGGCTGGCCTTTACCACAAGGCTCCATCTCTCAGGGACACTGGTGAAAACCCCCCCCAGCTTCCAGCCACCACAACCTACAGGATCTGACCCCCTGGGGAAGCGCAGCTGGACCGCAGCCCTGCTTGGAGCTCCCGGGACAGCAGGAGAGGGGATGGGGCTATCTGCAGCACGGAGGACAAACCCAAGATGGGGCTGGCAGGAGCCCCTGTGCCCTGAGCCCACCAGGTCCCCACGCAGGGCTGGGGCTGGCAGCGCAGGCGGAAAATTATTTCTCAGGAACTAGCTGATGGTGAAAGTGGTTTCCAGGTGTGTCCCGAGAGGAATGTAAATCCTTCGGAGTCCTCATCTCCTCTGTAATTAACCGTCAGACAAGTTTCATCTTGGCACTGGGCCGCCCCAGCCGCCGGCGTGGGAGTGCGGGTGTGACGCAGGCACGTTCCTGCAGTGCACACGTCCCCTCCTGTCCCTGCAGCACATGTCCCCTCCTGTCCACTAACTCACAGAGCGTGGTGGGCTCAGGCAGGTGTGGGGCCCCCCCTGTCCTCCAGCCTGGGTGTCCATGGGGTGACCCCCCACTGCCCTGCCTCACCTGGGGCACAGAGCCTTCTCCATGCCAGAACAGGCAGTGTCCCAGACCTGGAGTCTCAGCAGACCCAGGATAAAGGTGCCTCCCTGGCTCTGTGGCATGGGTCTGGCCATGCGAAACACAGGCTGGGCTGCAGCCTGGCCCTTGCCCTGAGCATCCTCACCCTCACCAGCTCTGCAGGCACCATCCCCAGGACGTTGCCGGGTGGCAGTGGACACATTTCTGGCAGCTGTGAGCCAGCAGATGCCAAAGGGCCTCAGCTCATGGGGCTGTCAAAAAAAAAGGGCCATTGCATGGGGCTGACAGTGTCTGGCCCATCTCAGGGGAGGCCTGTGCAGCTGACAGCCACAACAGTACACAGAGGCTGCCTCATGCTCCTGGCACAGCGGCTTGGGACTGTGGGCTCAGGGTGAGCATGCTGAGGGTATCCCAAGAGGGGAATCTCTTGGGAAGGAGCCCTGCGCTGCTCCTGCACACCACAGCTGGGTCTCTGCATGCTCATGCTGCAGGCATGCAGCAGTTGGGGTTGGTAACAGCTGGGGTGCCCAAGGGATGCTGCCTGGAGTAGCCAGTGGTGCCATCTGTGGTGACAACTCAGAACTACGTACAGACATGCAGGCACGCTCGTGTGCACACCCTTGCACACTCGTTCACGTTCACCTCCTCCCCTCCCCACCCAGGAAGGGCGAGGGCCCAGCTCTGCTGGCAGGACGCAGGCGCCGGCTCAGCGCCAGGTGCGGTGATGTGGTGGCTCTGCCTGTGCCAGGAGTGGGCGCAGCACTGCCTGCATGGCTGCATGGCATGGGGCTGCATGGTGTGGGGCTGCTGGGGAGCACCATGAGGGCAGGACCCCAGGGCCTAGCTGTGACCAGCACTGAGGGGTGCATCTGGCCCCGGTGTGATGCACCTGCGGTGTGGTGACCGTGCCCTGCCTAGCTGCGAGGTTCTGGCCCCGCACACAGCAGGAGGCCAGTGCGGGGAGCAGCACCTCACAGCGAGGCAGGGAATGGGTGCCCATGTAGTACTCCCCAGCACCCCCTGCACTCCCCACCATGCCCCTGCACTCCCCAGCACCCACTCTACACGGACCTGAACACCCCAACACACCCCAGAACCTCCCTGCATCCCCTACTACCCCTACACATCCCTGAACCTCCCAGTAACCCCCTGAATACCGCATCACAGCCCCTGCACTTCCCGCACCTCTCCGCAGACCCGCTCCGTCCCGCCGCGCCGTCTGCCGCCAGCAGAGGGCGCCCGTGCGCAGCGGTTGTGCCCCCCGGCGCCGCCCGGCGGATCCCGGCAGAGCCCCGGGGCCGGTCCCGGGCGGGGGGGGGGGCGATGCACCGGGACCACCGGAGCTCCCGCCAGCCACGCAGCCCTCGGCCATGCAGATCCAGCCACGCAGCCCCCGGCAATGCAGATCTAACCATGCAGCTCCCGGCAATGTAGCCCTGGCCATGCAGACCCCAGCCATGCAGATTCGGCCATGCAGCCACGGCCATTCAGCCCCAGCCATGCAGCCCCCTGTCATGCAGCCCCCGGCCATGCAGCCCCCTGTCATGCAGCCCCGGCCATGCAGCCCCTGCCATTCAGCCCCAGCCATGCAGCCCCTGTCATGCAGCCCCGGCCATGCAGACCCCAGCCATGCAGGCCCAGCCATGCAGACTGTCATGCAGCCCCATCCATGCAGCCCTGCGCCTGTGCCATGTGGTGCCATGAAACGTGGATGAAGCTCAGTCATGGTATTTGCTCATCCCTGCAGTAAGTGGTTGAGCACAGTTATTTGGATTAAAAACAAATAATAACAGAGGCAGAAGAGCCGATCCCCAAGCTGCAGCTCATAATTACTGTTGCATATCGGACGGATCAGGCGCGCTCCAGGCAGGAGGCAGCCAGCGCTGCACCAGGCCCAGGCAGGCACCACCGGCTGCGCTTTGAACTCACACAGAAAACCATTAACGCACCGGGGTGGAGCCCAGGCCTCCAGCCAGGACCGCTGCGGGGCACAGCACCCCGCGGGGGCCCGGCAGGTGCTGCATGGGGACCGCGGCTGGGAGCGGGGATCCCAGTCATCGGGTGAAGCCAGGGATGGGCGGCGGGAGGTCGTAGCGCTGGGGATGGTTGGTGGGCACGAGCGGCTCCAGTGTTGTTAATGGCCTCAGAACGCTGCCTGCCGGGTAGGGATGAACGAGCGGGCAGGTAACGACAGTCACGTGGGAAGCGACAGCGCAGCCTGGCTGCAGGGACTGCTCGGGACAGTGCCGTGCATCTCCCAGCACGGCGGCTCCTTCCCTTCCCCACAGTCACACGGGCCTCCTGGTAGCTCCCCCACGCCAATGTCCTGCCATGGGCACAAGGTAATGGGCACAGTGGAAGCCTCGCCACCTTCTCACAGGCAAGATCCACTGCAACCGTCAGCCCTCAAGTAGCAACAGACAGGGAGTTGGGAGGGGTAAATCCTGCCTGAGGGGCCACCTCAAAGCCTTCCTCCAGAAGGCACCAAGCTAAGAGCCAGGGTCCCACCTGGGCAGGGGCTTCCCCTTGGGAGAGTGCCAGGAAAGCACAGTCCCTGGGGGCTGTTCCCATTGCTTGTGCCCATTGTCCCAAGGCATCAGGGCTGTGTGTGCAGGGTGGGTCTGCACAGAGGCCACGATGAGCCCTGGAAGTGGGAGGGTACTAAAAGCCATCAGAAGCTGTCATGGGGCTGGTGGAGTCCCTGTCATCAACCCTGGGGTTGGCGCATCCACCCGGGCTTCTTTGGCATGACTGGCCAGGAGGAAGATGCAATTGATGCGATTCCTGCCCTTATGTGGGCATGAGTGTCTCCAGTCTGATTCAGTACCTGCCTCACCCTGCTGCCAGTGTCACAGGTGTCCCCAAGCCAGGGTTCCCATCGGTGGCTTGGAGACCTGGCCTGGAGTCACTGTAGGTGCAGTGGGTGTGGGCACTGAATGGATGCAGGAGCTGCTGTTTGCCTGCTGTCAGCATGGGAAAGTATGTGTGCAACTCCCTGCCGGCTCTGCCGGGCGCAGCGAGGGGAGAGGAATGAGCAGACAGGGTGTGATCGTATTTCCACACTGATGGAATGAGACATGAGGAGATGCAAGAGCTGCTTGCTATCTGGAAGACAGATGCTGACAAAACAACATGGGAAACTCCGAAGGTGGGAGTTGGCTGTGGAGATAGAGCTAAAGTAATTCATGATAGCTTGGGAGTTTGGCTCTGCTCAGACACAAAAGATAGCCATAGAATCATAGAATCCCAGACTGGTTTGTGTTGGAGGGACCTTAAAGCTCATCCAGTCCCAACCGCCTGCCACGGGCAGGGACACCTTCCACTAGAGCAGGTTGCTCCAAGCCCCTGTGTCCAACCTGGCCTTGAACACTGCCAGGGATGGGGCAGCCACAGCTTCTCTGGGCACCCTGTGCCAGCGCCTCAGCACCCTCACAGGGAAGAACTTCTGCCTCAGAGCTCATCTCAATCTCCCATCTTTGCTCTGGAATACTGAGGCTTGCTGGAATGGGTTCCTCATCCAAGCCAGGCCTTGGAGACAAGACTGGTTGTGATTGAAAACTGTTCAGTGTCTATGGGTAGAATGAGCCAGCAGACAGCAGTGCTCAGAGAGCTGCCAGCACCATGGGAGGTCACAGCTCTCGGGTGGCTGCAAGGGTGAGTAAGTGCAGCAGGACCAGGGGGAAGAGCTTGAAGATCTGTTTAAAGACTGTCTAGTGCCAGACAGGCCTGTGATCTCCGCCGCAGAGCAGAGAGAACCACACTGCTCTGCACTGCCCAGCCACGGCTGAGCTGCGCCCATAGCCAAGTGTGTGAACTGGCTGCACTCACAGCTGATTCACTGGGAATCACTCCTGTCAGGGAAGCTCCTTGGCACACACCTTGTGCTGAAACGGGCAGAGCGGGTCTCGGGCCGGAGAGCAGGTCTGAGCTCCAGCAAGGTGCTGATGGAGGCGGCTTGTGAAGCACCAGCTCACGTAGGTGCTCATCACCCTCTTCCACACTCACCAAGAGGAAGTTCAGGTTAGATATAAGGAAGAAGTTATTTACTGTGAGGGTGGTGAGGCACTGGCATAGGTTGCCCAAAGAAGTGGTAAATGCTCCATCCCTGGCGGTGCTCAAGGCCAGGTTGGACAGAGCCTGGGGCAACATGTGTGAGGCACCCCTGCACATGGCAGGGGGTCGGAACTAGATGATGTTAAGGTCCTTTCCAACCCAAACCATTCTATGATTCTAAGAGGAGAAAAGGGCTTGTTGGGGGCCCAGCACTGCCAACAGAGGCTGCCTGCCAAGTCCCACAGGCAGAGCAAGGTCTGGCTTTGCCATTGCAGGACCCAGTTTGAGGCCAGGGAAGGACAATACAGAGTCCCTCCCATTCCCACCAGGCAGCCCTTCACCCTCCTGCTTTGTCATTGTCTCCCCCTTGTACAGGTGAAGGGGACCTGGCCGTGCGGCCTGTCTCCTGCACCCCACAGGCATCCCAGCGGGCAGGAAAGGTCAGACAGGGTGAGCATCGCCCCTCACCCTGCCTCTGGGCCCAGCCATGGCTCCGCTTGCTGAGCTCCTGGTGGCCACTTGCCCTGAGCCTGCCCCGCAGCAGTTTCCACTGCACAAACACCATGGAGTTTCCTTTCATGGTAAGAGATCTAGGATTGCTTTCTTCCAGATACTGGGGGGGCTGTCAGGACATGTCCTAACAGATGATAATCAGCAGCTGAGATAGAAGCAAAGACAGCATATTTCACTCCACACCTTGATATATTTGTTACCCATTTTGGTGGTGTTCAAACCTTTAGAGCAAGCCTGTCAGCAGGGGTAGAGCCTCTGCCTGACACTCCTTACAGGCAGGAGACATCTCTCCCAGTTGCATCCTTCAGCTGGTTTCTGCTGAGCTGTAAACTACTGTGAGAGGCACTAGGGAAAAGCTGGCCCACAGGGAAACCCAGTGATTTCTAATTAGCTCCTATTCATGACATTAAAGCACAATTAAGTGCTATTGTTTGAGGGAAATGCACCACGTTGGCCCTGGCCTTTTCTCACCACCCTCACCACACGGGGTTACTGTGTGTGCTGCCTGTCCACTCCTAACATGTAATTTCACTTCCCTTCCTATGTGAGTTTAGCTCTTCTTTTCCCCCTGCAGCACAGCAGAGGCAGAGATAGCATCTATGGCATGCTTCTTGCTGGAACAGACTCTGATACCATCTCCTGAACATTATGATGTGTTTCGCTGGGTTTTTTTTAACTTATCTCAAGGGAATTTATTGTGGGTGAACATTTCAGCAGAGCCTGGGAGATTGAATTCTTCTGGTAACATAAAATAGCTAAAGTGGGGCATGTTCCTCTGTATAATCCTGCCCTGCTGACAGAGCCAGTGCAAGGGGAACTCTGCTGAGGGTTTCTCATGTCAGAGCAGGGCTGGTTTGGGAATTGTCATTTAGGAGCTCAGCTATAGGTCAGGGCAGCAGCTGACCAGCAAGAACATCCATCGGGAAAGACCAGAAAAAGCTGATCTTGCAGGACAACCTCCAGATCTCCTCTTAGGCCCCTGTGTCAGCTGTAATAAAAGAGCCCAAACGTGGGCTGAGGTTGTGAGAACACAAAGAAAAGCCCTAAATCTAGGTATTCCCTACCTGTGGGCCTGTGGCGGGGCTTTGCCTCATTTCAGGGCAGTTGTCACCTTCAGGCTGTCTTTAACTTGATCTAAAGCATGGGGGTGACCTGAGCGGGAGGACAGAGCTCACAGCACAGTTTTTGGTCCACGTGAGGCTATGTCCACAGCCAACATAGGAATTGCCTGGAGCAGGTTTGCTAGAGCAAACATGAGCAAAGCGAGCATGTCTGGAAGAGCTCAGAGCAGGGGTGGCCAAGGGATGGCTCCTGAGCAGAGCTCCCACACGGCGGCTGTTGGGCAATGCCGTACCCCCCACCATGGAGGGCAGCAGGCCAGGCCGCCCCAGGACTGTGCTGGAAGCCTGGCACAGCCAGCTGCAGGCTCTGCCCTTTGCCAGCAGTGGGGTGTTTGACGTCCCCTCCATTCCCCAGCTCACTGAGGGATGGGGCACGTGTGCATCCCAAATTCCCAGAGTTTGCAGCTTGGGGGGGTCAAGAATCCAAATCTGAAGCCAACCAGTTCTGAGGCAGCGCTGCCCAGAGCCTAGAGCCCTCCTCTCAGAGGTCTCTTTCTGGTTAAGCTTCTTCCTTGGTGGCCGCCCAGGAAGATCACACCACCACTCCTGGAGCTGCTAAAGAAAGAGAACGTGACTCCCTATTAAGTCCTTGAGATCTAACAGCAATGTACATAAAGCATTGTTGTTATTGTGTCCTTCAGGGAACAGATGAAAGAAGGGAGGCACTATGAATTACCAAGGGTGAGGCTCTGGGAACATCTTAGCAACTCCAAAATCAGTTAAGTGCATTAGAATGTGAAAACAGCCAGAGGGGCCCCGGGAAGGAAGGAGATCACAACAGGAGACAGAAAACAAAAGGCTTCCTAATCCCTATAACTCTTTCACTACCTCACAGGCACCTCTGCTAAAGAAAACATAACTCCTCTTATCCGAGGATGACATGGCTGGAGCCAGGCAGGCCGGGCTGGGTGTGAGCTTTCCACTGCGAGCCTCAGCGGTAAAGGGATTGGTTTTTCCCAACAAAGAACACAACAGAGCAGTGTCTCCCTTCCTGGTTTCTGCTGCCTTTTTCACGCTAATACCTGTCCAGCTGCATCACTCTAATCACTGTGCTCAATCCCTTAATAGCACGATGCAGGCGTGGCTATGGGGTGGCTGCACTGCCTAATTCTCCACATCTCCTCTGCATTGTCCTGTTTAAACTCTGCTTTGCAGGTGCCCACAGTGCTCTAACCCCTCACTGCTGCATGTCTTGCAATGTGTC
This sequence comes from Strigops habroptila, assembly GCF_004027225.2. NCBI lineage: Eukaryota > Metazoa > Chordata > Aves > Psittaciformes > Psittacidae > Strigops > Strigops habroptila. The sequence goes on from NC_044295.2 coordinate 2,517,598, forward strand.
CCCAACATAAGAAGGACATGGAGCTGTTGGAGCAAGTGCAGAGGAGGCTACAAGCATGATCAGGGCCTGGAGCACCTCCCGTATGGAGACAGGCTGAGAAAGTTGGGGCTGTTCAGCCTGGAGGAGAAAAGCTGCGTGAAGACCTCAGAGCAGCTTCCAGTGTCTAAAGGGGGCTACAAGGATGCTGGACAGGGGCTCTTCGTCAGGGACTGTAGTGATAGGACAAGGGGTGATGGGTTCAAACTGAAACAGGGGAGGTTCGGAGTAGACATAAGGCAAAAGTTCTTCCCTGTGAGGGTGCTGAGGCGCTGGCACAGGGTGCCCAGAGAAGCTGTGGCTGCCCCATCCCTGGCAGTGTTCAAGGCCAGGTTGGACACAGGGGCTTGGAGCAACCTGCTCTAGTGGAAGGTGTCCCTGCCCGTGGCAGGGGGTTTGAACTAGATGATCTTAAGGTCCTTTCCAACCCAAACTGTTCTATGATTCTAAGTCACCAACTGCTGCAGTGGAGTTCCCGGGATGTGACGCAGCAAAGCAAATGCACTGGGAAACATCAGGCACCTGCCTTTTAAACTGAGTGAAACCCCCAGCTGTGGGGACTTTCCAGTCTCCGTATAGAGATTCACCCCAGACTAGTATGTAAGCAGAAATTACTAGAGTTTCTTTTCTTTTGAGCTACAAGATTTCTGCCAAAGGTAGTATCAGAGCATAAATACCGCCAGGTCTGTGCTTGCCCTGGGATAGAGGTCCTGACGGGAAAATTTCCATCTGGCTTTGCATTGGCCCGTATAAAGATTATGGATGTGCCGAGATCTTAAGTCAGCAGCTTTCATGGGCTTTAGACTCCTTAAAAGAGCAAATAAATAGATTCATAGATTTTTAATTATATAAGGCACTTGCAGGCGACTTGGCATGACAGAGGATTCACATGTTATTTCATGGAGGAGCAGTGGGGTGGAGCTGGAGCGAGCACCTCTGCGTCTCAGGTGCAACACTGGAATGCTAAAACATAGCCACGAGCAAGGAGCCTTGGGTCTGAGTCACGCCGGGTGCTGGGAACCCCAGTGGAAGGAGCGGATCCTTCGTGTGTCTGGTGCTTCTAGTGGGATGTGACAAAAGACATGAAATCAGAGAGAGAGAAATGATGATTCTGGAATTTGGCTCTGGCTGTCATGGGTGACGAAAAGCATCGGCAACGCCTCCTGCCCGGGCTATAAAGGGCTCCAGGCCAGGGGGAACCAGCACTCGCTGCCTGCGCCGCCGAGCCTCTGCCTCTCTGCAGCCCTACAGCCTCCACCAGCCCTCACCATGAGCACCACTGTCAGGCAATACTCCTCCTCCATGTCCCTCAAGGGGCTCGGGGGCCTGGGTGGAGGCTCCAGCAGGCTCTCCTCCGTGCGAGGGGGGGCCGGCGGGTACAGAGCCCCCAGCGTCCACGGAGGCTCTAGCAGCTACTCTGTCTCTTCACGCATGGTCTCAGGTTTCGGGGGTGGCTATGGGGGCAGCTACTGCAGCAGCGTAGGAGGGGGCCTAGGCGCTGGCTTTGGGGGGAGCTATGGGGCTGGCTTTGGGGCTGGCCTTGGAGCCGGCTTTGGAGCCGGCTTTGGAGGTGGCTTTGGAGGCGGTGATGGCATCCTCCAGGCTGGCGAGAAGGAGACGATGCAGAACCTCAACGACCGCCTGGCTGTCTACCTGGACAAAGTGCGTGCCCTGGAGGAGGCCAACACTGACCTGGAGGTCAAGATCAGGGAATGGTACAAGAAGCAGGCACCTGGTCCTGACCGTGATTACAGCCCCTACTACAGGACCATCGAGGAGCTCAGGAACAAGGTAGGATGCTGTGATTAACACACTGGGATGTCTTGTTATCAGAGAGGAAGCAGGAACACCAACTGCTACCTGTGTAATTAGTAAGCACTAACTAGGTCATAAAAAGTATCTGAGATGCAGAGTGCCAGGCTGGAGGTTCAGAGATGCCTCAGTGTCAGCTTTTGATTACATCCCTCAGGATGGAACAGACAGCGGTTTTCACTGGAAGAAGCAGACGTAAAAAGACATAATGCAGAACTGAAGAATAAAAGACAAGTCTGCATTGATAATGATTGGTTTGGAGGAGTTAAAATGAATTTGCAGGGCAAGTTGTAGGTGTGGGCAGGCTGTGAAACATCAATGTCATACTGGGAAACATTCCTCAAAGAATTTACAGACTTGCTTTAGCTCCTTAGTACTGATGTGATTTAGATGCTAAAAAGAAAAAAGACCTGACCCATAATGAACTTTTTGCCTCCTTTTGGCAGTCCCCACCCCAGGACCAGGCTTGATGTAAACCCATCCACCCAGGCAGCCCTGAGGTGGATTCCTCTTGGATCTGATTGGATTCCCACCATCCCATTCAGGGAAAATACTCCAGAGTTGACTTTGTTCTTCTCTGTTAGTGCTCATGCATGAATTGTCCTCAGTAAACATGAAGGAGAGCAGCGTACGGCTCGAGCTGCAAGAGTGCTGGTAACAGGTTCAGGGAATACATTTTCTCTCCCTCTCGTTCGCCCTAGAACCAACAACCTCCCAAACTCTGACCTGAATCTTTTCCAGGGTGGATTATTTGCTCCTGGCTTTGTAATACAAAAACACCCAGAAGATACAGGCACTTGCTCACTGCCTTGTGCTCCATTCCTGCAGCCAACAAGTCAAAACCACCCCAAACCAGGATAGGTTGGACAGAGCTTTGAGCAACCTGCCCGTGGCTGGGGGCTGGAACTGGATGACCTTTAAGGTCCCTTCCAACCCAAACCATTCCATGTTTCTATGATGCTGGGAAACACCCTGCTGGTCCGTCTGTCCTGCCTGCTGTGCATGAGG